>NC_067247.2:355557210-356182210 GCF_019359855.2 Lolium perenne | reverse complement strand
ATCAACTCTCCGGATCCTGAACGCCACAGTTCCGGCTGTGCCGCAGTATGTCAGGTGGTCGGAAATTCCGTGTACGTTCGACAGGCAGGATCACCCTACCATCATTCCGAAGGAGTGCTATGCATTGGTTGTAAGTCCCCGCATCGACGGCTATGACTTCTCCAAATGCCTTATGGATGGCGGAGCCAGCTTGAACATCATGTACCTGGAGACTCTGGAGTGGATGAACCTTACCAAGGAACAGCTTAAGCACAGCACCACTGAATTTCATGGTGTGGTTCCGGGTGAAAAGGCAAACTTCCTTGGCAGCATCAGACTTCCCGTGGCCTTCAGCAATATAAATAATTTCCGCGAAGAGATGATCACGTTTGAGGTCGTGCCCTTCAAGAGCTCCTACCATGTCATCTTCGGCAGGCCCACCTACCAGCAGTTCCACGCAAGAGCGTGCTACATCTACAACAAGCTCAAGATTCTGGGTCCCAATGGTATGATTACCATATCCGGAGACTACAAGAAGGCTCACGAGTGCGAGTTGGGCGAAGCCACCTTCGCAGAATCCGTGATATCTGGAGAGGAGCTGAAAGGCTACAGAGCCGCGGTGGATCCAAAAGAGATGCATACCACCAAGAAGCAGGTCTCCGAGTAGAAAACCTCGTTCAAGGCCGCGATAGAGACCAAGAAAATCGACTTCAAGCAAGGAGATTCCTCCAAACAAGTCTCGGTCGGAGCCAACATGGACCCCAAATAGGAAGACGCGCTCGTCGAGTTCCTCCGCGCTAACATGGACATCTTCGCATGGCAGCCTTCTGACATGCCCGGAGTACCAAGGGAACTCGCCGAGCACTACCTCAACATAAATCCGGGGGCTAAACCGGTGAAGCAAGCTATGCGACGCTTTGGAGATAAGAAGCGCCGCGCCATAGGAATGGAACTAGCAAAGTTATTAGAGGCAGGTTTTGTAGTAGAAGTTATCCATACTGATTGGGTCGCAAACCCCGTCCTTGTACCCAAAAATAATTCTGAAATACTAAGAATGTGCATCGATTACTCCGGCTTGAATAATTGTCCGAAGGATCCGTTCCCCCTGCCGCGCATTGACCAAGTCATTGATTCGACGGCAGGCGCGGAACTTCTGTGTTTTCTTGACGCATATTCCGGGTATCACCAGATCCGGATGAAGAAGTCCGACCAAAAGGCGACCTCGTTCATCACTCCGTTTGGCACTTACTGCTATGTCACCATGCCTTTTGGGTTAAAAAATGCAGGTGCCACTTACCAACGTACGATGCAGTGGTGCCTGGAGGACCAAATTGGTCGGAATGTACACGCTTACGTCGACGACATCGCGGTCATGACCCGGAAAGGATCCGACTTGATCAGCGACCTCACAGAAACCTTTGAGAATCTCCGATGGTACAAGATGATATTAAATCCACTGAAGTGCGTCTTTGGCGTTCCAGCTGGAAAAATCCTTGGCTTCATAGTCTCTCATAGGGGCATTGAAGTTAACTCGGAGAAAATCAAGGCAATCCTGTGCATCAAAAGGCCAACTTGTCTCAAAGATGTGCATCGACTAACTGGTTGTGTCGCAGCAATCAGTAGGTTTATCAGCCGTCTTGGCGAGAAGGCGCTACGTTTGTACAAGCTGTTGAAGAAAACAGACCAATTTGTCTGGGACGACGCAGCAGATGCAGCACTTCAAGGGTTGAAGGAAATACTCACCTCCCCACCTATCCTAGCAGCTTCAGAAGAGTCAGAGCCTATGCTCCTTTACCTCGCAGCCTCAAACAAAGTCATCAACCTCGTCATCGTGGTGGAGCGAAAGGAAGAAGGTCACGAGTATGGAGTCCAACGGCCAGTCTATTACATTAGCGAAGTGCTGACGGAATCCAAACAAAGATATCCTCACTTTCAAAAGCTAGCATATGGCGTGTTCCTAGGCAGCAGGAAGCTGAGACACTACTTCCAAGAGCATCCAGTAACAGTCGTGAGCAAGGCTCCACTGTCAACAATACTTAACAACGCTGACGCAACAGGACGCACAGCAAAATGGGGCATTGAATTATCCGCCTTCGACATCAATTACAAAGCCCGGACTGCGGTTAAATCCCAGATCCTGGGAGATTTCGTCGCAGACTGGACAGAAGCTCCGGATGCAAATCTGGAGCTGGAACCTGAAACGTGGGTCATGCACTTCGACGGATCCAAGCAGCATCAAGGCTTAGGAGCCGGAGTCACCCTGAAGTCCCCTACTGGAGAAGAACTGCAGTACGTTCTGCAGATTCACTTCGAAGCTACAAATAACATGGCGGAATACGAGGCTCTACTACACGGTCTGCGCATCGCTAAGGAAATTGGGATCAAGCACATCATTTGCTGCGGAGATTCCGACCTGGTGGCACAACAAGTAGCCGGAACCTGGAACGCCAGAAACTCCGTCATGGCGGCTTACAGAGACGAAGTAGACGAGATCGCCAAACGCTTCCTCGGATACGAAGTCAAGTACGCCAGGAGAGACAATAACGCAGCGGCAGACATGCTATCAAAGCTCGGATCCTGCAAGAAACCAATTCCGCCTGGTATTTTCCTGGAGCATCTACGGATAACGCAGTGGCAGTATCTCCGGCTAAGGAAGTGATGGTTATCATTCCGGCATGGACACAGCCTTACCTGGACTACCTCATTGATCGAAATTTGCCGGAGGATGTGGTGACCCTGCATACCACTGCATGTTGTAGTATGCCAGTCGTTGACATAACATTCACGAAGTACCAATCCGCAAATATTACATCCCTCAGAGTAGTACAACAGAACATAGCAGGTCCATAACTCATTCATTTATTATTACAAGCATAATATACATATCGTCTCGGAGCTCCTCTTGAGTCCTAAGAGGGATACTCCTGGGTTCGAGGCGAACCCAACTTAACTTACAATATAGAAGTCTTACTAGGTTATACATTTATTCTCACGAGCTGTTAAATACTTGGAGTTCATACTGCTCGGTTACTACAACTACTTAGGGTCCTAAACTTGCTCTCCTCCGGAACCCTCCCTGGTTCCGTAGACTATAAGGTAGTCTACACCTTCAACACTTCCTGAGAGGTCTGGTTCTTCATAGCCGATGATGTCGGCTCCTTCAAGGTTGTCGTTGTCCTCCTCCAGACGGTTCAGACAATCTAAGCATGGGATTTAAGAGTGGTATGAGTACGAGCGTACTCAACAAGTTCATTATAGAAAAGAGGTGTTTAATGCACTAGCTACGATATTAGACCAGAAAGTCTAATATCAATGCAAGTTTTGATAAACATTTCTTCAAGAGATTGCTTTTATTTCGAAGAAGTATGTCCGTCAGCCTTCACCGGTTTACTAGAACTTCATGGAGTTCCTTTCCGGCAGCATTCGCAGTTCCATATCCCGGAACAGGGAGTGACAGGTCACGATTCATTACACTCTGCAGAGGTGTGTTACTTTACCCATAAGAGATCTTAACCTTGGTGCCAACCGGGCAGCTTTCCCGTCCACACTTCCTTTGGTGTGAGGCCCGGTATAAGGTCTAGCCAATCATGTTCCTCCGCTACCTCGAACACCCACCCTTTGTTGCAATCTCCGACCCTGGGTCCACGCCGGTCCTCTTACACCAATTAAGGATGGACCCCGACCACGACGACAATGTAGGGCTCTACCATACATTCCTACGCTGGCAGTTGCAACCCATCATAGACCTCATTACCGTGGGGACTTCTACGGGTCCCCCCTGCATCTTGTCTCTCGAGATCAAGTGCACCCAGTAATGAGCATCCGTTGATGAACGAGAGGTGGAAACACTTTTGACTACTCTGTCCCACTCCGGATCTTATGGTTAACACGGGTATTACGGCACAAGAATCACTGGACGACATTTGTTGTTTAATCCTAGATGGATATAAACCCTTGCAATGGAACCTCCACCATATCAACACAATCCATGGTTCCATTGCCCACCACTTAGTCATATTCATAGTTATCAAAAATAGTGGTTTTGGTTTTTTATGCAATAGTGATACACATAGTACTTTGCAAGTAATTTGATAAAAATACTCGAATGACATGAGCAAGCGATGAACTTGCCTGAACACTGCAAATTGTTGCAGTTGGATGGTGTGGACTGACCCTTGTCCTCTGTTGCTGAAAAAATAGCATCATTGTCCGATAAGGGCAATGGTTAAAGAAGCATTTATGCATGATTCCAGTTTTAGGGTTTGTTCCCCCCTTCCGATGTCGTTATCATTTTATGTGAGAGGTTAATACTAAGAATAATTTTGGGATACTCTATTTAGGGCAAAATACAACCTTGAAATGTTGTCAAGGCGTTTTTTTAAAGTCCAAAAGAATTTATGGACTTATTTTTATTATTGAAAATAATATATGTGATTTAAATGATTATTTTAATCATCAAATTTGAACTTATTCTTGTTTATCTTCAAAAATTCTATTTCATATTTTATTATGATAGAGTTTTTTATACTGAGTGGTTTTCATATTTTTAGTTATTTTTTTAGAGCTAGGAAACATCTATTGTGCATTTTCAAAGTTTCTGCATTTTTAAAGAATTGTGAAATGGCAAAAATGCCCCTGGGCCCACCTATCGGTGTAACCCAGTGGGTTAGGTCGACCGACCCACCTGGTCCGGCTCGACCAGGCCCACTCCTCTCCTTCTCTCTCGCGCGTGACCGGACCCTAACCCTAATCCCCTCTCTGGCGATTTTGTGTCGCCCCCGCCATCGCCGCCCGATTCCGGCGAACTCCGCCGGACTTGGCCCCCGCCATGGTGCACAATCGACGCGCCCCACGATGGCGGTCAACCTCGTCCGCGTCGATCTGAAGCGGTTGCTGCTCCAGCTCGTCTTCGATCTCCTCCGGGGCGGCTAGGGTTACGGGATCGTGGAGATCCCGCAGCTCCTGGCGCTCCTGGTGCTGTGGCGCCACCGTGGCTTCGCCGCCGTGGTGCGCGTGGTGCTGTGGTGCTGCCATGGCCTGGCTTGGCCTGGCGCCGGCGTGTGCCGCCTTGGCCGCCATGGCCGTGCTCTTCGCTCCTCCTCCCTGGTAAGTAACATCACCTCCTCCTCTTCCCCTCTGTCCTGTCCTCTTCTTCCTCCTCCTGTTCTGTCCACGGCTGCTCCATCTCGTGGAGAAGCTTGTCGTGCCCATACTCTGATGCTGTGACATGCTCGAAGTGCAAGCATACGCTGCTGTGATGTTGCTGTGCTGTTTGCTGTGCTGCTACTGCTATGTTGTTCTTGCTATCTACCCTGGCTTGTGGTAACTGTGCATCTATGCTGTTGTGCATGCTTCTGAGCTCTACTGGCCTTGGCCATTGTTGTCTTGACCATGCCAGTGCTTGCCATTCTTGCTAGACTCTTACTCTGTGCTTATGTTCATGTCATTATACTTGCTAAACACTCAAGTGTATCCATTTATGTGGCCCTGGCTTGTTTACTGTATGTATTCCTTACAAATTTGCAAGTGCCAGTGCTGTTTGTGTGATGATTAAAGAGTTCTGGCTCATGGTAGGCTCTGCTTTGCTTAATTGTTGTCCATATGCATCAATTCCTTGATGATGTGCTTCTGGATACAATCATAAAATGGTTTATATGACTATCTGTGATACCATTGTTCATGTCCTGTGGCCAGTTTAATTATCTGGTTCATGTGTTGATGCTAAAAGTAATTTTAGCAACCTTTAGCATGTTGTAGCAAGTTCTGGTGATCAAGTGATCATCAGCTGCTGGTTTATTGCTTGCTGAACTTACTGCCTGTGATTATGGTGATTATGTATCACCATGGCTTGTGCTGGTGCAGGTCTTGCCTGATCAAGTGTCTGTTGTTGCTTGCAGTGATCCTCTAGGTTATTTGCAAGTGTCTATACCACTGGTAACTTGTGTATTTCAATTATCTGTTTAGTTTGGCTTGATCACATGGATAATTGATGTGAACTGCTCTGCAGTAATGATCATTTCTTTGAGTTTGGCAGGGCTAGATGGATGCTAACACTTGGTTGTGTACCCTAGCCCTCCTTTTGAACCCTATTGGGTGATGATAACTGTGCATGGCTTATTGGTTTTGGACTG
The DNA here is from genome assembly GCF_019359855.2 of Lolium perenne. Lineage (NCBI taxonomy): Eukaryota > Viridiplantae > Streptophyta > Magnoliopsida > Poales > Poaceae > Lolium > Lolium perenne. The sequence continues at coordinate 356,176,100 of NC_067247.2, read as the reverse complement.
AGTGAGTGGTTGAGGTGACCTTGACAGCAATTTATTGCTGTTTAGGTAGCTCCCACCTTTGTTGGCTTGCTGTGGCTTAGGAAATGCATCACTGACAAATCCTTGTTGGATTTCCAGTGGTCTTTGCTGTTGACAAACAAGAATAGACCTCATATGGTCTATCTGTCTGATGGTTTAGCTGGTTGTAGGATGCTAAGTGAGTCTGTGTGGCTAGATAGGAATTAAATCCTTGTTGGATTTCTCTGTTGTATCACTGTGTTGACACAACCAGTGTTTCCTGGATGGTTTCCTTCTGGTTATTTATCAGTTGCTTGCACCAAATGGCTGGGTAGCCAAATGATGATCCAAGCAGGGTTCTACCCTCTTTTGCTTCTGTGACTGATGCATATGCTGGTTTAGTATGAGCAAAACCTTGCTTGCTCATGATTTATTGGTATACCTCACTCCAGCTCCTAGTGATTTATGTGCTGATGTAGAGGATGGCTTCTGGTTGGTTTCAGTGCTTGCCCTGCTCCTCCTAGTGACTTGTGCTTGATCTACTTCATGGTTTGATGCTCAACAGAAAACAGTTCTTTGATATAGCTGTTTCTGGATGGTGTTGCTGGCAATGAGTTCTTCCTGTTCTAAATGTTCTTTCTATCTGGTGGCTTACCCTGCTGCTTGTCGATGAATGAGCTAGGGTTTGGCTCTGAAAAGCTTATATATGGTTCTCTCTTGCTCTCCTGGTCGACAGCTTGACCTGGCCACACTTGGTGACTCCTCTCTATGCTTGTGTGTTGTTCAGCATGCACACATGCAGTGTGAGCTGCATGTGTGTATGTGTGTACCTGATGCTTTGCACTAGGCTGTGAGAGGATCAGCTCGGCAGCTTTGGCCATATCCTCTCCAATTCCCTTTTATTTCTAACCTGCCAAGTGGCTATGCCACTTGGCATAACTTGTGTTGGTTGTGTTTATGTGTAGGGATCAAGATGATGATCAAATGGACATGAAGATCATCAAGCTCAGGACTAAATGGATATTAGCTTGTAGTTTTAGGATAGGTCAATAGGTTGTACTTTTCTTTTCTATTTCTATTTTCCAATTCTTGTAATGTGTTGTATAATTCCTTTATTTCAATTGTGAATAATGTAAAGACAATGTATGTTGTGTGATAATCAATAAAGCTCAAGGTTTTCTCTAATGAGCTTTACTTATTGTTTGCATTATTCATAATGTGTATTATTTATTATTTACTTAATGAATTTCCTCACAATTGAAATATAGGGTATATATTTAATGTTTGAATTTGAAATTCAAATTCAACTTTGGTTTGAATCCAATCATGCAACTTAAGATTGTGATGCAATATCTCCTCTCTTCTCAAAACCCTAATTTAGTTAGGTGAGAAGCAAGTTTGTCGCACTCTCGAAACCCTAACCCTGTAAGCTGTCGAGAGAGAAACTTGTCCCCCTTCGATGCAGTTTTGTTTTAAAAGCGCGAAATTTCCCCGGAATTTACGATGCAATGCACATCCCTTTCTAAAATCTACCCCTCGATCGTCTCTAAACCTGGGACATTACAGCCTTTCCCCCTTAAAGAAAACTTCGTCCCGAAGTTGTGGTTGTAATACCTGAAAAGTTCGGGGTATGTTTTCCTCAGGTCTTCTTCCTTTTCCCAGGAGGCTTCCCTCTCGGGGTGATGCTTCCATTGTATCTTGCAGTACTTAATGGCTCGATTCCTGAGTTGTTTCCAGTTCTCCTCGAGAATCTTCGCTGGCTTCTCGATGTATGTCAAATCTGGCTGTAACTCGAGCTCATCATGTGACACTGGCTCATCTAGGGTCTTTAAGCATTTCCTGAGTTGCGACACATGGAATACATTGTGAAATTGAGATAACCTTCCCGGTAGTGCCAATTCAAAGGCTAACCCTCGGTTCTGACTCAAAATCTTGAAAGGTCTGATGTATCTAGGGCTTAACTTCCCCTTTACACCAAATCTCTGAAGACCTTTCATTGGGCTCACCTTGAGATATACCATGTCTCCAACTTGTGGCTCCCATGTCCTTTTCTTCTGATCGGCATAACTCTTCTGTCGACTTTGGGCTATCTTAAGCCTATCTCTTATAATGTCAATGATTTGTTGCTTTTCCTTGACATATTCAGGATTAAAATCCTTGCATGCTCCAGCCTCATACCAACATATAGGTGATCTACACTTCCTTCCGTAAAGAGCTTCAAACGGTGCCATCTTGATGCTACTTTGATAGCTATTGTTGTATGAAAACTCTGCTAGTGGCAAGTGCTCCTCCCATGATCCTCCGAAGTCTAGGGCACAGGCCCTAAGCATATCCTCTAGGATCTGGTTAGTTCTCTCGGTTTGTCCACCTGTCTGTGGATGATAGGCGGTACTATAGTCTAACTTGGATCCTAAAGCTTCATGTAACTGCTTCCAAAATGCTGATGTGAACACTGATCGTCGATCTGACACGATCTTCTTGGGCACTCCATGTTTACTCACGATCTCTTTGATGTAAAGATCGATGAGTTTTTCTCCTTCATCCTGCTGATTTACCGCTAAGAAGTGTGCGCTTTTCGTCAACCGGTCCACGATTACCCATATCATGTCCTTCTTTTTATTCGTCATGGGTAGTCCGGTGATGAAATCCATTCCTATCTCCTCCCATTTCCATTCTGGAATAGGTAAAGGTTGTAACTTTCCTGCTGGACTCTGATGTTCAGCCTTCACTCTTTGGCAGGTGTGGCATTCCGCCACGTATTGGGCTATCTCTCTCTTCATATTATTCCACCAAAACAACTCCTTAAGATCCATGTACATCTTTGTACTTCCCGGATGTATAGAGTAAGGTGTTTGATGTGCTTCTCGGAGTATCACTTCCTTGATCTTAGCAATATCCGGAACGCAAATCCTCTTCTGAAACCATAGTGATCCTGATTCTCCTCGGTGAAATTCTGATGGTCTACCTTCATCAATCCTTCTCATCTCCTCTACTATGAATGGATCGTCCAATTGACCCATCATTATCTCATTCTTTAAGTTAACATTTAGCTCATCGGCCACTTGTAAAGCCGATAGTCCTTCATGAGCTTCTTTCTCCCAAAGTTGTATTTGGGCTTGACTTATTTCCTTCCTCAACTCCGGTGATAACTCTTGTTCCACTCCTCCAGTGCTCTTCCTACTCAGAGCATCTGCTACAACATTAGCCTTTCCTGGAGTATAATTGATGGTCAAATCATAATCCTTGATTAGTTCTAGCCATCTTTTCTGCCTCATATTGAGTTACTTCTGAGTGAAGAAATATTTAAGACTCTTATGATCCGTATAGAGCTCACACTTGGCTCCATAGAGAAAATGTCTCCATGTTTTAAGTGCAAATACAACTGCTGCTAGCTCTAAATCATGCGTTGGATAGTTCACTTCATGAGGTCTGAGTTGCCTCAATCCGTAAGATATTACTTTCCGATCTTGCATGAGTATGAAACCCAATCCATGTTTGGATGCGTCACAGTACACGGTGTAATCCTTGCCAACTTCCGGAACTGCTAACACCGGTGCTGTGGTGAGTTTCTCCTTCAGAGTTTGAAAACTCTTCTCACACTCCTCCGACCATACGAATGGTGTGTTCTTTCTTAACAGCTTGGTCATCGGTCTTGCTATCTTGGAGAATCCTTCAATGAATCTCCGATAGTATCCTGCCATTCCTAGGAATCCTCGGATTTCCTTGACAGTCTTGGGTGCTTCCCAATCTAAAACTGATGCTACCTTGCTCGGGTTAACAGCTATTCCAACCTTGCTAATGACATGACCAAGAAATTCTACTTGATCTAGCCAAAACTCACACTTGCTAAATTTAGCATAGAGTTGGTGTTCCCTGAGTGTTTGCAGCACTAACCTCAGATGTTCAGCATGTTCAGCTTTATTCTTGGAGTATATCAAGATATCATCGATGAATACGATGACAAACTTGTCTAGATATGGCATGAAGATCTTATTCATAAGATTCATGAAGATTGCTGGGGCATTGGTTAATCCAAAAGGTACTACTAAGTATTCATGATGTCCGTACCTCGAAACAAAGGCTGTTTTCGGAACGTCCTCCTTCTTGATCTTTGTCTGATGATAACCGGACCTTAGATAAATTTTGGAAAAGACTCCCGCGCCTCTAACTTGGTCAAATAGATCTTGTATTCTAGGAAGTGGGTACTTGTTCTTAATAGTAACATTATTCAAATTCCTGTAATCTCCGCACATCCTTCTGCCTCCATCTCTTTTATCCACGAAGATAACATGTGATCCCCATGGTGAGATACTTTCATGTATGAATCCTTTATGTTCCAAGTCATCCAATTGCTCCTTAAGTTCTTTCAACTCTTTAGGCCCCATCTTGTATGGTGCTTTAGCAATTGGAGCTATTCCTGGAATTAGGTCGATAGTAAACTCTATCTCCCTATCTGGTGGCATTCCAGGTAGTTCTTTAGGAAACACATCCTGGAATTCATTTACTACAGGTATATCTTCCAACTTCACTTCCTTCATGCTGTTCAGTTGTAGCTCAACTTCTATCTGTGTATGCTTGTCTCCTTGGTAGATCATTCTACTTCCATCGGGACTTTTCAAAGACACAGTCTTGTTCACACAGTCGATCAATGCTCCGTTAGCCTCTAACCAGTTCATACCAAGAATGACATCAATGTCCTTCATCGGTAAAATGAACAGGTCTGCGTCAAACGCGCATTTATTGATCATAATGACTTGTCCTTGTTTGGTATGGGTTACTACTATCGTTCCCCCCGCAGAAAGTATGGTGATAGTTTTATCTAACTTAGTGCAACTAATCCCATGTTTGATGATGAATTGTTGAGAAATAAATGATGTAGTTGCACCAGTATCAAAAAGTACTTTGCCAGGATGAGTAAGTATCTGGAGCGTACCTATCACCGTTTAATCGGAGTTTACCACCTCCTCCAAGCTGGTGCAGTTTAACTTTCCGAAGGGCTTCTTATTCTTCCAGCTCCCTCCGGTGTTTCCTCCTCGGCTTCCTCCTCCTCCTGACTTTTTCTTAGGGCAATCCCTAAGCATGTGCCCGTCCTCACGACAACCAAAGCAGATTATCCTTGGCTTCCTGCAGTCCTTGGAAAAATGTCCTTTGCCTCCACAGCTACGGCAAACAATTTGGGCCATAGGCCGATTGTTTGGAACCTTTCGGTTGTTGTTGTAGCTGTTGCTGTTGTTGTTGTTGTACCTTGGTTTGAAACTCAAGCCAGTATTAGGATTGTTGCTGACATACCTCTTAGGCTCAAATTTAGCCTTCTTCCTTTTCTCTTCCTGCAGCTTCTTGAAATCATCTTCAAGAGTGATGGCTGCATCCACCAACTCTTGGAATTCCATTGCTCTCATCATTCTGAGTTGTACTTTAAACTGGGGACTTAATCCCCGCAGAAACCTCTTCTTCTTTTTGTCCTCGGTGTTGACCTCCTCAACTGCATACCGAGACAACTTCGAAAACTCGCTGACATAAGTCAGGATGGCCTTATCTTTCTGCTCGAGACTTTCAAATTCTCGACGCTTCAACTCCACAATGCTTTCAGGGACATTGGATTCCCTGAACTTCCTCTTGAACTCCTCCCAGGTAAATACCTTTTCAGCCGGGTAAACGGCTACTATATTGTCCCACCATGATGCAGCAGGTCCACACAACAAGTGTGTTGCATATCTGACCTTCTCCAGGTCATTGCATCCAACGGTGTTGAGCTTACGCTCCGTGTCCATCAGCCAATCCTCTGCATCCATCGGCTCGGGCGCGTATGCAAAGGATATGGGCTTAGTATTCTGGAAGTCTGACAAGGTGACTCCCTGGTTCTCAGGCCTCTCCACCCTGTTCTGTTGAAGCAGCTCCTGGAAGAACTTGTTCTGCTGCTCCAATGTTATACGTTGCCTTTCCTCCAACATTTGCATGTATTGGAGGAAGTTCTGCTGCGTCATGGGTGGTGGTGGTGGTGGAAACTGATTTCTGGCTGCTTCATCAGCCTCTTCCTTCTGCTTGGCTTCGCGCTCCATATGCTGTGCTTCACTCTCCTCACCTACCGGTCCCGACATATCCCCCTAGTTCTGCAACACAAAGTGGTACTCATAATTACTCCATGAGCAAGTTTTCTGAGCTCAACTTTGTGCACAGAACTAGTCACGCAATGGAAATCAAGAAGCAAATCCAAATCATACAAAACATGTACCATGTATATACATACTTAAGCGGTCTTATTACAATACTCAGTGACGTTGTGAGTATGCAAACTCACTTATTGAAGTATATGTACAAATTTCTACAAAATATTACTCCCTCCGTTCCTTTTTAATTGACTCTGATTTAGTACAAAGTTGTACTAAATTCGAGTCAATTAAAAAAGAACGGAGGGAGTACATACTACAATACATGTGGTACTAATGTATTGTAGTCTCGCCTCCCATGGTAGTTTCTAGTTGTGCTTCACTCCCAGTACATTCCAGGCTTCCATCCGGTCGAACGTGTAGTCCTCCTGACAGATTCTGGAACATAGGGTCTTCCCGTGGGCTGGTAATCGAAATCAGAAGATGATCCCAGAGAAAAAATCTGTGGTCATGAACTGATTATTTAATGCATCATAATCCACCCATCGGGTGTACTCTCCGATAACTCCGCCATAGGTATTTCCACCATCGGTATCCGACTCAATCAGTATAGGATACTCCTCATAGTCTCCACTATTGTACTGATTGTTCTGGAACTGGTTTGTGGCATCTTCTTCCATCTCAGAATTACCTCTGACTGGATCGCCAGAGTTTCCTGTGTCTGACCCCCAACGCCAACCTGTTGAGTTTTCTATCGGAGTCTCGGAACGCTGATGGTTCCCAGATTCCTCTCCACCCTCATATCCTCCGTGGGAACTACTAGGAAAGTACCTAGGTGTAATAGGCATGGTTTGTTGTTCGGGATGGTCAATACTAATATAATCACCAGCTAATAAACTGGTGTGTGAACCTCATCCTCCACTGGTTCCTTCCCTTTCGCCTCCTCCTTGGGCTCAGTGAACTCTTCCAGCATTGTATCAATTGCTCCCGACAAATGTCGGTTCAACTGAAAGAACAATGATAGTAAGTTGCGGCTATTGTCCATGTACTTAGCGGCTTCTGCTGGTTTGCGTTTTGCAAATTTAAAGTGATTAAGCATAGGGTCATCTTCCTCCTCTAGGTGTGGAATGTGGCTAAATTCGGAACCAATAAGCTCTTTCGTCTTATGCTCCCTAATATCAGTAATGGCTTTCATGATTGCAATGTGGTAGGCTGTTTGGATAGTTCTGGCTTCCCCTGCTGGCATTACTACGCTCAATCCTAGGGATTCATGAAGTCTTATTCCCACCCTGCACTTGGCCAATACTGGACCGTCATAGAACCAGTATTTCTTTACTTGGATCTGGGGATCACACCCAAATTCAAGTAACATAGCGCGAAGAATATCTGCGAGTCCTCCTTCATATTCACTCAGTGTAGAATCCAACACTTTCACGTTTCGTCCCGGACGTGAACTTGCCATAGTTGGCTGTAGAATAGAAAGAATATAAGATTAGTAATAATGCATCATAATAGAGATAATAAAGAATTATCACACTAAAAGATATGATTGTTTTATTCTCAAGTGAATATACACCATATTTTTAGAAAATTCTTTACTAATCCTATTTGACTCCTAACGTTCAGTCCCATTTACTAGGTTCCAACCTAAGGTCAAAGCTTTTGCTCTGATACCAACTGTGGTGACCCTGCATACCACTGCATGTTGTAGTATGCGAGTCGTTGACATAACATTCACGAAGTACCAATCCGCAAATATTACATCCCTCAGAGTAGTACAACAGAACATAGCAGGTCCATAACTCATTCATTTATTATTACAAGCATAATATACATATCGTCTCGGAGCTCCTCTTGAGTCCTAAGAGGGATACTCCTGGGTTCGAGGCGAACCCAACTTAACTTACAATATAGAAGTCTTACTAGGTTATACATTTATTCTCATGAGCAGTTAAATACTTGGAGTTCGTACTGCTCGGTTACTACAACTACTTAGGGTCCTAAACTTGCTCTCCTCCGGAACCCTCCTTGGTTCCGTAGACTATAAGGTAGTCTACACCTTCAACACCTCCTGAGAGGTCTGGTTCTTCATAGCCGATGATGTCGGCTCCTTCAAGGTTGTCGTTGTCCTCCTCCAGACGGTTCAGACAATCTAAGCATGGGATTTAAGAGTGGTATGAGTACGAGCGTACTCAACAAGTTCATTATAGAAAAGAGGTGTTTAATGCACTAGCTACGATATTAGACCAGAAAGTCTAATATCAATGCAAGTTTTGATAAACATTTCTTCAAGAGATTGCTTTTATTTCGAAGAACTATGTCCGTCAGCCTTCACCGGTTTACTAGAACTTCATGGAGTTCCTTTCCGGCAGCGTTCGCAGTTCCATATCCCGAAACAGGGAGTGACAGGTCACGATTCATTACACTCTGCAGAGGTGTGTTGCTTTACCCATAAGAGATCTTAACCTTGGTGCCAACCGGGCAGCTTTCCCGTTCACACTTCCTTTGGTGTGAGGCCCGGTATAAGGTCTAGCCAATCATGTTCCTCCACTACCTCGAACACCCACCATTTGTTGCAATCTCCAACCCTGGGTCCACGCCGGTCCTCTTACACCAATTAAAGATGGACCCCGACCACGACGACAATGCAGGGCTCTACCATACATTCCTACGCCGGCAGTTGCAACCCATCATAGACCTCATTACCGTGGGGACTTCTACGGGTTCCCCCTGCATCTTGTCTCTCGAGATCAAGTGCACCCAGTAATGAGCATCCGTTGATGAACGAGAGGTGGAAACACTTTTGACTACTCCGTCCCACTCCGGATCTTATGGTTAACACGGGTATTACGGCACAAGAATCACTGGACGACATTTGTTGTTTAATCCTAGATGGATATAAACCCTTGCAATGGAACCTCCACCATATCAACACAATCCATGGTTCCATTGCCCACCACTTAGTCATATTCATAGTTATGAAAAATAGTGGTTTTGGTTTTTTATGCAATAGTGATACACATAGTACTTTGCAAGTAATTTGATAAAAATACTTGAATGACATGAGCAAGCGATGAACTTGCCTGAACACTGCAAATTGTTGCAGTTGGATGGTGTGGACTGACCCTTGTCCTCTGTTGCTGAAAAAATAGCATCATTGTCCGATAAGGGCAATGGTTAAAGAAGCATTTATGCATGATTCCAGATTTAGGGTTTGTTCCCCCCTTCCGATGTCGTTATCATTTTATGTGAGAGGTTAATACTAAGAATAATTTGGGGATACTCTATTTAGGGCAAAATACAACCTTGAAATGTTGTCAAGGTGTTTTTTTTAAGTCCAAAAGAATTTATGGACTTATTTTTATTATTGAAAATAATATATGTGATTTAAATGATTATTTTAATCATCGAATTTGAATTTATTCTTGTTTATCTTCAAAAATTCTATTTCATATTTTATTATGATAGAGTTTTTTATACTGAGTGGTTTTCATATTTTTAGTTATTTTTTTAGAGCTAGGAAACATTTATTGTGCATTTTCAAAGTTTCTGCATTTTTAAAGAATTGTGAAATGGCAAAAATGCCCCTGGGCCCACCTGTCGGTGTAACCCAGTGGGTTAGGTCGACCGACCCACCTGGTCCGGCTCGACCAGGCCCACTCCTCTCCTTCTCTCTCGCGCGTGACAGAACCCTAACCCTAATCCCCTCTCTGGCGATTCTGTGTCGCCCCCGCCTTCGCCGCCCGATTCCGGCGAACTCCGCCGGACTTGGCCCCCGCCATGGTGCGCAATCGACGCGCCCCACGACGGTGGTCGACCTCGTCCGCGTCGATCTGAAGCGGTTGCTGCTCCAGCTCGTCTTCGATCTCCTCCGCGGCGGCTAGGGTTACGGGATCGTGGCGATCCCGCAGCTCCTGGCGCTCCTGGTGCTGTGGCGCCACCGTGACTTCGCCGCCGTGGTGCGCGTGGTGCTGTGGTGCTGCCATGGCCTGGCTTGGCCTGGCGCCGCCGCGCTCCGGCGTGTGCCGCCTTGGCCGCCATGGCCGTGCTCTTCGCTCCTCCTCCCTGGTAAGTAACATCACCTCCTCCTCTTCCCCTCTGTCCTGTCCTCTTCTTTCTCCTCCTGTTCTGGCCACGGCTGCTCCATCTCGTGGAGAAGCTTGCTGTGCCCATACTCTGATGATGTGCCATGCTCGAAGTGCAAGCATACGCTGCTGTGCTGTTGCTGTGCTATTTGCTGTGCTGCTACTACTATGATGTTCTTGCTATCTACCCTGGCTTGTGGTAACTGTGCATCTATGCTGTTGTGCATGCTTCTGAGCTCTACTGGCCTTGGCCATTGTTGTCTTGACCATGCCAGTGCTTGCCATTCTTGCTAGGCTCTTACTCTGTGCTTATGTTCATGTCATTATACTTGCTAAACACTCAAGTGTATCCATTTATGTGGCCCTGGCTTGTTTACTGTATGTATTCCTTACAAATTTGCAAGTGCCAGTACTGTTTGTGTGATGATTAAAGAGTTCTGGCTCATGGTAGGCTCTGCTTTGCTTAATTGTTGTCCATATACATCAATTCCTTGATGATGTGCTTCTGGATACAATCATAAAATGGTTTATATGACTATCTGTGATACCATTGTTCATGTCCTGTGGCCAGTTTAATTATCTGGTTCATGTGTTGATGCTAAAAGTAATTTTAGCAACCTTTAGCATGCTGTAGCAAGTTCTGGTGATCAAGTGATCATCAGCTGCTGGTTTATTGCTTGCTGAACTTACTGCCTGTGATTATGGTGATTATGTATCACCATGGCTTGTGCTGGTGCAGGTCTTGCCTGATCAAGTGTCCGCTGTTGCTTGCAGTGATCCTCTGGGTTATTTGCAAGTGTCTATACCACTGGTTGCTTGTGTATTTCAATTATCTGTTTAGTTTGGCTTGATCACATGGATAATTGATGTGAACTGCTCTGCAGTAATGATCATTTCTTTGAGTTTGGCAGGGCTAGATGGATGCCAACACTTGGTTGTGTACCCGAGCCCTCCTTTTGAACCCTATTGGGTGATGATAACTGTGCATGGCTTATTGGTTTGGACTGAGTGAGTGGTTGAGGTGACCTTGACAGTAATTTATTGCTGTTTAGGTAGCTCCCACCTTTGTTGGCTTGCTGTGGCTTAGGAAATGCATCACTGACAAATCCTTGTTGGATTTCCAGTGGTCTTTGCTGTTGACAAACAAGAATAGACCTCATATGGTCTATCTGTCTGATGGTTTAGCTGGCTGTAGGATGCTAAGTGAGTCTGTGTGGCTAGATAGGAATTAAATCCTTGTTGGATTTCTCTGGTTGTGTCACTGTGTTGACACAACCAGTGTTCCCTGGATGGTTTCCTTCTGGTTATTCATCAGTTGCTTGCACCAAATGGCTGGGTAGCCAAATGATGATCCAAGCAGGGTTCTACCCTCTTTTGCTTCTGTGACTGATGCATATGCTGGTTTAGTATGAGCAAAACCTTGCTTGCTCATGATTTATTTGTATACCTCACTCCAGCTCCTAGTGATTTATGTGCTGATGTAGAGAATGGCTTCTGGTTGGTTTCAGTGCTTGCCCTGCTCCTCCTAGTGACTTGTGCTTGATCTACTTCATGGTTTGATGCTCAACAGAAAACAGTTCTTTGATATAGCTGTTTCTGGATGGTGTTGCTGGCTATGAGTTCTTCCTGTTCTAAATGTTCTTGCTATCTGGTGGCTCACCCTGCTGCTTGTCGATGAATGAGCTAGGGTTTGGCTCTGAAAAGCTTATATATGGTTCTCTCTTGCTCTCCTGGTCGACAGCTTGACCTGGCCACACTTGGTGACTCCTCTCTATGCTTGTGTGTTGTTCAGCATGCACACATGCAGTGTGAGCTGCCTGTGTGTATGTGTGTACCTGATGCTTTGCACTTGGCTGTGAGAGGATCAGCTCGGCAACTTTGGTCATATCCTCTCCAATTCCCTTTTATTTCTAACCTGCCAAGTGGCTATGCCACTTGGCATAACTTGTGTTGGTTGTGTTTATGTGTAGGGATCAAGATGATGATCAAATGGACATGAAGATCATCAAGCTCAGGACTAAATGGATATTAGCTTGTAGTTTTAGGATAGGTCAATAGGTTGTACTTTTCTTTTCTATTTCTATTTTCCAATTCTTGTAATGTGTTGTATAATTCCTTTATTTCAATTGTGAATAATGTAAAGACAATGTATGTTGTGTGATAATCAATAAAGCTCAAGGTTTTCTCTAATGAGCTTTACTTATTGTTTGCATTATTCGTAATGTGTATTATTTATTATTTACTTAATGAATTTCCTCACAATTGAAATATAGGGTATATATTTAATGTTTGAATTTGAAATTCAAATTCAACTTTGGTTTGAATCCAATCATGCAACTTAAGATTGTGATGCAATATCTCCTCTCTTCTCAAAACCCTAATTTAGTTAGGTGAGAAGCAAGTTTGTCGCACTCTCGAAAACCTAACCCTGTAAGGTGTCGAGAGAGAAACTTGTCCCCCTTCGATGCAGTTTTGTTTTAAAAGCGCGAAATTTCCCCGAAATTTACGATGCAATGCACATCCCTTTCTAAAATCTACCCCTCGATCGTCTCTAAACCTGGGACATTACAGAGGACGAGGTCCTCGCACGACAGATCATCCGAAGAGCACGATCCTACACAATCGTTGATGGACAGCTCTACAAACGAAGCACAACTGGGGTATTTCTTAAATGCGTCTCCACCCAAGATGGCATTGAAATCCTCATGGAGATCCATGCAGGGGATTGCGGGCATCATGCCGCCCCCAGGTCCCTCGTTGGTAAAGCTTTTCGACTTGGATTTTACTGGTTCACAGCTAAAGAAGATGCTGACAAACTGATAAAAACTTGCCGAGGTTGTCAGTACTATGCTACTCAACCAAACGCTCCAGCCCAAGAGCTGAAGACTGATACGTCTCAAACGTATCTATAATTTCTTATGTTCCATGCTACTTTTATGATGATACTCACATGTTTTATACATATTATATGTCATTATTATGCATTTTCCGGCACTAACCTATTAACGAGATGCCGAAGAGCCGATTCTTTGTTTTACGCTATTTTTGGTTTCAGAAATCCTAGTAAGGAAATATTCTCGGAATTGGGCGAAATCAACGCCCAGGGTCCTATTTTTGCACGAAGCTTCCAGAAGACCGAGGGGGAAAGGAAGTGGGGCCACGAGGCGCCCAAACAATAGGGTGGCGCGGCCCAGGTCTTAGCCGCGCGGCCCTGGTGTGTGGGGCCCTCGTGTGGCCCCCCGCGTTGCCCTTCCGCCTACTTAAAGCCTTCGTCGCGAAACCCCCAGTACCGAGAGCCACGATACGGAAAACCTTACTGAGACGCCGCCGCCAATCCCATCTCGGGGGATTCAGGAGATCGCCTCCAGCACCCTGCCGGAGAGGGGAATCATCTCCCGGAGGACTCTACACCGCCATGGTCGCCTCCGGATTGATGTGTGAGTAGTTCACCCCTGGACTATGGGTCCATAGCAGTAGCTAGATGGTTGTCTTCTCCTCATTGTGCTATCATTGTCTGATCTTGTGAGCTACCTATCATGATCAAGATCATCTATCTGTAAAGCTACATGTGCGTTTGTTGGGATCCGATGGATAGAGAATACTATGTTATGTTGATTATCAATCTATTATCTATGTGTTGTTTATGATCTTGCATGGTCTCCGTTACTAGTAGATGCTTTGGCCAAGTTGATGCTTGTAACTCCAAGAGGGAGTACTTATGCTCGATAGTGGGTTCATGTCTCCGTGAATCTGGGGGAGTGACAAAAACCCCTAAGGTTATGGGTTTGCTATTGCCACTAGGGATAAAACATTGATGCTATGTCCGAGGATGTAGTTATTGATTACATTACGCACCATACTTAATGCAATTGTCTGTTGTTTGCAACTTAATACTGGAAGGGGTTCGGATGATAACCTCAAAGTGGACTTTTTAGGCATAGATGCATGCTGGATAGCGGTCTATGTACTTTGTCGTAATGCCCAATTAAATCTCACAATACTCATCATGTCATGTATGTGCATTGTCATGCCCTCTCTATTTGTCAATTGCCCATCTGTAATTTGTTTACCCAATATGCTATTTCTTATGGGAGAGACACCTCTAGTGAACTGTGGACCCCGGTTCATTATTTTACATCAAATACAATCTACTGCAATACTGTTTTTACTGTTCTCTGCAAACAATCATCATCCACACTATACATCTAATCCTTTGTTATAGCAAGCCGGTGAGATTAACAACCTCACTGTTTCGTTGGGGCAAAGTACTTTGGTTGTGTTGTGCAGGTTCCACGTTGGCGCCGGAATCTCTGGTGTTGCGCCGCACTACATCTCGCCGCCATCAACCTTCAACGTGCTTCTTGGCTCCTACTGGTTCGATAACCTTGGTTTCTTTCTGAGGGAAAACTTGCTGCTGTGCGCATCACACCTTCCTCTTGGGGTTCCCAACGAACGTGTGTCTACACGCCATCAAAGACCATCCCTATCACCTGGCCGTTCGCGGTCTGGGGGCTCGATATGGTTGGAAAGTTAAAGAAATCATCTCCTGGCGGTTTTGAGTACCTCATGGTCGCTGTTGACAAGTTCAGTAAGTGGATCGAGGCAAAGCCATTGAGAAAAGCCGATGGTGCTACGGCACTAAAATTTGTCTGCAGCCTCGTGACGAGATTCGGCATCCCACACAGCATAATCACAGATAATGGCACGAACTTCGCACAAGGAGAATTGAAGGACTATTGTCATGACGCAGGGATCCGGCTTGACCTCGCATCTGTGGCTCACCCACAATCCAATGGTCAAGTTGAAAGAGTAAATGGCCTTATCCTATCTGGAATTAAACCATGCCTCGAAGAACCACTGCGACGCACAGCCGGAGCTTGGGCTGATGAGTTGGACTCTGTCCTGTGGAGTTTACGAACTACCCCTAACAGGTCAACCGGATTTACTCCGTTCTTTTTGGTATACGGATCCGAAGCCGTACTCCCCTCCGACATCATCCACGATTCACCGCGAGTCTCCGCCTACAATGAAGAAACTGCTGACGAGGCCAGACAGCTATCGGTGGACCTGATCGAAGAGGCTCGGAATCTAGCTGACCAACGTTCCACCATCTACCAGCAGAAACTGCGACGCTATCACAGCCGTCGAGTTCGGAATCGCTCGTTCATGGCCGGAGACCTGGTCCTCCGCCTTCGCCAGGTGAAAGATCATAAGTTGCAATCTCCATGGGAAGGACCCTTCGTCGTTAGCAAAGTGCTTCATAACGGATCGTACTACCTTGTCGATTTCCGGTAGCTAAAGGATAGACCTGCTAACTGGTACCGGAAACGCAAGCGTGAGGATCCGGGTGACATATACGATGAAACAGAACGTCCTTGGAACATTGCACAGCTACGTCCCTTCCACACTTAGCAAATTTTTCGAGTTAAATACTCTGTAATTGTTATACATGATCAATGAAATAAAGCTTTTGGTTCACTCTTTGAGTCTTTTACCTCCTTTACTTGTTCATTATTCGATCGTGTAAGTTTTCCGACTAAAACTGCAGAGCTGGATATTTCCGCCTAGGCGTGTATGAAAGTTGTGATTTTCAAAAATCGTCCTTTAGGACGTAAGCTTAAGTTTTCTGGTAAAACAAATCTTCTGTTGCGAACTCATGGATTCCTGAGAGCGATTTCCGGCACCTTGGCTGGGGGCTTGTTTCCGCGGTTATTGACGGATTGCCATTGGGCTTCGTCGCCGCAGGCGAGCGTTTCCAGCTAAAGGTCTCCCGGCTCGCGGAAGGTCAAGTGAGCAAGCCGGAAAATTTGGAAGCCATCACTTGCTTTCAACAAACGAAACATGCAAATAAAATTTATACGGATAGCAGGATAAGTTTTTCCGCCCATGCATAAGTGTTTCATCCCTAGCTACTTAAGAATTTAAGTTATATTACAACCCACTCCGGGGCCAAAATGATACATCTATTGATTGTTTGACAGGGTTCACTCCGAGGATTGATCCTCATCAGAAGCAATGTAGGCGGAGCCATCGCCAGAGTCGTCGCCGGAGCCCTCCTCGGAATGATCAGCGCTCGACCCGGAGCCCTCCTGGTCGCCTTCCTCTTCTTCTTCTTCATCCTCCGCGTCAGAGAAGCCCTCGGGGAGATCGTGCTTGTTATACCAGAACGAGTGGTTAACTCGTCCAACAAATAGTCGATCATATCCTTGGGTCTCTGCGAGAATGGCCCTCATGTTGGCACCCTTGGGAGTTCCGCGCGCAACATCTGCAAAAATCATGGTTGGGAAGTGCGCTTTGCACGTCGCCAGCACGAGGGAAGCAACTCCGCGGGCGGAAGACTCCTGCCAATCCTTGATGAGTTCTGGCACCTGCTGCATCAGCTTGGTCATGGTGTCAACCACCTTGGTCTTGGCTCTCTTCAGGGACAGCGATTTGGCTATTCCGTGACATGCTTCGAAGAGGTTATCGATTGAATCCCGCGCTTCATCATACGCCTCAGTCCTTTTGAGGGTCGATTCTTTGGTCCATTCGAAGCCAAGACTCGCTGCGAAAAGCACGGTCAGTTTCTTCCGCAGACAAAGCAAAGTATGAGGAAGACGGAGTTCAACACAAAATTAAAGAGAGAGGTCCTTACGGAAAATCATCTTGTCAATAGCCTTTGCCTCCGCCTCATGACTCTTGTTCTTCGCCGCCAAGGTCTGGACCCTTTGCTGGCTCTTTTTGAGCTTATCAGCAAGATCCGCCATGTCTTGAGCATGTTTCTCCAAAAGCTATTTCTTTTCTGTGGTTTCCTTCTCGGAGGTTTCTTTTAGAAAGTTCTTGAGAGACTCATTCTCAGCCTCCAAAACTTGAATCTTGGCGGAAAGGGCGTCGATGGAGGGGCGCTTGGCAATTTCTTCTGTAAGGCAGAAAATCCACACAATTATACACTATGTTTGTCATGATAAGACACGCGAGCAACCCGGAGTTATTACCTTCGTAATGTCTTACGCGGGTCTCCAGGATTGACAAAGCTTTCTGGCTATTCTCGGCGTTCTGGCGCAACCCTTCAATCTCTGTCATTTGCTGCAGCACATGGACGCTCAGGTCTTCGTGCAGTTTCCGCGTATTCTGAGAAGCAGGCAGTGGTTAGCTGGAAATTCAAAATTCTGGGGGCTGGCGAGAAGTTTAAATCGTTAGACTGAGAAAATTCTAAATTTCCGCTAAGGTGCACATTTAAAATCATTGGCCCACACATGTTACTCGGAAAAATGTCCAACCCAATGCTTGGGGCTAGTGTTACCTGGCGCACTTTCTTGTGCTCGGCGAAGAAAACTTTGAGACCACTCTCAAGATCGGTCAGTTCTTGCTCTTCCTTGTTCGCAGGCCCCCACACTTTGTCCATCATGGCGGAAATCTCCGCGTGGCGCTGTGAGAGGGGGGCTTTTTAAAGAACTGGAAAGAGATGAGGGTGAGTCTGGGGCGTGCCAGTGGCACGACTTAGGGATAACTTCTTCTCAACTTCACCAGCCGGAGCTTCGGCTGAGGTAACAGAAGGCTGCTCAGGTGGAGGTGCAGACGAGGACGCGCCCTTGCCGGACTCGCCTTGGCCGGTTTTGGCGATTGGTTCTTCTGGGAGGTCATCAAGGTTGATGACGTCCTTGGGATCCGGCTTGGCGGTCGAAGAGGCCTTGGGCGGAACCTCCACTTCTGGTGTGACGGGCACAGGAGCCGGAGATGGCTTCGCTTTCCTCTTGGGGATCTTGGGGGGCTGGCTTCCGGAGCCTTTGTTGCAAAATGAAAGACATAACGTTTAGCATATGCTGATTCACAGTAGCAAAGGGAATCTTCCGACGGGAATCAAGAGCTTACCCGGAGGGTCTGAAAAATTGGTGGATGTCAGGTTGAGCTCGGTTGCTGGTGTCGATGAGTTTGAGGCGCTTCTTCTCCGCCTCCGCCTTTCGGGTAGCCGCGGTGCTAGGCGCTTCGCGGACGCGTTTGGCGGCTGGGCCGGAGGAAGCATCCCTTTTCCTTTTGGAGGGACGCGGAGCTTCGGGAACTTCCGCGTCGGACGTGACCTCCGGGTCGGTGTTGCCTGCGTGAGGGACTCGGAGGAGGGTTCCGAGATCATTCTCCTCAAAGGACTCGAGCTAAGTTACCCAGCCAACACTTAGACAAATTCAGCAAAAACTGAAAAAGGAATCAACAGTTGAGTCAAAGAAACATACCACGGTCCCGGAGCCGTTAGTGTGAATATCCATGTTGCACACATGGATCTGGAGATCACGTGGAACTTTGATCAGCACCCGGAGCCGCCTGTCCAAGGCGTCGGTGGAGAGGTTGTCTTTAGAGGCGCGCATGATATCATCGCGCCCCGTGTACTGGAACAGCAGGCGGTCCCGATGTTGTAGAGGCTGGATCCTCTTAGTAAACCAGGACATAGTAAGGTCCTTTCCCGACAAGCCCTCCTCTGTTAGCTTGCAGATCCGCCTAATCGCCCGAGTCAGTTGAGGTGACTCGGAAAGATGGGGACATTGAGTCCAGGCCGGAGTCTCGCTGGGGGGGCCCGTCCTTGTAACCTGGCAGCACCTTAGGGGAAGCCGGATCGGCTACGTCCTTCAGGTAGAAGAAGTTGCCGGACCAGTACCGCGCAGATTCATGGCGATCTGTGTGCGGGTACACGTGCCCGGAGCGGAGCTTGAAGGTGACGCCACCGCAGGTGGCTAGCGTAGAAGTCTGTGAAACTTTCTCCTTTTTGACGGAGAAATAGTACTGGAAGAGGGGAAGTTCCGGGGTAATCCGGAGGTGGCCTTCACACAACGTCACATGGTTGCTGATGGCCAAGATGCTGTTCGGAGTTATGTGGTGAGGTTGAAGCTCGTACGCCTTCAGGATTTCTGAGAAGAAATCGCTGGGCGGAAGAGAGAAGCCACGCTCAACGAGCGCCTTGGTCACCACCCACTCTCCGGCTTCGGGAGCAGGACTCAACTCGCCTGGGATCGAACGCCAAGATCCGGGTTTCAGAAAACCCTCGGCCTCGAGGTTTTGGAGTTCGGCCTCCATGGTGAAGCAGGGCCACCATTTCCCTTTGGCCTCGCTATCTCGCGTGCGGGCTTTCGATTTCTTGGTGGCTACCTCCTCCACCTTCTTTTCCATTTGTTCAGCACCCGCAGTTTCCTCCGGGTTGGCTGATGATCCTTCAATGTTCTTGTCGGAGTCTTTTCGAGGCTCCAGGTGAACTGGGACAAGGGGAGGAGGGGCGGACGAGATTGGAGTCGCCATGATCGGCTCGGGCGAGGGAGGCGGAGTAGAAGAAGACATCTACGAAGAAAATGAGAGCAGGTTAAAACTTAGTCGGATTCCACGTTAAATATCCTAGTCATCCCTACCAACTACGGTGAGAAGGAAAAAGCTTGAAGGCTTACCGAAATGGTTTCCGCGGTGGTCGGGGTCGCCGGCGACGAGGTTTCGCTGCAGTGGCTCGCCGGACTTAAGAACACGAAGAACAGCACGTGGCGGCGATGGTGCTCTGGTGAACTTCCGGCGGACTCCGGTGCGGCGAAGGGGAGCTCGGAGGCGGCGCTGTGTTGAGAGGTGAAAAGGGGGCGAATGGGGTGTTTAGGGTTGAACGGCGGATATTTATAGGCTGAAGGGAGGAGATTCGTGCTCCGCATCCTATAGCCGGAACGCAAGTGTCGCGCCGTTGGATGAACGACACGTGTCAAAAACCCTAAGCGGTAAAAATGGCTAAGGATAAGTTACCGCTCAAATCGCCCGAAAATGGCGCCAAGATTGGTGGAACCGCTTGAACCTTTCGTAGGTTCCGGGTAGCAGTTTGAAAAGCTGTGAACTCTTGTCCAAGCAGGGGAGTAACCCGGAGACGTGTCGCAACGATACTGTCGATAGATGAAGTCCCACGGGATAAAGATATTTTCCGACCAAGAGTTGGGAAAGAAAAAAATATGAAGTTAGAGTTCTTCAAGTTTCATCGTGTTACCAAGATTGCCAGAAGACGCGAAGCGTTAGCAAGGCGGAAACAAGAGGTGAATCTCGGAGAACTCTGGGGGCTACTGTTGTGGGTATACTTCCTGGGTGTACCATCGACAGTGCCTAGATCCGGCAAGCCCGGGTGTCCCAC
This sequence comes from Lolium perenne, assembly GCF_019359855.2. Classification (NCBI taxonomy): domain Eukaryota; kingdom Viridiplantae; phylum Streptophyta; class Magnoliopsida; order Poales; family Poaceae; genus Lolium; species Lolium perenne. The sequence goes on along the minus strand of NC_067247.2, from coordinate 356,155,794 downwards.
AGACGGTGATGTGGCATGTGGCCCATCGGGCGGTCCAGTTGCTGTTGATCATGGAGGATGAGGTCCAGCCCAGGATCAGGAAGTCGGATCCCAACCGACCTTCGGAGGAGGCCGGATCCGTGAAGTCCCATGAGGAACCCGGATCCAGTACGACGTAGAGGGAAGGCGGATCCTTGACGTACACGGCAAGACATTGTACCGTAGTTAGGCAACCTGTAATCCGGCTAGGACTCTCCATGTAAACGCTAGATCCGTGCGCCTATATAATCCGGATCCCGAGAGCCCTAGAGGGACAACCACAACTCATTGTAACAACGCGAAAGCGCCCAGATAATTCCAGACAAGCAGCAGTAGGCCTTGCCATCGTGCGAGTGTTCCGAAGCTGGGTAAATCGCGTACCACTGTTCCGAGTGCTCTCCGCCCTATGGCCCCTACTTCTTCTCCCCCTCGTGAGGATCCCTCCTTCGGGGTATCGTCGAATAGGCAACAACAAGGCCGCTTCGCTTTACGGTCTGCTTCTTCTTCCCGTCGCCTCCCTGACTGGTTGGTGCCGTTCCTCGCTTTTGCTCGCGTCACCCCCATCTTCGGCCGAGCTCGCAGAACGGGCGGCGTCAACGGCATGGGAAGCACCCGGGGCGACGATGAGGGTGCCCCTGCGCTTCCTCTTCTTGGGGATAGAAGCGGCGGCAGCCGGGGCACCCACATGTACTGATGGAGCTGCGGGAGGTGGCGGTTGAGGCCGCACGACCTAGCTGGCTGCCGGCAGGAGCTTGGAGAGGTCCATGGCATCGAATCCGGCTGGCGGCTATGGAGAGGTAATGGGGAGACAGATCGGTAGCGACGGCTACAAGGAATCGGGAAAAGAGGGGGCTACAATTTTCTTTCTGCCAAATCGAGATAGGGAGCGCTGGGCGCAATCAGTTTTTCCATGGAGATGTTGTATGTATGATGTATCGTTTGGGGAAAGAAATTTTCAGAGCCCTTACTTTTTCGTAGGGCATCGCTTTTTACGGGATCTGATCGGTGGATGAAACAGAACGTAAAAGTAAATGGCCATTTTCTAGTTCTCGCGAGTTTACAAAATCTGTATATATAGCGTTCCATTGAGATTTACAACCAGGGTTACACGATGAACCACAGAATGAAACAGATGTAGTGCCCATGCCACCGCGTCGACCATGGTGCACTATCATCGATAAACTTGTTCTTTAACTTTTCTCCCCTAAGTTGTGGTAGAGTAGACATTTTTCTCGAGGAAGAGATAAATCAATTTAGTACTCCATCCGTCTTAAAATGTAGGGGCTTCAGCATCAGACCTTGGAGGAAAAGCCCATCAAGCATCAGCTATGGCAGCTCGTCAGCGAGAGAAGCCACCGAACTTTTTTGCTTTCTTTTCCCTCCAGGAAAAAAATCTTGCTCAGGTTCCCCATGGTTATCGCATAAATCTTGGATTTATCAGCACTTCCACTACGTTAGTTAGATTGCTCTGATCGACAGCTGTTCTGTTTTTCGTTTCGTCCCCAACTTTGTGCGTTGGATTTGATTGACCCTCCCTCTCTACAGATGCTTGCAACCCGGTGCTCCTTTTGTCATTTTCTTTACCCATCATTTTCTCACTTTTCCAACTAAAGAGAAAAAAATGCAGAAAGGGCCAGCCAATTGGAAATTTTGATGTGACCTCGAGTCACACTCGGCCATGCAGTGCCACTGTCGTCTGGGCCCGCGCAAAACTCGCGTTGCTAGGTTGCAAGTACGAAGAGATTGAAAATCCGCACGTCATTTCTCTCTTCCACGTGTAATTGCTTGCTCAGAAGAAGAAATGATTGTTAGGATAATGTTTTTTAGTACTCCTACGACCCATCCCACCAATGTTATGAAGATATTCTTTGAAGTTTCGTCACTTTCAAAAATTATGATACACGCCCAAAGGTGTCAGGCAACGTTTGAAACATTCTAGCAGCTGATTTTCTAGGTCTGAACAACATATTATATTATAGATGCACAACAAAGCTTTCAAAATGCAACCTTGATTGACAGTATATTATATAATGGGAGTGGAGTTTTGGCTCTCAGGTGCAGATGATCTCGCTATCTAGACCATGCAAATATACTTGGGATATGTGCCATGGTCATTAATGAAGGAGGTACGGACAAGCAGAAAATAGCATATACGGTATACGGTAAGGGCCCCTTCATGTGCGTGGAACGGCAAACCGTGACGGACACATTGGAAGCGAGCATGGACGGAGGCCAGTCGCTGCCCCAAGATGCTATTTCTTGCCGCTGCTCCGCCATCTGCAATACTGGACCTAGCCAACAACTCCCTAGCCGGCGAGCGACACCTCCGGCCTCCGCTACCTCCTCCTTGATCCAACGGCCTCTCCGGCCTGATCCTGCCGGTGTTGTCCAACTTCCCCATGCTCAAGTGGGTCGACTTCCCGACCAACTACCTATCCGGCGAGCTGCTGTCACTTGTGTTCAACAGGTTGCCGCGGCTGCAGTACCCCTACCTCTCCTACAACAATCTCCCATCCACACAAAATCCCGACTCCTTCGCTCCCTGAAAACTTCACTTGCCTCCAGCAGCTCGACTAGCCAGGAACGGCCTCGACATTAGGCTGCCGCCATCTGCGTGCTCTCGGGCGAAGCAGGCAGGTCCACCTCGAGTCGTGGAGGACGACGTCAATCTCCAGCTCCATCACGCCAAACATCTCCGGCCTTGTCAAATCTCCAACAAACTCCTCAGTGGCTCCATCCCGCCGGAAATATCGTTCATGCAACGACTGTATCTCTCAAAAAGCCTTAAACAACCACCTGGAGGGTCATCTCCCTCTTATGCTTAGAAAGATGGAAGATGGCGTGGTGCCCCGCGCCAGTGTGCTCCGGCCTCCGCGAGTTCGCGACGTACGTGTCACCAGCGTTCGGTGTTGTTTCGTTGTTGGCACCTTTGCTGGTATGCGTCATGAGGTGCCGGTCGATGGCGTCGCGGTGGCCGAAGTGGGTTGCCGGCGTCGGCGAGGACGACCATTAGGCGCGGCGGAGATGGAGCACCTGCGAGTGTCATACCGGATCTATCGGAGGCCATGGGTGCCTTAGTCGAGTCGAGCCTGATTGGCGCCAGGCGGTCTAGACGCGTCTCCGAGTCTGAGGGGACTTGGGCTCCGCTGCTGTGCGTGTGTCGCCGACGAGTGATTGGGGATGGCAGCGGCCGGGTGATGGTCCTGGTCCGTGTGCCTTCCATTTGTACCGCGCGAGAAATAGTGGGTTAATGCATGCACATGGTGGGCCATGCTACTGTTGCTGAATCTGGCAACGATAGGATATACAAGGAGAAATACACAACCCAACACCAATCTTGCAGCACTTGGTCGTTGTAGATAACGAGAGCATCTGGACCCATGTTTCGTTTCGAATTTCCGTATGATATAGAACTTAAGTTGACAATACTAACAGAGAGATGACTTCTAAAAATACCACCAGTGGCACTAGGAAATGAGTGTATGTCCGTGTCATGTCACACGCATGTGGGGCCATCCTCTCTAGTATTTGCTATTTACACTGCTTGATAAATATGGCGGCCACTTTTCAACCACACAGGAGATTCACTAAAAAGAAGACATAAAGTAAACTAGAGAGACATCAGCTCACCATACAAAATTGTGTAAAGGATGATAAAGGCAACAGAGGGAATAGAGAACATTCTAGAAGAGAGAACTAAGTGACATGTATCCATCTCTTGTTGGTCTATATAAGCTTTTGGTCGAATATTCAACATATAGTTCTTAGGCAGTTCTTTCTTGTGTGAGCTTTTACCATGTTGGACAAAGCATCCACGGCTCATCCATGTAGGCAAAAACATCACTATCTACATTCCGGATTCGACGGCGTCGTGCGTAGAAGACACAAGGCTAATTAAACTTTTGTAACCTTTACCATCGATAGTAAAATAAAACATCGAGAGTGGTCAGATGAACTAATATTCAACATCTATCATGAAAATCTTTTAACTATGCAGCTGTATAAAAGGTCTATTAAAATATTCCTAGAAAAATGACTATCAAGTTGTACATGGTTGACTATTTTAAATTATAACAGAATTTTCTAACCGTTTTTACTACCGATAGTAAAAAAAAGGAAAATGATAGTGGTCAAATGAACTTATATCCAACATCGATCATGAAAAGATATATAAAAAATACTATGTAAATCTCCAAAAGGTTGATATCTGCATTTTACGTTATCATTATTGCTACATATATATTTAGTTTACATTGATATATGCCATCATACACTATTATTTACGCATTTTTAGTTGATTTCTGAGATTTTCCTACAAAGTCTTCAATGGTATTAAATTCCTGGGAGGCAGAAAACCTTCATTTTTGATTTTTTTTATTGTTTCAGGGCTTTATGGACACCTAAATATCGAGGCAAAAATACCTGATCAGTTTTTCACCCAGAGAAGGACCTTGAGCGAAAGAAGCACGCGAGGGGAGCCACGAGGGCCAAACGGCACCATGTGGCGCGTCTAGACATGTAGGGCGCGCGACCCTGGTCCGTTTACGCCTCGGGCATCGTCTCGAGCCCCCATTTATACCAGAGCGTCCCTTTCGCCTGAAAACCTAAGACATATTTTTCCCGAGATTTTTTGAGGCGGCGGCGGAGGCGATAATCCTCTCATACTCTGGGAGAGGGTAGATCCTGCTGCACCGGTTCCTCCGGTGAAGTGGAAATCGACGCCATCGTCATCCGCACTCCTCCTTGGCTTGGAGGGAGACATCTCCATCATCAACATCTCCATCAGCACCAACATCACCACCATCTCCATCTACAAGATCAACTTCATCCCTCTCATAGTTTGTGTTCAATTGAACCCCAGATATAGTTGTGAGGTTAGTTGCATGTTGTGATTGGTACTTATTGTAATCGCGCGCTTATTACCTTATAGTAAATTATAGCAACACGTAGAATCTCGCCGTCGTTGCGAGGTTTAAAGCTGGGTAACTCGTGTGACCCACTGGTGGAAAAAGTGCCTTTAATCCCGGTTGGCAACAGCCATTAATACCGGTTGTGCAACCGGTATTAAATATGCGGGACTAAAGCCCCCCCTTTAGTCGCGGTTGGTTACGAACCGCGACTAAAGGCACGTCCACGTGGGCGCCAGGCGACGGTCGGGGCGGAGGACCTTTAGTCGCGGTTCTTCTGGCCAACCGCGACTAAAGGCCGCCGCAGGTTTAGGGTTTTAGCCCCCCCCCCCCTAAACCTGGTTTCTTTTTAATTTGTATTGTTTTATTTCTTTTGTGTTTTATTTTAATTTTGAAGGAGTTTCACATATTCTACGCTACTACATACATGCATATGAATGTACAATTTCAAACAAATTTGAAATTAGAACCAAAAAGAATTCAAGAGGAATATACAATATATATTCAATATCATCGGATGACCATATACAATTTTGAACAAGTTTCCATACATAATTTAATGCATATGAAGTTCTACGTCCTCTACATAGTGTTCTCCTTTAGGATCGACGACTTCCCTCGTGAACCATCCAACTAGTTCCTCTTGAAGTGGTCGGAAGCGAGCTTCTGGACTAAGCATCTTCCGGAGGTTATTCCTCTTGACATTGTTATCACACGAAACCCACTCAGAGGTGTATCTCCGGATCATCTCACAAACATAGTATCCACACAGATTGGTCCCCGGTGGCTGAATATCCCTGGCCGCAGCCCATCGACCTTTTAAATTCTAGCTCTTTTTTGAATTCACCGACCTTTTCATCTACGAACCGTCTCCAAACCCTACGAGGCAAAGAAAATTAAATGAACAAGAGAGTTATTAGTTACTTGATATTAGGAAATGAACGAAATAGGCCGATCGATATAGAGCGCAAATGAATGAAAATAATCACGTGGCAGTCGTGAGACTTCATGTTTTGGAACTTTTTATCCGCCATGTTTATTATTCCCTTTATATTCGACGAGAATCCAGACGGGACCTTCGTACTGCTCATGCATTCAAAAAAGATGACCTTCCCTTCTTTGGTCAGAGCGTAGCTGGCACGACCTTGAAACCATTCCGGATGCCGGTCATTAGGGTCTTTCATACGTTGCTGGTCCTGCCGTGCTTTCTTTGTATCATTTGTCTTCCCATACACGCCCAAGAAGCTTAGGAGGTTCACGCAAATATTCTTCGTAACATGCATCACGTCGATTGCAGAGCGGACATCTAGGACTTTCCAATATTCTAGCTCCCAGAATATAGATTTCTTCTTCCACATGGGTGCGTGCCCGTCAGCTCCATGCGGAACTGATTGTCCGCCAGGACCCTTTCCAAAGATGACTTTCAAATCCTTCACCATATCAAATACCTCAGCACCAGTACGTTCCGCAGGCTTCGGCCGGTGATCTGCCTTGCCGTTGTAATGCTTGCCTTTTTTTATTACTGGATGAATTTTCGGAAGAAATCGACGATGCCCAAGGTACACATTCTTCTTACAATTTGGCAAATATACACTTTCAGTCTCATGTAAGCAGTGCGTGCATGCATTGTATCCCTTATTTGACAGTCCCGAAAGTTTAGTAAGAGCAGGCCAATCGTTGATGGTTACGAAAAGCAACGCTCGTAGGTCAAATTCCTCTTCTTTGTGCTCATCCCACACACGTACACCAGGTCTGCCCCATAAGTGTAAAAGTTCATCAACTAATGGCCTTAGGTACACATCGATGTCGTTGCCGGGTTGTTTCGGACCTTGGATGAGCACTGGCATCATAATGAACTTTCGCTCCATGCACAACCAAGGAGGAAGGTTGTAGATGCATAGAGTCACGGACCAGGTGCTATGGCTGGAGCTCTGCTCGCCAAAAGGATTCATGCCATCTGTACTTAGACCAAATCTTATGTTCCTTGCGTCAACTGCAAAATCTTTGAACTCTCTGTCGATCTTTATCCATTGCGTTCCATCTGCGGGGTGTCTCAACTTCCCGTCCGACTTACGGTCCTCTTTGTGCCATCGCAACAACTTGGCATGCTCTTTGTTTCTGAACAGACGTTTCAACCGTGGCATTATAGGAGCATACCACATCACCTTGGCGGGAACCCTCTTCCTGGGTTTCTGGCCCTCAACATCGTCACCAGGGTTATCGCCTCTGATCTTATAACGCAATGCAGTGCATACCGGGCATTCATTCAAATTTTCGTATTCACCGCGGTAGAGGATGCAGTCGTTGATGCATGCATGTATCTTCAGAACCTCTAAACCTAGAGGGCAGACAACCTTCTTTGCTTCGTACGTACTGGCGGGCAACTCGTTATTGTTTGGAAACATATTCTTCAACATTTTCAGCAAGTTTTCAAATCCTGAGTCAGCTACACCTTCCAGTGCCTTCCATTTCAGCAAATCCAGTGTGCAGCCCAGCTTTTTCAGACCATTATCGCATCCGGGGTACAGCGACTTTTTGTGATCCTCTAACATGCGATCCAAATTCTCCCTCTCCTTTTCAGTTTCGCAGCTTCTCTGTGCATCAGCAATGGTCCGACCAAGATCATCAACAGGCTCATCACGTGCCTCTTCTTCACCTTCCCCTTCACCTTCCCCTACACCTTCCCCACCTTCAGCATCCTCCATGAAAGTATCACCGAAATGATCAAGATAGTTCTCATCGATGAAATCATCCCCTTCTTCATCTTCTTCCATTATAACCCCTCTTTCTCCATGCTTGGTCCAACAATTATAGCTTGGCATGAAACCGTACCGAAGCAGGTGCATGTGAACTTCTCTTGAGGAAGAGTAACCCTTCTGATTCTTACAGCAAACACATGGACAGGTAACAAACCCCCCATGCTTGTTCGCATTAGCCACTACGAGGAAATCTTTCAAACCCGTAGCGAACTCGCCGGAGAGTCGGTTACCGTACATCCATTGCCGATTCATCTGCAATATTATTATATAAAGTATATAATTAACCATCATGCATTTGTTAAACTAACCAGCTAGAAATAATAAAAATTAAACAATTAACTACACACATGCATATTTTATCAATGATACATGAAAGGTTCAAGTTGCTAACCGCGATCGAGGAAAAATAAATGAGAAAGCTCAAGTGTGGCTCGGACACTTCATATCATGTTTCTTTCTATCTCTCGGGCATTTCATCGAACACCTTCTATGCATAAGAGGAACCAAAATCAAACCAACCACCCACTTGTGAAGGTTGTGAAGAAAGTAGCACCAAATGGCTAAGTGCTGGCTGCTGGATGGGTATATATAGGGGAGGGGTTTTAGTCGCGGTTGGCCTGGCAAACCGCGACTAAAGGTGCCCGAAGGCCTTTAGTCGCGGTTGGCCTGGCCAACCGCGACTAAAGCCCCTCACGTGCACCAGCTGGCCACCGAGCGCCATGGGCCCAGGCCTTTGGTCGCGGTTCGCCTCCCGAACCGCGACTAAAGATCCCATTAGTCACGGTTCGAAATATTTGGAGACTAATGGGGCTGGATGGAAGGCCCTTTTTCCACCAGTGACCGCGTCCTAGTGACTACTCGCCCCATGTACACCTAGGCAAAGTTCGAGCTGGGTCCCGCCTAAAAATTCCCGTTGGTAAAAAGTCAGACTCGAGCCTAGCCTGGCCCGACTATCGGGCATGTAATACTTGACCGAACCCGACCCGAATGAGCAAAAAGCTCAGCCCAGCCCAACCAGGCTAAACGTGTAAAATTGAAAGCCCGAGCCAGGCTTGGCCCGACATTCAAGCTCAAAAATCAGGTCCGAGTCTGGCCCGGGATTTTCGGGCTGGGCTGCCCATGTCCAGCTATAGCCACATGGCTCCCCTTCTCTCTCCCCAGTAAAGCTCTTCTCACCGATGTACCGTCGAATACGCAAAGACACCTATTTATGTTGACCTAACTAGTGGCTAAACTAAACAGTTGGGTATTTGTACATCATGGAGTCGAAGAGAAATATTAGTTGGAAGCCCTGTGCAATAAAATATGGGCTACATAGCAAAGCACATAGGTAAATTATTGCAATGAAAATCTACAAATCTCTATCCGAAAAAGAAAAAAATCTGATCGAGAGAGGAGGCTTGCCAGGGTCCACCTTGGACTCCACCACTCCTAGGCCCCACACAGGCACACTATCGAGAGAAGATTTCCCTGGGAAGAATCTAGAACACAGCCGGATGAAGATGAGCGCCATGGAGCAAACAGCGCGGACCACGAGCGCCGGACAGCGACACGGATCCACGCACAGCCACGCGAAGCCGTGGACTAGGTCCAGGCAACCTCACAAGGATAGATAGATAAACCAGGTCCCTGTCTCTCTTTTTCGCTTGGCACAAAGCGCGCGCATACACAGTCACGCGCCACCAAACAAACGCCGGAGACGCTCGCCCACAGCCTCGCAAGCTCGTGCACCAGCCACGCCCCGACACCCGTTTCCGTTTGTGCCCTCGTCCGCCTCGCAACTCTGAATTTTGTTTCGCACTTTGTGTTTTTTAAACTTGGGGGATTCCGAAGTGGGGCGGAACGGCAGCGAATCAAAACCATACAGGCTCAATACGGCACCGTGCATATCGTTTCCGTCGTAATTCCAAAAGGTAATTCGACTAAGACGAGGTGAACCACATGATAGAAAGGAGATGGAAAAGAGGTAGAAGCAAATGGTGCCACCGCCACCATGTCCATGGCCAAGTGTCATCTCTAAAACCTTCCGTTAAACTTACTTACGCACTACACTAGAATTTTAATCTGGAGGAAAGTTAAATATGAATGTGACACTGAACTTGAAGCACACGTGTATATATGGTACCCGTCGTGTACGTATTAAGTAGCGCAATTTTACCACGGCTGCCGCCGGGAAGAAGAGGAAAATACTGGAACTATACATACTAGGCATGCATGTATGTTTCCACTACGGGAAACACAATTTGTATTGAATATATACTAAAAATATTTAGCGAATGAGATATGCTTAATTGGGCCAATGGCATTTATACCCATGGTGCATATTTGGGAGAAATCCATGAAATTTTAAGGGTCTGCAACATCCAAAGCCAAGGAACTAGATTAATTAAATAAGGAAAACTCATCTAGGGAAACGACGGTCATAACTATTGCAAAACGATCCAAACCGTACTCTGAGACCTAGCCTCTTATATAAAGGCTAGCTAGGAGGAGCCAGCGGGGGAGATCATCGCATCATTGTTGTAACCCTAGTTTTGTTCCACAATCAATGTACTGTTAGATAAGCCGACGAGTTAACCACCACATCTCTTTTCCCGAAACCCTAAGTCCATATCCACGGACATTGCCGAGGTGAATCCTCGTCAATTGGCGCCGTCTGTGGGAAATATGGGCGTTGGAGTCATGAATTCAGTGATTCCTTCGACTCCGCCAAGAAGAAGCTCGACGATCGGATGGTGGCCAGATCCGTTTTGGCTCGTTATTTTCTTCCACACCCACCCTCCATTCTTCCGGCCTTCGACAACCTCGACCAGGAGATGGATTTGATGATTGGAAGCTTCAACTTTCATGTTGGATCTCAAGGTTCTGTTCACCCCTCGGATCGATTTGTTCGGGTTCATCGGTAGAAAATCCCACACTAGCGACAGCATCGACATCTTTTGTCGGCTCGTCAGCTGAGGAAAACTCGCCACCTCAACATCAACAACTCCACGGAAAGCGGAGGAGATCTGGCCCATCTTTTCGACGGAATCTCCTATGATTCTGAAAACGAGGATGGCGGCTCTACGGGCGTCACCGACTTCGACTTCACCAACAACGTCAACTCTGTCGCAAACGAAGAGGATGGAGTCGATCTTTACGACGGTGTCTCCTATGACTCCGAGGACGAGTGGTCGTCGGGTATGGAGCTTGAAGAAGAGGAACCGACGATGGTCATCGACTTCGAACTCGACGACATCACCAACTTCGGTATCAGGAAAGTAGATTCATACCCTGATGTTTGCACTAACACCGATCATTTAGCACGTCATCAGATATACCCGATCATTGCGGAAGAATCATAAGCTTTCAACTTAACCGACAATCATTTCCCCGATCCTACGGATCTCATCAGGGGCACAGGAGGCCACGCCCCACCCGAAGGAAACCAAGAACACCATAGCAACCTGGGACAAGGCAAGGAACACCATGAGTGGCGCAGTCCCCATGACCGTTGATACCTTAGATCCGAATTACGGATTGTAGTATGATAAGCGTTTCCCCTAGTAGACCTAGGTTTAATCGAACATTGGGAAACATTGCTAAAATGGTGAAAAGGAAACATCTACAAGACTTGCTAGTTAATTTGATTTTCTGTTTACCGGACCTATCTAGTTTACTTTTAAGGGGGTTGTGTTCAATGATGGAAATAGGCCAGGGTTAAGGTTTCTCCTGCAGCTATGCATACATATATAATTGAAGTGCAAATGTGTAACAAATAAAATAGACATGAGAGATTTGTGAGTAGAACATCCGTAAATACTCTTGTCCCTAAAGCCAGCGGTGAAAAGAGCCTCTTGGTCCAACCACTATCCTCACAACAGCGAGCAACAACAGTTATTAAGCATATGAATTCATACCAAAGCATTAAGCTAGATGATTGTGACATGATCCCGAATGAATCACTAAACATGTACCGTTACTTTCTCCTTTCTGTCACTGAGGTTTCGCGGTAGCACGCCGTTATCCACTCATCCCACCTCTTCCCTTGATCGATCCGAATGATATGGGTACCTGCAGATCATTGAAAGGAGGCAAAGAGACAAATATACAAGATTGCAAAACTCCTATTCAATACTTACACATATAATAAGATTAGATGCACATAAACGCTACGAGGATTCACCCCGACCCACAGCCCGTGAGGACTACTCACACATAATATCAAGATCAATAACAAAGATAGAAATCATTGTGGAAAATACTTGGATTGAAATCATAATATTCCTTGCTCTCGCGAGGAAGAAGAAGCAGAAGGCCCATAGTCATAGTCGGGTTGCTGATATGGGAACCCCGTTGTGTTGGAGGGCTAGACGAAATTTTCTTCGGCCTCCCCTCCATCATCCTCTACATGATGGCCGTGTTCCTCTATGTATGAGTCAAGCTCATGCTTCATGAGTGACCATCCTCCCCTGACATGAAGGTTAAACAAAAGAGGCACCGGCAAATTGACTAAACGATCGGACTTAGCTACTCTCCATGTTGATTTCTTGAAAAAGATTATTTCATACGATAGGTTGTCCATGTTGGCTTGAAAATAAACAGATTTGTGTTGTGTCATGGAATTAAGATCAAGCCTCTCTAATGGAAAATGAATATCTAAATCATGCGGAACTAGACCGTGAAAGGCCAATAAACAAGAGGCAATGAGGCCTCCACAAATTCCTCCTTTATCATGGTTAGTAGTAAGACGGGAAACTATCAAGGCATCCAAATTATAAGTCATATCTCGTCTCAAGGCAGCAGCTATGAAAGCTAAATCATATGAAGTTAATTTATTTGCAGTCTTTCTAGCTAGAACACACTTGGTAATGAAATAGGCAAAATACCGAATTGATGGAAGTTGAATACATCGGATTTTACCACTCTCATCTGAGAAACTTCTTCCCTGGCAGATTTATTTATAGAGGTCCATCAATAGTTTGGGTCACTCCTTCATCCTTTCGCGCGATCCCCATTGTGGCACTCTAATGGCTGCACAAAAATCATCAAAGGGCAAGTTGACAACTTTATTATAAATTTTGTAGTGAACCATGGGATTAGGAAAATTCCAACTACATCTAAAATCCTGCACCACATACATAGTTAGTTTTTCATATTGGTAAGGTTCACCATCAACAAAACTTTCCAACCCTGCATTGGAGATCAAAGTCTGGAAATCCTGCAGAATCCCTGCTGCCCTCATGAACTCCAAACATGGATAAAGAGAAGGGAAAACTCCTTCCTCCCGGTGGACCATCATGACTTCATTCACCTCCAATTCATGTTGAATGATATGGTGTGCATTGGCTTCCATTTCTGAAATTTTTAACAAACCTCATAAAAATGATTTTAAGACAAACAAATGAAGGAGAACACCTATAGAGATTTGCAAGAGGACTAAACATGCATCAAAACAACTTATCTAAGCATAATAAAAGCATGCAAGCGCACTTAACATTTCATCTACAATAGCAAAATACTCAAGAAATACTCCACTAAACAAAATTCTACTTGGATAATCGGAGGAGTCACATACCGGAGAGCAAATGCTCCAAATCTCAGCAGGGAAGATGGGATGGGCAAGGAGATCTAAAATCGCAAGCAAGAACAGCAAGAACACGGGTTTGAGCAATAGTGAAGTGTTTTTTCGGGAGAGGGAGAGTAGAATGGCAGAGGACAGAGCAAGTGGAGGGCCAGGGGGCCCACACCTGGACTTGGCGGGGCCAGGGTGTCCCCCGCGCCACCACATGGTGTGTTTGGCTGTGGGTCCCCCTAGACTGCCCCAGGTGCCTCTCTGCCCCTTTTCATGCGTAAAAAACTTGCAAAGGTTTTCTGGATTTTTTTGAGAAACTTTATTTCTGGGAAATTTTCAGAATTTGAATAATGATTCTAACATAGGAAAAAAATTACGGAATGATGAAAAAACAAACTCAAAGAAAAATATACACAAGCTCTAAAACATTCTAATCTGAAATTTAACAAGTGGAACATAGGTGAAAACATAGTTTCATTCATTCAAAATCACTTTATTAACAAGGTTGATCAAGTATTTGTTACCAAAACAATTTTATATGAAGAAAAACATTGTATTTAACTAGATGATTATGTTACCTAAATCTTGATAGGAATAGTCCCAATCATGACAATATTATAATCTTTTTTTTGGCATTGGCAAAGGTAAATGGAACTTCCCAATCTAGATAGTCTCAAAGTTATTGATTGTATTTAGACCATATTTCCTATCAATCTTCTTGGGAAAATAAACCGTGTGCTCCTTGTCATTAACATTAAAAGTTAATTTTCCCTGGTTGCAATCAATAATAACTCCTGCAGTGTTAAGAAAGGGTCTCCCAAGAATAACAGATATATTATCATCTTCATGCATTTCTAGCACAACAAAGTCAGTTAATATCATACAATTATCAGCCACTTGAACAGGAACATCCTCACATATACCAACATGAATAGTAGTAGACTTATCAGCAATTTGCAAAGATATATCAGTTGGTATTAATTTTTCTAGATCAAGTCTCTTATAGAGAGAAAAAAAGTCATAACGCTAATTCCCGCTCCCAAGTCACATAAGGTAGTTTTAAGATAATTATTTTTGATGGAGCATGGAATAGTGGTATACCAGGATCTCCAAACTTCTTCCGAACCTTGCCATTAAAAGACTAATTAGCCAGCATAGTGGAGATTTCCTCATTAGGAATCTTCCTTTTATTAGAGACAATATCTTTCATATATTTTGAATAAGGAGGCAATTTAATAGCATCAGTCAAAGGAATTTGCAAAAACAAAGGTTTCATCCATTCATAGAACTTATTATAGTGTTCTTCCTCCTTTGATTTGTGTTTCTTATTAGGAAAAGGCATTAGTTTTTGCACCCAAGGTTCTCTCTCACTACCATGTTCATTAGAAATGAAATCTTCCGTAGTGTACTTTGTATTTTTAGTATGCTTTTCAGGTTCCTCTTCACTTTCTTCTTTATCAGAAGCATCACTTTTATCATTACCACTTTCAGTTTCAACATCAGAAATAGATACACTATTAGGATCTTTAGCAGGTTCAGAGGATTCTACAACAGTTTTATGTTTCTTCTTCTTTTTCTTAGACTTAGCCCTAGCATCATTAGATCGTTGAGAATATTGTTCAATTCTCTTTGGATGTCCCTCAGGATATAGAGGATCCTGAGTTTGAAGCACCACTTCTAGTGCTTATTTCATAAGCATGTTTTTTCCTAGAAGCATTCGTTAGCAAATCTTTTTGCACTTTAGTGAGCTTATCAATTTGTGTTTGAACCATTTGGAAATGTTTAACAAGCATTTTAACATCATTAGAGGTTCTTTCCACAATATCATGCAAATTACTATTAGTTCTAGAATTTTCCATTAGATGATTTTGAACTTTCTTATTAAAGTTATCTTGCTTAACAACATAATTATCAAATTCATCTAAGCATTGATCAAGAGGTTTATAGTAGGGAATATCTCTACTATAAAAACGTTGGAGAGAGTGTACCTCAATAGTGGAAGGGCGAGGAGTTGGCTTACATAATTCTTCTATAGGTGGTAGATTCTCACATCTTCTGATTTAATACCCTTCTCCTTAAGACATTTCTTGGCTTCCGTCATCACTTCATCATTTAATTCAATCATTCCCCTTTTCTTCGGTGTTGGTGTTGGTGTAGGGGTCGGCTCAGGTGTAGTCCCAATCATCATTATTTTGGCTTATTTTGGCAATAATTCCTCAGCTTCAGCAGTAGTCCATTTCCTGGAAACACAACTATCCAGGTATGTCATAGATTCAACAGTTAGTACATTATAGAATAAATCAAGAAGTTCATTCTTAGCTAATGGAGTTCTAGGTAATGCTCTAATTAAAGAACAAAATCTTTCCCAAGATTCAGGCAGTTTCTCTCCTTCTATCTGCACAAAGTCAAAGATTTTCCTGCAAAACAGCATGTTGAGCACGAGCAGTGAAATATTTCTGAAAGAAAGCACTAACCAAACTAATAGGACTATGAACAGATCCAGGAGAAAAATTATCATACCAAATTTTAGCTACACCTTTCAAAGAGAAATGGAAAATTTTAGTGACAAAGTAAGTGCGTTTCTTAATACCATCAGAGAATAAATTGCTCAAAGTAGAGAGTTCATTCGTATGTTTCATAGCACTTTCATTTTCAGTACCACAAAAAGGTTCTTTCTCAACAATAGATATATAAGATAAATCTAAAGAAAAATCATAATCCTTATCCCTAATGTTTATGGGAGATGTGGCAAACTTAGCATCAGTAGACAGTTTATATCTAACAACTTGTCTTGCAAGAAGACTTTTAATAGCACTTGCATCTCTAGTAGCATGAAATTCATCAATGAAGTCGTCATCAAGTTCAATATAAGCTTCATCAAGATCATCAGTAAGATCCCCTCTAGACTCAGGTGAACTAACAGGTGTAATAGTATTATCAATTTGTTTAGCCGTATCAACTTTAGCATCTAGGAAAGGACCTAATGAACCACTCTCATCAAGCACAGTGGAAGTATCATCAAAATTTTCAGATTCAGCAGAAGTAGCAGTATGTGTAGCATGTGCATGTGATGGAGTAAGAAGCTTACTCATAACAGATGGTGAATCAAGAGCAGCAGAGGTGTTCAGAGTTGTACCTCTTCTTGTAGTGGATGGCAATATCGGGAATTTCTCACGAGCTTTCCCCATAATGAATAGATGGCGGCGAACAGTATCACTTCCAAGTGGACTCATAAATAAAGGTATGCTCCCCGGCAACGGCGCCAGAAAATAGTCTTGATGACCCACAAGTATAGGGGGAGGGAAGTAAAACCCAAATTTATTGATTCGACACAAGGGGAGCCAAAGAATATTTATAAGTTTTAACAGATGAGTTTTCAATTCAGATACACCTGGAAATAGACTTGCTCACAACAGTTTATCAGTAGTAATAGTTTTATAGCAGTATCAGTAGTAAAGTAACAACAATAATGAAATAAAAAACAGTAGTATCGATGATTGCAGTAGACAACAGAATTAAAATATTGTATGCATAGGATGGATGAACGGGCGCTGCATGCATAAGATAATTCACATAATAAGTAAGACATGGGCATTTGCAGGTAACAATGATAAAATCATCCAAGTATTAAATAACCATAGGCGTGTGTTCCTATTTAGTTGTACATGCTCACAAGGAGAAACTTGCACGACATCTTTTGTCCTACCAGCCCGTTTGCAGCGGGGCGTCAAGGGAATCTACTGGTAATTAAGGTACTCATTTTAATAGAGTACCGGAGCAAAGCATTTACACTCCGTGAACACACGTGATCCTCACATCATAGCCATTCCCTCCGGTTATCCCAATTGTTGTCACTTTGGGGCCTCAGGATCCGGACACGATATGTGTATACAACTTGCAGGTATGATCAAAAACAATAATTATCCTCGTGAATCAATAGCGTGTTCAGATATGAGATCATGGCACTCGGGCCCAAAGTGACAATCATTAAGCATATCAAGTTGCAATAATGTCAAAAAATACTAACAACGTATACTAGGCACTATGGCCCTAACAATCTTATAACAATTACATGAACGATCTAATCCAATCCCTAACATCCCCTAGAGCCTACAGCGGGGAAGTACTCACACATGGATGGGGCAATCATGGATGGTTGATGGAGAGGCGTTGGTGATGGCGATGTCGATGATCTCCTCTAATTCCCAGTCCCGACAGGGTGCCAGAACAGAGTTTCTGGTCCCCGGATTGGGTTTCTGGTGGCGGTGGAGCAGTGGAACTCTTTTTGGAAAAAACATCAAACCCCCTGTGTTTTTAGGGTTAGAGGCTTAATATAGTTCAGAGGAGAGGTTGAGGGGTGGCCGAGGCGGCCAGACCACCCCTAGGCGTGACCAAGCCTGGCCCGCGCCTTGGCCAGGTGTGGCCCCCTTGTGGCCCTTCTCCGTCTCGTCTACTGTCTCCGTGAGTCTTCAGGTAAAATAGGAACCTTGCGATATTTTCTGGGAATTTTCCTGAAAGTTGGATTTCTGCACAAAAATGAGACACAAGGGCAATTCTGCTGAAAACAACGTTAGTACGGGTTAGTTGTATTCAAAACACACAAATTAGAGGGAAAACAATAGCAAAAATGTTCGGGAAAGTATATACGTTTTGGATGTATCACCAGCGCATGGAGTCGCAGCAAACTAGCAACAACCCGGAGCCAATAGGAACCCAGATGATGGATATCCACCATCGACGGGAGCAATCAACATGGTCTAGAAGTGGCGGTTGTCCTATAGAATTCAAAATCTCATTACCCGACAATTGAACCTAGCAACCAAGTCAAATCCTCCAACACTAGAGTATCTCAACTGGTCAGAGCAAATGATAAACTTCAAGAGAGAAGATCATCCTCCTCGAGTAACTCAGCCAGGACACCCTTGGTGCTTCAAGCCCAAATTTGAGGATACGATGTGAGTACAGTGTGCATGGACGCTTGAAGTGGCATCAACCTCATCTATGTCAGCACATTGCGAGCAATGAACATATCACTAACCAACATTGCGGCTTCGAATACTTGTTTCCACGGCATAGCTCATGGGAAACCCAACTTCCCATGGGTAAGACTGCTCTCGACGCTGTCTTCGTCTCATAGGAAAACTTCAGACAAGGGAAGATAGAGTTTGAAGTCATGGACTGGCTATCGGCATACCATGCAATTCTCGGATGACCCGTGCATGCACGGTTCATGGATGTTGTCGCGTCTCGCCTACGCGGACATCAGGGATGAACACAACCCCATTTATGTTGGTTAGTGGGCACGAAGGCGTTTCAGCCTCAACGCCGCCTCAGGATCATTCTGAGGCGGAGGAAAATCATACACAAAGCACACACGGTCATTTTTTCCCAGGTTCAGGCCGCCCTTTGGCTAACAGCCTTACGTCCTGCTTTGGTGGATTATCTTAGATGCGGAAAGTACAGAATAATGAAATCTCTCGTTCCGGGACAATGCTATGATCGGCTCCTACACCTCATGGTCTTCCTCTTTATTTTCCTCTCTTCCTATCTCTCCAGCTCGAGCTAGTTCGAAACGGACTCTCTCTATCTCTGAATCTTGGCCTTGACGTTGTCAAGAACGAAGCTCATGTTCTCTCTCTCTGTGTTTCCTCTCAAAAAACCGATCCCATTGTCTCTTGTTGATCCTTGGCATATACACCTCTGGAGATGGTCTCAACGGCTGGTCCGAGCACCTCCCAAGAGCGTTCCCGGGCTCAATCGGGAGGAGCCACACGGGCGACGGGCAGGTGGGTGGTGCACGTGGACAATGGACAACCATGGGCGGTGCGCTGACGTCTCTGATGATGGCGTGACAGCTCGGGCAGCGAGCTATCACTCCTGTCCACGGCGCAGGCCTGTGTCGGTCTGCGCCATGATGGAGAGCAAGGGTGCATGTGCCTCGCATGTTCCCCACGCAAGTCTTGACTTGTCCAATCAAGCCCAGTTGTCCCCTGCTCCCTGGCCTCGCCTGGCCAAGGAGAGGAGGCTCTTGAGCCCTTCCCGGGGCAGTCCGGACCATGCCTTTGCATGGTCGCTCCACTTCCTTGTCCTTAGCCATTCCCGGTAGGCACTGGGGAGCTCCCGGGAGGTGGCCAAGGGTAGCTCTTTGCCTAGTTTGTCCAATTTGTTTGTCCACACTCGCTTCTGTTTCAGAGTGCTTGTTCTCCACTGATGTGCCTACGTCAAAGGGTAAATTTTAGTGTAGTTAGACCATTTTCACCATGAATCATACGTGGATTGCTTATCGTGGTTGCATCCGAGACGCCATGGGCTTGAGCCCTGATACGTCTCCGACATATCGATAATTTCTTATGTTCCATGCCACATTATTGATGATATCTACATGTTTTATACATACTTTATGTCATATTTATGCATTTTCTGGAACTAACCTATTGACGAGATGCTGCAGTGCCAGTTCCTGTTTTCTGCTGTTTTTGGTTTCAGAAATCCTAGTAAGGAAATATTCTCGGAATCGGACGAAATCAACGCCGAGGTCCCTATTTTTCCCGGAACCTTCCAGAACACCCGAGAGCCGCCAGAGGGAAGCCCTGGGGGCCCCACACGCCACCCTGGCGCGGCTAGAGGGGGGGCCGCGCCGCCCTATGGTGTGGTGGCCCCAGGCCCCCTCCGAGGCTGCCCTTCCGCCTATTTAAAGCCTCCGTCGCGAAAACCCTATCACGATCGACGAAACCCGCAAAAACCTTCCAGAGCCGCCGCCATCGCGAAGCCAAGATCTGGGGGACAGGAGTCTCTGTTCCAGCACGCTGCCGGGACGGGGAAGTGCCCCCGGAAGGCTTCTCCATCGACACGACCGCCATCTTCATCAACGCTGCTGTCTCCCATGAGGAGGGAGTAGTTCTCCATCGAGGCTCGGGGCTGTACCGGTAGCTATGTGGTTCATCTCTCTCTCTATGTACTTCAATACAATGATCTCATGAGCTGCCTTACATGATTGAGATCCATATGATGATGATTGTAATCTAGATGTCGTTATGCTAGTCAAGTGAATTTTACTTATGTGATCTCCGGAGACTCCTTGTCCCACGTGTGTAAAGGTGACAGTGTGTGCACCGTGTGGGTCTCTTAGGCTATATTTCACAGAATACTTATTCACTGTTATGAATGGCATAGTGAAGTGCTTATTTATATCTCTTTATGATTGCAATGTGTTTTGTATCACAATTTATCCGTGTGCTACTCTAGTGATGTTATTAAAGTAGTTTTATTCCTCCTGCACGGTGTAATGGTGACAGTGTGTGCATCCGTGTTAGTACTTGGCGTAGGCTATGATTGTGATCTCTTGTAGATTATGAAGTTAACTATTGCTATGATGGTATTGATGTGATCTATTCCTCCTACATAGTGTGAAGGTGACAGTGTGCATGCTATGTTAGTACTTGGTTTGGTTATGTTGATCTGTCATGCACTCTAAGGTTATTTAAATATGAACATTGAATTGTGGAGCTTGTTAACTCCGGCATTGAGGGTTCGTGTAATCCTACGCAACGTGTTCATCATCCAACAAGAGAGTGTAGAGTATGCATTTATCTATTCTGTTATGTGATCAATGTTGAGAGTGTCCACTAGTGAAAGTATGATCCCTAGGCCTTGTTCCTAAATACTGCTATCGCTGCTTGTTTACTGTTTTACTGCGTTACTACTGCTTGTTTACTGTCCTGGGCAAAGCACTTTTCTGGTGCCGTTGCTACTGCTTATTTACACCACCTGTATTTCACTATCTCTTCGCCGAACTAGTGCACCTATTAGGTGTGTTGGGGACACAAGAGACTTCTTGCTTTGTGGTTGCAGGGTTGCTTGAGAGGGATATCTTTGACCTCTTCCTCCCTGAGTTCGATAAACCTTGGGTGATCCACTTAAGGGAAACTTGCTGCTGTTCTACAAACCTCTGCTCTTGGAGGCCCAACACTGTCTACAGGAAAAGGAGGGGGCGTAGACATCAAGCTATTTTCTGGCGCCGTTGTCGGGGAACGAAGGAAAGCTACACCATTTCCTCCCTCGTCAACCACGCGCCAGTTGTGGACAGCAAGTTATTTTCTGGCGCCGTTGCCGGGGAGGAAAGGTAAAAGGCACTCATACTCCGGTTCCAGGTAACAGTACTTTTCTGGCGCCATTGTGTGTGTGCTCGAAGCTATTTCCTTTAGACCCTGCAATTGCATTTTTTTGTTTCTTGTTTACACTAGTAAGGCATAATGGAAAACAACAAAAATATGAGAGATCTTTATGAACTTTATCTTGAATTAGGACATGATGTGTTTGAAGAGAGAATTAAAAAACCCATGGAACTTTATATGCATGCTAATGGGAATGCTATTAATATGAATGCTTTGAACACTATTGTTGCTAATGCTATGGAAAATTCTAAGCTTGGGGAAGCTGGCTTTGATGAGCATGATATTTTTAGTCCCCCAAGCATTGAGGAGAAAATTTTCTTTGATGATACTTTGCCTCCTATTTATGATGATTATAATGATAGTAGTCTTTTGGTGCCACCTAATATGGAGGATAAATTTGATTATGACTACAATATGCCTCCTATATTTGATAGCTACTATGTTGAATTTGCTCCCACTACAATTAATAAAATTGATTATGCTTATGTGGAGAGTAATGATACTTTTATGCATGAGACTCATGATAAGAATGCTTTATGTGATAGTTATATTGTTGAGTTTGTTCATGTTGCTACTGAAAGTTATTATTAGAGAGGAAAATATGGTTGTAGAAATTTTCATGTTACTAAAACACCTCTCTATGTGCTGAAATTTTTGAAGCTACACTTGTTTTATCTTCTTAATCTTGTCACTTTGCTCTTCATGAATTTATTTGTGTACAAGATTCCTTTTCATAGGAAGCATGTTAGGCTTAAATTTGTTTTGAATTTGCCTCTTGATGCTCTCTTTTTCATCAAATACTATTTCTTGCGAGTGCATCATTAAAACTGCTGAGCCCATCTTAATGGCTATAAAGAAAGCACTTCTTGGGAGATAACCCATGTGTTTATTTTGCTACAGTAATTTGTTTTATATTTGTGTCTTGGAAGTTGTTTACTACTATAGCAACCTCTCCTTATCTTAGTTTTGTGATTTGTTGTGCCAAGTGAAGCCTCTAATCGAAGGTTGATACTAGATTTGGATTTCTGCGCAGAAACAGATTTCTATCTGTCACGAATCTGGGCTGTTTTCTCTGTAGGTAACTCAGAAAAATATGCCAATTTACGTGCGTGTTCCTCAGATATTTACGCAACTTTCATTAGTTTTGAGTTTTCTGATTTGAGCAACGGAAGTATTTATTAAAAATTCATCTTTACGGACTGTTCTGTTTTGACAGATTCTGCCTTTTATTTCGCATTGCTTCTTTCGCTGTGTTGGGTGGATTTCTTTGTTCCATTACCTTCCAGTAGCTTTGAGCAATGTACAGAAGTATTAAGAATGATTGTGTCACCTCTGAACATGTGAGTTTTTGATTATGTACTAACCCCTCTAATGAAGTTTATGAGAAGTTTGGTGTGAAGGAAGTTTTCAAGGGTCAAGAGAGGAGGATGATATACTACGATCAAGAAGGGTGAAAAGTCTAAGCTTGGGGATGCCCCGGTGGTTCATCCCTGCATATTTCAAGAAGACTCAAGCATCTAAGCTTGGGGATGCCCAAGGCATCCCCTTCTTCATCGACAACATTATCAGGTTCCTCCCCTGAAACTATATTTTTATTCGGTCACATCTTATGTGCTTTACTTGGAGCGTCTGTTTGTGTTTGTTTTTGTTTTTATTTGAATAAATGCTTGTGTGGGAGAGAGACACGCTCCGCTGGTTCGTATGAACACATGTGTTCTTAGCTTTTAATGTTCATGGCGAAGGTTGAAACTGCTTCGTTAATTTGTTATATGGTTGGAATCGGAAAATGATACATGTAGTAATTGCTAAAATGTCTTGGATAATGTGATACTTGGCAATTGTTGTGCTCATGTTTAAGCTCTTGCATCATATACTTTGCACCTATTAATGAAGAAATACATAGAGCTTGCTAAAATTTGGTTTGCATAATTGGTCTCTCTAAGGTCTAGATAATTTCTAGTATTGAGTTTGAACAACAAAGAAGACGGTGTAAAGTCTTATAATGTTTACAATATGTCTTTTATGTGAGTTTTGCTTCACCAGTTCATCCTTGTGTTTGTTTCAAATAAACCTTGCTAGCCTAAACCTTGTATCGAGAGGGAATACTTCTCATGCATCCAAAATCCTTGAGCCAAACACTATGCCACTTGTGTCCACCATACCTACCTACCACATGGTATTTCTCCGCCATTCCAAAGTAAATTGCTTGAGTGCTACCTTTAAAATTTCTATCCTCTACCTTTGCAATATATAGCTCATGGGACAAATAGCTTAAAAACTATTGTGGTATTGAATATGTACTTATGCATTTTATCTCTTATAAGTTGCTTGTTGAGCGATAACCATGTTCCTGGGGACGCCATCAACTATTTCTTTGTTGAATATCATGTGAGTTGCTATGCATGTTCGTCTTGTCTGAAGTAAGGGTGATTTATCATGATCAAATGGTTTGAGTATGCATATTGTTAGAGAAGAACATTGGGCCGCTAACTAAAGCCATGATCCATGGTGGAAGTTTCAGTTTGGACAACAACCTCAATCTCTTATGAGAATATTATCTGTTGTTGAATGCTTATGCATTAAAGAGGAGTCCATTATCTGTTGTCTATGTTGTCCCGGTATGGATGTCTAAGTTGAGAATAATCAAAAGCGAGAAATCCAATGCGAACTTTCTCCTTAGACCTTTGTACAGGCGGCATAGAGGTACCCCATTGTGACACTTGGTTGAAACATGTGCTATGCTATGATAATCCATGTAAATCCAAGCTAATTAGGACAAGGTGCGAGCACTATTGGTATACTATGCATGAGGCTTGCAACTTGTAGGATATAATTTACATAATACATATGCTTTATTACTACCGTTGACAAAATTGTTTCTTGTTTTCAAAATCAAAGCTCTAGCACAAATATAGCAATCGATGCTTTCCTCTTTGAAGGACCTTTCTTTTACTTTTATGTTGAGTCAGTTTACCCATTTCCTTCTATCTTAGAAGCAAACACTTGTGTCAACTGTGCATTGATTCTTACATACTTGCTTATTGCACTTGTTATATTACTTTACATTGACAATATCCATGAGATATACATGTTACAAATTGAAAGCAACCGCTGAAACTTCTTCTTCCTTTATGTTGTTTCAATACCTTTACTTTGAATTATTGCTTTATGAGTTAACTCTTATGCAAGACTTATTGATGCTTGTCTTGAAGTACTATTCATGAAAAGTCTTTGCTTTATGATTCAGTTGTTTACTCATGTCATTACCATTGTTTTGATCGCTGCATTCATTACATATGCTTACAATATTATGATCAAGGTTATGATGGCATGTCACTTCAGAAATTATCTTTGTTATCGTTTACCTACTCGGGACGAGTAGGAACTAAGCTTGGGGATGCTGATACGTCTCCGACGTATCGATAATTTCTTATGTTCCATGCCACATTATTGATGATATCTACATGTTTTATACATACTTTATGTCATATTTATGCATTTTCTGGAACTAACCTATTGACGAGATGCTGCAGTGCCAGTTCCTGTTTTCTGCTGTTTTTGGTTTCAGAAATCCTAGTAAGGAAATATTCTCGGAATCGGACGAAATCAACGCCCAGGTCCCTATTTTTCCCGGAACCTTCCAGAACACCCGAGAGCCGCCAGAGGGAAGCCCTGGGGGCCCCACACGCCACCCTGGCGTGGCCAGAGGGGGGGCCGCGCCGCCCTATGGTGTGGTGGCCCCAGGCCCCCTCCGAGGCTGCCCTTCCGCCTATTTAAAGCCTCCGTCGCGAAAACCCTATCACGATCGACGAAACCCGCAAAAACCTTCCAGAGCCGCCGCCATCGCGAAGCCAAGATCTGGGGGACAGGAGTCTCTGTTCCGGCACGCTGCTGGGACGGGGAAGTACCCCCGGAAGGCTTCTCCATCGACACCACCGCCATCTTCATCAACGCTGTTGTCTCCCATGAGGAGGGAGTAGTTCTCCATCGAGGCTCGGGGCTGTACCGGTAGCTATGTGGTTCATCTCTCTCTCTATGTACTTCAATACAACGATCTCATGAGCTGCCTTACATGATTGAGATCCATATGATGATGATTGTAATCTAGATGTCGTTATGCTAGTCAAGTGAATTTTACTTATGTGATCTCCGGAGACTCCTTGTCCCACGTGTGTAAAGGTGACAGTGTGTGCACCGTGTGGGTCTCTTAGGCTATATTTCACAGAATACTTATTCACTTTTATGAATGGCATAGTGAAGTGCTTATTTATATCTCTTTATGATTGCAATGTGTTTTGTATCACAATTTATCCGTGTGCTACTCTAGTGATGTTATTAAAGTAGTTTTATTCCTCCTGCACGGTGTAATGGTGACAGTGTGTGCATCCGTGTTAGTACTTGGCGTAGGCTATGATTGTGATCTCTTGTAGATTATGAAGTTAACTATTGCTATGATGGTATTGATGTGATCTATTCCTCCTACATAGTGTGAAGGTGACAGTGTGCATGCTATGTTAGTACTTGGTTTGGTTATGTTGATCTGTCATGCACTCTAAGATTATTTAAATATGAACATTGAATTGTGGAGCTTGTTAACTCCGGCATTGAGGGTTCGTGTAATCCTACGCAATGTGTTCATCATCCAACAAGAGAGTGTAGAGTATGCATTTATCTATTCTGTTATGTGATCAATGTTGAGAGTGTCCACTAGTGAAAGTATGATCCCTAGGCCTTGTTCCTAAATACTGCTATCGCTGCTTGTTTACTGTTTTACTGCGTTACTACTACTTGTTTACTGTCCTGGGCAAAGCACTTTTCTGGTGCCGTTGCCACTGCTTATTTACACCACCTGTATTTCACTATCTCTTCGCCGAACTA
The DNA here is from genome assembly GCF_019359855.2 of Lolium perenne. Classification (NCBI taxonomy): domain Eukaryota; kingdom Viridiplantae; phylum Streptophyta; class Magnoliopsida; order Poales; family Poaceae; genus Lolium; species Lolium perenne. The sequence continues at coordinate 356,129,504 of NC_067247.2, read as the reverse complement.
GTGCACCTATTAGGTGTGTTGGGGACACAAGAGACTTCTTGCTTTGTGGTTGCAGGGTTGCTTGAGAGGGATATCTTTGACCTCTTCCTCCCTGAGTTCGATAAACCTTGGGTGATCCACTTAAGGGAAACTTGCTGCTGTTCTACAAACCTCTGCTCTTGGAGGCCCAACACTGTCTACAGGAAAAGGAGGGGGCGTAGACATCAAGCCCGCTAACATAGGCATCCCGAATGGGCCTGCCGAATAAAGTACCCGAAGATGGCTGGAGGCCCACGACCCAAAGATTATGAAGCCCGGAAGCCTAATAAGCGTCGATATGGAAAGTAGAGATGGATTAGGAATAGAGTCTTGTAATAATACGGGAAGGACTCGTATAACCTCCTGGACTTTCTAACTTGAGCGACACGAAAGCCTCGGCTACACCTCCTATATAAAGGGGAGAAATAAAGGATTGAATCATTGTCAACACAAACCCTAGTTTTCATAATCGAGCACCTTTTCGGCTGAACCTTCGAGATCTACTTGCCCTCTACTTTCCGCGAAACCCTAGTCTACAACTTGTAGGCATTGGCAAGTTAAACCTTGTCAATTGGCGCCATCTGTGGGAATTGGAGGCGACAAGGAGCTGATCTAGATGGCACTGTCAACATCAACAACATCATCAGTAGAAATCAACGCGATGGACGGAGGTAAACATGTGAAACCTGATCTCGTCGATTTTGTTCCTTACCCTCCCGCCCGTTTGCATGCATATGCCGATCTGGAGGAGTCGACGAAGATGACGTTTGGGAGTTTCCACTTCCTTGCCGGGAAAGAAGGATCGCATCGTTTTGCGGCACCGATTTTTTCGGGACCGTCAGCGGCTGATTCCAAATTTTCGGGATCATCAACATCAATCATCGAGTCGGGCGACGAGGAGGTTTCATCGTCAAGCTTCATCAAGCCCGCCATCGGTGGAGAACTCACCGATAAGTTCGGCACATGTCTTTCGGGTCGTTCACGGGCTCCGATCTGAGCAGCGACTCGGAAGGCATCGACAGCTTCGACTTCATCGACAGATCTACTTCTATCCGGGAGGTCTTCGCCGATCTGTCAGACGGTGTCACCAACCCTGAAGAAGAAAACAAAGCTACAATATACCATCAAATCTATGTAATCGGTGAATCAAGTCATCTAGAAGAGGCGTCAGAGGCTTTCGATGATCTGGGTAATCCATGCATCGATCCCGCTGATCTCACGCGAGGAACTGGAAATAAATACGTTGGCTGGATGCCTCGCAAAAAAGTGCAGCTTTCGCAAGCAGCTTGGGATAGAGCTGGGAGAGTCATGAACGGCACAGAGCCAATGACCACAACAACATCAGAAGAATAGCAAGCATATCAATATAGACTCACTCGTTGACATAGGCATCCCGAATGGGCCTGCCGAATAAAGTACCCGAGGATGGCTGGAGGCCCACGACCCGAAGATTATGAAGCCCGGAAGCCCAATAAGCGTCGATATGGAAAGTAGAGATGGATTAGGAATAGAGTCTTGTAATAATACGGGAAGGACTCGTATAATCTCCCGGACTTTGTAACTTGAGCGAGACAAAATTCTCGGCTCCACCTCCTATATAAAGGAGAGCCGAGGGAGAAAGAAAGGATCAAATCATTGTCAACACAAACCCTAGTTTTCATAATCGAGCACCTTTTCGGCTGAACCTTATAGATCTACTTGCCCTCTACTTTCCGCGAAACTGTAGTCTACCACTTGTAGGCATTGAAAACCTTGTCAATTGGTGCCATCTGTGGGGATTGGAGGCGACAAGGAGCTGATCTCGATGGCTGATACGTCTCAAACGTATCTATAATTTCTTATGTTCCATGCTACTTTTATGATGATACTCACATGTTTTATACATACTTTATGTCATATTTATGCATTTTCCGGCACTAACCTATTGACAAGATGCCGAAGAGCTAGTTGCTGTTTTCTGTTGTTTTTGGTTTCAGAAATCCTACAAAGGAAATATTCTCGGAATTGGACGAAATCAACGCCCAGGGTCTTATTTTTCCATGAAGCTTCCAGAAGACTGAAGGAGATACGAAGTGGGGCCACGAGGTGGCGCCACACTAAGGCGGCGCGGGCCCTGGGCCCGCGCCGCCCTAGTGTGTGGGCCCCTCGTGACGCCCCTAAACCTACCCTTCCGCCTATAAGAAGCCTTCGTCGAGAAAACCCCAGTACCGAGAGCCACGATACGGAAAACCTTCCAGAGACGCCGCCACCGCGAATCCCATCTCGGGGGATTCAGGAGATCACCTCCAGCACCCTGCCGGAGAGGGGAATCATCTCTCGGAGGACTCTTCATTGCCATGATCGCCTTCGGATTGATGTGTGAGTAGTTCACCCCTGGACTATGGGTCCATAGCAGTAGCTAGATGGTCGTCTTCTCCTCATTGTGCTATCATTGTTCGATCTTGTGAGCTGCCTAACATGATCAAGATCATCTATTTGTAATGCTACATGTTGCGTATGTTGGGATCCGATGAATATGGAATACTATGTTATGTTGATTATCAACCTATCATCTATGTGTTGTTTATGATCTTGCATGTTCTCCGTTGCTAGTAGAGGCTCTGGCCAAGTTGATACATGTAACTCCAAGAGGGAGTATTTATGCTCGATAGTGGGTTCATGCCTCTATTTAATCTAGGGTAGTGACAGAAAGTTCTAAGGTTGTGGATGTGCTGTTGCCACTAGGGATAAAACATCAATACTTTGTCTAAGGATATTTGTGTTGATTACATTACACACCATACTTAATGCAATTGTCTGTTGTTTGCAACTTAATACTGGAAGGGGTGCGGATGCTAACCCGAAGGTGGACTTTTTAGGCATAGATGCATGCTGGATAGCGGTCTATGTACTTTTTCGTAATGCCCGATTGAATTTCACACTACTCATCATGATATGTATGTGCATTGTCATGCCCTCTTTATTTGTCAATTGCCCAACTGTAATTTGTTCACCCAACATGCTATTTCTTATTGGAGAGACACCACTAGTGAAATGTAGACCCCGGTCCATTCTTTTACATCGAATACAATCTACTGCAATACTTGTTCTTACTGTTCTTTTTAAACATCATCTTCCACACTATACATCTAATCCTTTGTTACAGCAAGCCGGTGATATTGACAACCTCACTGTTACGTTGGGGCAAAGTATCTTGATTATGTTGTGCAGGTTCCACGTTGGTGCCGGAATCCCTGGTGTTGCGCCGCACTACACTCCGCCACCAACAACCTTCACGTGCTTATTGACTCCTACTGGTTCGATGAACTTGGTTTCTTACTGAGGGAAAACTTGCCGCTGTACGCATCATACCTTCCTCTTGGGGTTCCCAACAGACGTGTGTTGTACCGTCACAAGCAACGTTTTTCCGGCGCCGTTGCCGGGGAGATCAAGACACGCTGCAAGGGGAGTCTCCCACTTCCAATCTCTTTACTTTGTTTTTGTCTTGCTTTACTTTATTTTATTTACCACTTTGTTTGCTTTCTTATATTAAAAATACAAAAAAATTAGTTACTTGCTTTACTTTATTTACTATCTTGTTTGCGTTCTCCATATTAAAAACACAAAAAAATTAGTTACTTGCATTTACTTTATCTAGTTTGCTTTATTTACTATTGCTAAAATGAGTAATCCTGAAGTTGAAGTTCGTTCGTTTAAGCAACAAGGGGGAGAATTTTTAAAAGATGCTTGGTATAGAATTAGTGATGCTCATAATAGGTGCACTAAGAAACACTCCACTATTATCCTACTCAGGAATTTTTATGTTGGTATCTCTAGTTGGAATAGGTATGTTCTTGATTGTCTCGCGGGAGGTAATTTCCTAGGCACTCCTGCTTTAGAAGCTAGTTGTATTATTGAGAGTCTATTTGGAATACCACCTGTTAATGAAGTTAAAATTGAAATCTCTCTTGAAGATGTCATGAAAAAGATGGAGACCATAGAGCAAAATCTTCCAAGTATTGAGACTAAATTGGGAATATTACTTAATAGCACTGATAAACTTGATAAATCTCTAGGTGGAATTAATGAGAAAATTGCCATCTTAGAAGCTTGTTCTACTCATGATAATCAAACCCATAGGATTAGTAAACTTGAAAAAGCTATGGGAACCTTGGGTTCAACTTTTTCTTCTCTTAAGTTTAAGGGGAAAGCTTATGTGGGTAAGGAGCAAAAGTTCATGTATGTCTCTAAGGTGCCTAAACCAAAAAACTATTATTGGCCTAAAATTGACAAAGCCCTTAATACCACTATAGATAATGGAGCATCTAAGATACCTATTGTGACAAGTTGTGAAAATTATGATGTTGATGCTTCATCTCTTGATAATACTTGATACACACTTTCTGCGCCTAGCTGAAAGGCGTTAAAGAAAAGCGCTTATGGGAGACAACCCATGATTTTACTTCTGCACTTTTGTTTTATATTTGAGTCTTGGAAGTTGTTACTACTGTAGAAACCTCTCCTTATCTTTATTTTGTTACATTGTTGTGCCAAGTAAAGTCTTTGATAGTAAGGTTCATACTAGATTTGGATTACTGCACAGAAACAGATTTCTTGCTATCACGAAATTGAGTAGCCCCGTCTGTAGGTAACTCAGAAAAATCTGCCAATTTACGTGCCTGATCCCCAGATATATACGCAACTTTCATTCAATTTGAGCATTTTCATCCGAGCAAGTTAAGTGCCCCAGAAAAATTCGTCTTTACGTACTGTTCTGTTTTGACAGATTCTGCCTTTAATTTCGCATTGCCTGTTTTGCTATGCTTGATGGATTTCTTTATTCCATTAACTTTCAGTAGCTTTGTGCAATGTCCAGAAGTGTTAAGAATGATTATGTCACCTCTGAACATGAGAATTTTTGATTATGCACTAACCCTCTAATGAGTTTGTTTTGAGTTTGGTGTAGAGGAAGTTTTCAAGGATCAAGAGAGGAGGATGATACAATATGATCAAGGAGAGTGAAAGCTCTAAGCTTGGGGATGCCCCCGTGGTTCATCCCTGCATATTTCAAGAAGACTCAAGCATCTAAGCTTGGGGATGCCCAAGGCATCCCCTTCTTCATCGACAACTTTATCAGGTCACCTCTAGTGAAACTATATTTTTATTCCATCACATCTTATGTGCTTTACTTGGAGCGTCTTTATGTTCTTGTTTTTGTTTGTTTGAATAAAATTGGATCCTAGCATTCATTGTGTGGGAGAGAGACACGCTCCGCTGTTGCATATGAACACATATGTTCTTAGCTTTATTCTTAATGTTCATGGCGAAGGTTGAAACTACTTCGTTAATTGTTATATGGTTGGAAACAGAAAATGCTACATGTAGTAATTGGTATAATGTCTTGAATAATTTGATACTTGGAAATTGTTGTGCTCATATAGATCATGTTTAAGCTCTTGCATCATGTACTTTGCACCTATTAGTGAAGAAATACTGTAGAGCTTGTTGACATTTGGTTTGCATGATTGGTCTCTCTAAAGTCTAGATATTTTCTGGTGAGGGTTTGAACAACAAGGAAGACAGTGTAGAGTCTTATAATGCTTGCAATATGTTCTTATGTAAGTTTTGCTGTACCGGTTCATACTTGTGTTTGCTTCAAATAACCTTGCTAGCCTAAGCCTTGTATTGAGAGGGAATACTTCTCGTGCATCCAAAATCCTTGAGCCAAAAACTATGCCATTTGTGTCCACCATACCTACCTACTACATGGTATTTCTCTGCCATTCCAAAGTAAATTGCTTGAGTGCTACCTTTAAAATTCCATTCTTTGTCTTTGCAATATATAGCTCATGGGAAAAATAGCTTGAAAACTATTGTAGTATTGAATATGTACTTAAGTATCTTATTTCTTAATAAGTTGCTTGTTGAGCGATAACCATGTTCCTGGGGACGCCATCAACTATTTCACTTTGTTGAATATCATGTGAGTTGCTATGCATGTTCGTCTTGTCTGAAGTAAGGGTGATTTATCATGATCAAATGGTTTGAGTATGCATATTGTTAGAGAAGAACATTGGGCCGCTAACTAAAGCCATGATCCATGGTGGAAGTTTCAGTTTGGACAACGATCCTCAATCTCTTATGAGAATATTATCTGTTGTTGAATGCTTATTGTTGGAGATATGCCCAAGAGGCAATAATAAAAGTGGTTATTATGTATCTTTATGTTTATGATAAATGTTTATATACCATGCTATAATTGTATTAACTGAAACATTGATACATGTGTGATATGTAAACAACAAAGAGTCCCTAGTATGCCTCTTAACTAGCTTGTTGATTAATGGATGATTAGTTTCATAATCATGAACATTGGATGTTATTAATAACAAGGTTATATCATTGTATGAATGATGTAATGGACACACCCAATTAAGCGTAGCATAAGATCTCGTCATTAAGTTATTTGCTATAAGCTTTCGATACATAGTTACCTAGTCCTTATGACCATGAGATCATGTAAATCACTTATACCGGAAAGGTACTTTGATTACATCAAACGCCACTGCGTAAATGGGTGGTTATAAAGATGGGATTAAGTATCCGGAAAGTATGAGTTGAGGCATATGGATCAACAGTGGGATTTGTCCATCCCGATGACGGATAGATATACTCTGGGCCCTCTCGGTGGAATGTCGTCTAATGTCTTGCAAGCATATGAATAAGTTCATAAGAGACCACATACCACGGTACGAGTAAAGAGTACTTGTCAGGAGACAAGGTTGAACAAGGTATAGAGTGATACCGAAGATCAAACCTCGGACAAGTAAAATATCGCGTGACAAAGGGAATTGGTATCGTATGTGAATGGTTCATTCGATCACTAAAGTCATCGTTGAATATGTGGGAGCCATTATGGATCTCCAGATCCCGCTATTGGTTATTGGTCGGAGTGAGTACTCAACCATGTCCGCATAGTTCGTGAACCGTAGGGTGACACACTTAAAGTTGGATGTTGAAATGGTAGAACTTGAATATGGAATGGAGTTCGAATATTTGTTCGGAGTCCCGGATGAGATCCCGGACATCACGAGGAGTTCCGGAATGGTCCGGAGAATAAGATTCATATATAGGATGTCATTTTATGTGAATAAAATTGACGCGGAAGGTTCTATGGAAGGTTCTAGAAGGTTCTAGAAAAGTCCGGAAGAAACCACCAAGGAAGGTGGAGTCCACATGGGACTCCACCTCCATGGCCGGCCAGCCCTAGTGGGGGAGGAGTCCCAAGTGGACTCCCCCTTAGGGGGCCGGCCACCCCCCCATATGGGAGGTGGAACTCCCACCTCTAGTGGGAGTCCTAGCTTGGGTAGGTTTCCCCCACCATATGGAAGGTTTTTGGTCTGGTCTTATTCGAAGACTTGGAGACCAACTCTTGGGGATCCACCTATATAATGAGGGGCCAAGGGGAGGGGGCCGGCCACCCCAAGACCACAGCCTGGCCGACCCCCTTAGAGTGGCCGGCCACCCCCTCCCAAACCCTAGCCGCCCCGCTCCTCCAATTCCCGCACGCTTAGTGAAGCTCCGCCGGATTTCTCCACCACCACCAACACCACGCCGTCGTGCTGTCGGATACAAGAGGAGCTACTACTTCCGCTGCCCGCTGGAACGGGGAGGTGGACGTCGTCTTCATCAACAACCGAACGTGTGACCGAGTACGGAGGTGCTGCCCGTTCGTGGCGCCGGAACCGATCGTGATCAAGATCTTCTACGCGCTTTTGCAAGCGGCAAGTGAACATCTACCGCAGCAACAAGAGCCTCATCTTGTAGGCTTTGGAATCTCTTCAAGGGTGAGACTCGATAATCCCCTCGTTGCTACCGTCTTCTAGATTGCATCTTGGCTTGGATTTCGTGTTCGCGGTAGGAAAATTTTTGTTTTCTATGCAACGTTATCCTACAGTGGTATCAGAGCCGTGTCTATGCATAGATGGTTGCACGAGTAGAACACAATGGTTTGTGGGCGTTGATGCTCTTGTTATCTTTAGTTTGAGTACTTTGCATCTTTGTGGCATAGTGGGATGAAGCGGCTCGGACTAACTTTACATGACCGCGTTCATGAGACTTGTTCCTCGTTCGACATGCAACTTGTATTGCATAAGAGGCTTTGCGGGTGTCTGTCTCTCCTACTATAGTGAAGATTCAATTTACTCTTCTATTGACAACATTAGTATCAACGTTGTGGTTCATGTTCGTAGGTAGATTAGATCTCTCTCGAAAACCCTAAACCACGTAAAATATGCAAACCAAATTAGAGACGTCTAACTTGTTTTTGCAGGGTTTGGTGATGTGATATGGCCATGATATGATGATGAATATGTATGAGATGATCATTATTGTATTGTGGCAACCGGCAGGAGCCTTATGGTTGTCTTTAAATTTCATGTTGAGTAGTATTTCAAAGTAGTTGTAATAGTTGCTACATGGAGAACAATCATGAAGACGGCGCCATTGACCTTGACGCTACGCCGACGATGATGGAGATCATGCCCGAAGATGATGGAGATCATGTCCGTGCTTTGGAGATGAAGATCAAAGGCGCAAAGATAAAAGGGCCATATCATATCACATATGAACTGCATGTGATGTTAATCCTTTTATGCATCTTATTTTGCTTAGATCGCGACGGTAGCATTATAAGATGATCCCTCACTAAAATCTCAAGATAATAAAGTGTTCATCCTTAGTAGCACCGTTGCCAAGACTTGTCGTTTCGAAGCATCTCGTGATGATCGGGTGTGATAGAATCAACAAGTGCATACAACGGGTGCAAGACAGTTTTGCACATGCGGATACTAAGGTGGCCTTGACGAGCCTAGCATGTACAGACATGGTCTCGGAACACGTGATACCGAAAGGTAGAGCATGAATCATATGGATGATATGATGAACACTTTGAGTGTTCGCCATTGAAATCACACCTTGTCTCGTGATGATCGGGCTTAGGTGCGGTGGATTTGGTTCGTGTGATCACTAAGACAATGCGAGGGATATTGTTTTGAGTGGGAGTTCACCTAGATTTTTAATTATGTTGAATTAAAATTTGAACTCAATTTGTCATAAACTTAGTCTAAACTATTGCAAATATATGTTGTAGATATGGCGTCCCAAATCAATTTTAACCAGTTCCTAGAGAAAGAAAAGCTTAAGAGCAACGGTAGCAACTTCACCGACTGGTTCCGTCATGTGAGGATCTTCCTCTCTGGCGGAAATCTGCAATATGTGCTTGATGCACCGCTAGGTGACCCTCCAGCAGAAACAGAAACCGATGAAGTAAAGAATGTTTACGCGACTCGGAAAACTCGGTACTCTCAAGTTCAGTGTGCCATCCTATGCAGTCTGGAATCCGATCTTCAAAAACGTTTTGAGCACCACGATCCTCATGAGTTGATGAAAGAGTTAAAGACTATTTTTGAAACTCATGCGGCCATGGAATGCTATGAAGCATCGAAACGATTTTTCAGCTGCATGATGGAAGAAGGTAGCTCCGTTAGTGAGCACATGCTCGCCATGACCGGGCATGCGAAGAAACTCAGTGACTTGGAAATAGTTATTCCTAACAGACTGGGGATTAATCGTATCCTTCAATCACTGCCACCTAGTTACAAGAACTTTGTGATGAACTACAATATGCAGAACATGAACAAAGAGTTACCTGAACTCTTTGCCATGCTTAAAGCTGCTGAGATTGAGATCAAGAAAGAGCACCAAGTGTTGATGGTCAACAAGACCACCAGTTTCAAGAAACAGGGCAAGTCTAAGGGAAAATTCAAGAAGGGTGGCAAGAAAGCTGCCACACCTCCTATGAAACCTAAGAACGGCCCTAAGCCTGATGCTGAGTGCTATTACTGCAAGGAGAAGGGACACTGGAAGCGTAATTGCTCCAAGTATTTGGCGGATCTGAAGAGCGGCCTTGTCAAGAAGAAGAAAGAAGGTATATCTGATATACATGTTATAGATGTTTATCTCACTGGTTCTCGTACTAGTACCTGGGTATTTGATACTGGTTCGGTTGCTCATATTTGTAACTCGAAACAGGAACTAAAGAATAAACGAAGACTACTGAAAGATGAAGTGACAATGCGCGTTGGAAATGGATCCAAAGTCGATGTGATCGCTGTCGGCACACTTCCTCTACATCTACCTTCGGGATTAGTTTTAAGCCTAAATAATTGTTATTTTGTACCCGCGTTGAGCATGAACATTATATCTGGATCTTGTTTAATGCAAGACGGTTATTCATTCAAGTCTGAGAATAATGGTTGTTCTATTTTTATGAATAATATCTTTTATGGTCGAGCACCTGAAAAGAATGGCTTATTTCTGTTAGATCTCGATAGTAGTGATACACATATACATAACATTGATGCTAAGCGAATTAAATTGAATGATAATTCTACTTATATGTGGCATTGTCGTCTTGGTCATATTGGAGTGAAACGCATGAAGAAACTCCATACTGATGGATTACTTGAATCACTTGACTTTGAGTCACTTGATAGATGCGAAGCATGTCTAATGGGAAAAATGACTAAGACTCCATTTTCTGGTATGATGGAGCGAGCTACTGACTTATTGGAAATCATACATACCGATGTGTGCGGACCAATGAGCGTAGCATCGCGCGGTGGTTATCGTTATGTTCTAACCTTCACAGATGATCTGAGTAGATATGGGTATATCTATTTCATGAAACATAAATCCGAAACTTTCGAGAAGTTTAAGGAATTCCAAAGTGAAGTAGAAAATCAACGTAACAAGAAGATCAAATTTCTACGATCTGATCGCGGAGGTGAATATCTGAGTTATGAGTTTGGCATGCATTTAAAGAAATGCGGAATACTTTCACAATTGACTCCGCCGGGAACACCTCAACGAAACGGTGTGTCCGAACGTCGTAATCGAACTCTCTTAGATATGGTTCGTTCTATGATGTCTCTTACTGATTTGCCGTTATCATTTTGGAGTTATGCATTAGAGACAGCCGCATTCACTTTAAATAGAGCACCATCAAAATCCGTTGAAACGACACCGTATGAATTATGGTTTAATAAGAAACCTAAGTCATCGTTCCTAAAAGTTTGGGGTTGCGAAGCCTATGTAAAGAAGTTACAACCGGACAAGCTAGAACCCAAAGCGGAGAAATGCGTCTTCATAGGATACCCTAAGGAAACTATAGGGTACACTTTCTATCACAGATCCGAAGGCAAAATCTTTGTTGCTAAGAACGGAACCTTTCTTGAGAAAGAATTTCTCACTAAAGAAGTGACTGGAAGAAAAGTAGAACTCGATGAGATTGATGAATCTATACTCGTTGATCAGAGTAGCGCGATGCGGAAGTTGTACCGTACCACCTACACCGGCAACAGAGGAAGCTAATGATAATGATCATGAAACTTCGAACGAGGAAACTACTGAACCTCGCAGATCGACAAGGGAACGTGCCACTCCTGATTGGTATGATCCTTGTCTAAATGTCATGATTGTAGATAACAATGATGAGGACCTGCGACGTATGAAGAAGCGATGATGAGCCCGTATTCCAACAAATGGCAAGAAGCCATGAAATCCGAAATGGGATCCATGTATGATAACAAAGTATGGACTTTGGTAGACTTACCTGATAGCCGAAAGGCTGTCGAGAATAAATGGATCTTCAAGAGAAAAACAGATGCTGATGGTAATATTACTGTCTATAAAGCTCGACTTGTCGCAAAGGGTTTCCGACAAATTCAAGGAGTTGACTACGATGAGACTTTCTCACCTGTAGCGAAGCTAAAATCTGTGAGGATTTTGTTAGCAATAGCTGCATTTTTCGATTATGAAATTTGGCAGATGGATGTCAAAACAGCATTCCTTAATGGAGACATTGAGGAAGAGTTGTATATGGTACAACCCAAAGGTTTTGTCGATCCTAAAAATGCTGACAAAGTATGCAAACTTCAGCGTTCAATCTATGGACTGAAGCAAGCATCAAGAAGTTGGAACCGACGTTTTGATAAGGTGATCAAAGACTTCGGGTTTATACAATGTCATGGAGAGGCCCGTATTTACAAGAAAGTGAGTGGGAGCTCTGTAGCATTCCCGATATTATATGTAGATGACATATTATTGATCGGGAATGATATAGAACTATTAAGCAAGTTGTTAAAGGTTATTTGAATAATAGTTTTTCAATGAAAGACCTTGGTGAAGCATCGTATATATTAGGCATCAAGATTTATAGAGATAGATCAAGACGCCTAATAGGGCTATCACAGAGTACATACCTGGACAAGATTCTAAAGAAGTTTAGAATGGACGAAAGTAAGAAAGGATTCTTACCTATGTTACCAGGCAAGGTTTTGAGTAAGACTCAAGGTCCGGCTACGGCAGAAGAAAGAGAAAGGATGAGTCAGATCCCCTATGCCTCGGCAGTAGGCTCTATCATGTATGCCATGCTATGTACCAGACCGGATATAGCACATGCTGTTAGTTTGACTAGCAGATATCAAAGTGATCCAGGAATGGAACACTGGACAGCGGTCAAGAATATCCTGAAGTACTTGAAAAGAACTAAGGATATGTTTCTTTGTTATGGAGGTGACCAAGAGCTCGTTGTAACAAGTTACACCGATGCAAGTTGGAACACTGATCCTGATGACTCTAAGTCACAGTCTGGGTACGTGTTTATATTGAATGGTGCTGCAAAGAAGCTGGGCAAGCTCGAAGCGGTGCACGGTGGCGAAGTCTTCAACAGAATCAGAGTACATAGCGGCCAGAGGCTTCATCGAAGCGGTATGGATGAAGAGGTTCATTGTAGAGCTCGGTGTGGTTCCTAGTGCATTGGACCCATTAATCATTTACTGTGATAACATGGGTGCCATCGCCAATGCACAAGAGCCAAGGTCACACAAGAGGCTGAAGCATATCAAGCTGCGTTACCACTCGATTCGCGAGTACATCGAAGATGAAGAAGTAAAGATTTGCAAAGTACACACTGATCTGAATGTAGCAGATCCGTTGACTAAAGCTCTCCCTAGGGCAAAACATGACCAACACCAGAGTGCCATGGGTGTTAGGTATCTTACAATGTAATCTAGATTATTGACTCTAGTGCAAGTGGGAGACTATTGGAGATATGCGCAAGAGGCAATAATAAAAGTGGTTATTATGTATCTTTATGTTTATGATAAATGTTTATATACCATGCTATAATTGTATTAACTGAAACATTGATACATGTGTGATATGTAAACAACAAAGAGTCCCTAGTATGCCTCTTAACTAGCTTGTTGATTAATGGATGATTAGTTTCATAATCATGAACATTGGATGTTATTAATAACAAGGTTATATCATTGTATGAATGATGTAATGGACACACCCAATTAAGCGTAGCATAAGATCTCGTCATTAAGTTATTTGCTATAAGCTTTCGATACATAGTTACCTAGTCCTTATGACCATGAGATCATGTAAATCACTTATACCGGAAAGGTACTTTGATTACATCAAACGCCACTGCGTAAATGGGTGGTTATAAAGATGGGATTAAGTATCCGGAAAGTATGAGTTGCGGCATATGGATCAACAGTGGGATTTGTCCATCCCGATGACGGATAGATATACTCTGGGCCCTCTCGGTGGAATGTCGTCTAATGTCTTGCAAGCATATGAATAAGTTCATAAGAGACCACATACCATGGTACGAGTAAAGAGTACTTGTCAGGAGACGAGGTTGAACAAGGTATAGAGTGATACCGAAGATCAAACCTCAGACAAGTAAAATATCGCATGACAAAGGGAATTGGTATCGTATGTGAATGGTTCATTCGATCACTAAAGTCATCGTTGAATATGTGGGAGCCATTATGGATCTCCAGATCCCGCTATTGGTTATTGGTCGGAGTGAGTACTCAACCATGTCCGCATAGTTCGCGAACCGTAGGGTGACACACTTAAAGTTGGATGTTGAAATGGTAGAACTTGAATATGGAATGGAGTTCGAATATTTGTTCGGAGTCCCGGATGAGATCCCGGACATCACGAGGAGTTCCGGAATGGTCCGGAGAATAAGATTCATATATAGGATGTCATTTTATGTGAATAAAATTGACGCGGAAGGTTCTATGGAAGGTTCTAGAAGGTTCTAGAAAAGTCCGGAAGAAACCACCAAGGAAGGTGGAGTCCACATGGGACTCCACCTCCATGGCCGGCCAGCCCTAGTGGGGGAGGAGTCCCAAGTGGACTCCCCCTTAGGGGGCCGGCCACCCCCCCCATATGGGAGGTGGAACTCCCACCTCTAGTGGGAGTCCTAGCTTGGCTAGGTTTCCCCACCATATGGAAGGTTTTTGGTTCGGGTCTTATTCGAAGACTTGGAGACCAACTCTTGGGGATCCACCTATATAATGAGGGGCCAAGGGGAGGGGGCCGGCCACCCCAAGACCACAGCCTGGCCGACCCCCTTAGAGTGGCCGGCCACCCCCTCCCAAACCCTAGCCGCCCCGCTCCTCCAATTCCCGCACGCCTAGTGAAGCTCCGCCGGATTTCTCCACCACCACCAACACCACGCCGTCGTGCTGTCGGATACAAGAGGAGCTACTACTTCCGCTGCCCGCTGGAACGGGGAGGTGGACGTCGTCTTCATCAACAACCGAACGTGTGACCGAGTACGGAGGTGCTGCCCGTTCATGGCGCCGGAACCGATCGTGATCAATATCTTCTACACGCTTTTGCAAGCGGCAAGTGAACATCTACCGCAGCAACAAGAGCCTCATCTTGTAGGTTTTGGAATCTCTTCAAGGGTGAGACTCGATAATCCCCTCGTTGCTACCGTCTTCTAGATTGCATCTTGGCTTGGATTTCGTGTTCGCGGTAGGAAAATTTTTGTTTTCTATGCAACGTTATCCTACACTTATGCATTAAAGAGGAGTCCATTATCTGTTGTCTATGTTGTCCCGGTATGGATGTCTAAGTTGAGAATAATCAAAAGCGAGATATCCAATGCGAGCTTTCTCCTTAGACCTTTGTACAGGCGGCATACAGGTACCCCATTGTGACACTTGGTTAAAACATATGTTATGCAATGATAATCCATGTAAATCCAAGCTAATTAGGACAAGGTGCGGGCACTATTGGTAATCTATGCATGAGGCTTGCAACTTATAGGATATCTTATACATAACACATATGCTTTATTACTACCGTTGACAAAAATTGTTTCTTGTTTTCAAAATAAAAGCTCTAGCACAAAAATAGCAATCCATGCTTCCCTCTTCGAAGGGCCATTCTTTTACTTTTATGTTGAGTCAGTTTACGTACTTCTTTCTATCTTAGAAGCAAACACTTGTGTCAACTGTGTGCATTGATTCTTACATGTTTACCTATTGCACTTGTTATATTTCTTTATGTTGACAATTATCCATGAGATAAACATGTTGAAGTTGAAAGCAACTGCTGAAACTTATATCTTCCTTTGTGTTGCTTCAGTGCTTTCTACTAAGAATCTATTGCTTTATGAGTTAACTCCTATGCAAGACTTATTGATGCTTGTTTTGAAAGTACTATTCATGAAAAGTCTTTGTTATATGATTCAGTTGTTTAACCATTATCTTTACCATTGCTTCGAATCACTTCATTCATTACATATGCTTACAATAGTATTGATCAAGATTATGATAGCATGTCACTTCAGAAATTATCTTTGTTATCGTTTACCTACTCGAGGACGAGTAGGAACTAAGCTTGGGGATGCTTGATACGTCTCAAACGTATCTATAATTTCTTATGTTCCATGCTACTTTTATGATGATACTCACATGTTTTATACAGACTTTATGTCATATTTATGCATTTTCCGGCACTAACCTATTGACAAGATGCCGAAGAGCCGATTCTTGTTTCTGTTGTTTTTGGTTTCAGAAATCCTACAAAGGAAATATTCTCGGAATTGGACGAAATCAACGCCCAGGGTCTTATTTTTCCACGAAGCTTCCAGAAGACCGAAGGAGATACGAAGTGGGGCCACGAGGTGGCGCCACACTAAGGCGGCGCGGCCAAGGAGGGGCCCGCGCCGCCCTAGTGTGTGGGCCCCTCGTGACGCCCCTAAACGTACCCTTCCGCCTATAAGAAGCCTTCGTTGAGAAAACCCCAGTACCGAGAGCCACGATACGGAAAACCTTCCAGAGACGCCGCCACCGCGAATCCCATCTCGAGGGATTCAGGAGATCGCCTCCGGCACCCTGCCGGAGAGGGGAATCATCTCCCGGAGGACTCTTCATCGCCATGATCGCCTCCGGATTGATGTGTGAGTAGTTCACCCCTGGACTATGGGTCCATATCAGTAGCTAGATGGTCGTCTTCTCCTCATTGTGCTATCATTGTTCGATCTTGTGAGCTGCCTAACATGATCAAGATCATCTATTTGTAATGCTACATGTTGCGTTTGTTCGGATCCGATGAATATGGAATGATATGTTATGTTGATTATCAACCTATCATCTATGTGTTGTTTATGATCTTGCATGCTCTCCGTTGCTAGTAGAGGCTCTGGCCAAGTTGATACTTGTAACTCCAAGAGGGAGTATCTATGCTCGATAGTGGGTTCATGCCTCTATTTAATCTGGGACAGTGACAGAAAGTTCTAAGGTTGTGGATGTGCTGTTGCCACTAGGGATAAAACATCAATACTTTGTCTAAGGATATTTGTGTTGATTACATTACACACCATACTTAATGCAATTGTCTGTTGTTTGCAACTTAATACTGGAAGGGGTGCGGATGCTAACCCGAAGGTGGACTTTTTAGGCATAGATGCATGCTGGATAGCGGTCTATGTACTTTGTCGTAATGCCCGATTGAATTTCACACTACTCATCATGATATATATGTGCATTGCCATGCCCTCTTTATTTGTCAATTGCCCAACTGTAATTTGTTCACCCAACATGCTATTTCTTATTGGAGAGACACCACTAGTGAACTATGGACCCCGGTCCATTCCTTTACATCGAATACAATCTACTGCAATACTTGTTCTTAATGTTCTTTGCAAACACCACCTTCCACACTATACATCTAATCCTTTGTTACAGCAAGCCGGTGAGATTGACAACCTCACTGTTATGTTGGGGGCAAAGTATCTTGATTGTGTTGTGTAGGTTCCACGTTGGCGCCGGAATCCCTGGTGTTGCGCCGCACTACACTCCGCCACCAACAACCTTCACGTGCTTCTTGACTCCTACTGGTTCGATAACCTTGGTTTCTTACTGAGGGAAAACTTGCCGATGTACGCATCATACCTTCCTCTTGGGGTTCCCAACGGACGTGTGTTGTACCGTCACAAGCAATGGCACTGTCAACATCAACAACATCATCAGTAGCAAGCAACACGGTGGACGAAGGTAAACAAGTCAAACCTGATCTCGTTGATTTTCTTCCTCACCCTCCCGCCCGTTTGCATGCATATGCCGATCTGGAGGAGTCGATGGAGATGATGTTTGGGAGTTTCCACTTCCTCGTCGGGAAAGAAGGATCACACCGTTTTGCGGCACCGATTTTTTCGGGACCGTCAGCGGCCAATTCCGACTTTTCGGGATCATCAACATCAATCATCGAGTCAGGCGACAAGAAGGTTTAATCGTCAAGCTTCATCAAGCCCGCCATCGGCAGAGAACTCGCTGGTAAGTTCGACAACATGTATTTCAGGTCGTTCACGGGCTCCGATCGAGCAGCGACTCGGAAGGCATCGACAGCTTCGACTTCATCGACAAATCTACTTCTATTCGGGAGGTCTTCGCTGATCTAACAGACGGTGTCACCAACCCTGAAGAAGAAAACAAAGCTACAATATACCATCAAATCTTTGTAATCGGTGAATTAAGTCATCCAGAAGAGGCGTCAGAGGCTTTCGATGATCTGGGTAATCCATACATCGATCCCGCTGATCTCACGCGAGGAACCGGAAATAAATACGTCGGCTCCATACCTCACGAAAAAGTGCAGCTTTCGCAAGCATCTTGGGATAGAGCTGGGGGAGCCATGAACGGCACAGAGCCAATGACCACAACAGCAACATTAGAAGAATTGCAAGCATATCAATATAGACTCACTCGTGCTGGATGTGAACTAGAAAAGCAAATAAAGATACTTGACGATAGAAGAGCTGCAGCTTCCGCATCAACTGCGCGCAGGGCCAACCTGAGCCGACAATCAGGAACTTCGGGAGATAGTCACAGAGCGGCACGCGCGAGAGGAAGATCCCGGCTAGCTAATGTACCTGAGCATGAAAGAGAGAACTTGATACAAAACCTTGACATGTCCTTTATGTTGATAGATACAAGAGGGCACATCATCCCCAAAACACCGGCAGCAGGATATATGGCGACTCGTGCTTTCATATTGGCATCCAAGCCACCTCCCGGAGATCCCAGAGAGGCTTTGTACCAAATGGCTATGGCAGGAGCTGGTGTCTTGGGGATAGCGATAGTAGGATCAAGTACGCCGCAACCCGAGAGCACACCAAGTCAAAAAAAAATCATCGACCTACTACGGCAGCGCGAGATCCCCCTCGAGAAGGTGACGCAAGAGATATAACGATACAAGCACGAGTTGATAGAGCACGGTAGGAGAGAAGAGAACGTCGGCACTCACCAGAAGTCGATGAAGAGGATATGTGTGGACTCCCTTGTTTTACTCGACGAGTTCGTAAAACTCGGGTTCCTTATGGGTTTAAGTTACCTGATAACTACAAAAAGTTTGATGGCTTGCAAGACCCAGAGGATTGGTTAATAGACTACCTGGAAACAGTGAAATTGATGGGTGGAACTAGAGCAACAACCATGCAGAGCATCCCAGGTTCACCTCAGCGGAGCCGCAAGATCGTGGATAAATAAATTACCAGAAGGATCCATCGACAGCTGGGAGACTTTTGAGGACTTGTTCGTGAAAAAATTCCGTTCCACGTGCAAGAAACCTGCATCAATAGAGCAACTAAGGGCCTGCAAGCAAAAGTATGATGATGCAATGAGGATGTATATCCAGCGATGGAACATCATAAAAAAATTCAGCAGAAAACATATCTGACGAAAGAGCAATTGACGCATTTGTTGCAGGGATCCGAAGAAGAGACTTAATCGAGGATTTGGGTAGGTCCAACCCGAGAACAATAGTAGAGCTCATGGAGATAGCGAATCGCTAGGAGGATGGTGTAATAACCCAGAACATAGGAACAATGATGGGTAGATTTATAAATGGGATGTGCATTTCATCGCAAAACGAGGGAAATTTTTGTGCCTTATTGCATAAAACCTAAGAGGGATCGAGGTTCTCTCTCAATTGCAATTAGGGTTAAGCAATGTGAGTTATGAATTTTGACATGAACTCTTTTGTATCTTATTGATTTTTGGAATGGATTTGATTTGCCAAGTCATATTGAATCTAAAAACTCAATATAATAAACAACATTGAAAATGAAATATGAATTCATAATTCAAATACACTTCATAAATTCAAATCACTTTGAATTTCAAATTGAAATATCATATATCAATCATACAAATATAAATGAGCTCATAAGTAAAACTTGAGCTTTATTAATCACACACACATATTACATTGTCTTTACAACATTCTTTATAAAAGAATTGGATGAATTATAAACAGAAATAAAAGAAGATTACATATATTTGAATCTAAACTAAAACCCTAAGCTACTGTCTTGGAAGAACTTGTCCTAGATCATCCAAACCTACAAGAATAAAGAGAATAGATGTACAGGGGGATTAGTAAAACAGTCAGTTTCTAGCCAGGGGGTGAACCAAGTGTCAATGACACTTGTGCTTGTCCAAAACAGGGACCAAGATAGGATCAACAGCAGACCAAACCTGGGCAATGCACAGTGGCCCAAGTTCCACCAAAGTGACATTCAGCTCATGTAGCTATTGTGCAAGCAACAACACAACAAGAGTAGCTTAGTCACCAAGTATGCCAGGACTGTGTGTCACAGCCAGAAGAGTAGCACAACAGTGATAAATAGGGCAGAAACCCTAGGAACCAAACACAGTCGACCAGATAACCATTCAGCAAGCCATAGCCAAGAAAATCAAGTGTTCATCATGTTCTTTGTCAAGAACAGCAATAACCAACACATAAACAAACCATCCATCCAAAACCACCAACCAATCATCCAGAAAGCATGGTGACCTATGGAGGTGATCAACCAGAAGCTAGGAGGTGAAGGGCTGTGATCATAGCAACCATTGAGAAGCACTGCATCACCAAAATATTTCTTTCTAGGAGCTGGAACAAGGTATACCAAGTTCCTGGAGAGGATCCAGTAGGATCCAACCCATCGTTTATGCATGATACAAGTCATGGGATTGAGCAGATGCTCAAGGGGTGATCATCACTTGGTATTTACCAAGGATCACTGACATAAGAGGAAACTACTAGAGCTATAACCATCCAGATAAAATTTCTGTGCACAGAAGCAAGCACACATGCATAGATAGCAAGCACACATGCACAGACAGCAAGCACACATGCACAGATAGCACCAGTAGATGATTTACCTGGAATAGCAGTTACCAATAACAACTCAGTGAAACCCTAGGCAATTAACTATCAGAAAACACTAGAATTTCTTCACATGCAAGCATAATGGTTTTCATATTAATTATGATTCCCTATTATGCAAGAAAATATGAGTAGCCAACAAGATCTAGCCAACTGCGTGAGCAACCAGTCAGTAGCAGTGCTACTGAGGTCACAACAGACACAAATCCATCTAATAGAACCAAAGCAACAAGTCATCACTATCCAGTAATGGATTCAGACTTCATTAATTTCCAAATGAATCATGGAAATACCAAATCATGCTTAGCAAGTCAATTAATCAATACTGCATAAGCAGTTCATCATTTATTAATCCATCCAAGCATGAATACATCGCTAATCCATGCATTAATTATACAGAAGCATCACTGAGTGATAGCAATAACAAGCTATTCAATTTATCAAAGGAGATTCACCAATCACCAACATTTAATTGAGAAAATGGATCAATTAGATCAAGCCAAGCACAACAAAGAGTCTAGCCATTACGATCTACTGATCTAATGGATCATTGGATCATATAGGAGGCACATAAGCACCTCACAAGCATCACAAGTGTCATAGTAATAGCATAGCATGACAGTAAGCATCACCAGTAAGAAAATCCTTAGCAATATACCTAGACAAGCAAGGAAATGGCACCAGTAAGCCTAGGTAGCATGTTGAGCATGGCACAACAAAACATGGCATGGCAAAAGCCAAGGAGAAGGGCAACAATGGCCATTTACAGCAAGCAGCACATATCTGGCCAGTAACCAGAGATGGTTTAGTGGCCAGGGCTTGCAGAGAGGGGGCATAGAATGCATAGACAGTAACAACAACATGCCCTGTGTGATCCATGGATCATAAGGAAGCCTGGGAGCAAGAGGAGGAAGAAGTACAGTAGCATGGATGTGCACAGACATGGTGAGAAGGAGGAGGACCAGCAGAACTTACCAACACCTGGAAGCAAGGGCCATGGCGAGGCAGTGCCCGCGCGGCCACGGCCATTGCAAATCCAGGGAGGACGTTGGCGTTATGCCGACCAGCTCCACGGACAGCACAACAACACGGGGACGACGACACAGGTTCTACCGAGGCAGCACCCACGCTAGGTCGGTCCCAGGGCAGCGCGAGCGTCGACGGAGAGGCTCATGGCTCGTCGAAGATCACCAGTCGTCGGAGGCGATTCTCCGCTAGATCCAGTAGGGTGGCGATCTGATAGAGGACGAAAAAATCGGCGAAACCGTGCGGATGGATCGATAGATCGTCGCACGTCGGTTCAGGCAGTGTCGGCGGCGAGGTCAGGGGCGGCCGGAGTTGGCCGGAGCGTGGCGGCGGCCATGGCGGCGACGCTATCGCCTCGCGGTCGCTAGAGCAGCTAGGGTTAGGTCACGAGAGAGAGAGCGAGAGAGGTAAGTGGTGGGCCGACTGGGTCGGAACCCCACCGAGGGGGTTTGGCTCGGCCAAATGGGCCGACCCAAACTGGCCCAGTTATTTAGTTTAGATGGGTCAGGGTTATTTTGGTAATTTCACCATTTAAAAATAACTCTGAATTTTACAAAATTCTAAACAAATTACTTAGACCTCTAAAAATCCATGAAAAATAAGATTCATGAATATTAAATTATTCTTAACAAAAATAAAATAAGAAACGGAATTTACCATACATTTCCAAAATTTTAAATGTTTGAATTCAAATTTAAACTTTAAATTTAAAATTATATTTTTCCTTGGATTTAAAAATCAAGGTAAATTCAAAAAATGAATTCAAAAAATTATTATTCACATAATTAAAAAAGAAATTCAATTATTGCAAGTAATTTCTTTGAACTTAAGATATTTCCAAAAAAGGAAAATTGTTATTAATTCAAAATTCATTAATTCTTTCAAAATTAGGAAAATCCTAATTTTCAAATTCCTTATTTTGAAATAAATATTTTCCAAAGGAAAGTATCGACTATTTTTAAATTCTTTTCTTATTTAAGAAAAGTAATGTCAAGGTATTTGAAACAGTTATAAATTACCACCGAAGACACAAATACTTAACTCAACCTTAAATGGTAATAATCATGACGGGGTAAGGGATTCAACATGAAATAACACGACCATTCATGCATCATTTGGATCTTATAACATTGTCTTTACCGTACAATGATGCTTCTTTACAGAACCCGAGGTCAAGGTTCCATCCAACGCATCGAACTGCAGTATCTTGAAGTCACCAGGCAAGTTCACTCTTGCTCATGCCATATTGGTTATGTTTTATCATTTTACTCGCAAAGCTATATACTTATCACTCCTGCATTGAAAATGAAATGTTACTTTTCCAATTATGAATATGAGTATGTGGCTGGCAATGGAACCATGGTATGTGTTGATGGTGGAGGTTCCATTGCAAGGGTTCTACTCATCTAGGACTAATAACAAATGCCGTCCAGTGATTCTAGCGCCGTACATTGCGTGTTAACCATAAGATCTATAATGGCTCTAGGGAAGTCAGCTGTATCTTTTCCCTCTCGCATATCAACGAACTATTAGTAAGGGTTGCCTGGATCGGTCTATCTTTTGGTAAAGGTGACGACAGTGGTCCGTAACGGTCTACCATCAGATATAGGGGAGGGTAGACTTATTAAAAGTCTATGAAGGATTATAAGGGTTGTCCAGGTCGGCCTATCTATGGTGTATAGGACATGGCATACTAATTGTTTGGGACGGTCTACCGTAATGGTATAGGGGAGTGTCGTCGTGGTGAACAGACATATGCCATGAGATGGCTTGAGTTGGGGCCGAATGTGCGCTAGAGGATTCGTGGGAGGGTTTTGGTAAGGATGGGATGAATTCCGGATGGATTCCGGATGCTTCCTGGATGAACTTGGCCTTGGCCAGAAGTTGAAGAAGAAGAACACGAGAACAATATCGGCTCTAGATCTTTCTATTCCTTGATCCAGTGAGATTACACGTTTTCTGATAACCTATCATACATAACACCTAACCGCGCAAGGGGGTGCTCCCTCTCCTTATATAGGGGAGAGGGTGGCTTACAAAGGAAGAAACCCTAGGAAACCCTAATGGCATCTTTGACTAGACAAACTACTTTACAAAGCCACTTTGGCCCTGCCGGTACCAGCTACAACTTTAATCAGGGGTGCTGACCTCCTCCGGTACCTTTTACGTCATCATCTGCTTTTGGCGTCAGGGCTTTCGTTTAAAGCTGAAGTGCTTCGCTCATCTTTGTCCTCTAGCTCTTTGAGAGAATCTTTGACCTGTTTGCCGACGTGCTTCAGTGTAAGCTGTACCGGTACTCCGGTACCTTCTTAGCCGGTTCCGGTATCCCCCTCCTGGAATACCGGTATGGTTCATTTTACCATGAACCAACCTTTGTTATCCGGAATAACCTTCAAACCGGTACATCGATAGCCTGCACAAGGCTAAGTTTGGCATGCCTTTGGCATACCAGGGGTCATCCCCCCAACATTAGTCCCCGAAGCTGGTGCGGTCCGGCTGATTCTTCCGATGGGCCACACCAGGTTCCAATTCCGAATGTACCGGATTAATCATTCTGGTTTTAAGTTAAACTCAGCCGGTGTTTCACCGATCTCAACCCAAATAACCGAACTCATCCGAGCTTTTCCGGCTTCTTTTAGCCGGTTTCTTTTATCAACAAGCCTCCGTCCGCTGAAAAATTTGCATTCTCATAGCATGATATTAACCAATACCAATATCTTATGCCTGTTCTCCGGTATCTTACTGGTTTACACATGAAACCCGATGTATATATACTCACAGTCCCCGAGATTCGGGTTAAGTGAGAAACACTTAGCGTGAATCTTCCAAAAAGCACTTTTTTGCATCTTTTTCATACCGGTGTACACAGTCCCCGAGTTTCGGGTTAAGCACGCAGTACTTGGCGCGAAACTTGCCAAAAAACCGGCATAGCTAGTCCCCGAGTTTCGGGTTAAGCACCCAGTACTTAGCGTGAAACTTGCCAACGGTTAGCTCTTGTTCCCATCTCCTTCTTTTACCGGTATCTTTTTCATACCGGTTAGCCTTCTTGGGCGTTTTTTTTGCATCTTTTCCATACCGGTATATAGCCTTCTTGGGTGTTTACTGGAATAGATTTTGCCAGCTTGGGCATGTTTGACACTTTGCCTGCTTGGGCTTTTGTCTCATATATCGGTGTGAAGCCGAAGAACCCGTTGAAGAGACTGCTGAAGACACCACCACTGCCGACAACGAATCGGCCACCACTGGCCAAGCTCCGAGGAGTTCCTCTCTGGAATATGTCTGATGAACCTTATTCCTGTATCTCAAAAAACCACTCGTGAAATCCCCGGTACAGCGGGTGGGATGATGTAATATACAGTTAAATCCTTTTGGTGCGTCGAACTAAGTAGCTTTTAGGTTTGCATGCTTGACTCTTAAGCTTATTATGCTAAACCGGTAAGTTGGTTTGATCGATACCTTTCAGTTCGTTTTGCCTTTTATCTTGCATGGTGAACACTCCGGATTCATTCCCGAGTTTGATCCGATGCACGCTTGGTTCTTTTGCTTTGGCTCTACCTACCTCTCTGGGTTTTTTTGGCGTATGAGTCACAAAGTTCTTTTTCCAAGCAAGCACTTTCTTCAACCTAGAAATAATTCGAAATCTTTTACCAACAAACCGGTATACCCGGGGTTAGTTAAACTTTCTCCAGATTGTTTGTTTTCGATTTCTCTTTGCGTGTTTCACGTGCTTAGATCCTTCCGGTTTATCTTGCTTGCCATGAAGCCGGTTTTCGGACAGCAGCAAAGTCGAAGACTCCGGTAGGTTTAGCACGCTACTATACTGGAAAAAGAAGATGTCCAACAATCAAACCGGTATACGAAAAAAGTAAACGCATTGCATTGATAGAGGCCTAAAGTGGTAAAGACTCCAGATTTGTTTCCGCATCCAATCTGATGCACACTTGGTTCTTTTGCTTTGGCTCTGCCTACCTCTCTGGGTTTTTTGGTGTATGAGTCACAAAGTTCTTTTGCCAAGCAAGCACTTTCTTGAACTTAGAAAA
Source organism: Lolium perenne (assembly GCF_019359855.2). Taxonomy (NCBI): domain Eukaryota; kingdom Viridiplantae; phylum Streptophyta; class Magnoliopsida; order Poales; family Poaceae; genus Lolium; species Lolium perenne. The sequence continues at coordinate 356,103,831 of NC_067247.2, read as the reverse complement.
AACTCGAATTCTTTTACCAAAAAACCGGTATGACCGGGGTTAGCTAAAATTTCTTCTGGATTGTTTGTTTTTGGTTTCTTTTTCATTTTTCACGTGCTAGAAACCTTCCGGTTTATCTTGCTTGCCATGAAGCCGGGTTTCGGACAGCAGCAGAGTCGAAGACTCCGTTAGGTTCAGCACGTTACTAAACCGGAAAAGCGAACCTTAAGAAAACAAATCGGTATAAGGAAAAATATACATATTGCATGCAATTTCGATAAAGGCTGTCCCCGAGATTCATTCGAGGTGCCGGCATAGTACTGATAGCAAATAAGGTAAAAAAGAACTCCTTACATTGCACCTTCAGGAATGGAAAGGGCGGAGAAGGGCTACATTCCATAGCAGCTCGACGGTCATCATCACCTCGACGCTGCCAGCGGCGCGGTCGGAGCGCGGCCCGCAAGCAGTCGAAGATCTTGGTGGATCCGGCGCCACCAGCACCAGCGATGGGCACTGGGGCTCCGGCGCGGTGCCGAAGTAGATGCGGTGAGACCCGAACTCAATGATGCGGCCGTTCTTGGGGAACTTACCTCCGTTGGCGAAGCAGCCCGTGTTGTCGCTGATGAAGTCCATGGAGAAGACACGGTCGATGAGCGCGGTGATGACACGCTCGCCGGCGATGGTGAGGAGGCCCGCCCGAATATGAACTCCAGCAAGCGCAGCTGCTGGCCCCACGGTGGGCGCCAACTGTCGTCGTGGTGAACAGACAGATGCTATGGGATGGCTTGAGTTGGGGCCGAATGTGCGCTAGAGGATTCGGGGGAGGGTTTTGGTAAGGATGGGATGAATTCCGGATGGATTCCGGATGCTTCCTGGATGAACTTGGCCTTGGCCAGAGGTTGAAGAAGAAGAACACGAGAACAATATCGGCTCTAGATCTTTCTATTCCTTGATCCAGTGAGATTACAGGTTTTCTGATAACCTATCATACATAACACCTACCCGCGCAAGGGGGTGCTCCCTCTCCTTATATAGGGGAGAGGGTGGCTTACAAGGGGAGAAACCCTAGGAAACCCTAATGGCATCTTTGACTAGACAAACTACTTTACAAAGCCACTTTGGCCCTGCCGGTACCGGCTACAACTTTAATCAGGGGTGCTGACCTCCGCTGGTACCTTTTACGTCATCATCTGCTTTTGACGTCAGGGCTTCGTTTAAAGCTGAAGTGCTTCGCTCATCTTTGTCCTCTAGCTCTTTGAGAGAATCTTTGACCTGTTTGCCGACGTGCTTCAGTGTAAGTTGTACCGGTACTCCGGTACCTTCTTAGCCGGTTCCGGTATCCCCCTCCTGGAATACCCCGGTATGATTCATTTTACCATGAACCAACCTTTGTTATCCGGAATAACCTTCAAACCGGTACATCGATAGCCTGCACAAGGCTAAGTTTGGCATGCCTTTGGCATACCGGGGGTCATCCCCCCAACTATGTTAGCACAAATAGGTTCCCCCAAGATTAAACAAGAACTTGCAGGCAAGCAATAGAAAAGTGACAGTAGAAGTGTTTAGATCATGCACGACACCGGTGAAGCAGATCCGGTTCATGCACAGCGGTGTCGGTCAGCAAGATCCGATGCGGTGGACGACGGATCCGGTGAAGCGGCTCCAGTGGGGTGGAGGATACCGCAGATGAAGCGATTGCGGTAGACTGCTGGATGAGTATATGGTTTCGAGGTTCGGCGGGGATGATCCGGTCCGGTTGATGACGACGTCGATGAAGCGGCTCCGGCAGGCAGCCGGATGACGAGGATCGCGATGCCTCGGGTAGGCCAGGGAAGTCCGGCGGGGATGTTCCGGTGCGGTGGTCATGGAGGTGGGAGAGAGAGGGACTTGAGAAGTTCCGGTGGGTGGTCTCAGAGGAGAGACTGAAGGAAATGAATTATTTTTGGGAGGGTTTCTGGGCTAGGGAGGTGGTGATCAAAAAAATGACGGGCAGACCCCCCCCACCAACCGACTTTGCTGTCATCTCCTCAGGGGTAGAATGGGAATTTGGAAGCGTGTGAAATTTTTGTATTTTGTGGGCGGGAAGTTTTGCCGCTATGAGATTTTGAATTTGGCTACGGTCCAAGTATAATGATAAAAAATTGTGAGACCGTACTAGTACCTCTGTTCAAGGCCGAGTGCAAAATCAAATCATCATCACCTTGAATATCGGTCACTACCATGATCATGATCTATCTATGCAATAGCGTATCCGCTAGATCTTGCAAAATATAATGATAAAAAATTGTGAGACCGTACTAGTACTTCTCTTCTAGGCGGAGTGCAACATCAAATCATCATCACGTTGAAAATTTGTTACCATGATCATGATCTATCTCTGAAATTGGCGCATCCGCTATATCTTTCAAAGTATAATGATAATAAAAATTGTGAGACCATACTAGTACTTTTGTTCAAGTCCGAGTGCAACATCAAATCATCATCACGTTGAAAATTTGTTACCATTATCATGATCTATCTCTGAAATTGGCTCATCCGCCAAATCTTGCAAAGTATAATGATAAAAAATTGAGAGACCGTACTAGTGCTTCTGTTCAAGCCCGGGTGCAACATCAAATCATCATCACGTTGAAAATTTGTTACCATGATCATGATCTATCTCTAAATTTGGTGTATCCGTTAAATCTTGCAAAGTATAATGATAAAGAAATTGTGAGACAGTAGTATTATTTCTGTTCAAGCCCGAGTGCAACATCAAATCATCATCACGTTGAAAATTTGTTACCATGATCATGATCTATCTCTGAATTTGGCGCATCCGCTAAATTTTGCAAAGTATAGTGATAAAGAAATTGTGAGACAGGGTCGAGTGCAACATCAAATCATCATCACGTTGAAAATTTGTTACCCTGATCATGATCTACCTCTGAAAATGGGTGCATCCGCTAAAACTTGCAAAGTATAATGATACAAAATTGTGAAACCGTACTAATACTTATGTTCAAGGTCGAGTGCAACATCAAATCATCATTACATTGAAAATGGTGTTACCATGATCGTGATCTATCTCTGAATTTGGCGCATCCGCTAAATCTCGCAAAGTATAATGATAAAAAAATTGTGGGACTGTACTAGTACTTATGTTCAAGGCCGAGTGCAGGATCAAATCATCATCACGTTGAAATTTTTTACAACGATCATGACATATCTCTAAAATTAGCGCATCCGCTAAATCTTGCATGTGGCGCATCTCGGTGTGGAGCAACAGGCCAGTGCTATCAAGGTTGAGGCGTCGGTAGCGTCATCGGTGCTCTCCTCTTTTGATAGATCTTCTACATGGCGCGGCACACCGCCCGTCGAGAAGAAGTCACATGTGATACCGAGGTGGAGACATCGCCGGCATCCTCGAGGCGCGGCCGCCCTTCTACGAGCCAGCGTCGACTCAAGGTATGAATCCATGCGTTGTCGCGCCCCTTCTGCCGATGAAGTGGGGTGCCTTAGATTTATTGTTCTTCTCTTACGATTATTTCGAGCTGAACATGTGTGCTCTTTCTCTGAATATATTGCTTGAAAAGCTAACCAAGTTACTTAAATTCACTTCGTTCTTAATCTTGCGTGCTAATTTTGTTATTTTTGCTGACAGTGGTGCGCACAAAGAGATTTATTTGTGGGTGTGCTGAGCTGTTAGGCCTAAGTCGAAATCCTCAGCTAAACGAGGCCTCAGCTTAACACATAAAACAGGTGTTCAATCTCGCCCACAATGTCCTCTTCTTTCCTCTTCCTTTATTGGAACTTGTTTTGCAGACAAGGAAAGTGGCACATGTAATGTGAGTAAAACCCTCTTAGCCAAAATCAGCTACGAGCAAGATTTTTTGTATTGTAGATGCCCCAGTTGACTCTCATCCCCAATGTAGTCTTTTTTTATGTCAGTATAGACTTCTTTACATGGCATGCATTTGCCTAATGAGCAGCATTGTATTGCCATTCTAGCCAACCTGATCGATATGTCAAGCTTCATGCACGAGATGCCATGTATAATTTACTCCCTCACTCCGATCCATATTTCTTGGTGTAAAATGAATGTGAATCGGAGGGAGTACTTTTCTTAGACAGTACCATACCAGTTCAAAAAAAAAGTAATACTCCGTACTACATCACAAATACATCAAAAGAGTACTACATCACAAGACCACCACGATTGTACTAGTAGAGTTTAATGCTGAACTTCCAAAGGGAATAAGATTACACATATGAACTTTAAACAGGACCAGGAGCATGAGGGCCAGCAGCAGGGGCGTTGATCGGGAACAAGCCGGGCAAGACGTAATTCTGGAGGAAGAGGCCATATGCTGCATGCTTGGCCTTGGTTGCAGGGCGGTGCTTCCCCGATGTACTTAGGCCTACACCCGTCGCATGCTGGATCAGGCTGCGGATGTCCTTCTGGAGGATTTTGCCACAGAATGGGCAAAATAGCTCCCCGCGCATGCAGAAACGAATTTCACCACCCTTCAGCCGCTTCAGAACGTAGCGGCTCTTCTGGTCCCTGCGCTCCTTGTTGTCGTCCATGTCATCAGAATACTCATGTGAATTATTAAGTACATAATAATCAGGTGTTTAATGACAGATCGAATAAATACTGCACTATCATAAGCAAACCTTAGAAACCCTAAAATTAAATGTGTAGAACAAGTAAATGGCAGAAGAAATCATACTAAATCACGAGAAAACCCTATGAACAACAATGAACATAAGCCACAACAATTGCAAGTCCACTAAGTATGAACACATAAATTAATTATATGACTAATCAAGCCAACTACATGGCAGATTAGTCGAAATTAAACTAGAATCTGACCGTACGAACCGTAGAATCAAGTACATCTACAAGAACAAGGTAGGAGATCAAATCAATCAAGAACCATGCTCGTGCAAACCACGTGAACAGTAATATGACACAAACAGGATCAGGACAATTTCGGTAAAAGAGCAGTACCTCCTCGTCGTCACCCTCGAATCCTCCTGGAACAGAAAGTTTGGGCCGAAATCATCGAAGGGGTCGAGGTCCGCGTCCAGCACTGGGTCTAGGAAGACCTCGCCGTGGTGGCCTGCAACGCCTTGCAGATCTTCGGCGGGAGCAACGGCGTTGCTATCCACCTTCTCCTCGATGGCCAGGACGCCCGTTTTGACCGAGGTCGAAGAATCAGACAAGCAGAGGAGACGAGCAGCCTAGGTGCCCGGTGAAGCCTCACCCGCCGCGACGGCCACTACCGTAGAGGCATCCTCTGCGAGCGGCCACCGATTGCTCCGCCTCGTACGCAAGACCTGTCTTCATGCTGCTGCGGTTGGAAACGAGGAAGTCGATGCCTCGGAGGTGCGGTAATTGTTGGGGTTTTTTCAGAGTGTGGGGGAGGAAAGTTGGGGGAGGGGAGAGGGACGAGCTCGCGAGAGACGATGAGGCCGATTATTTTATAGCCTCTGACTCTCTGTATCGAGTTGTGGACACGTGAAGTCGTGCATGTACTCGATTTTCCACTTTCTGGGAAACGTGTACGAAACCTTTTTTCTTGGACCATTTAACTTCATGTGGGGCTCATGTATACCAATACTTACAACGTCATAAGTAATTCACAATCATTCAGAATAATATGAGACCTTAACATTTTATTGTTTGTGTCAGATATTGTCCATGAAAAATAACATCCTTCAAAAAATAAATCCCCTATGCCAATCCGGTCATGCCCATCTACTCCAACTAGCTTCCTCGATTAATTTGTCACCTTACATTCTTAAAATGAACGAAAATTTGGCACAGGGGCATCACATGGAAAATGATGTTACCATTCTATCCTCCCATTTTTGTTTGAATTTTTCAAAATTGTCATGCCCTAACGGAAAAATGTATGTTCCACATGGTGGTGTGATGATACATCACATTTTGGACCACACAACACCATTTGGACCAACCAAAAAAATTCAACCACCCTACACAAAACCTCGTCGAAACTAGTTTGACCAATATTACAAAAGTTGTACATAATTCAGAAACTGTCAGAAATATACGAAGCATTCAGGAGTCAATACTGAAGACAAAGCAATTATGCCAAAAGACGAAGGCAGAGGAGGAACAGGTCTTGCTATATTGCACAACAAAGCCAAATTCAACTTTTCATCGATTGCAAAATTTTGGCTGCAATTAGCACACCCGGGTCTCCTGATGTCGCAATAGTTGGCTGCTGGGAGCGGAGACACTCGACTTCCTTCTTCAACTTATCACACTCAGTGCGAACTTTCAACTACTCCGTCTCGAAATATTGCGCATATTCAGCATGCAACTCCACTTCCTATCGAAAACTTTCACATTCACATTTGCAGTCACACTAACCAGCCTTGTCAATGACCACACTCATCGGTGGCTGGGAACGTAGTTCCTTGACTTCCTTCTTCAACTTCTTACACTCAGCGAGAACGTCTCAGTACTGTTTATCAAAATAAGATTGCACGGAACGGACATTCACCTCCGATATGGCACGAGTTAAAATGCACCTGCCCACGAGGTGGCGGATTTTCTTATGAAGGATGGTGTTGTGGCCCTTGATCTGGTCCAGTTTCGCGGAGAATCGTGTTATCACATCCTGCATTGCAATTTCAACAGCAATGAAGTATGCAGAGTGCAGATGAAGGGGGAGAAATAGACAAATGAAGTGCCAACCTCTTCAATATGCCTGAGAGCTGCAAAGTCCTTGTCCATAGGAACATCTTCAACGATGGAACCGCCATCCCTGAAAGAAAGACAGTTAAGTAGTTGGATCTGGCAGCCAGCAATGAGGACGTGAAACTGCGGCACGGCAATGGAAACATACACGGCCGAAGATGCACACGCGTGCACTGGCTGCTCCTCTCCCGGAGACTGAGCATTCGTCTCTGATTCTGCATTCAGGATACCAAACCTATGCAAGAGTTGGAGGTTTCTGTTATGAAGGGTGGTGTTCTGGCCCTTGATCTCGGCGGCTGTCGCCGATAATCTCATAATCCAATCCCTTCCTGCATTGAAAAATTCACCAGTAACGAATCAAGGATCCTTTTTCATGCACAGGATAGGAACATTATAAGATTAGGAAAAGCATAGGATTTTGTATACATTAGAGTGGGTGTATGCGCTATTTTATGGGCTATTTGGAATGTGCAAAATGAAGTCGTGTTTAATAGATCCGTATGTTTCTTATCTCCAGCCCGAGGATCAGCATGATATCATGGAGTCTTGGTGCAACTGACTAGAGACAGCCGCACGGGATTTTTACAGCCAGGGTGGCTGGCAGTTTCCTCATAGAATTACTTACTGATGTGTTTTTGCCTTTTTGGCACCCGCTGTTTTCTATGTTTCGTTGGTGGATCTTTGTGTTGACTCTAGCTGATCCGTGAGAAGTTGTCATAATTTGTGTATGAACTGAATAAAGCAATAAAGCAGCCATATACATCATTTTGATGCAGAGGCTGTGGTATGTCCCCCATTTCGAAAAAAGGAAAAAACATAGGATTGAGATGTCATGGCTAGTTGAATTAATGTTTTATTCCTATATGATTTGCACTACTAGATTCCTATAGGATTAGTTCCGATTAGTTCCTATAAATCAAAGGGTTAATTGGTTCTATGCCACTCCCCAATTCACAAGTTGTGTTTATGCCATTAAAAAACTGAAGTTGTGTCTATGCCACTCTCAATTCTCAATACCCCTGTCTATGCCATTTTCAGCAATACAACATCATATACTGCCTATGTATCCAGTATTTGTACCCTATACTATAGTTTGTACATACTCTCAGATAATCTGGACCGTACTTTGCACCTATGTTTAATGGATCATATGTGCCCAGAAATGGCTCATATTAGAATAGTAGACTCATATTAGTGTTCTTGACATTCTGTAAAATTTTCAGATTTTTCGAAGAAGTTTGATTTTTTGGACAAAATTTTACCAATTTCTAGACAGACCATAAATTGTCAGTTTTTTTATGCAAATCTTCACATAAATGGCTCAAATTAAAACAATATACTCGTTTCAGTGTTTTTGATTTCCTGTAAAAAAATTAGATTTTTCTGAGAAGTTCTAATTTTTTACAGATTTGAAAATTTTGGATTTTTTGTGTGCCCGAAACACCCAAAAGTCGCTCCAAATCTGAACACAGGATTATTGTGGACAATACGAAAGTAAAAACTGAAATACGACTATTTATTGAATCGTTTTCATGTTGTATTGTTGAAAATGGCATAGAAGGGGGTATTGAGAATTGAGAGTGGCATAAACACAACTTCAGTTTTTGTAATGGCATAAACACAACTTGTGAAATGGGGAGTGGCATAGAACCAATTAACCCTAAATCAAACAACTAATGTAGGAAAAAATCCCATCGGATCTAAATGCTACACAATTCTTATAGGAGTCCTACGAATTAAAGAAGCCCTCATGCAGTACGGAGATGAAGAGGAAGAAAAAAAAATCAATGAATATGTATTATATAGTGCATACATTATTAATGCTCTTGAGAGCTAACAAGTGCTCATCAAACAACGGGTCCTCGATAGCTAAGTACGAATTGGATCCTGCGGTAGAAAGCACGAGCCTAGAACCGCCTGCCAGAAGGGACTCAACGAAAATCTGGCTTGGCGATGGAAACATACCCAGGAGCTTCGTACCCACCAGGTTGGCGAGAAACGAGCGATTTCTCAACTTGGGTAGGAATGGCGCTGAAACCAGCCGCCATGGAAGAAAGACGGTTAAATTGTTTGATCCGCTAGCCAGCCAGAAGGCAGAGAAACTTCGGCATGGCGATGGAAACATACCGGGGATCTTCGTACCCACCATATTGGCGAAACACGGGCGATTTCTCGGCATCGGTAGGACGGGCGACACTTGAACGGGCGGCCCTGGAAGAAAGACGGTCAAATAGCTGGTTTTCCCGGGTAAAAAAAATAGTTGGATCTGTTTGCCTTGCTGTAATCTGCGTTCATGGGGGCAAAGAAAGCACATGGCGATAAAAACCTACCAGGACTCTTGCTGGATTATTCTGCCCTGACCCAACAAGCCCGAAGCAGACTGAGCTTGCGATGGAAGCGCAGACATGCCTGTCCGCCGGCGCCGCTGGTACACTTTCAGAATCGGAGTTTGCAGGACTTTCAGCGAGATGGATTTCACCGCGGATTTAGTCTCAGACACCAACGCCTCCTTCCTCTTCTTACTCTTCTTCATGTTCTTCTTAGACAACTTGTTGAACGAGGGATGAATCGCTGGAGGAAGAAGGAAGGGACAAGCAGGTGGGGATAGAAGGGGTCGGTGTAGAGCTCTCCGGGGAGGGTTCCCCGGGGAGGAGGATGAAAACTGGAACAAACAGGACAGGGATGGGACTGGGCAATCTTGTTCGTCCATCCAAAATCAAAGGGCGGGAGCACATAAGACTTTGGGTCATTGACAGGCTGGTCCTGCCACAGGCGGACCCCAAGTTGCAGCGATTTAATGTCAGTGAAAAGATATATCGGAAATGTAAAAGAATCTTGTTCGGGGTCGGCCGCGGAAGCCAAATCTCTGTGTGCCAAAATCTACTAGTAGTCTATATAGGTATAGCTGCATAGCCATCATACCATTGCATTGATCGAGCGTACGCCTTTACCACTCTCATTCAGGTCCAAAATATTAGTGTTCTCTTGTCAAATCAAAGGCCATGTCAGTTTGACGAGAGGGACGTTCTTTAACTCACAAACTACTCCAAGGACATCATTTACGGACTACTCAGTTCGGCAAAAATATTCTTGAAGCCATGTACATATTTCCTGGATCGATTTAGTAATTTGCTACAGCTGTAATATTCTTTCCAATTTTTAGCGATTTATTTGAATTTTAGGATTTTACTTATAAATTTGGCTAATTGACATGAGGAAAACTTAGTATCTGATACTGTACAAAAACACATAAAGCAATTTGGAACCGTCCACATAGAATCAACGGGCCAGAGCAGATGCCTTCTTTAGGAAGGGTCTTGCGCGGAAGCCAAGGAATCCTCTGTGTCGACAATCTGGTGTAGCAGTAAAATTGACCATCATAGCGGAACATTGATGGAGCCACTACAATGCGTCCAAATCCGGGTATAGTCTTGTCATATCAATGGCCATGTCAGTTTCTCCAGATATAATTTATCTGTTAGCTAGTACTACCATCTTGTACGCCACATGCAGAAGTTTTACAGTACTACGACTACTATCGAGTATCGACTACTCAAAAATGGCCGTAAAGAAAAATACAGAAGTAGGATGGGGCCACGACAAAAGACATATCATATCAGCATGCATAGCATCTCATTTGCAACTAGTTGCACCCGCATCCTATTATCGGATATCACACTTCTACATTTTTAAAAAATATGAAGAAAAACAAAACTGGGACACATATTATGTTGTGTATTGCTCCACAGGTCATAGATGAGTATGCATCTGTGAAGTTTCATAAAAAATGAAATTTTCTAGCTTGCACAAAAAAGACAAATGATATGTGAATAGTTAAGGAATATTATTCACTTTGGTCTTTTCTTTTTTCCACAGCTCACATATGGTCACTTTTTGAAACAAATGTTTAGATGTGCACAAGATACAACATAACCCGTGACTATGATTTGAATTTACATTTTTTTAGAAACTCGAAATGTGACATCCGACAATAAGGTGAGGGCTCAACTAGTTGCGAAATGTTTGCACTCCTGACCATGCATCTGAATCTATCTACTAGACTACTACAACAACATACAAAATGCACCAGTTTTGAACTAGACATGTAACAGCAGTACTAACTGTTGGTCTCCAAAATCTAACGCTTGTGATTAGAGGGATTCATGTCAAGAGATACCACAACACATACGCTTCTTTCTAGAACCATCATGTAGCCATTATGTAGAAGAAGAAAAAAGCTGGGTCACATCAATATCACATGTCCCACTCGATAATAAGAAAAGTTCCAAGTTATTGTTCCCATTTCTCAACTGGTCATACCTATTTCGATGGTGTAACCTACGTAGTATAAGTTATAGATTAGTTTTATGGAAAGTTTGAGCAACATTTAGAAAATAACTTTGTACTCCTAATTGGTCCAACATGCTAAGATTATGCCATTTACTAGTAGTTAACTGCAATGGGACACTACAAAAGACATATCAGCAGTTCAGTTCAGAACTAGTTCATAGGAGCACGTCCGGCAAATAAACTTACCCAAAACTTAATCAAAACCAGTATGCTCATCACAGATGAGCACCTTCTAGCAGGAGGTGTTTAGATGATCAGTTTTTAATTCACCATTTAATTATAATTCATAATTTTTGGGAATAAAATACTTGGAGGTACCCTACAAGTGTGGTACCACAAACAAAGCCCAAACATGGGTCCCAATAGTACAAGATAGCGCGCATCGGAACTTTGAGCAAATTTGAAACCAACCAAATGAGGTAGAAACAAATCAAAAAAAAAGTTGTGAAACATGTGCATGGAGCCATCACATGACATGTACTTACTACTAACAAGTAAAATATACAAAAACCTATCATACATAGAGGTTTGGGGTGAAGAGTCATTATTCACACACATATACAATAAATATGGACTGCTTTTGGCTTTCTACCCATTAATTTGAGCATGCTTCATGCAGTGTCCACTTCAAACTTGACAACATTGGAACCATAGCTGTTTGAGTTCGCCTTGCTAGCCTCTTCCCATATGTAAGCTTAATTAATTGGTTACACTACGAAAACCACAGACAACTTCTGAATAATGCATGCATTGCCCCCCTTTTGCACATATGCAACTTTGCAAAGTAGGGATTTTTGGTTTACCACACATTAGTGTGTTGTTTTCTTTTTATTAGGACCCCTGTTTGGTAGCCACATTTTGCCAAAGCCAAGGTGTGGTTAGCCAAAAAAAAAAGCTAGTGTGGCTAGCCACCAAATTGTGGCTTAAAATATTAAAGCAAAACTTTGGCAAAACTTTGTAAAAAAAAGTTGAGTCCTAGTAAGGAAATATTCTCGGAATTGGACGAAATCAACGCCCAGGGTCTTATTTTTCCACGAAGCTTCCAGAAGACCGAGGGAGATACGAAGAGGGGCCACGAGGTGGCGACACACTAGGGCAGCGCGGCCAGGCTTGGGCCCTAGCGTGTGGGGCCCTTGTGACGCCCCCTGACCTACCCTTCCGCCTACTTAAAGCCTTCGTCGTGAAAACCCCAGTACCGAGAGCCACGATACGGAAAACCTTCCAGAGACGCCGCCACCGCGAATCCCATCTCGGGGGATTCCGGAGATCGCCTTCGGCACCCTGCCGGAGAGGGAAATCATCTCCCGGAGGACTCTTCATCGCCATGATCGCCTCCGAATTGATGTGTGAGTAGTTCACCCCTGGACTATGGGTCCATAGCAGTAGCTAGATGGTCATCTTCTCCTCATTGTGCTATCATTGTTGGATCTTGTGAGCTGCCTAACATGATCAAAATCATCTATTTGTAATGCTACATGTTGCGTTTGTTGGGATCCGATGAATATGGAATACTATGTTATGTTGATTATCAATCTATCATATATGTGTTGTTTATGATCTTGCATGCTCTCAGTTATTAGTAGAGGCTCTGTCCAAGTTGATACTTGTAACTCCAAGAGGGAGTATTTATGCTCGATAGTGGGTTCATGCCTCCACTTAATCTGGGACAGTGACAGAAGGTTCTAAGGTTGTGGATGTGCTGTTGCCACTAGGGATAAAACATCGATGCTTTGTCTAAGGATATTTGTGTTGATTACATTACGCACCATACTTAATGCAATTGTCTGTTGTTTGCAACTTAATACTGGAAGGGGTTCGGATGATAACCTGAAAGTGGACTTTTTAGGCATAGATGCATGCTGGATAGCGGTCTATGTACTTTGTCGTAACGCCCAATTGAATTCCACACTAGTCATCATGATATATATGTCCATTGTCATGCCCTCTTTATTTGTCAATTGCCCAACTGTAATTTGTTCACCCAACATGCTAATTCTTATCGGAGAGACACGACAAGTGAACTGTGGACCCCGGTCCATTCTTTTACATCGAATACAATCTACTGCAATACTTGTTTTTACTGTTCTTTGCAAACATCATCTTCCACACTATACATCTAATCCTTTGTTACAGCAAGCCGGTGAGATTGACAACCTCACTGTTAAGTTGGGGCAAAGTACTTGGATTGTGTTGTGCAGGTTCCACGTTGGCGCCGGAATCACTGGTGTTGCGCCGCACTACACTCCGTCACCATCAACCTTCAACGTGCTTCTTGACTCCTACTGGTTCGATAAACCTTGGTTTCTTACTGAGGGAAAACTTGCTGCTGTACAACATCATACCTTCCTCTTGGGGTTCCCAACGGACGAGTGCTTTACCGTCACAAGGAAGCTACTACACCACGTCAGCAGTACCTTAATTTCCAGTAGATTCCCTAGAGGCTCGGCTGCCACCGGCTGGTAGGACAAAAGATGGTGTGCACGTTTCTCATTGCGAGCACGTACGACTAAATATGGAACACATGCCTATGGATTGTTTAGTAGTTGGATACTGTTTTATTACTATCTGCAAATGCCCTACTTTGATTGTTACATGAGTTTCTCTCATCCATGCAACGCCCGTTCATCCATCCCTGTGCCTACAGTATTTTAATCCTGTTGTTTACTATAATCACTACTGCTGTCTTTGTTACACTGCTGCTGTTATTTCGCTACTGCTACTGCTATAAACTGTTACTACTGATAAACTCTTGCGAGCAAGTCTGTTTCTAGGTGCAGCTGAATTGACAACTCCGCTGTTAAGGCTTTCAAGTATTCTTTGGCTCCCCTTGTGTCGAATCAATAAATTGGGTTTTACTTCCCGCGAAGACTGTTGCGATCCCCTATACTTGTGGGTCATCAGCTTCCGATGGCGCCAGAATTATCCTGCTCTGCGGCTACTTGTTGTGGACCATACCTCCGATCCGGAAAATCTTCCCTTCGTTTGTTTTGCCGGTTATCCCGGTATTGCTCTTGGCGCGGTTGAGGCTGGTTTACCTGTTCCGGCTCAGCTTGTACTGTCGGCTGCATTGGGTCTCCCAATGCGTAGCTGTCTGCCACACGTATCATTTCTGCCAAAGTTGTTGGCATGTTTCTATGTAGCTTTTGCCACATCGGTGAACCTCTTCTGCACCCATTGCAAAACCAAGCAATGGCCTGTGCCCCGATTACCCCTTCACAGGAGTTTCTTGTGGAATTCCACCGGGTCACGTAATCCCGGTCTGTTTCATTGGAGCGCTGCACGCACAAGGCGAGCTGTTGTGGCCTGTTCGGCCTCCGGTAGGTACTGCTGAAGTTACTCACGAAAGCTTCCTCAAAATCTAGCCAGCCATTTATGCTTCCTGCCGGCAAGTTATTAAGCCAAATACGTGCCGGTCCTACCAAGAAAGATGGCACAATTCTTATGGCCCAACGCCGGTTTCCTCCACCAGTGACAGTTCCTCCGCCACCAGCAACATAAACTGCGGTCACGTAGTCCGCAAGCCAGTCTTCCGGCTTAGTGGTGCCATCGTACGTTTTTGTGTCACGGGGCAACGTGAAGTTGCGAACTGGTGGTTCCTCTTTCATGATCCTAGGGCCAAAGCATTTGGGACCCGGAGGACCTTCTGCCTCAACCATTTCCGATAAGTACACCCTATCCAGCATGTGCCTTGCATCCCGGTATGGTAGGCATCTTTCCCCTAGCCAGTTTCCGAGAGGATTCTGGTAGGCTGCAATTCTTTCAGTTGCTGAGTCAGCCTCATCGTATCTTTCCGGTACCGCGGCCCTTACCTGCCGGTACCTTGGCGGAAGCATTTCCTCCTCCACATACGCTGCTCTTGGAGCGCGAAAATTTTGCCCACTTTCCTCTCTGTAGCCGTTTCCGGCATAATCTTTTCCGGCACAAGCCTTTCCGGCATAGACGCCTGTTGCCCCTTGGTTTTTTCTACCGGGCTCGTATCGCCCGGCTTGTTGTTTTATGGCAAGCACCGGATCATACACAATCATTTGCTGCACATTTACTTTTTCTTTTCTCTTGTCCGGATGGGGGGACGATGCCTGCCCATGGGACTTGCTTCCGGCATTCTTTGTAGAACGCGCATATTTTGAAACCGCTGCTTTGTTTACTTTTGCGAGCTGCTCAGCATTTTGCTGCTCAATCATATCGAGCAACTCTCTAACACGATCATGCTGTTTTGCCAAAGCATCTCTGGTAAGCGATTCACACAGCTCTACAGCAGCCCTAGCAGCTTTGATAGTTTTATTCGGGCTAGTGTATTTTGGTTTCTCTACGATGCTCAAAGATGCAGAGGCGCCTTTTCCGGTAAGAACTTCCTTACGCAAATCCTGATCTAGATTGCGAACTCTAAGCCTGTTTTCCGGTTGCCTAGCCGGATGAGCGCTAACAGAAGCAAAGCCATGGGCAGCGTTGTACTCACGTAGGGTTAAGTTCAGCTCGCGCTGCGCCCGGATGATGTCCACGCCGCCGGAGAGCAACTTCTGGTGCTGCGCCTCCAGCTCCACCTGAGCCGCTGCCGGATCGATGTTCTGCGCGATCGGCGTTGCCAGCATGCTCATGGCCGCTTGGAGAGGAGTCTCCGGTGGCACCGCAGATGTACCCGGAGCCACCTGGTCGCGCTCGGTTGGCGGTTTGGCTATGCGTGTGGACTTTGTCTGTCCAGCGCCTTCCGCCGCAGCTCCCTTGCCGGCATCAGCTGCGCCAACCACCAGCACCTCGATGCTGCCGGCGGCGCGGCTGCTGGGAAGCGCAGATCTTGGCGGGTCCGGAGCCACCAGCACCGGTGAGAGGCACTGGCGCTCGGGGACGGTGCCGTAGTAGACGTTGAAGCTCCCGGTCTTGATGATGTGCTTCTTCTTGGGGTACTTACCGCCATTGGCGAAGTAGCATGTGTTGTCGTTGATGAAGTCCATTGAGAAGAGGCGACTGACGAGCGCGGTGACGACACGCTCGCCATCGATGGTGAGGTGGCCCGCCCGAATATGTACTCCAGCAAGAGCAACTGCTGGCCCCATGGTGGGCGCCAACTGTCGTCGTGGTGAACAGACAGATGCCATAGGATGGCTTAAGTTGGGGCCGAATGTGCGCTAGAGGATTTGGGGGAGGGTTTTGGTAAAGAAGGTTCGATTTCCGGATGAGTTTCTCAAGAACAGGCCTTGGCCAGAGGAAGAAGAAGAAGAACAGAGAGAGATTTCCTACTCAGATCTTTCTATTCCTTGCTCAAACGAGATTACAGGTTTTCCCTATGTGCGTACCTCTGCTTACATTACCTGCCCGCGTAATGGGGGTGCCCCCTCTCCTTATATAGGGGAGAGGGTAGCTTACATGGGAAGAAACCCTAGGAAACTCTAATGGCATATGTGACTGGACAAACTACTTTATAAAGCTACTTTAGCTACCGGCGGCGCCGGTATCTCTTTAATCAGGGAGGCTGACGTCCTCCGGTACCTTTTACGTCATCATCTGCTTTTGGCGTCAGGGCTTCGATTAAAGCTGAAGTGCTTCGCTCAGCTTTGTCTTGTAGCTCCTTAGAGAATCTTTGACCAGTCTTGCCGACGTGCTACAATGTAGCCTATGCCGGTACTCCGGTAGCTTCTTAGCCGGTTCTGGCATACCCCTCCTGGGATACCGGTATGTTTTACTTTGATGGCTCAAACCATCCGGAATAATCTTTAAACCGGTACTTTGACGGCTCAAACCATCCGGTTTGGTATGCCTTTGGCATACCAGGGGTTATCCCCCCAACAGGTAGATACATGATTCGTATGTTTTAAATATTTCTAGACCTTGTTTATCAACTTGAATGCCTTACTATATGACATAAGAATACTATGTGCTTTGGTTTTCATTTTTTTCATTTTTACTGAATTTTTATGCCCATTTGATCTTGGTCAAATCCTAGGTTTAACCAAGATTTAATTAAACAAGTTTAAAACATGAAAATGAAAAGGTAAGCATGCATCCTTATTAGTCACTCCAAAGTGAAGCTTTTGGGAAGGTTTTTGAAATTTCCATGTTTGAAACCCAAAACGACTTCTCTTCGTGCTTGACTTCATCAGACAAAGTTTAGGGTTAGGGGTAGATATATGATTTTTCTGGGTTGAATATGTCTAGACCTTTTTTATCAACTTGAGTGCTTACTATATGACATAAGAAGGCTATGTGCTTTGGTTTTTCATTTTTTTTTTGAATTTTTATGCCCATTTGAATCTTGGTCAAATCCTAGGTACGATTTGACCAAGATTTGAACATGTTTAAAACATGAAAATAAAAGGTAAGCATGGATCCTTATTAGTCACTCTAAAATGAAGCTTTTAGGAGGTTTTTGAAATTTCCATGTTTGAAACCCAAAACCACTTCTCTTCATGTTTGACTTATTAAGATAGAGTTTAGGTTAGGGGGTAGATACATGTTTCGTCTGTTTTAAATATTTCTAGACCTTGTTTATCAACTTGAATGCCTTACTATATGACATAATAAGACCATGCGCTTTGGTTTTTCTTTTTTTTGAATTCTTATGCCCATTTGAATCTTGGTCAAATCCTAGGTACGATTTGACCAAGATTTGAACATGTTTAAAACATGAAAATAAAAGGTAAGCATGGATCCTTATTAGTCACTCTAAAATGAAGCTTTTAGGATGTTTTTGAAATTTCCATGTTTGAAACCCAAAACCACTTCTCTTCATGTTTGACTTATTAAGATAGAGTTTAGGTTAGGGGGTAGATACATGATTCGTCTGTTTTAAATATTTCTAGACCTTGTTTATCAACTTGAATGCCTTACTATATGACATAATAAGACCATGCGCTTTGGTTTTTCTTTTTTTTGAATTCTTATGCCCATTTGAATCTCTTGGTCAAATCCTAGCTAGGTTTGACCAAGATTTAAACAAGTTTAACACATGAAAATGAAAAGGTAAGCTTGTATCCTTCTTAGTAACTCCAAAATGAAGCTTTTGGGATGGTTTTTGAAATGTCCATGTTTGAAACCCAAAACAACTTCTCATCGTGCTTGACTTCATAAGACATAGTTTAGGGTTAGGGGGTAGATACATGATTTTTGTGGTTTGAATATGTCAGACCTTACTTATCACCTTGAATGCTTACTATATGACATAAGAAAACGACGTGCTTTTGTTTTTCATTTTTTTTTTGATTTTTTTGAAGTTTTATGCCCATTTGAATCTTGGTCAAATCATAGTTTTGACCATGATTTAAACATGTTTAAAACATGAAAATAAAAAATAAGCCTGGATCCTTCTTAGTCACTCCAAAATGTACCAATTAATAGATGAGTTAACTTGGCTTCATGGAAAAAATAATGTCATGTAAATGAGTTAACTTGGCTTTCGTACCCTTGAATCCATAGGAAACTTCGTACAAATGTAGTATAATAATCAACCAAGTTTTTACACCAACAGGTCTATCACTTACGTGTGGTTCCAAAGCGTGAGGTCCCACACTTCAGTGAGCACAAGTCAAGTGCGGTAGGTACGAAAACTCCAAGCCATCTTCTTTGTCAAGAGAAGACGCATCAGGATGCGTACAGGAAGTCTCTGTGTCCTTCAGGATCCTTCGGTTGTCCCTCTCACAAAAAAAAATCTCTCCCATTCTCGGCCTCGCTCGACTCGCTCGCTCGCACCTCCTGCTCACTTACAAAACCTGCACAACAGTCAACATCATCACCCGAAAAAGGGGAGACACCATAATTCTCTCCCTTCTTCTCTCCTTCCGAGTGATCCCTCTTCCTCCGAGTTTCACTCGACGGGCAAACAGTACACATGTGCTGCATAGTAATAATAAAAAAGTAGAAAAATCAACCTACGGATCTATGATTAAATAGGTTAATCTAGGGTTTTGCCCACTACTACAGATCAAGTTCAAAAATATCCAACTACTGGTTAGATTTTGGGCTACTAATATAAAATTAAATAAGTTGAACTAGTATTGCTCTAAAAAAATCATTTTGGTATGCATTGTTTTATACTTTTCATAGCTATAGTGCATCACAAATTCATGATTTCATGCTTTGCTTTGCCAATTTCGATTTTTTTCTAACCACCTTCTCTTTGATTTCAAATTTAGGTCAAACTATTGGTGCCTGGTATGTGTTCTACATCAATTGGATGATGCGTGCGCACATGTTTTGCCATTGTTTTGGGCTTCCACACATCTTTGGGGCATCCAAGTATTTAAGTTACCTTGTTTTTTTTAATTGTAATTCATGTACCATTCCTCCCAATTTTTATGCCCATTTGAATCTTGGTCAAATCATAAGTTTGACCAAGATTTGAACAAGTTTAAAACATGACAATAATGAAAACGTAAGCCTGGATCCTTCTTAGTCACTCTAAAATGAAGCTTTTGGTAGGTTTTTGAAATTTCCATGTTTGAAACACAAAACCACGTCTCTTCATGCTTGACTTCATAAGACAGAGTTTAGGGTTAGGGGGTAGATACATGATTTGTCTTGTTTAAATATGTTTAGACCTTGTTTATCAACTTGCCTGCTTACTATATGACAGAAGAAGGCTCTATGTGCTTTGGTTTTTCATTTTTTTTTTTTGAATTTTTATGCCCATTTGAATCTTGGTCAAATCCTAGGTACGGTTTGACCAAGATTTGAACAAGTTTAAAACATGAAAATAAAAGGTAATCCTGACCTGGATCCTTTAGTCAATCTAAAATGAAGCTTTTGGGGGGGGGGGGGGTTCTTCAAATTTCCATGTTGTAAACCCAAAACCACTTCTCTTCATGCTTGACTTCGTAAGATAGAGTTTAGGGTTAGGGGCAGATACGTACATGATTTTTCTAAGTATTTTTATGCCCATTTGAATCTTGGTAAAATCCTAAGTTTGACCAAGATTTGAACAAGTTTAAAACATGAAAATGAAAAGGTAAGCCTGGATCCCTCTTAGTCACTCTAAAGTGAAGCTTTTGGGAGGTTTTTGAAATTTCCATGTTTGAAACCCAAAACCACTTCTCTTCATGCTTGACTTTACAAGACAGAGTTTATGGTTAGGGGGTAGATACATGATTCGTCTGTTTTAAATATTTCTAGACCTTGTTTATCAACCTGAATGCCTTACTATATGACATAAGAGTACTATGTGCTTTGGTTTTCATTTTTTCATTTTTACTGAATTTTTATGCCCATTTGATCTTGGTCAAATCCTAGGTTTAACCAAGATTTAATTAAACAAGTTTAAAACATGAAAATGAAAAGGTAAGCATGCATCCTTCTTAGTCACTCCAAAGTGAAGCTTTTGGGAAGGTTTTTGAAATTTCCATCTTTGAAACCCAAAACGACTTCTCTTCGTGCTTGACTTCATAAGACAAAGTTTAGGGTTAGGGGTAGATATATGATTTTTCTGGGTTGAATATGTCTAGACCTTGTTTATCAACTTGAGTGCTTACTATATGACATAAGAAGGCTATGTGCTTTGGTTTTTCATTTTTTTTGAATTTTTATGCCCATTTGAATCTTGGTCAAATCCTAGGTACGATTTGACCAAGATTTGAACAAGTTTAAAACATGAAAATGAAAAGGGTAAGCCTGGATCCTTCTTAGTCACTCTAAGATGAAGCTTTTGGGAGGTTTTTGAAATTTCCATGTTTGAAACCCAAAACCTCTTCTCTTCATGCTTGACTTTACAAGACAGAGTTTATGGTTAGGGGGTAGATACATGATTCGTCTATTTTAAATATTTCTAGACCTTGTTTATCAACTTGAGTGCCTTACTATATTACATAAGAAGACCATGCGTTTTGGTTTTTTTTTGAATTCTTATGCCCATTTGAATCTCTTGGTCAAATCCTAGCTAGGTTTGACCAAGATTTAAACAAGTTTAACACATGAAAATGAAAAGGTAAGCTTGTATCCTTCTTAGTCACTCCAAAATGAAGCTTTTGGGATGGTTTTTGAAATGTCCATGTTTGAAACCCAAAACAACTTTTCATCGTGCTGGACTTCATAAGACATAGTTTAGGGTTAGGGGTAGATACATGATTTTTGTGGTTTGAATATGTCAGACCTTCTTTATCACCTTGAATGCTTACTATATGACATAAGAAGACGACGTGCTGTTGTTTTTCATATTTTTTGATTTTTTTGAATTTTTATGCCCATTTGAATCTTGGTCAAATCATAGGTTTGACCACGATTTAAACATGTTTAAAACATGAAAATGAAAAAGTAAGCCTGGATCCTTCTTAGTCACTCCAAAATGTACCAATTGATAGATGAGTTAACTTGGCTTCATGGAAAAAATAATGTCATGTAAATGTGTTAACTTGGCTTTCGTACCCATGAATCCATAGGAAACTTTGTACAAATGTAGTATAATAATCAACCGAGTTTTTACACCAACAGGTCTGTCACTTACGTGTGGTGCCCATGCGTGAGGTCCCACACTTCAGTGAGCACAAGTCAAGTGCGGTAGGTACGCAAACTCCAAGCCATCTTCTTTGTCAAGAGAAGACGCATCAGGATCATATATGATCAGGATGCATACTGGAAGTCTCTGGGTCCTTCAGGATCCTTCGGTTGTCCCTCTCACAAAAAAAAATCTCTCTCATTCTCGTCCTCGCTCGACTCGCTCGCTCGCTCGCACCTCCTGCTCACTGACAAAACCTGCACAGCAGTCAACATTATCACCCGAAAAAGGGGAGACACCATAATTCTCTCCCTTCTTCTCTCCTTCCGAGTGATCCCTCTTCCTCCGAGTTTCACTCAACGGGCAAACACACATGTGCTACATAGTAATAATAAAAAATTAGAAAAATCGACCTACGAATCTATGATTAAATAGGTTAATCTAGGGTTTTGCCCACTACTACAGATCAAGTTCAAAAATATCCAACTACTGGTTCGATTTTGGGCTAATAATATAAAATTAAATAAGTTGAACTAGTATTCCTGTAAAAAATCATTTTGGTATGCATTGTTTTATACTTTTCATAGCTATAGTGCATCACAAATTCATGATTTCATGCTTTGCTTTGCCAATTTCTATTTTTTCTAACCACCTTCTTTTTGATTTCAAATTTTGGTCAAACTATTGGTGCCTGGTATGTGTTCTACTTGAATTGGATGATGTGTGCGTACATGTTTTGCCACTGTTTTGGGCTTCCACACATCTTTGGGGCATCCAAGTATTTAAGTTACCTTGTTTTTTCTTAAATTGTAATTCATGAACCATTCCTCCCAATTTTTATGCCCATTTGAATCTTGGTCAAATCCTAAGTTTGACCAAGATTTGAACAAGTTTAAAACATGAAAATGAAAAGGCAAGCTTGGATCCTTCTTAGTCACTCTAAAATGAAGCTTTTGGGAGGTTTTTGAAATTTCCAATTTTGAAACCCAAAACCACTTCTCTTTATGCTTGATCGACTTCATAAGACAGAGTTTAGGTTTAGGGGTAGATACATGATTTGTCTGGTTTGAATATGTTTAGACCTTGTTTATCAACTTGAATGCTTACTATATGACATAAGAATACTATGTGCTTTGGTTTTCTTTTTTTCATTTTTACTGAATTTTTATGCCCATTTGATCTTGGTCAAATCCTAGGTTTAACCAAGATTTAATTAAACAAGTTTAAAACATGAAAATGAAAAGGTAAGCATGCATCCTTCTTAGTCACTTCAAAGTGAAGCTTTTGAGAAGGTTTTTGAAATTTCCATGTTTGAAACCCAAAACGACTTCTCTTCGTGCTTGACTTCATAAGACAAAGTTTAGAGTTAGGTGTAGATATGATACATGATTTTTTTGGTTTGAATATGTCTAGACCTTTTTTATCAACTTGCGTGCTTACTATATGACATAAGAAGGCTATGTGCTTTGGTTTTTCATTTTTTTTTTGAATTTTTATGCCCATTTGAATCTTGGTCAAATCCTAGGTACGGTTTGACCAAGATTGGAACAAGTTTAAAACATGAAAATAAAAGGTAATCCCGACCTGGATCCTTTAGTCACTCTAAAATGAAGCTTTTGGGGAGCTCTTGAAATATCCATGTTTGAAACCCAAAACCACTTCTCTTCGTGCTTGACTTCGTAAGATAGAGTTTAGGGTTAGGGGTAGATACGTACATGATTTTTCTAAGAATTTTTATGCCAATTTGAATCTTGGTCAAATCCTTGGTTTAACAAAGGTTTAAACAAGTTTAAAACATGAAAATGAAAAGGTAAGCATGGATCCTTCTTAGTCACTATAAAATGAAGCTTTTGGAAGGTTTTTGAAACTTCCATGTTTGAAACACAAAACCACTTCTCTTCATGCTTGACTTCATAAGAAAAAGTTTAGGGTTAGGGGTAGATACATGATTTTTCTAGTTTGAATATGTCTAGACCTTGTTTATCAACTTGCGTGCTTACTATATGACATAAGAAGGCTATGTGCTTTGGTTTTTCATTTTTTTGAATTTTTATGCCCATTTGAATCTTGGTCAAATCCTAGGTACGGTTTGACAAAGATTTGAACAAGTTTAAAACATGAAAATAAAAGGTAATCCCGACCTGGATCCTTTAATCAATCTAAAATGAAGCTTTTGGGGGGCTCTTGAAATTTCCATGTTTGAAACCCAAAACCACTTCTCTTCATGCTTGACTTCGTAAGATAGAGTTTAGGGTTAGGGGTAGATACGTACATGATTTTTCTAAGAATTTTTATGCCCATTTGAATCTTGGTCAAATCATTGGTTTAACCAAGATTTAAACAAGTTTAAAACATGAAAATGAAAAGGTAAGAATGGATCCTTCTTAGTCACTCTAAAATGAAGCTTTTGGAAGGTTTTTGAAACGTCCATGTTTGAAATCCAAAACCACTTCTCTTCATGCTTGACTTCATAAGACAAAGTTTAGGGTTAGGGTAGATACATGAGTTTTCTGGTTTGAATATGTCTAGACCTTGTTTATCAACTTGAGTGCTTACTATATGACATAAGAAGGCTATGTGCTTTGGTTTTTCATTTTTTTTGAATTTTTATGCCCATTTGAAACTTGGTCAAATCCTAGGTACGGTTTGACCAAGATTTGAACAAGTTTAAAACATGAAAATAAAAGGTAGTCCCAACCTGGATCCTTTAGTCACTCTAAAATGAAGCTTTTTGGGGGTTCTTCAAATTTCCATGTTTGAAACCCAAAACCACTTATCTTCATGCTTGACTTCGTAAGATAGAGTTTAGGGTTAGGGGTAGATACGTACATGATTTTTCTAAGTATTTTTATGCACATTTGAATCTTGGTCAAATCCTAAGTTTGACCAAGGTTGAACAAGTTTAAAACATGAAAATGAAAGGGTATGCTTGGATCCTTCTTATTAGTCACTCTAAAATTAAGCTTTTGGGAGGTTTTTGAAATTTCCATGTTTGAAACCTAAAACCACTTCTCTTCATGCTTGATCGACTTCATAAGACAGAGTTTAGGTTTAGGGGTAGATACATGATTTGTCTGGTTTAGGGGTCTCTGCCTTGAAGTTTCCTCTTTGACCAGATAAGTATTACTACTACTCGCGAGGAGCCAAGGAGACGGGGAGGCCAAATTTAAGGACTAACCTTTGTTCTAGCCGTCTTCCTCAGTTCACCACTTTGTTTACCTCTTGGAATACTACTTCACCACCATGACCGGGAACAAGTCTCGCCACAGAAGGGCTCGTGCGGCTGCGGCGAAGCTGAGGGAATCCCAGCAATGGTGTCCCTGTGCTGCTGTCGAGGTGCCTTCTGCGCAAGAGTCTTCAAGGGCGTCGCAGCCCGCGAGTGCTACCTTCAGGTGATCCTCCGTTCTTGCGCATCTTTCTATGTCTTTCACAACTTATCATCCCCTCTTTTTCTTACCTTCTCTCAATCGTATTTTCAGGTCGGTGGCCTTAGTTTTCCCGCAGCCCTCCTGCCTGCGGAAACATCTTCCACGAAGCCAACTTCTCAAAGCAGCGAGGTATAGACATTCGTTCAAATTGGGATTCACATTCTCTCTTTCTTGGTAGTTCTCTGGGTACACTTCTGATTTTGTGCTCCATCCCCATCTGATAGAAGCCCCACTACGAGACCGGGACCATTTTAGAAATGGTTATGGGCAATTTCTGCGTTGAGACGGGGGACAGAAGCACCCTCGCCGATGAGTGCATGAGAGTTTATTCTAAGCTCGCCACTGAGAAGATCCGGATTCGCATTCTCGACGATATCGCCATGAAATCGTTCACTGAGAGTATGGAGATCCAGCGGCGGAGCCTCGGCCAGGCGAAGACCATGGACAAACTCGCCGGACTGATCCTGAACCTCACGGTTAGGACGGACAAACTAGAGGCCGAGCTGTCACAGGAGAAGGCTCTCAACTCCGAGCTGAAGCGTCAAGCAGGCTCAAGGTAGATCTTGACCAGGTCACTGTGTACCACTAGCTGCAATCCTTGATGACTATTTGTGTCACACAGCTTCCGAATTTCTGAAGGTTAATTTTCGAAATTTTGTTCGTAAAATTGGCCTGTGGAAATGTAAACAAACTAGTACTCTTACTTTATTATATTAGTACTTGTGTCCATGTAGTATTATTATTATAGTGGTGTACTTGTGTTCATGTACTTGTTTCAGACATGTATTGCTGTTTTGGTGAAGGAAACATGCGTCACCCTTTTTTGGTGGGGTTAATTGGTTTTATGCCACTCCCCAATTCACAAGTTGTGTTTATGCCATTAAAAAACTGAAGTTGTGTCTATGCCACTCTCAATTCTCAATAACCCTTTCTATGCCATTTTCAGCAATACAACATCATATACTGCCTATGTATCCAGTATTTGTACCCTAAACTACAGTATGTACATACTCCCAGATAATCTGGACCGTACTTTGCACCTATGTTTAATGGATCATATGTACCCAGAAATGGCTCATATTAGAATAGTAGACTCATATTAGTGTTCTTGACATTCTGTAAATTTTTCAGATTTTTCGAAGAAGTTTGATTTTTTGGACAAACTTTTACCAATTTCTAGACAGAACATAAAATGTCAGTTTTTTTTATGCAAATCCGCACATAAATGGCTCAAATTAAAACAGTATACTCATTTCAGTGTTTTTGATTTCCTGTAAATTTTTTTTAGATTTTTCTAACAAGTTCTAATTTTTTCCAAAATTTGAAAATTTTGGATTTTTTGTGTGCCCGAAACACCCAAAAGTCGCTCCAAATCTGAACACAGGATTATTTTGGTCAATACGAAAGTATAAACTGAAATACAACTATTTATTGAATCGTTTTAATGTTGTATTGTTGAAAATGGCATAGAAGGGGGTATTGACAATTGAGAGTGGCATAAACACAACTTTAGTTTTGGTAATGGAATAAACACAACTTGTGAATTGAGGAGTGACATAGAACCAATTAACCCTTTTTGGTGATGTCGTCCTGTAGCCCTTGTCAAATTAAATTCCACTGATACTGATGGGAGGGCTTGCTCACCCCACACATCAGGAAGAAGTGGAGAGAAACTACTCGTCCCTTGTTGGACACGGGACCATTGGAAACTTATTTTCATTATCAATCCTACGGTATTATTTTTGTGGCATACATCTTATATTATACCTTGTCAGTGCCCATGATGATGGACTTGGGTGTCTAGGAAGGAGGACACTAGCGAATAAACAAACCGGTCAGCCAAACTGGGCAGCGGATTTTTATGCCCATTGATCTTGGTGAAATCCTAGGTTTAACCAAGATTTAAACAAGTTTAAAACATGAAAATGAAAAGGTAAGCCTGCATCCTTCTTAGTCACTCCAAAATGAAGCTTTTGGGAGGTTTTTGAAACTTCCATGTTTGAAACCCAAAACGACTTCTCTTCGTGCTTGACTTCATAAGTCAAAGTTTAGGGTTAGGGGTACATACATGATTTTTCTGGTTTGAATATGTCTAGACCTTGTTTATCAACTTGATTACTTACTATATGACATAAGAAGGCTATGTTCTTTGGTTTTTCAATTTTTTTTTGAATTTTTATGCCCATTTGTATCTTGGTCAAATCCTAGGTACGGTTTGACCAAGATTTGAACAAGTTTAAAACATGAAAACAAAAGGTAATCCCAGCCTGGATCCTTTAGTTACTCTAAAATGAAGATTTGGGGGGGCGGGGTTCTTGAAATTTCCATGTTTGAAACCCAAAACCACTTCTCTTCATGCTTGACTTCATAAGATAGAGTTTAGGCTTAGGGGTAGATACGTACATCATTTTTCTATGTATTTTTATGCCCTTTTGAATCCTGGTCAAATCCTAAGTTTGACCAAGATTTGAACAATTTTAAAACATGAAAATGAAAAGGTAAGCCTGGATCCTTCTTACTCAATCTAAAATGAAGCATTTGGGAGGTTTTTGAAATTTCCATGTTTGAAACTCAAAACCACTTCTCTTCATGCTTGATCGACTTCATAAGACAGAGTTTAGGGTTAGTGGGTAGATACATGATTTGTCTGGTTTGAATATGTTTAGACCTTGTTTATCAACTTGAATGCTTACTATATGACATAAGAATACTATGTGCTTTGGTTTTCATTTTTTTTATTTTTTTCTGAATTTTTATGCCCATTTGATCTTGGTCAAATCCTAGGTTTAACCAAGATTTAAACAAGTTTAAAACATGAAAATGAAAAGGTAAGACTGCATCCTTCTCAGTCACTCCAAAATGAGGCTTTTGGGAAGGTTTTTGAAATTTCCATGTTTGAAACCAAAAACGACTTCTCATCGTGCTTGACTTCATAAGACAAAGTTTAGGGTTAGGGGTAGAGACATGATATTTATGGTTTGAATATGTCTATACCTTGTTTATCAACTTGAGTGCTTACTATATGACATAAGAAGGCTATGTGCTTTGGTTTTTCATTTTTTTCTCAATTTTTATGCCCATTTGATTCTTGGTCAAAACCTAGGTACAGTTTGACCAAGATTTGAACATGTTTAAAACATAAAAATAAAATGGAAGCATGGATCCTTCTTAGTCACTCTAAAATGAAGCTTTTCGGAGGTTTTTTGAAATTTCCATGTTTGAAACCCAAAACCACTTCTCTTCATGCTTGACTTCGTAAGATAGAGTTTAGGGTTAGGGGTAGTTACGCGTCCATGATTTTTTTAAGTATTTTTATGCCCACTTGAATCTTGGTAAAATCCAAGCTTTGACTAAGATTTGAACAAGTTTAAAACATGAAAATAAAAGGTAAGCCTGGATCCTGCTTAGTCACTCTAAAATGAAGCTTTAGGAGCTGAGGTTTTTAAAATTTCCATGTTTGAAACACAAAACCACTTCTCTTCGTGCTTGACTTCATAAGACATAGTTTTGGCTTAGGGGTAGATACGTACATGATTTTTCTAAGTATTTTTATGCCCTTTTGAATCATGGTCAAATCCTATGTTTGACCAAGATTTGAACAAGTTTAAAACATGAAAATGAAAAGGTATGCCTGGATCCTTCTTAGTCACTCTAAAATGAAGCATTTGGGAGGTTTTTGAAATTTCCATGTTTGAAACCCAAAACTACTTCTCTTCATGCTTGATCGACTTCATAAGACAGAGTTCAGGGTTAGTGGGTAGATACATGATTTGTCTGGTTTGAATATGTTTAGACCTTGTTTATCAACTTGAATTCTTACTATATGACATAAGAATACTATGTGCTTTGGTTTTCATTTTTTTATTTGTTCGGAATTTTTATGCCCATTTGATCTTGGTCAAATCCTAGGTTTAACCAAGATTTAAACAAGTTTAAAACATGAAAATGAAAAGGTAAGCCTGCATCCTTCTTAGTCACTCCAAAATGAGGCTTTTGGGAAGGTTTTTGAAATTTCCATGTTTGATGCCCAAAACGACTTCTCGTCATGCTTGACTTCATAAGACAAAGTTTAGGGTTAGGGGTAGATACATGATTTTTCTGGTTTGAATATGTCTAGACCTTGTATATCAACTTGAGTGCTTACTATATGACATAAGAAGTCTATGTGCTTTGGTTTTTCATGTTTTTTTTGAATTTTTATGCCCATTTGATTCTTGGTCAAATCCTAGTTACGGTTTGACAAAGATTTGAACATCTTTAAAACATCAAAATAAAATGTAAGCATGGATCCTTCTTAGTCACTCTAAAATGAAGCTGTTGGGAGGTTTTTGAAATTTTCATGTTTGAAACCCAAAACCACTTCTCTTCATGCTTGACTTCGTAAGATAGAGTTTAGGGTTAGGGGTAGATACGCATACATGATTTTTTTAAGTATTTTTATGCACATTTGAATCTTGGTAAAATCCAAGCTTTGACCAAGATTTGAACAAGTTTAAAACATGAAAATAAAAGGTAAGCCTGGATCCTGCTTAGTCACTCTAAAATGAAGCTTTAGGAGCTGAGGTTTTTGAAATTTCCATGTTTGAAACACAAAATCACTTCTCTCCGTGCTTGACTTCATAAGACAGAGTTTAGAGTTAGGGGTAGATACGTAGATGATTTTTCTAAGTAATTTTATGCCCATTTGAATCTTGGTCAAATCCTAACTTTAACCAAGATTTGAACAAGTTTAAAACATGAAAATGAAAAGGTAAGCCTGGATCCTTCTTAGTCACTCTAAAATGAAGCTTTTGGGAGGTTCTTGAAATTTTCATGTTTGAAACCCAAAACCACTTCTCTTCATGCTTGATCGACTTCATAAGACAGAGTTTAGGGTTAGGAGGTAGATACATGATTGTCTGGTTGGAATATGTTTAGACCTTGTTTATCAACTTGAATGCTTACTATATGACATAAGAATACTATGTGCTTTACTTTCCTTTTTTTGATTTTTTCAGAATTTTCATGCTTTGATCTTGGTCAAATCCTAGGTTTAACCAAGATTTAAACAAGTTTAAAACATGAAAATGAAAAGGTAAGCATGCATCCTTCTTAGTCACTCCAAAATGAAGCTTATGGGTAGGTTTTTAAAATTTCCATGTTTGAAACCCAAAACGACTTCTCTTCGTGCTTGACTTCATAAGACAAAGTTTAGGGTTAGGGGTAGATACATGATTTTTCTGGTTTGATATGTCTAGACCTTGTTTATCAACTTGAGTGGTTACTATATGACATAAGAAGGCTATGTGCCTTGGTTTTTCATTTTTTTTTGAATTTTATGCCCATTTTAATCTTATTCAAATCCTAGGTTTGACCAAGATTTGAACAAGTTTAAAACATGAAAATAAAGGTAAGCCCGGCCTGGATCCTTCTTAGTCACTCTAAAATGAAGCGGTGGAGCCAAGCACTGAGGCAGGAGGTAGGTGGCAGCAGGCAGTGCTGCTTGGGCGACGAGGCAGAGGCGGCGAGGTCGGCCGGGGCTTGGCCGGCACAAGATGCTGGTGAGGTGCATCCTGTGTGGTCGCTGACATCCACGTCGAGTTGGGCTATCACGGAAGTGGCGGGGAGGACCAGCGCCGGTGAGGAGGCTGCCAGCCAAGGTCGACCACGAGCTTTCGATCCCCGTTTTCCAATGTATCGTCCAGTTTATTTTCTGAATTTTTTGTGTATGTTGGCTGAGTTGCAGATCTAGGAGACCAAGAGCCGTCGCCGCATCGCGGCAGCAACAAGAATTTCTCCCCCGCTACCAGACTACCCTGCCGCAGCGCCTGCTCCACGTATGTCAAATTCAATCAGCCAAACCAAACCAACTCTCTACCTTTTCTCTTGCAAGTTAAACATAAGTGGTTTCCTGATGCCATAAGTAGCCTTTTGCTTACCGTAGCCAAGTGATGAGTCTTCTTTTGCAATCAGATCTGGGCTATTTTTTAGCTTGGAATAAGATCATCTTTTACGTGCTTAGTTACAGAAATCCTCTTTCATAGCTCTTTCAGATCAGGTATAATTGTTCTTTTACTTGGCTATAACTTTCATGTATATGCGGAGAACAACTAGATTAACAGTGGAAGCTCAACTTGAGAGATCAAGATCAACTTCGTCAAGCCTTATACTTTGTGCTCTCAAATTCTGTAGGTTCCCTTTTATATGCACTATAAATAGCAGCGAAGTTTCCATGTGTTGAAATCATAAGAAGTATCAGTAAGGAAGATTATATCAAACTCAAAAAGCATGTATGTATGTTTGTTTTGTCATCTCTAGCAGACCTTTTCTATTTAGTGAAGTTACGCCTGTGTATTCCACGCCAATCATAGTTGTCCAAATGAAATTGCTTTTGCTTTAGAAAATCAAATCTCATGTCAGGATATGTTATTCCTGCAGATCCAAGCACTAAAACTAAGTTTTTTAAGGATATATCTTATTTGCAGTAGAGATCTCTGCAACAAAATAATTTAATCATTCTTATGAAGGAACTTTTTATTTAGAGATTAGATCACAAAAATTGCTATGCAATATCTTTTTTATACCCAAATTCCTGAATTTGCAGCAAGCTTTAACAATTATATATATAAGTATTTTAGCTTTACAACTGGGTTTTCCTCGACGTGCCCATGCGGTGCTGACCATGGATGTATAAATGAATCTAAAATACTTTTTTTCCTTATATGATACGATTCACCTTTTTAATGCTGAAACTATGCTTACATGTCACTGCAATATTTTAAGGTCATGTGCTCTTCTTCCTGATTGATGTGCTGCTAGGTATTTTGGAAGACTGGAGGTAACATGAACTAGCTCATATGTATGATTCGTGTAACTTCGGCCACTTTACAACAACTGAATTGGCCTCTGGTCTCGACAGCTCCAAGATAACAGAATCATAAGGGTAAATTTTTCTGTGGTGCGTTGTACATCTTCTCCTTCTTTTCTTTCACTTGCTCTTCCATTTTGATTCCTCTTCCCACATTTTTCCATGAAAAATTGGATCTCTATTTAAGTTTCATGGACTATTCTTAATTCTTTGGTACGATATCTAGGATCAGATGCTGAATATTCTCACTTACATGCAGGTCAAAGAAAGTGGGACATACATCTCTCTCCTCATTTACGTATCACCTTTACAATTCCAATAAAAGGTCTTTGTGTGTGTTGCTCAAATATAGGAATGCATGGGTAAGCAAACAAGACAAAATGTATATAAACTGACTTTATTGCTGCAGACCATGAGGTATTAATTCTGCCATGTTATTTTGGAACTGCTTTCTCGGCCCGAATTAGTTGCTTGCTTGGTATATATTAGGATGAAGTGGTGGAGGCAGGTTTTATTATTATGATATTTAGATAGGATTCTTTCTTGATATACATTTTCCTGCATAACGGAACATATGCAGAGCTAGCTTCATGTTGCAGATACATGAGGAGCACATTTAGTTTCATGCTGTAAAAATAGAAGCAGGTTACCTCTTTATTTCCATGCCCTGGCAGGTTTTCAGTTCGAATCATGAGTATTTCACTCCAGTAGGACACAAAATGCTTACATGCAGGAAACAAAATGAAGCATTCTTATAGAGGTGTGTCCTACTGGAGTGAAAGAAAATTCTTCTGCCTTATAACTCACGCCTTGGTTTATTATTCACAAGTAACTTGAAGTTCAGTATATCATCATCTTTAGGCTCCTGCAACTTTAAATTTTCTACAACTCTTGCTATTTTACATAAACCTAACATTTTATCATGATATTTCTCTCAGTTCTTACAAAGTATACCACATAAATTTTGTCGTATTTTAAATTTTGTCACTAAAGAAATTCGAATGTTTGCATACATTGTTTCAGTAAAAATAGATACCTCCTGTGTGAGTATATTTTACTATACTGATGATTAACTATATTTGAATTTATGAATTAAAGCGAATTGGATTTGCGATGAGATTAAAACATTTGTGTGGCCCTATCGTCTAGGGTTGTATTCCTTCCCCAGGTTTAGATACTTGCAAATACGAGAAAAATTAGGTTATTTATATCTATTGTTGTTTTATACTGTTTGATGAAATAAGGGTACGCACCAAAATATTATTCATGGACTGAACATAAGTCTTGAATTATTGGTCATATGAAGAAACAGAGTTAGCATGTAGGCCCTAAATTTACTTTTCAAGGTGTACCATTTTTTATATCACCATTGTGTCTGAGCCAATATAATCAAAATTTCATGTTCTATATCTTCTTTCGAGGTTCCCGTTCTATTTCATAGCCCAGTTGATGCAATTTATTATTCTATGAAAGTATAGGATAATCTAAAGTTTACTTAATTGTTACTTGCCTATTTCTCTTACAGTTTTCTTGCGAATAGCTGGATACGAGAGTTGCCCTCGAGCCTTTTCATGCTGACAAACATGACAAGTTTGTACGTCTACTTGATGTTTAATTACTAAATTTCTTGCGCTAATGCCATCTTGGTTTTAACAAACTAGGTAATATTTTATCATAAGTACCACGGATTTCTATTTTCTAGCATTATTGCATTGTACTACTTTGTTCTGTAAATTACATGGAGGCATGGAGTTGAATGAGAAAATTGGCAGAAGTCTTTTTTTTGCATTGGTAGTACATAATCATAGGTCTGAGCCATTAATGCTTGAAACAAAACACACCGGGAAGCATTAGTATATTTTTATTAGGATTCTTTTTTGTGTGTCTTCCTCTGTCCTACAAAGGAGATCTTCTCAAAATAGTTATACTTTTGTCGGTGATTGTAGTTTTGTTACATTTAATTGCGAGGAAGATTTATAAATTTACTAAAATGGTAACAATGCTACCATTATTTGCTTGACAAGAAAATTCTTTAGTTAATACACAAATATGAATTAGAGCTCTCTTTTTACTGTTTTTATATCGCCTCATCTAAGCTGGTCCAGTGTACTACTACACTTAGGGGGACACTACAGTTATTTTTGTCTCTACTAAACTCCAGGGCAAGATGACCCGAGGTTGGGGGACAATCTTTGATCATCATACGGCAACATGAAGCAATACTATTGAGCCTGAATCTAGCAATGCTCAGCCATGGACGGTTGAGGTAACGTTGGCATGATTTAATATGTTCTGTATTGTCAATTGTTGTTCATATCTAAATTGTTTGGGTGTAGACACCACTTCAGGCTCTGGTCTTGACACTGTTTCTTGTGATGGGTGAAGGGATGAACAACGTGCCAGTCTAATGACCCAACTGGACATGTTTTAAATTCTACATATCCTAGCTTAGAAGTTTTTTGCTTCATTTTTCTTCTTTTCTTTTTGATATTGCTTTGAGAGTTGTATTTGCACTACTTTAGTGCTTTCTTCTAATACAGATGACACAGTTTGGTGTGTATTCGAGGAAAAGAAGGTATATCCATCATTTGCAGAGAAAAAAAAGGTCGGTCCAATTTCCATTCACTACACTATTAGCTACGCATCAATAATAACCTAGATGACACAAATGCTAAAACTGCAAGAATGCTCAATGTCAGTCACAGAAACATGATTGCAGTACAACATTTGTATGTAAACATCAGTCAAAGTAACAGAAGGACTCAAATAGATTTAGTTACTGAATTCATTCTTATCCTGATGTAGAGTTAGTTTCTATATATTATTGAGACGTTTCTGATGCTTAGTTTTCTGTTGGGCTTTTCATCTGGACAAATCATTAGGTGAAATGGGCAGCTACTATTTTTAGATTATATCAACTAAGGCAGCTGTTACTTTTCTCTGTTCTTACTAATTATTGTTCATGAAACTATAGTTCATATTACATGTGTCAAGGTGAGATGATTGCTAAAGTAGAATTATCTGCATTTACTTTGTCGTGCTTTCCCTGAAAATAGTCTGTTGTTTTTGGCTACAAATTCATATGCTCACATCTTCACATGTTAAACATGGATGTACACTAGACCAGCTTAGATGAGGCAATTGTCCACTTTTGCTGGTGTAGCAATTTTAATATTTCATCTTACACTCAATTACTTCAGGGTAGCCGTCTTTTGTTTTCAGATGTCTTTTAATAGATCAAATTTTGAGAAGGATGCAATTACCTTCCCACGGTCAGTTTCCTACATGGGGTAGTTAGCTGAGCATTTGGCTAAGTATATGAAATCTTACTTTCACAACTGGAGACATGAACCATCAGTATTAGTAGATGACCTAGCAATTTAACCGATACTGCACAAGATACACACCAAGGAGTGATAACAAATGGTATCACAAAATTACGTTGTGTAGAAAATAATCCTGAAGTTGTGTTGTGATCTATTTATGAGTTGCAGCAATATGTGCAACGGATTCGTTCTCTACACATCAGGATTAGACAGTTTTGTTAAATTAAATGTTGATCTCTTCACAGTTGAGATTGTTTCAGACTTCCGGATAGCATGATGTTTGATTGCGTTGTCTCGGGGCTTAGGGAAAGTGGGTATGTGCCTAATATCAGCTCCCTTAACGTTGTAAGGGCAGTTTGAGAATCGGTGAGTTTGAGCATCATTTATTTAAAAAAAATCATCCTACAATACATAGATTATGAGTTGTGTAAACTTCACTTCATGTTGTGCCAGCATAAAGTACCTACGCCGTCCACCCCCACGGTGCTATCCTCTCATCTCCACCACCGCTTACGCTCCATTCTCTCCTCTCCACCTCAAAAATGCCGCGCCATCAGAAGACGAGGTTCTCTAGGCTTGGCCTCAAAGTCCGCGCGAAGCCTCAACCACCATCGGAGCCGGAGCCGCAGTCCGACGCGGAGTACATCTCCGACAACGACGAGGACCCACGGTTGAAGGAGGAGTACAGCGAGCACGACCTCCGGATCTTGGAGTCTTCCCAATGGAAGTTCTGCGAGGACGGGGCTCATCGCCATTATGAGGCGTTCGCCCGCTGATACGTCCAAAACTTATCTACTTTCCCGAACACTTTTGCTATTGTTTTGCCTCTAATTTGTGTATTTTGGATGCAACTAACACGGACTAACGCTGTTTTCAGCAGAATTGCCCTGGTGTCTCGTTTTTGTGCAGAAACTCCACTCTCAGGAAAATCCCCAGAATTTATTCCAATGGGCCTATTTTCATAGAAGAGGGACGGAGCCAGAAGACCAGAAGGAGGGGGGCCACGAGGCGGCCACCCCACCAGGCGGCGCGGTAGGCCCCTGGGCCGCGCCGGCCTATGGTGGCGGCGCCTCGGGCGGCCCCAGGTGCCCCCCTCTGGACTACTTAAGGTCTTCGACCTAAAAACGCACGGGGGTTAGGCGAAATCGCCAGAAGCCATCCAGAACACCATCGTTATCGCGAAACTCCGTCTCGGGACCAGAAACTCCGTTCTGGCACTCCGCCGGGACGGGGAATTGGAGGAGATCATCGCCATCATCACCACCGACGCCTCTCCATCGACCAGCCATGTTTCCCCCATCCGTGTGTGAGTAATTCCCCCGCTGTAGGCTGAAGGGGATGGTAGGGATTGGATGAGATTGGTCATGTAATAGCATAAGATTGTTAGGGCATAGTGCCTAGTGTCTGTAATTGGTACTTTCATGATATTGTTGCAACTTGTTATGCTTAATGCTTGTCACTAGGGCCCGAGTGCCATGATCTCAGATCTGAACATGTTATTGTTTTATGATCTTACCTGCAAGTTGTATACACATGTCGCTGTCCGGAACCCGAGGCCCCAAAGTGACAGAAATTGGGACAACCGGAGGGGAAGGCGGTGATGTGAGGATAACATGTGTTCAGGGAGTGTTAATGCTTTGCTCCGGTGCTCTATTAAAAGGAGTACCTTAATTTCCAGTAGATTCCCTACAGGCCCGGCTGCCACCGGCTGGTAGGACAAAAGATGTTGTGCAAGTTTCTCATTGCGAGCACGTACGACTAAATATGGAACACATGCCTATGGATTGTTTATTACTTGGATACTGTTTTATTACTATCTGCAAATGCCCTACTTTGATTGTTACATGAGTTTCTCTCATCCATGCAACGCCCGTTGATACGTCTCCGACGTATCGATAATTTCTTATGTTCCATGCCACATTATTGATGATATCTACATGTTTTATGCATACTTTATGTCATATTTATGCATTTTCCGGCACTAACCTATTAACGAGATGCCGAAGAGCCAGTTGTTGTTTTCTGCTGTTTTTGGTTTCAGAAATCCTAGTAAGGAAATATTCTCGGAATTGGACGAAATCAACGCCCAGGGGCCTATTTTCACACGAAGTTTCCAGAAGACCGAAGATGATACGAAGTGGGGCCACGAGGTGGCCAAACACTAGGGCGGCGCGGCCTGGACCCTGGCCACGCGGCCCTGGCGTCTGGGCCCCTCGTGACTCCCCCGACTCTGCCCTTCCGCCTACTTAAGCCTCCGTCGATAATAGCCCCAGTACCGAGAGCCACGATACGGAAAACCTTCTAGAGACGCCGCCGCCGCCAATCCCATCTCGGGGGATTCAGGAGATCGCCTCCGGCACCCTGCCGGAGAGGGGAATCATCTCCCGGAGGACTCTACACCGCCATGGTCGCCTCCGGAGTGATGAGTGAGTAGTTCACCCCTGGACTATGGGTCCATAGCAGTAGCTAGATGGTTGTCTTCTCCTCATTATGCTTCATTGTCGGATCTTGTGAGCTGCCTAACATGATCAAGATCATCTATCTGTAATGCTATATGTTGTGTTTGTTGGGATCCGATGGATAGAGAATACTATGTTATGTTGATTATCAATCTATTACCTATGTGTTGTTTATGATCTTGCATGCTCTCCGTTATTAGTAGAGGCTCTGGCCAAGTTTTTGCTCTTAACTCCAAGAGGGAGTATTTATGCTCGATAGTGGGTTCATGCCTCCATTAAATCTGGGACAGTGACAGAAAGTTCTAAGGTTGTGGATGTGCTGTTGCCACTAGGGATAAAACATTGATGCTATGTCCGAGGATGTAGTTATTGATTACATTACGCACCATACTTAATGCAATTGTCTGTTGTTTGCAACTTAATACTGGAAGGGGTTCGGATGATAACCTGAAAGTGGACTTTTTAGGCATAGATGCATGCTGGATAGCGGTCTATGTACTTTGTCGTAATGCCCAATTAAATCTCACAATACTCATCATGTCATGTATGTGCATTGTCATGCCCTCTCTATTTGTCAATTGCCCAACTGTAATTTGTTCACCCAACATGCTATTTATCTTATGGGAGAGACACCTCTAGTGAACTGTGGACCCCGGTCCATTCTTTTACATCGAATACAATCTACTGCAATACTTGTTCTACTGTTCTCTGCAAACAATCATCATCCACACTATACATCTAATCCTTTGTTACAGCAAGCCGGTGAGATTGACAACCTCACTGTTTCGTTGGGGCAAAGTACTTTGGTTGTGTTGTGCAGGTTCCACGTTGGCGCCGGAATCCCTGGTGTTGTGTCGCACTACATCTCGCCGCCATCAACCTTCAACGTGCTTCTTGGCTCCTACTGGTTCGATAAACCTTGGTTTCTTACTGAGGGAAACTTGTTGCTGTACGCATCACACCTTCCACTTGGGGTTCCCAACGGGCGTGTGCTTTACGCGTCAACAAGCTAATTTCTGGCGCCGTTGCCGGGGAGATCAAGACACGCTGCAAGGGGAGTCTCCACATCGCAATCTCTTTACTTTGTTTTTGTCTTGCTTTACTTTTATTTACTACTTTGTTTGCTGCACTAAATCAAAACACAAAAAAATTAGTTGCTAGTTTTACTTTATTTACTATCTTGTTTGCTATATTAAAAAAAACACAAAAAAAATTTAGTTACTTGCATTTTACTTTTGTTACCATGTCTAGTTCTGCACTTGTTACTTCTTCACCTGAAGAATTAGTCTTCACTTTTAAACAAGGGGATGAGGAGAGTTTTAAAGATGCTTGGTCTAGAATTTTTACTTCTTATCGTAAAACTGAACCTCAAATGACTCTAAGTTTGCTCCTTAGTAACTTTTATTTTGGTCTTATGATTCGCTATAGATATGCCTTGGATGCTTTAGTGGGAGGAGATTTCCTTCATTGCAATGGGGATCAAGCATTCAATGCCATAAAGAAGTTGGTTGCATCACATGATTCAGCTAATAACTTTGATTCAGCCCTTATTAGCATTTATAATAGATTAAACACTCTTGAGACAAGTGCATCTCGCTTGAATGAAAACTATCTCTATGTTCGTAACCGTCTTGAACAAGTTTTAGTGAACTCTGAACCTTCATTATGGGATCCTACTATTAAAATTGCTATCGGTGATCAAACTCTTCATGCCAATTGTGATATTATGTCTGAATTTTACCTTATGCCTAAGAGTATTCATGAATCTTTGAAACTTTGGGGATTCATCGAAGGGGGAGAAGGAATAACTCTTATTGATAACTCTGTTATAATTCCTAAGGGAATAGCCGCAGGTGTGCATACAACCATTCTTGGAAGAACAATATCCATTGATTATCTTGTTATTGAATGTGTAGGAACAGGACAAATCACACTCGGACGATCCCTGCTAAAATTATTGGGAGCAGTCATAGATATGGGAGAAGGCACCCTAAAATTCACCTCTACACCGGGGGGTAGACATATATTCCCTAAATCAAAGAGTAAGAAAAATAACAAAAAAGGTAAGGGTAAAGCCCAAGGTAATGTTGACACTCCACCGCTTGATAATACTTGATACACACTTTCTGCGCCTAGCTGAAAGGCGTTAAAGAAAAGTGCTTATGGGAGACAACCCATGTTTTTACTACAGTACTTTTGTTTTATATTTGAGTCTTGGAAGTTGTTACTACTGTAGCAACCTCTCCTTATCTTAGTTTTATTGCATTGTTGTGCCAAGTAAAGTCTCTAATAGAAGTATGATACTAGATTTGGATTACTGCCCAGAAACAGATTTCTTTGCTGTCACAAATCTGGGTAAAATTCTCTGTAGGTAACTCATAAAATTATGCCAATTTACGTGAGTGATCCTCAGATATGTACGCAACTTTCATTAGTTTTAAGTTTTCTCATATGATTAAGTCTGGTGCCTCTTAAAAATACGTCTTTACGAATTGTTCTGTTTTGACAAATTCTGCCTTTTATTTCGCATTGCCTGTTTTGCCATGCTTGATGGATTTTTCGATTCCATTGACTTTCAGTAGCTTTGTGCAATGTCCAGAAGTGTAAAGAATGATTGTGTCACCTCTGAATATGTAAATTTTAATTGTGCACTAACCCTCTAATGAGTTTGTTTCGAGTTTGGTGTGGAGGAAGTTTTCAAGGATCAAGAGAGGAGGATGATACAACATGATCAAGGAGAGTGAAAGCTCTAAGCTTGGGGATGCCCCGGTGGTTCACCCCTGCATATATCAAGAAGACTCAAGCGTCTAAGCTTGGGGATGCCCAAGGCATCCCCTTCTTCATCGACAACATTATCAGTTTCCTCCCCTGAAACTATATTTTTATTCCGTCACATCTTATGTACTTTGCTTGGAGCGTCTTTTTGCTTTTGCTTTTGTTTTGTTTGAATAAAATGGATCCTAGCATTCATTGTGTGGGAGAGAGACACGCTCCGCTGTTGCATATGGACAAATATGTCCTTAGGCTTTACTGATAGTATTCATGGCGAAAGTTTCTTCTTCGTTAAATTATTATATGGTTGGAATTGGAAAATGATACATGTAGTAATTGCTAAAATGTCTTGGATAATGTGATACTTGGCAATTGTTTTGCTCATGTTTAAGCTCTTGCATCATATACTTTGCACCTATTAATGAAGAAATGCATAGAGCATGCTAAAATTTGGTTTGCATAATTGATCTCTCTAAGGTCTAGATAATTTCTAGTATTGAGTTTGAATAACAAGGAAGACGGTGTAGAGTCTTATAATGTTTACAATATGTCTTTTATGTGAGTTTTGCTGCACCGCTTCATCCTTGTGTTTGTTTCAAATAAACCTTGCTAGCCTAAGCCTTGTATCGAGAGGGAATACTTCTCATGCATCCAAAATCCTTGAGCCAACCACTATGCCATTTGTGTCCACCATACCTACCTACTACATGGTATTTCTCCGCCATTCCAAAGTAAATTGCTTGAGTGCTACCTTTAAAATTTCCATTCTTCACCTTTACAATATATAGCTCATGGGACAAATAGCTTAAAAACTATTGTGGTATTGAATATGTACT
This sequence comes from Lolium perenne, assembly GCF_019359855.2. Taxonomy (NCBI): domain Eukaryota; kingdom Viridiplantae; phylum Streptophyta; class Magnoliopsida; order Poales; family Poaceae; genus Lolium; species Lolium perenne. The sequence continues at coordinate 356,062,708 of NC_067247.2, read as the reverse complement.
TATGCACTTTATCTCTTATTAAGTTGCTTGTTGTGCGATAACCATGTTCCTGGGGACGCCATCAACTATTTATTTGTTGAATATCATGTGAGTTGCTATGCATGTTCGTCTTGTCTGAAGTAAGAGTGATTTATCATGATCAAATGGTTTGAGTATGCATATTGTTAAAGAAGAACATTGGGCCGCTAACTAAAGCCATGATCCATGGTGGAAGTTTCAGTTTGGACAACAAACCTCAATCTCTTATGAGAATATTATCTGTTGTTGAATGCTTATGCATTAAAGAGGAGTCCATTATCTGTTGTCTATGTTGTCCCGGTATGGATGTCTAAGTTGAGAATAATCAAAAGCGAGAAATCCAATGCAAGCTTTCTCCTTAGACCTTTGTACAGGCGGCATAGAGGTACCCCTTTGTGACACTTGGTTGAAACATGTGCTATGCAATGATAATCCATGTAAATCCAAGCTAATTAGGACAAGGTGCGGGCACTATTGGTATACTATGCATGAGGCTTGCAACTTGTAGGATATAATTTACATAACTCATATGCTTTATTACTACCGTTGACAAAATTGTTTCTTGTTTTCAAAACCAAAGCTCTAGCACAAATATAGCAATCGATGCTTTCCTCTTTGAAGGACCTTTCTTTTACTTTTATTGTTGAGTCAGTTCACCTATCTCTCTCCACCTCAAGAAGCAAACACTTGTGTGAACTGTGCATTGACTCCTACATACTTGCATATTGCACTTGTTATATTACTTTACATTGACAATATCCATGAGATATACATGTTGCAAGTTGAAAGCAACCGCTGAAACTTCATCTTCCTTTGTGTTGCTTCAATACCTTTACTTTGAATTATTGCTTTATGAGTTAACTCTTATGCAAGACTTATTGATGCTTGTCTTGAAGTACTATTCATGAAAAGTCCTTGCTTTATGATTCAATTGTTTACTCATGTCATTTACATTGTTTTGATCGCTCCATTCATTACATATGCTTACAATAGTATGATCAAGGTTATGATGGCATGTCACTCCAGAAATTATCTTTGTTATCGTTTACCTGCTCGGGACGAGCAGGAACTAAGCTTGGGGATGCTGATACGTCTCCGACGTATCGATAATTTCTTATGTTCCATGCCACATTATTGATGATATCTACATGTTTTATGCATACTTTATGTCATATTTATGCATTTTCCGGCACTAACCTATTAACGAGATGCCGAAGAGCCAGTTGCTGTTTTCTGCTGTTTTTGGTTTCAGAAATCCTAGTAAGTAAATATTCTCGGAATTGGACGAAATCAACGCCCAGGGGCCTATTTTCACATGAAGCTTCCAGAAGACCGAAGATGATACGAAGTGGGGCCACGAGGTGGCCAAACACTAGGGCGGCGTGGCCTGGACCCTGGCCGCGCGGCCCTGGCGTCTGGGCCCCTCGTGACTCCCCCGACTCTGCCCTTCCGCCTACTTAAGCCTCCGTCGATAATAGCCCCAGGTACCGAGAGCCACGATACGGAAAACCTTCCAGAGACGCCGCCGCCGCCAATCCCATCTCAGGGGATTCAGGAGATCGCCTCCGGCACCCTGCCGGAGAGGGGAATCATCTCCCGGAGGACTCTACACCGCCATGGTCACCTCCGGAGTGATGAGTGAGTAGTTCACCCCTGGACTATGGGTCCATAGCAGTAGCTAGATGGTTGTCTTCTCCTCATTATGCTTCATTGTCGGATCTTGTGAGCTGCCTAACATGATCAAGATCATCTATCTGTAATGCTATATGTTGTGTTTGTTGGGATCCGATGGATAGAGAATACTATGTTATGTTGATTATCAATCTATTACCTATGTGTTGTTTATGATCTTGCATGCTCTCCGCTATTAGTAGAGGCTCTTGCCAAGTTTTTGCTTTTAACTCCAAGAGGGAGTATTTATGCTCGATAGTGGGTTCATGCCTCCATTAAATCTGGGATAGTGACAGAAAGTTCTAAGGTTGTGGATGTGCTGTAGCCACTAGGGATAAAACATTGATGCTATGTCCGAGGATGTAGTTATTGATTACATTACGCACCATACTTAATGCAATTGTCTGTTGTTTGCAACTTAATACTGGAAGGGGTTCGGATGATAACCTGAAAGTGGACTTTTTAGGCATAGATGCATGTTGGATAGCAGTCTATGTACTTTGTCGTAATGCCCAATTAAATCTCACAATACTCATCATGTCATGTATGTGCATTGTCATGCCCTCTCTATTTGTCAATTGCCCAACTGTAATTTGTTCACCCAACATGCTATTTATCTTATGGGAGAGACACCTCTAGTGAACTGTGGACCCCGGTCCATTCTTTTACATCGAATACAATCTACTGCAATACTTGTTCTACTGTTCTCTGCAAACAATCATCATCCACACTATACATCTAATCCTTTGTTACAGCAAGCCGGTGAGATTGACAACCTCACTGTTTCGTTGGGGCAAAGTACTTTGGTTGTGTTGTGCAGGTTCCACGTTGGCGCCGGAATCCCTGGTGTTGCGCCGCACTACATCTCACCGCCATCAACCTTCAACGTGCTTCTTGGCTCCTACTGGTTCGATAAACCTTGGTTTCGTACTGAGGGAAACTTGCTGCTGTACGCATCACACCTTCCACTTGGGTTTCCCAACGGGCGTGTGCTTTACGCGTCAACACCCGTTCATCCATCCCTGTGCCTACAGTATTTTAATCCTGTTGTTTACTATAATCACTACTGCTGTCTTTGTTACACTGCTGCTGATATTTCACTACTGCTACTGCTATAAAACTGTTACTACTGATAAACTCTTGCGAGCAAGTCTATTTCCAGGTGCAGCTGAATTGAAAACTCCGCTGTTAAGGCTTACAAATATTCTTTGGCTCCCCTTGTGTCGAATCAATAAACTGGGTTTTACTTCCCGCGAAGACTGTTGCGATCCCCTATACTTGTGGGTCATCAAGACTATTTTCTGGCGCCGTTGCCGGGGAGCATAGCTTTATTTGGAAGTTCACTTGGATTGATATTGTTCGCTGCAAATTCTCCATCATGGGTAAACCTCGCGATCCTAAAGTCGCCATATTACCATCCACTACAAGAAAAGGTACAACTCGGAGTACCTCTGCTGCTCTTGATTCACCATCTGCGATAAGTCAACTTGTTTCACCACCACAAGCTGCACATGCTGGTACTTCTGCTGAATCTGAAAATTCTTATAATTTTGATGATGCTTCTGCTGTGCTTGATGATAGTGGTTCATTGGGATCTTTTCTAGATGCTACAATTGCTAGGTCTAGACAAATTGAAAATACTGAAACTCCTAATGAAAATACTGCTACACCTATTAATTCACCTGAGTCTGTTGAATACTCTAGTGATGATCCTGGTGAAGATTATGTGGAACTTGATGATGATTTTATTGTTAAATGCAATGCTACTACTGATGCAAGTAAAATTAAAAAGCTTCTTGCACAACATACTGTTAGATATAAGTTGTCTCCTGATCCTAAATTTGCCACATCCCCTATAAACATTAAGGATAAGGATTATGATTTTTCTCTTGATTTATCTCATATAGCTATTGTTGAGAAAACACCCTTTTGTGGTACTGAAAAAGAAAGTGTTGTAGAACACATGAATAAACTTTCTACTTTGAGTAGCTTATTTTCTGATGATATCAAGAGGCGTACTTATTTTCTTGCTAAAAAATTTCCTTTCTCATTAAAGGATGATGCTAAAACTTGGTATAATAGTTTGCCTCCTGATTCTATTGATAGTCCAAGTGGTTTGCTTGATGTTTTCTTTCGGAAATACTTTCCTGCTAGTGCTCAACATATTGCGTTGCAGAAAATTTATAGTTTTGACCAGGAAGATGGAGATAAATTGCCTGAAGCTTGGGCAAGATTTTGCTCTCTTATCAGAGCTCGACCTGGACATGATCTGGAAAAGCATGATTTACTTGATATATTTCATAGTGGACTAACCATTGAGTCTAGGGCATATTTGGATAGCTGTGTTGGTTGTGTTTTCAGGAAAAAAACTCCAGACGAAGCTGAAGAATTATTGGCTAAAATAGGCCGGAATCATGATGATTGGACTACACCTGAACCAGCCCCGACGCCAATATTGAAGAAGAGGGGTTTGATTAAATTAAATGATGAAGATATGAGGGAAGCCAAGAAATCTCTTAAGGAGAAAGGTATTAAATCTGAAGATGTGAAGAATTTACCTCCCATAGAAGATTTATGTAAGATAATTCCCCCTTCATCCATGATTGAGGTAATTCTCTTCAACGCTTTACTAGGGAAGATATTAGGTATTCAAAACCTCCTGCTCAATGCTTAGATGAGTTTGATAATTATATTGTTAAGCAAGAAAATTTTAATATGAGAGTAGAGAATCATTTAATGGAAAATTCTTAAGCTATTAGTAATTTGCATGATATTGATGATGTTAAGATGCTTGTTAAACATTTTCATATGATTCAAACTCAAATTGATCAACTCACTAAAGTGCAAAACGACTTGTTAAAAAATAGTTCTAAAGAAAAACATGCTTATGAAGTAACAACTAGAGGCGGTGTTTCTACTCAGGATCCTCTATATCCTGAAGGGCATTCCAAAAGAGTTGAACAAGATTCTCAACGAATTGAAACTAGTGCTCCTTCTAAGAAAAAGAAGAAGAAACATAAAAATGTTGTAGAATCCTCTGAGCCTGTTAATGATCCTAATAGTATTTCTATTTCTGATGCTGAAACTGAAAGTGGTAATGAACATGATAAAGATAATGATAAGAATGATGCTTCTGATAAAGAAGAGGTTGAAGATGAACCTGAAAAGCATGCTAAAAATAAAAAGTATACTAAAGAAGATTTTATTGCTAAGAAACATGGTAATGAAAGGGAACCTTGGGTTCAAAAGCAAATGCCTTTTCCTGCTAAGAAACTAAAATCAAAGGAAGAAGAACACTATAATAAATTTTGCGATTGGATGAAACCTTTGTTCTTGCAAATCCCTTTGACTGATGCTATTAAATTGCCTCCTTATTCAAAGTATATGAAAGATATTGTCTCTAACAAAAGGAAAATTCCTAATGAGGAGATTTCCACTATGCTTGCTAATTACTCTTTCAATGGCAAAGTTCCAAAGAAGTTGGGCGACCCATGTATACCGACTATTCCTTGTTCTATTAAGAATAATTATCTTAGAACTGCTCTATGTGATTTGGGAGCAGGTGTTAGTGTTATGCCTTTTTCTCTTTACAAGATACTTTATTTAGATAAGTTGATACCGACTGATATATCTTTGCAAACGGCTGATAAATCTACTGCTATTCCTGTTGGTATGTGTGAGGATGTTCCTGTTCAAGTTACTAATAACTGCTTGATATTAACTAATTTTGTTGTGTTGGAAATGCCTGAAGATGATAATATGTCTATTATTCTTGGGAGACCTTTTATTAACACCGCAGGGGCTGTTATTGATTGCAATAAAGGAAAGGTTACTTTCAATGTTGATGACAAGGAGCATACCGTTTATTTCCCCAAGAGGATTGATAAAGTATGTGGAGTTAACACAATTTCTAATGTGAGAACTATCAAAGTGGGAGTTATTGATTGTCCTATATATGAGCCTAAAGAAGGATATCAAAGTATTATGATTGGATCCATATCAATACAATTCAAGGTAACATGATTGATTTGAGGTTTATTTCTTCTTATGATATGTAAAATTTATTTGGTGGCAAGACTTGATCAACCTTGTTAACAAATTCATTTTATATGCATAGAGGAACTAAACAACATCTCTTTCTTCCTCCACTTGTTCTACTTGCTGTACCACTTTTGTTTTGCAAAGTTCTTTAGTCATTTAGAGATTTCAAAATCTTTTCCTGCCCAGTAATAATAAATTTAATACCCAGAAATGTGCATTTTTCAAAGTTTTCAAAAATTCACAAAAATTATACCGTTGGTCTTATTTTTCGAAGACGCACCTGGGAGCACCTGGGGATGACCAGTGGGGCACCCTAGGGTGGCACCCCACAGGCCGGCGCGGCCAGCAAGGGGGGCGCGCCACCCTGGTGTGTGGGCCCCTCCTTGCCCCACCACTTCATCTCTTCCTCCCACTCTCTTCTCTCTCCCGAAAAAACTCGCACCAGTTTCCTCTCACTCGCGTTTCTGCTCAAGAGCTCAAGATTTCTCGATCTCTTTGCTCAGCCCAGATTTCTGTCTGAAATTTGGCACATTTGCTCTTTGGTATGTGACTCCTCCGATTATCCAAGTAGAATTTTGTTTGGTTGAGTATATCTTGAATATTTTGCTACTGTAGGTAACATGTTTAGTGAGCTTGTATGCTTGTTCTAAGTTGTAAAAACTAGTTTCGATGCATGTTTAGTACTCTACCTAGTTCCTATAGTAGTTTCCCTCAATTATATGTCACCAAATCAAATTTTATAATGTTTGTTGAAAATTTCAGAAAAGGAAGATGGATAATTATAACTTTGGAGAAGTGTTTGAAAGAGAGACGACAAGCACGGGGAGGCCCTCAAGGACAGCCACTCGATTTAGACGATCCTATAATGAGGATGTCATCGCACCGAGCTTCGAAGATGAAGAGGATAATGGAGTCCCTAACGCTTCATCTTTTCCATGTTATAACTTTTTGAGTAATGCAGGGCTGCTGGATGATTTCTTGGTCCTCATCAATAATGTGGGCTTAACCACCTATATGGAAGATGAGAGGGATCAATACTAAATGCTAACTAAAATCTTTGTTGAGAGCTTTCAGTTCAACAACAAGCACTATCAACCATCAGTTACATTCAGGATTTATGATAATCCTATTACTATGAAGTTGAAGGATTTTTGTACTGCATTGGATATTGCCCCTGTAGGTACAGCGAAGAAGATCGAGAATAATCCCAAGGCTTTGCTGGAGCTCTATCGAGAAGTCACCAATGATGACAACCGCACCATTCAGCGCGGCAAGATAAGAAACATTCAACTCCCTGCCATTAGATATTTCGCCTACTATCTTGCTACTAGCATTCTTGGTAGGGAGAACACTAGCAATATTTCTAGTTATCATCTTGCTTTCCTAGTTGCTGCACTTACTGGAAAGACACCTTATCATCTTGGTGCTCTTGTTGCCCGTCGTTTGTCCACTAAGGGGCCTATTTTTGGAGGAATTGTTGCCTCACGTATTTTAGCATATCTAGATCTTTCTCTTGACCCTACTGATGTGAAATTAACTCCTATAAGGCTTGATATTGCTGCTATGAAGAGTCATCAATTTGTTACAACTGACTCTAGTTTAGATAATATTGTCTATAAAATGTTGTTTATTGACGGGGATGAAAGGGAAATCCCTTTGCCGCAAATAGTTTTGTTCGATATTCACAGGAAACCGTGGTCGCGCTCTAAGGAGGAGGTGGATGAGCAGCTGAGGATACATGGCTTTCACCAGCAACATGACTCCGAGGACGCCGAGCCCTCCTACGGGTACACGGTCACGTATCCTGGTGCATCTTCCAGCACATACCCGGAACAGGATCCATCTTCGTCGTACTACGGAGGTGCCACTTCATGGGCACCATGGGATTGATCTCCACTTAGGCCAAAAGCCTAAGATTGGGGGGAGATATACCGGCATCACTCATTCATTTCATATTATAGTTGCTGGATACTTGTACATACTTGTTTAGCTTCTTAAAGTGGTTTTCTAATAAGAGGGAGATGATATTTGGGGAAGTGCTGATTGAAAACAGATTCTGGACTGATACCAAAAAAATTCTCAAAAAAAGCCAGAACGTTATTTTGCAAAGCCAATTTTTGTACATGTTCCCCAGGTTATTATCTAACTTTCATTAGTTGAACACTTTTCGATCTGAGCAGTGGAACAATTTCTTAAAAATCGATTACTGTACTGCTGTCAAGTTTGACGAATTTATGCTGCTTTGTGTTTATGTGACTCTTTTAGTTTCCATTTTCTTGTTTTTGCTTTGTTTCTTTCCTAAAACACAAAAATACCAAAAATATTTATGTTGTTTCTATTCACCATTTGTTTATTTTGGTTTCTTGCTTTTATTTTGCTTTATTTGCTATCGTTGGTTTGCTATAAGAAAATCCAAAAAGATTTTGCTTGGTTTGCTTGTTTCCTTTTGTTCTTGTTTCCAATTCGAAAACACCAAAAATATTTGCTGTTCTTCTTTGGTTTTGTAAAGTTCATTATGGATTTCAATGGTCTTCGGTGGCTGGAGCGTGGTTTTCATTCCAAATTATTCAAGCTACACAAGTGAAAGGCAATAATGACGATCTACGACAATTCGACTATGGTAAGAGGCTGGTATGAACTCTATTTGTTTTCATCTTTGTACATATACTCATCCATGTGAGCATGCTTAGTTGGTTCATGTGAGGTATATGTCATTTAAGAAAGTCTAGTAGTTCATGATCTCTCATGTTTAGCTCCAATTTATTAATATGAGTAGCATGTCATAGATGTTTGCTTGCATTGTTTTATTCATAAATAGGTATGACATTGTGGTATCCTCCTCTGAATAATTCACTTGAATCGACTTGGCACATGCTCACGCATGCATATGACTGAACAAAAGTCAATTAAGCCTCGATGATTTACTTCGCCTCAGAGTTCTTGTATCACTTTTATGCCTCCGTTAATTTATTTTGCCGCAAGCATGATTATGACAGTTACTGCTCTCTTGATTGTCGCTTCCCAGTCTATTGCTAGCCTTCACTTGTACTGAGCGGGAATGCTGCTCGTGCTTCCAAATCCCTGAAAACCAAGTTATTCCAAAGTGTCCACCATAAATACCTATGCATGGCATTTCAAACCATTCCAAGTAAATTCTCATGCGCTACCTTTAAACCTTCAAAATACTTCTTAATTTGTGTCGATGTTTTATAGCTCATGAGGAAGTATGTGGTGTTTATCTTTCAACCTTGTCATTTACTTTTGACAGACTTTCATAATGGACTAGTGGCACATCCGCTTATCCAATAATTTTGCAAAAAGAGCTGGCAACGGGGTTCCCAGCCCCAAATTAATTAACTTTCATCGATAATTCTCTTCACATGTTTTGCCCTGATTCATCAGTAAGCAACTTAATTTTGCAAATAGACACTCCTCCATGGTATGAGAATGTTGGAAGACACCCGAGGATTCGGTTAGCCATGGCTTGTGTAAGCAAAGTTTGGGGGAGTGTCATCCATAATAAAACTAAAATACGTGTGTAAACAAAAGAGAAGAGGGATGATCTACCTTGCTGGTAGAGATAACGTCCTTCATGGGATTCGCTCTTGAAAGTCTGGTTGACGAGGTAGTTGGAGTACCCATTACCATTCGTTGACAACAACAAACACCTCTCAAAATAATTTTACTCTTGTTTTTAAAAATGAAAAGCTCTAGCGCATGTTAATCCCTGCTTCCCTCTGCGAAGGGTCAATCTTTTACTTTTACATTGAGTCACCATCCTTTCTTTGAGCACTTTCTTGAGAGCACAACTGTCATTCTTAGTATAATATGCTTGTCCCAAAATGTGATTAATTGTGGTATAACTTTGATGCTTTTATCTTTGACAATCTCTACTTCTAGTCTTTCCATGAACCTCAAAGGTGCCCGAGCATTTATATTTTGCTGTAAAAATACGGGCAAGCGAGATACCACTTTATCATATCCTTTTATGAACATTGCAATCCTGCTGATAGACATGATTCATGATGCTTATTATTAATTTGTTGGTACCTTTTCCATGATTGACATAGCTATTAGATGATTTTATTTGCATGTATCTTATTATGAATTGCCTAAGTACTTGTCCATATCATGATAATATTTACATCATATGAACAAATGTGTTCGTGAAAGTTCTTTTATAGCACTCAGTTGTTAACTGAATTGCTTGAGGACAAGCAATAAGCTAAGCTTGGGGGAGTTGATACGTCCAAAACGTATCTACTTTCCCGAACACTTTTGCTATTGTTTTGCCTCTAATTTGTGTATTTTGGATGCAACTAACACAGACTAATGTTGTTTTCAGCAGAATTGCCCTGGTGTCTCGTTTTTGTACGTGCAGAAACTCAACTCTCAGGAAAATCCCCGGAGTTTATTCTAATGGGCATATTTTCATAGAAGAGGGACGGAGCCAGAAGACCAGAAGGAGGGGGGCCACGAGGCGGCCACCCCACTAGGCGGTGCGGCAGGCCCCTGGGCCGCGCCGGCCTATGGTGGCGGCGCCTCGGGCGGCCCCAGGTGCCCCCCCTCTGGACTACTTAAGGTCTTTGACCTAAAAACGCACGGAGGTTAGACGAAATCGCCAGAAGCCATCCAGAACACCACCGCCATCGCGAAACTCCGTCTCGGGACCAGAAACTCCGTTCTGGCACTCCGCCGGGACGGGGAATTGGAGGAGATCATCGCCATCATCACCATCGACGCCTCTCCATCGACCAGCCATGTTTCCTCCATCCATGTGTGAGTAATTCCCCCGTTGTAGGCTGAAGGGGATGGTAGGGATTGGATGAGATTGGTCATGTAATAGCATAAGATTGTTAGGGCATAGTGCCTAGTGTCTGTAATTGGTACTTTGATGATATTGTTGCAACTTGTTATGCTTAATGCTTGTCACTAGGGCCCGAGTGCCATGATCTCAGGTCTGAACATGTTATTGTTTTATGATGATATTCATTGTTTTATGATCTTACCTGCAAGTTGTATACACATGTCGCTGTTCGGAACCCGAGGCCCCAAAGTGACAGAAATTGGGACAACCGGAGCGGAAGGCGGTGATGTGAGGATCACATGTGTTCACGGAGTGTTAATGCTTTGCTCCGGTGCTCTATTAAAAGGAGTACCTTAATTTCCAGTAGATTCCCTAGAGGCCCGGCTGCCACTGGCTGGTAGGACAAAAGATGTTGTGCAAGTTTCTCATTGCGAGCACGTACGACTAAATATGGAACACATGCCTATGGATTGTTTAGTACTTGGATACTGTTTTATTACTATCTGCAAATGCCCTACTTTGATTGTCACATGAGTTTCTCTCATCCATGCAACGCTCGTTCATCCATCCCTGTGCCTACAGTATTTTAATCCTGTTGTTTACTATAATCACTACTGTTGTCTTTGTTACACTGCTGCTGATATTTCACTACTGCTACTACTATAAAACTGTTACTACTGATAAACTCTTGCGAGCAAGTCTGTTTCCAGGTGCAGCTGAATTGACAACTCCCCTGTTAAGGCTTACAAATATTCTTTGGCTCCCCTTGTGTCGAATCAATAAATTGGGTTTTACTTCCCGCGAAGACTGTTGCGATCCCCTATACTTGTGGGTCATCACCCACCAGCAAGCGATACGCTTCTTCTAGAAGGAGATTTCTCGGCAAAGGACTGAACCGCAGGGACAGCGCCGCCGGCTGGGTCTTTTGACGGCGTCCGCCATGCTCCAACACCTGAAGCGCGAACAGTGGCTGCCCCAATGATGAAGTGCTGGGTATTCATTTTCAACCTGTGTATTCATTTTGCCAAAATCCTCATGTATTTACCAAAATTTTCCCTGATTTATGAGGAAATTATAAGGTTTTGCCAAAATCTTGGGTATTCAGCTGCATACACAAGAATACCCCTGGCGCCGCCCCTGTCGCGAAGCATGGGACGAGAAGCGGGCACGGACGTAGGCGGCAAAGGCGAAGAACGAGGACGAGGCAGACCCGTAGCGCGCCCCAACCGACGTCCATTAGATTAGGATTAAGTTTTATTTAGGCCTCCCCAACCGACGGCATCACTTGTGTTCATGTAGTATTATTATGGTGGTATACTTGTGTTCATGTACTTGCTTCAGACATGTACTGCTGTGTTTGGTGAAGGAGACATGCATCACCCTTTCTTGGTGATGTCGTCTTGTAGCCCTTGTCAAATTAAATTCCTCTGATACTGATGGGAGGGCTTGCTCACCACACACATCAGGATGAAGTGGAGAGAAACTACTCGTCCCTTGTTGGACACGGACCATTGGAAACTTATTTTCATTATCAATCCTATGGTATTATTTTTGTGGCATATATCTTATATTATACCTTCTCAGTGCCCATGATGATGGACTTGGGTGTCTAGGAAGGAGGACACTAGCGAATAAACAAACCGGTCAGCCAAACTGGGCAGCCGATGAAAAGTATGATCAAGTGCGAATCATCGAAATTGCAATACAATAATTTCCGGGGAAAATAATTGTTGATATGAACTTGCAAGTGTGGGCTACCCACAAACTATTTGCAAACATGGGCTATTCATCCACCATGCCATGCTATCTATAGTTCTATTCCTACTGCTTAGTTTTTTTCCCAGTTTTATGAGTTGAAGCCGATATACCGTTCCTACGAATTAGCCAAACTAGATTCAGAGGCATAATATTCAGATTGTGGGCTTCATAAGTATACCATTTGGGTCCACTTTTGTTGTTGCATTGTTCAGGCAACAAGATCAAGCTTGTAGAGAGCTCATCTTCGAAAAAAGGGAGCTGCCCTGATGATCAGGCCACCAAACGCCAATGAGCAGACCCGCCCTGGCAGCTTCTGCAAGTTACTGTTACTGCCGACAGGGTTAGATGGGCTCATCCCTAGTGCTTTCAAGCCCTGGTTTGAAGGTTTGTGGCCAGAGACCATCAAGCTTAAGATCTCCACCGATTGCATCTGGGAGGTCGGCCTGAAGGAGGAAGATGGCAAGATTGTGATGGACGCACGCTGGTCAGCGTTTGTCAAAGCACATGACTTGAAGATAGGATACTTCACGATATTCAAGAGGATTGACACCAGATCCTTGAAGGTGCTCGTATTTGATCACGACAACTGCGAGAAGGTCATCAAGTGTAAAGGCAATCATGCACCACTGGAGGAACAATATGGATCACAGCTCAAATAAGGTGGTGCATGTTTGGTTCTAATTACCACTTTTTTGTAAAGAGGTGGTCAATAAGTATATTTACCACTCTCTTCGATGATGCATTTGTGGTCAACATGATGGTACTCTTATATATGTGCGTGGCTCCTCCACACACAATGTTATGTTAAACATGAAGGCTCAATCTGTACTCAATGTCTCTAGTTACATTAGTTAATGCTTGTGTTGGCTGTATTGTGAAGAACACATGTTGTTCAGTTGTCTGGTGAAGTCAAAATGCTGCATTTGGTTCCTCGCGAACGTATGCATGCACCAACAAACTCCCCTTCCATAGTTTTCCAACAAATAGCTAACCTCCTGCTGAGAAGCATATTAGGCGCAAATCTGCAACCTTCAGTAACGATCAGGCTTCCAGCACTGCTCCATATAACCAGATATTTTTTTTGTGTGAGGCTAACCTTACCAATAGAAAAAAGTACAACTTTCTCCGCATGGGCCAAAATTTCCCCTTTTGGGTTGTCGTCTACATGGTAATTGATGTGGGCCTAGTTACTCGGACTATAATGCCCAATAACTACAAACAGGCAACTCAAACACTTTTGGCCCCTTTTTTAATGCAACACGGATCCTATGATTCACCAGAAAAAAACAAGGACATTCTACGTACAAGTTGTTTTTAAAGTATTTCTTTTGTATTATTTGGGGTTGTAATTTTTGAAACCATACCCTGTGTGAAAAATCTTGATCACTCCATACCCTGCATGGATCACTGTATTTTGGAAAAAATATCAAAAAGTAGATTTTGAAATTTTAAAATTCTGAAAAGTTTTATGATTTATTCTATCAACTTGAAGATCTTAGAGCGATAGAGTTTGTATTGAAGTCTGCAAAATAAAGATAAACCCGTTGTGAACCAGTGCAACGTTTTGAACCATATAGTATATCTGAGATATGACACATTTCGTCTACATGGAGGCTGACATATGGGACCCAAAGAAAAATCCAAGTAGCCGAGTAGCCAGAAATCAGGAGTCAACAAAATCCAAGAAAGGAAAATTTTATAGTTCAGAGAGGATGACATATGGGACCCAATTTGCGGCATCGGCCTCAAAGTTTCGAAGATGTCAGGGGATCCAAAGAAAAAGCCAAGTAGGCAGAAATTAGGGGGCCAAAAATAATCAAAGAAAGGAAACGTTTGTCGTTCAGAGAGTATGACATATGGGACCCATTTGCCAGCAGCGTCCTCGACTTTTCAAAGGCTGCAGGGGATCCAAAGAAAAAGCCAATTAGCCATAAATCAGGGGCCAAAAATAATTCAATAAAGGAAATGTTCATTGTACATTGAGGCTGACATATGGGACCCATTTGCAGCAGCATCCTCAGCGTTAACAAGACGGCAGGGGATCCAAAGAAAAAGTCAATTTTCTAGAAATCACGAGTAAAAAAATCCAAGAAAGGAAACATTAATCGTTCAGAGAGGATGACATCTGGGACCCATTTTACAGCAGCGTCCTCATTGTTTCAATGGCGACAGGGGATCGAAAAAAAGCAAATAGCCAGAAATTAGGGGACAAAAATAAATCCAACAAAGGAAAGGTTTATTGTTCACAGAGGTTGACATGTGGGTCCCATGAGCCAGCAGGGTCCTTAACGTTTCAAAGGCGACAGGGGATCAAAAGAAAAAGGAAGTAGCCAGAAATTAGGGGTACAAATAACTCCAAGAAAGGAAACTTTTATTCAACATAGAGGATGACTTGCGGGACCCACGAGCCAGCAGCTTCCTCAATGTTTCAAAGGCGGCATGAGATCAAAAGAAAAAGTGTTAATTGGTTCTATGCAACTCCCCATTCACAAGTTGTGTTTATGCCATGAAAAAACTGAAGTTGTGTCTATGCCACTCTCAATTCTCAATACCCCTTTCTATACCATTTTCAGCAATACAACATCATATACTGCCTATGTATCCAGTATTTGTACCCTATATTACAGTTTGTACATACTCTCAGATAATCTGGACCATACTTTGCACCTATGTTTAATGGATCATATGTGCCCAGAAATGGCTCATATTAGAATAGTAGACTCATATTAGTGTTCTTGACATTCTGTAAAAAAAATCAGATTTTTCGAAGAAATTTGATTTTTTGGACAAAATTTTACCAATTTCTAGACAGAACATAAAACGTAAGTTTTTTAATGCAAATATGCACATAAATGGCTCAAATTAAAACAGTATACTCGTTTCAGTGTTTTCGATTTCCTGTAAAAAAAATTAGATTTTTCTGAGAAGTTCTAATTTTTTCCAGAATTTGAAAATTTTGGATTTTTTGTGTGCCCGAAACACCCAATAGTAGCCAGAAATCAGGGGGTCAAAAAATTCCAAGAAAAGAAAGATTTCAATTGGGCTGCATCTGGTCGTCTGGGCCTTCGAACTATCCTGCTGGACGCCTTTGGACTCGTACAATTTGAGCCCACTCCAAAACAGGAAAGTCCTATGCTTCGCAAAAACAAAAAACAAGGAGATTTTACATATAAGTTTGTTTATTTAAAAATAAGATTTATTTTTCCGTTTGCAATAGCTCAGAGCGAAATTCACTGTTTATTGTCTGCAAAATAGTCAAGATATCACATGTTTCTTCTACGGGGAGGCTGACATCGGGGACCCATGAGCCAGCAGCGTCGTCAACGTTTAAAAGACGGCAGAGGATCGAAAGAAAAAATAAACCAAAAATCAGTTGAAAAAAATCCAAAAAAAGAAACATTTATCGTCTGAGAGGATGACATGCGGGACCCATGAGGGAGCAGCATCCTCAACGTTTCCAAGGCGACACAGGATTTAAAAAAAAGGCAAAATAGCCAGAAATTAGAGGTCAAAATAACTCCAAGAAAGGAAAGGTTTATTGTTCATAGAGGCTAACATGTGGGACCCATGAGCCAGCAAAATCCTCAACGTTTCAAAGGCGGCAGGGGATCAAAAGAAAAAGGAAGTAGCCAGAAATTAGGGGTCAAAAATAACTCCAAGAAAGGAAACTTTTATTGTTCGTAGAGGATGACATGCGGGACCCATGAGCAAGCAACTTACTCAACGTTTCAAAGGCGGCATGAGATCAAAAGAAAAAGGCAAGTGACAAAATATTAGGAGTCAAAGATAATCCAAGAAAAAAAACTTTATTGTACATAGAGGATGACATGCGGGTCCCATTTAGCAGCAGCGGTCTCAACGTTTCAAATACGGCTTGAGATCAAAAGAAAAAGAAAGTTAATTGTACATAGAGGATGACATGCGGGTCCCATGAGTCAGCAGCTTACTCAAAGTTTCCAAGGCGGCAGGGGACCAAAAGAAAAAGTAAATAGCCAAAAATCAGAGGGTGAAAAAATCCAAGAAAAGAAACTTTTATAGTAGATAGAGGATGACATGCGGGTCCCATGAGCCAGCAGGTTTCTCAACGTTTTAAAAGGCGGCATGAGATCGAAAGAAAAAGGCAAGTGACCAAAAATCAGAGGGTGAAAAATAATCCAAGAAAAGAAACTTTTATTGTACATAGAGGATGACATGCGGGTCCCATTTTGCAGCAGCGGTCCCAACGTTTCAAATGCGGCTTGATATCAAAAGAAAAAGAAAGTAGCCAGAAATTAGGGGGTCAAAAAATCCAAGAAAAGAAAGTTGATGGACATAGAGGATGACATGCGGGTCCCATTAGCCAGCAGGTTACTCAACGTTTCCAAGGCGGCAGGGGATCAAAAGAAAACGAAAATAGCCAAAAATCAGAGGGTGAAAAAAATCCAAGTAAATAAACTTTTATAGTACATAGAGGATGACATGCGGGTCCCATGAGCCAGCAGGTTCCTCAACGTTTCAAACGTGGCATGAGATCGAAAGAAAAGGCAAGTGACCAAATATCAGGAACCAAAAATAATAATCCAAGAAAAGTAATTTTTATTGTACATAGAGGATGACATGCGGGTCCCATTTTGCAGCAGCGGTCTCAGCGTTTCAAAGTCGGCATGAGATGGAAATAAAAAGGCAAGTGAGAAATATCAGGAGCCAAAAATAATCCAAGAAAAAAATTTATTGTACATAGAGGATGACATGCGGGTCCCATTTTGCAGCAGCGTTCTCAACGTTTCCAAGGCGGCACAGGACCAAAAAAAAAAGGAAGTAGCCAGAAATCAGGGGGTCAAAAAAATCCAAGAAAAGAAAGATTTCAATTGGGTTGCATCTGGCCGTCTGGGCCTTCGAACTCTCCTGCTGGACGCCTTTGGACTCGTACAATTTCAGCCCACTCCAAAACTGGAAAGTCATATGCTTCGCAAAAGCAAAAAAACAAGGAGATTCAACATATAAGTTTTTTTATTTAAAAATAAAGATTTATTTTTTTCGTTTGCAATAGCTCAGAGCGAAATACGTTGTTTATTGTCTGCAAAATAATCAAGATATCTTATGTTTCTTGTACGGGGAGGCTGACATTGGGGACCCATGAGCCAGCAGCGTCGTCAACGTTTTAAAGACGGCAGAGGATCGAAAGAAAAAATAAACCAAAAATCAGTTGGTACAAAATCCAAAAAAAGAAACATTTATCGTTCTGAGAGGATAACATGCGGGAGCCATGAGGCAGCAGCATCCTCAACGTTTCCACGGCGACACAGGATTTTAAAAATGCAAAATAGCCAGAAATTAGAGGTCAAAATGACTCCAAGAAAGGAAAGGTTTATTGTTCATAGAGGCTGACATGTGGGACCCATGAGCCAGCAGAATCCTCAACGTTTCAAAGGCGGCAGGGGATCAAAAGAAAAAGGAAGTAGCCAAAAATTAGGGGTCAAAAATAACTCCAAAAAAGGAAACTTTTATTGTCCATAGAGGATGACATGCGGGACCCATGAGCCAGCAGCTTACTCAACATTTCAAAGACGGCATGAGATCGAAAGAAAATGGCAAGTGACAAAATATCAGGAGCCAAAGATAATCCAAGAAAAAAAAACTTTATTGTACATAGAGGATGATATGCGGCTCCCATTTAGCAGCTGTCTCAACGTTTCAAATGCGGCTTGAGATCAAAAGAAAAAGAAAGTTGATTGTACATAGAGGATGACATGCGGGTCCCATGAGTCAGCAGCTTACTCAACGTTTCCAAGGCGGCAGGGGATCAAAAGAAAAAGGAAATAGCCAAAAATCAGAGGGTGAAAAAAAATCCAAGAAAATAAACTTTTATAGCACATAGAGGATGACATGCGGGTCCCATGAGCCAGCAGGTTCATCAATGTTTCAAACGTGGCATGAGATCGAAACAAAAAGGCAAGTGACCAAATATCAGGAGCCAAAAATAACTCAAGACAAGAAACTTGATAGTACATAGAGGATGAGATGCGGGTCCCATTTAGCAGCAGCTGTATCACCGTTTCAAACGTGGCATGAGATCGATAGAAAAAGGCGAGTGACCAAATATCAGGTGCCAAAAAATCGAAGAAAAGAAAGTTTTATAGTACATAGAGGATGACATGCGGGTCCCATTTAGCAGCAGCGGGATCACCGTTTGAGAGGCGGCACGGGATCGAAAGAAAAAGGCAAGTGACCAATTATGAGGTGACAAAAAAATCCAAGAAAAGAAAGTTTTATAGTACATAGAGGATGACATGCGGGTCCCATTTAGTAGCAGTGGTATCACCGTTTGAGAGGCGGCACGGGATCGAAAGTAAAAGGCAAGTGACCAAATATGAGGTGCCAAAAAATCCAAGAAAATAAAGTTTTATAGTACATAGAGGATGACATGCGGGTCCCATTTAGCAGCAGCGGTCTCACCGTTTGAGAGGCGGTAGGGGATCGAAAGAAAAACGAAAGTGACCAAATATGAGGTGCCAAAAAAAACTCCAAGAAAAGAAAGTTGATTGCACATTGAGGATGACATGCGGGTCCCATTTAGCAGCAGCGGTCTCAACGTTTCCAAGGCGGCATGGGATCAAAAGAAAAATGAAGTAGCCAGAAATCAGGGGGTCAAAAAAATCCAAGAATAGAAAGAATTTTGGTTCATAGAGGATGACATGCGGGACCCATGATCCTACATCGTAAACGACTCGATCGGAGAGCGTTGAACGAGATGGCGCGATCGAGAAAAAAAACAATGCTAGAGAGGCTGCCATCTGGGCCCTACATCCCTGGGCGGTGCGGATTTGCGTTGACTCGGCCGGCGAACCCGAGAATTCGCGATGCACCACGTCCCGGGCCACCATAGGAGACGTTTTGGCCGCTTTCGTCGGGCTAGGTGGCCTCAAAAACGAGAAAAAAAAAGTTTTGACATGCACCACCGAGAGACCCAAAATCGTCAGCCATGGTGCACCAGCAACCACGGCGCGACTTCAACTTCGTCGGCCATGGCAACTTTTCTTGTAGTGGAGGATCCAACCTGTCTAGACTTACGAAAAACCATGAAGTAAATATGCTGGCCAATTCATACCCTAGATCTGTGAACCACCTCAAGTTTGACTAGCCCATTCGAGGACCAAACCCTTCTGCATTGTCTTTGATCTCTTCCCCTCTGCAAACTCAAGACGCTCTTTCTCAAAGATATAGTTTTCTATTTTCATTTATACATATGTTTTACTTTAGAAAAACATGCAATTGAATAAACATAAGTTCTAAGTTGTTTGTTATTTGCTAGAGAAATTAACATAATATTTATTTGACTCTATGTGAATTCCATTTAGTTATCTGGTTGAAATGTCTTAAATTTTGAATCCAATTGACATAGAGATTCTTTAAAACTACACTTGATATTTATATTAATGATGAGTAACTGTCGAGTCAATACTTTCCTCTACTCTTACAGTTTGGTATAACTCCAATTGAAGTTGCGGCTTTTCAAGGTAGTAGAGATTGTTCTCTGACTCAAACACTTACAGTAGTACTTACTATACTTTTGATGCTATTGTTCTCTAGCTAGCGATGTCGTCTTCTGTAGACCCCAACGAAGACGTTGACGGGTCTTCTCAGCAGAAGTTGGATAAGCACTACAGGCTCATGGTCTCGAATCAGCTGGAGGAACTTCCAGGCAGCGATGACGAGTCCTCGGAGGAGAGGGATGATGAGATGACAACGATGATGCCCATGATGGCGGGGATGAGAGGGCCGCTGCCGATGAGACCACCGACAGTGGCGTTGCCGGGGGTAGCTCGGATACTACTACCGAGGCCGAGAAGAAACGGAAGCAGCGGCGCCCAAACAGGGTCGGCACCACTCGCGACATAATCACCACGGTGGACGCCAAGACCGGCTTCCTACTGAGCCGAAGCACCTGGCGAAGGGGTACGGCCTCCAACTGGGAGCAATCCTTCGGGACATCATCGACGTCAACGAGACGAAACTCCGAACCAAGAAGAAGCAGCATCTGCAGGCCCAACTCCTTGCGCGGCTGCACGCACGGTATGAGTTCCCTGTGGAATACAGGAACGAGGATCCCAAGGATAACATCGTGAACAGACGAGCCCTCTCTAAGTTCACCAAGAACCTCAGCGGTTATAAAACCATGCTAAGGGGATGCTTGGTGACAATGAGACTTGGACAGAGATCCAGCGCCACTTCTCGCGGATGACGCTGGATCGGTATAATAAATTCTTGGAAAACGAGCAGCTGGAGTACACCAAACAACAATCTACCTGGGGGAAGGAGCTGACAGATAAGAACATCGGTCACCACCATCCCGGTTGTCGTGGCTTCGAAGGCAAGCAGCCGGTATGGGACAAGGAGGACCAGGCCTACATAAACGCTGGCCTCGAGCCCCCTTTTGCCAAGTACAAAGACCCACTCTTCAGGGCATATCTCAGGTCCCGATACCATAGAGAAATGGGTGGGAAACGTGTCACAAAACCTGATGTGGTGGTGGGAGTTGAGTTGGTCGCCGATGCGAAGGTGAAGGCACTTGAGAATGCAGTGGTAAGCAATTTACCAGCTTATTAATTTGATACTTCTCACCAATTCCATTACATTCTAAAATTGTTCATGTTACTTCTGGCAGTTGAAGGAACAAGCAGCCACCGAATCAGCTGGCTCCTCGACCCATACGTCGACGGGAAAAGTCCCGTGGGACATGCCTTTTATCAGGGGTCTGAACACCATGAAGGAACGGCCGCCGTTGGACAAGCCCCATCGTGTCCCCGGTGCCGGAGGAGGTCGCAAGCTTGTCGACTATGGCTTGGACATGCCCGCAAGCACTAAGGAGTCGCGGCAGGCGCAGATGGACCGGGAGCACGAGGCTCTTCTCAAAAAGGTGGCCGACTTGGAAACAACCATGGAGCAACGCGTCAGTGTCGTGGTTGCTAGCAAGGTTGATGACGCGGTGGCCAGCAGGGTCAATGAAATCATCCCTGATCTTGTGTGGTCGATGAAGAATTACTTCGTCGGCGGCCATAAGGGACCGATGCCGGTGATCAGCCTAGGCGCCAGCAACTCCGACAACCGGCCTCCAACTATACACACTCAATGCACACCCAACTTGGTATGCGCTAGAGAGAATTCGCCGGCCATGGGGGGCGACAGTAGCCCCTCAGTCACGTGCACGCCTGGCCTCGGTCCTTCGACGCGAGCCGAGCTCGACGCCCTCACGGTAATTAATTTAGCCTCTCAAGCCTCTACAAATTAGTTACTTTGCCATCGCCCCTCTCTGACCTACACATGTTTTCACAGAACGACGTGACTCCTTGCACCTTCCTACTGAATGTGGATAACAAGTTGAAGGATGTAGCGAGCGGCAGTGTCCTCCTGCCAAAAAATCGGACGTTCCACTGCGCCAGGATGAATGATAGCATGAGCCGGGTTCGCGTGAACCGGTCGTTACCGGGATGCCAAGACCTCCATCCTCCTTATCAACCCCCGGAAACGGAAACCCCGCTCACTCTCGGGGACCTCAAGAATCACATCCTTCTATGGCCGAAAGCCCTAATTCGGCTGAACACCGCCTCAAGTTCGGAGGCAGGCTATGGCATGGTCACTCCTCAGGATGCGACGGCTGCCCCGAGCCAAGCCAGGGTCAGTCCTCCACCAGCTGGTGGTCCTTTTGAGCCCGATAGTCAGCCCGACAGTCAGCCCGACAGTCAGCACGGCAACGCGTTGGACATCGATCAAGCTCCAATCGATACGTTCATCGCTGAGATGGAGGGCAACGGGGTTTCTCCTTACAAGCCACCCGCCGATCGTATGCTAAAGAAGAAGTTGTTCCCTTCACAAGAAACGCCCGAGCAGGAAGACACTACCGCCTTCACCGCTCCACCCCGAGTTGGGCTTACCCCGAGGACACTCCTTGGTGCGACCACGGAGGGTATGAAACAAAACGCCACTCCCAGTTGCAATAAGAAGAAGGGAAGGAAGCGGAAGAAGTCCGGAGATGTTGCCGCAAGCAAGAAAGTGGTTAATGACAAGTTGCCGACCCCGTGGAGGAAGATGCATCACCTAGGCCAGCCTATGCTGCCGGCACACATTGTCAAGCAGGTGACGCCGGATATGAGGAGCTTGCATGATGTTGTTCTAATGAAGGAGGACCTACTTCTTCGAGATAGAAATCCCTCGTACCCGGTTTTGACACATACCCTGCGGACTTGATGTTCATTCGATATGAAGACATCTTGAGGCTCTTGAACATGCAACAGCTAGACCGAAACTTGGTCCGCCTCGTATCGCTCAGCATGGCGCACGATATCGCCATGGAGAACACATCGCACATCGCTATCATGGACCCCTTCTACATGACTCCAGCTGTCGTCCAGAACGAACAAGCGTTTCTAGTGAAGTACATTAAGGATTTCTTAGTGTTAAACAAGGATAAGAAATGCTTTTACATACCATATTTCCACGAGTAAGTATTTTGTTACTAGAGTACCCTCTATTACATTCTTTCATGAATTTCCTTCATAGTTGATCGAGTATGATGCTTTATTTCCATTTTGCGCAGATTCAAGTACTGCACCCTCCTCCTCTTTCACCCGTATCATTCCCATGTCAGTTATCTCGACTCCGGGTGCGGTGACCCAGCATACCACTGCATGTTGTAGTATACAAGTCGTTGATATGATCTTTGTGAAGGGACTTCTTCACAAATTGCCATATCCCTCAGAGTGGTACAACAGAAAAATTGCAGGTCACAACACTCCATACTTTATTACAAACATTGTCTTAACAAGTTGGTATTCTCACAGGTCCTATGAGAACACCCTAAGATACTACTTAAGTACGATTACAACTCATAACAAATATAAAGATCTCAACAACTTATTTAGGTAAGCTCTACGTTGCTCGGCTCTATGATACTAAGGTTTATCACTACTCCTCCACCTCCGTGACATCTGGCCCGTAGACTATCCCATAGTCTACTCCTTCCACTCCGTCGGTAAGATCAGGTTCCTCGTAGACCAGCTCGTAACTTCCTTCAGGTACTCCATCGTTGATGGCCTCCACTTCAGGATCACAGTCTAGCAAGGGTGTCGAAAGAAAGTGAGTACAGGGGTACTCAGCAAGTTCTAAAAGAGTAAAAAGGTGTTTGATGCACTAGCTACAACCATTGATCAGGAAATCGCAGGTCAATGCATGTTTCGAAATCATTTCTTCAAAAGGTTCATTTTATTCTGAAAACTATGCCCGTCAGTCTTCACAGGTTGACTAGAACTTCATGGAGTTCCTTTCCTGCCGCGTTCGCAGTTCCCTTCCCGGAACAAGGAGTGACAGCCACAATTTGATACACTCTGCAGAGGTGCGTTACTTTTCCCACAAGAGATCTCACCCTTTTTGCCATCCGCAGGGACTTGCCCCCGTTCACACTTCCTTTGGTGTGAGGCCAGGTATAAAGATCCAAGCCCACACCGCCTTCTCCGCGACTGCAAACCCACCCTTTTGTCCAACCGTACACCTCCAGTAGACTTCCCCCGATAATACGGCTTTACTCATGGTGTACTCCGGACAATCCTTCATAGATCGTAGAGCCATCATCACTAATGGATGGGGATTTAAAAGGCTATCCCAACCTACGGCAGTGCCTCCAACACCCCGCCGGCTCTACCAATCCGTTGGCGTGCAGAAGGGAAAAGATACGACTGGCTTCCCCAGAGCCATTATAGATCTCATGGTCAACACGATTTGTACGGCGCTAGAATCACTGGACGGCATTGGTAATTAATCCTAGGGTGATATAACCCATGCAATGGAACCTCCACCATATCAACACATACCATGGTTCCATCGCCAACCACATAGTCATATTCATAATTGGAAAAGTAACATTTCATTTGTAATGCACGAATGATAAGTATATAGCTTTGCAGTAAAATGATAGAAAATACTCAAATTGATATGAGCAAGCGTGAACTTGCCTGTGGACTGCGAGATAGTGCAGTTCAATGCAGTTGATGGAACCTGGACCTCGGGTTCTGTAAGAAGCATCATCGTCCGGTAAGGACAATGTTATAAAATCCAAATAATGCAATCATGGATGTATTATTTTATGTTGAATCCCTTTACCCCGCTGAGTCATAATAATTTAGGGTTGAGTTAAGATTTATGCCTTTGGAAGTAACTTGCAATTGATTTAAAAGATAAACCATTTTAATTCACATAGAATACAATAATTCAAATTAATACTATTTGACTTGGTGGTTTAATATTCATTCCAAAACTGAATTTAAAATAATAGAGTTGTTTCTATAGTTTTGGAATAAATAGGGAATAGAGTATTTTTCTTTGAAAAATACCTTTCTCAATTGAAAATAGCTTGGAATAATAGAATTTCATTTTGAAATGTTTGAAAATAAGTATTTGAACTTATTTGAGATTTTTCCTTGATTTTTAAACACAAGGAAATAATAGTTTAAAATTCCAAGTTATTATTTAAATTCTTAAAATTCATAATTTTGAATTTGTTTCATAAATTCCATTTCATATTTTATTCTTGTTAAGATTTATTTTTCATTCACTAATCCAATTTTTAATGGATTTTTGGAGTTGTATTTTATTTACTAAAAATTGGTAAAGTTCTGGCCTTTTATAAATTGTTAAAAGACCAAAATACCCCCCTGGACCCATATTGGGCCCAGCCCAATAACCTAAACCCAGGGACGGCCCAATAAGGCTGATCCCCTTTTGGGTTCGGTGGCGCCGAAGCGGCCCACCTCACTCTCTCTCACTCGGCCCTCTCACTCACTCGCCTAACCCTAATCTCTCTCGCGACGCGCTGGCGATGGCGTCGCCGCCATGGCCGCCGCCGAGCTCCGGCCATCGTCGTGCTTCCCTGACCTCGCCACCTACCTGATCTGGACCGCCGCGAGACGATCTATCGATCTGTCCGCGTGGCTTCCTCGATTGCTTCCTCTCCTGGCGAATCGCCTCCTCTCTGGATCTCGTGGAAAATCGCCTTGGGCGACTGGGTGATCTCCGACGAGCTCTCGCCCTCGCCGTCGACGTGTGCGTCTCCGAGACCGACCTGGCGCGGGTGCTGCTTGCAGTACCTGTGCCGTCGTCTCCATGCCGTGCTGCTGTGGTGGTGTTCGTCGGCGTAACGCCGGCGCCTTCCCTGGCTTTGCAGCTGCTATGGCCGCGCGAGCACTGCCTCGCCATGCCATAGCCTCTGCCACCAGGCGCAAGTAAGTGGTGCATCTCCTCCTTCTCTTCTGTGCGCCTCCTCTTGTTACTGTTCTTCTTCCTTATGCTCTGTTGCTTTCTGGTGATCCTGTGATCACACAGAACTTTGCTATGGTTACTTAATCCTCCTATGCTTCCCTTTTCTGCAAGCTCATGGCCCAATCACCAGTTTCTGGTACTGGCCAGTGTTGCCTTGCTTGCTGTACATGCTCTGTTTGCTTATCTGTTGCTCCTAGCCTGCTTTAATCTTGCTATACTCTGTTGTGCTTGCTTATGAGCTTTCTATGCCATGCAGTACTTGCTTATGGGCTTGCTTGTGCTTACTGGCATGTTATACTTGCTTGTCTAGGTGTGCTGTGGTTCATCAGTGACACTTGTGAGTGCCAGTGGTGCTTGGGAAATGCTTATGTGCTTCCTATGCAAGCCAATGATCCATTGGATCATTCCTTGCTTGTTGGCTAACCTCTCTGTGTAACTTGGCTTGCTATAATTGATCCATTTGATCAATTCAATTATCAGTGATAGCTTACTGGTTAATACTGTGACTAAATGATTCAATTATCTTGTGATGATGATGCTCAAGCATCACTATGATGTTGCTTACTTGTGCTGTTGCCCATCTTAGCTATCTAGACTTGCTCTAGTGGCTATGGATTAAACTGTGTTGCTTAACAAGATGCTATCATCAGTGGCTTAGCATGGATCTCGTGATAAATTCATGCTTGTATTACTTAAATTATGATGAACTCGCTTATGCAAAGTGATGATTGAATTACTTGCTTGTGTCTCGAATTTGTCGTTCATGATTCTTTTACAAGCAATTAAAGTCTGAATCCATTTCTGGATAGTGATGTTTTGTATTTGACTTTGCCTTGAGATGGTTCTAAGTGTGCTGTGACCTCAGTAGCCTTGCTACTGACTGGTTGCTCACATGGTTGGTTGGATCTTGTTGGCTACTCATCTTTGCTTGCATATTTCGGGATCATAATAAATATGAATGCCAATATGCTTGCCTGTGAAGAAATCTAGGGTTTCTGATGGTTGTATGCTTAGGGTTTACTGTGTAGTCTTAGCTGCTAATCTTTGCCAACTACTGGTGCTATCTATGCATCAAATCTGGCTAGTGTGTGCATCTATGCATATGTGCTAGTTTCTGTGTATAAGATCTATACCTAGATGCTTTCTATTTTAGTGGCTTTTGACTGGCAGTGATCCTTGGTGAAACCAAGTGATGATCTACCCATATGAGCATCTGCTCATCCCATGCTTATTTCATGTATATGTGATGGATCAGATCCATTGGATCTGTCCAGGTATTTGGTATACCTTGTTCCAGCTCCTAGAAAGAAATGCTTTGTTGATGCAGACTTGGGTTTGTGTCACAGCCCTTCACCTCCAGGTCTTGGATGATCTTTTCAGGTCACCATGATTTCTGGTGGTTGAGTGGTTGTGTGTGTTGGTTCTGTTCTTGAGCAAGAACTGGATGAACTGAGCTTGTTCTTGCTTCACCCTTACCTGGTGAATCCTTATCTGGTCGACTGGTCACTGTTTCTAGGGTTTGTGCCCCTTTTATATGAACCCTGCTTCTATCCTTGCATTGACACACAAGCCTGGCTTGCTTGGTGACTATTCTGTTGCATGGCCTTGCTGTTGCTGCCCAAAGACACTTGAGTCTGTGTGCTCTCATATGTTGAAACTTGAGCCCCTGGTGGTGCTCGTGTTTGGTCTGCTCACGCCCTTATCTTGTGTCGTCCATGGTTTTGGACAAGCACAAGTGTGCATGACACTTGGTTCTGTCCAAACTGAATTCTTTGGCTAACACTAACATTCTGGCTAGTGTTGGTGTTTTATTTTGCAGGTTTTTTAAGATGGACATGACCAGAAGATATTCTTCAAGTCATTTAGTCTAGGTTTTAGTTTAGGAACAATATTGTAATCTTCATTTTCATTTCTGTTTATTATTCATCAATTCTTGTATCAAGAATATTGTAAAGACAATGTAATCTGTGTTGTGATATCAATAAAGCTCAAATTTTACTTATGAGCTTTTGGATTTGTGTAATGTTTATATTCTGGAATAAATGTTGTATTTATTATTCACTTTGAAATTCAAAGTTATTTGAATTCATAATTTGTTTTTGAATTGTGAATTCAATTTCTATATTCATTTATACTTAAGGTTTGATATTCCAAATGCATCTTACTTGTCAAATGAAATCAATTCCCCAAATCAACAAGATACAAAAGAGATCATGTCGAAATTTCCCTAACTCACATTGCCTAACCCTAAGTGCAAAATGAGAGAGAACCTCGATCCCTCTTAGGTTTAGTTGCAATAAGGCGCAAAAATTTCCCCCGTTTTGCGATGAAATGCACATCCCATTTCTAAATCTACCCTTCGTTGTTCCTATGTTCTGGGTTATTACAGCCTCTCCCCCTTAACAGAAACTTCGTCCCGAAGTTAAGATTGATACCTGAACATCTCGGGGTACGACTTCCTCAATTCTTCTTCCGTCTCCCAAGTTGCTTCTCGCTCAGGATGATGTTGCCATTGAACTTTGCAGTATTTGATTGCTCTGTTTCTTAATTTCTTCCATTGTACTTCTAAGATCTTTTCCGGTCTTTCCACATAAGTTAGATCAGATTGCAATTCTATTTCTTCATATGTAATAGGATCATCCGGTGCCTTCAAACACTTTCTGAGTTGTGATACATGAAACACATTATGAACTTGACTTAGTTGTGCCGGTAACTCCAACTCAAAAGCTGTTCCTCGATTCTGACTGAGTATCTTAAATGGTCCAATATATCGAGGACTTAACTTTCCTTTCACTCCAAACCTCTTGAGTCCTTTCATTGGGCTAACCTTTAAATAAACCATATCTCCCACTTTCGGTTCCCAATCCCTTCTTTTTAAGTCAGCGTAACTCTTCTGACGACTCTGAGCCATTTTGAGTCTATCCCGGATCACCTCGATGACTTCTTGTCTCTCCTTGATGTAGTCCGGTGTAAACTCCTTGTTTTCTCCGGTTTCGAACCAACAAATTGGTGATCGACACTTTCTTCCGTACAATGCTTCGTACGGTGCCATCTGAATGCTACTCTGATAACTATTGTTATATGAGAATTCTGCCAAAGGTAAATGGTCCTCCCATGAGCCTCCAAAGTTTAGAGCACAAGCCCTAAGCATGTCCTCAAGTATCTGATTGGTTCTTTCGGTTTGTCCTCCAGTTTGTGGATGATATGCAGTACTGAAATCCAACTTGGATCCCAAAGCTTCTTGGAGTTGTTTCCAAAATGCTGATGTGAAAATTGAACCTCGATCTGAAACTATTTTCTTAGGTACTCCATGTTTACTCACAATCTCCTTTACATATATATCCACAAGCTTTTCTGCGGTATCCTTTGTATTTACGGCTATGAAATGAGCACTCTTGGTAAGCCTGTCTACTATTACCCATATCATATCCTTCTTCTTACTAGTCATTGGTAGACCAGTAACAAAATCCATTCCGATTTCATCCCATTTCCACTCCGGTATCTCAAGTGGTTTGAGTAATCCCGCAGGACTCTGATGTTCTGCCTTCACTCGTTGACATGTATGACATTCTGAGACATATTGTGCTATCTCCCTTTTCATGTTGTTCCACCAGAACATCTCCTTCAAATCCATATACATTTTTGTACTTCCCGGATGTATTGAATAAGGGGTTTCATGTGCTTCCTTAAATATGATTGTCTTCACTTCTGGATCATCCGGTACACAGATTCTTTTCTGGAAATATAATGAATCAAAATCCCCTAGATGGAATTCTGATGGTTTTCCTTCTCCAATCCTTTTGATTTCTTCTTGGATGAACAAATCATCCGCTTGTTTCCAAATAATTTCATACTTCAAGTCTGAGTACATCTCATCCATAATCCTCATGGTTGCTACACTTCCCGTAACATCACCTTGAATAAACAAAATCTGAGCATCCTCTAGCTCTTTCCGAAGTTCTTTTGGAATCTCCCATTCCGTAGGTTGATTCTCTGTACTCTTTCTACTTAAGGCATCTGCTACTACATTAGCCTTGCCTGGTGTATAGTTGATCTTAAGATCGTAATCCTTAATCAACTCTAACCATCTCTTCTGTCTCATGTTTAATTCCTTCTGGGTGAAGAAATATTTCAAACTTTTATGATCGGTGTATAACTCACACTTGGATCCATATAGAAATTGTCTCCAACTCTTCAGAGCATACACAACTGCCGCTAACTCTAGATCATGTACTGGGTAGTTGTGTTCATGTGGTTTCAACTGTCTTGATCCATAAGCTATTACCTTCCGATCTTGCATAAGAACACATCCAAGTCCATTCTTGGAAGCATCACAATACGCCGTATAATCCTTTCTCGGTTCAGGAACTGCTAATACTGGTGCTGTGGTTAACTTATGTTTGAGTGTTTGGAAACTGGTTTCACACTCATCCGTCCACACAAATGGAGTATTTTTCTTGAGTAACTTGGTCATCGGTCCGGCGATCTTTGAAAATCCCTCTATGAACCTCCGATAATAACCTGCCATACCAAGGAATCCTCTTATCTCCTTAGCATTTTTAGGTGATTTCCATTCCAATACGGACTGAACCTTGCTTGGATTCACCGCTATGCCTTCTTTGGTTATGACATGTCCAAGAAACTCAACACTATCTAACCAAAATTTGCACTTGCTGAACTTTGCATACAGCTGATGTTCTCTCAAAATTTGCAGAACTATCTTCAAATGCTTGGCATGTTCTTCTTTATCTTTAGAATAGATTAGAATATCATCTATAAACACGATCACAAACTTGTCCAGGTACTTCATGAATATCTTGTTCATCAAATTCATGAAAATTGCTGGTGCATTTGTTAGTCCAAATGGTACAACCAAGTATTCATGGTGTCCATACCTTGATACAAACGCTGTTTTTGGCACATCCTCCTTCTTGATCTTGATTTGATGGTATCCTGATCTTAAATCTATCTTTGAGAAGACTCCAGCTCCTTGAACTTGATCAAAAAGGTCTTGTATTCTAGGTAAAGGATACTTGTTCTTGATAGTTACATTGTTCAGATTTCTGTAATCTCCACACATTCTCTTTCCTCCATCTCTTTTATCCACAAAAATAACTGGTGTACCCCATGGTGACACACTCTCTTGAATGAATCCCTTCTGTTCTAACTCATCAATCTGAGCTTTCAGTTCCACTAATTCCTTTGGCCCCATCTTATATGGTGGTTGTGCTATTGGTGCTGTGCCTGGAATCAGATCGATTGTGAATTCTATCTCTCTATCGGGTGGCATTCCCGGTAATTCCTTAGGAAATGCATCCTTAAACTCATTCACTACAGGAATATCTTCAATTCTCACCTCCTTCAGACTATTGAGTTCCAATCCAATCTCCAGCTCACTGTACTTATCTCCTTGGAACACTATTCTTCCTCCTATGGAGTTGCGAAGTGATACTGTTTTGTCTCCACAGTTAATCACCGCTCCATTCTCTGTCAACCAGTCCATCCCTAAGATGACAGATATGTCCTTCATGGGTATGATGAGTAAGTCCGCGAAATACACACAGTCACATATGGTTATGACCTGTGCTTCTTTCACGTGGGTTACTAAGATCGTTCCCCCCGCGGATAGAACAGTTATAGGAGTTTCTAACTTAGAACATCTAAGTCCAAATTTTTCCACAAACTCCAATGCAAGAAATGATGTGGTTCCTCCAGTATCAAATAATACTTTGCCAGGATGAGTAAGAATGCTTAGCGTACCTAAGACGGTTTGATCCGACTCTTCCGCTTGTTCCAAAGATGTGCAATTCAGCTTTCCATAAGGCTTTCCCCTCTTGCTGTTGTTGTTGTTGTTGTTGTTGTAGTTGCGGTTGTTGTTGTTGTTGTTGTTGTTTCCACCTCGTCCTCCAGAGCTTTGTCCGCTCCAAGACGCCTTGTTTGGACACTCCGGCTTGATGTGTCCTTCCTTCCCACAACCATAACAAATGATTCTGGGTTTCTGACAATCCTTCTGCAAATGACCCTTTAGGCCACAATTATTGCAGATGATTTGACTGATTGGATTCTGATTCTGACCTCCCCGGTTGTATTGGTTACCAGTAGTAGGTCGGTATCGGGGTTTAAAACTCCGATCAGGTGTTGGTTTACTAATTGGGTACTTCCTTGGCTCTATACGAGCCCTCTTCCTCCTGTCCTCTTGGACTTGCCGATAATCATCCTCGAAAGTGATTGCCGAGTCAATCAGTTCCTGGAATTCGGCAGTCCGTGCTAACCTCAGTTGCATCTTCATGTATGGATTCATGCCTTTCATGAACCGCTTCTTCCTTTTCTCCTCAGTGTCCACTTCATCAGGTGCATACCTTGATAACCTGTTCAAATCTCTAACATATTGTATTACTGGTGCAGTGTTTTGACGTAGTTCGTCAAATTCTCTCTTCTTCAGCTCCACCACGCTTTTCGGAACATGGGCATCCCGGAACTTCTTCTTGAACTCCTCCCAGGTAAACACCTTATCTGGAGGGTGTACTGCTACAAGGTTCTCCCACCATGACGCTGCTGGTCCTGACAACAGATAAGTTGTGTATCTAATCTTCTCCTCATCGTTGCAACCAACGGTCTTCAGTTTCCGTTCCGTATCCATGAGCCAGTCTTCAGCGTCCATTGGTTCTGGAGCTGATGTAAAAGGTAGTGGTCTAGCATTTTGGAAGTCTGATAGAGTTACTCCCTTGCCTTCATTACCCTTATCGTTGATGACTTGGGTAAAGAAGTCTTGCATATTCTTGCTTTGACTTTCCTGGTATCGCCTCCTATCCTCTTCCATTGCCCTCATGTAGGGCTGGAACTCGAGCCGAGCCGAGCCAGCTCGGCTTGACTCGCTAAAGCTTGGTCAACAATCGAGTTAGCTCGACTCGACTCATTTAACAGTCAAGTCCGGATTTGAAACTCGGCTCGACTTGCAAAGCTCACGAGTAACTCACGAGTAGCTCGTTTAAAACTGTCAAATAGAATATGTAATATGTACAATGCATTTTCCCCAAATATTTAGGCATAAATAATGAACAACAAGCATTAGGACTATGGTACCACAAAAATATAAACCACAATGATCAATATATCAGAAGCATAAGATTGCCAAGTTGAGAAACCACAAATATACCTGCGCATTTTGGTAGGCTTGGGCCGAATTCATTTTTACCGAGCTAAACGAGCTACTCGCGAGTTTGATGAACTCGGCTCATTTAGCTTGAACTTGTTTAACGACAAAATACGAAACTCGGCTTGGCTCATTATACACCGAGTTCGAGTCGAGGTGAGTCGAGTCACGAGTTACTCGTTTAGCTCGCGAGTTTCGAGTTTTAATTCCAGGCCTACCCTCATGTACTGTTGGAAATCTGGATGCAACATTGGATGTGGTGGTGGTGGTGCATTCTCCGCTCTAGCTGCTGCATCAGCCTCCTCTTTTTCTCTCGTCTCCCGCTCTCTTCGAGCCTCTTCAGTTTCAACTAACGCCATGTCCCCCTAGTCCTGTAACAAAGAGCGATTACTCATAATTACACCATGCAAATGTTTTCTGAGCTCAACTCATTGCCCAGAACTAGTCACACAATGAAATCAAGAAGCAAATCCAAAACAAACATTTATTATGCATATACTTTGTACATTACATAACTTACACACTTATATTACATGTGGTACATATAAACCACTTATTTGGCTCAAAGCCCAAGCCAACGGGAATTTAAAATACGTTCTATTACAATACCACCTAGATTACTTTATTCTTCCTTGGAGCTCTACTCCTCGTCATCATAACTCGGCTCCGCGTACATCCCTGGGGTCCATCCGGTACATCGGTTTGTCTTTCGAACACCGTCCGGAACGAAGGTCCTTCCAGTAGGTATGTAATCTAAATCGGACGAAGTGCCGAGACAGAGATCTGTCATGCCAAAGTAACTGGATAACGACTCATATGTATCCCCCGTAGGATACAGCTCACCTTCTTCTGCCATCCATGGAGGATTTCTACTCACTTGACCTCTCATCTTCTTCTTCTTCTTTTTCTTAGTTCCAGAACTCTCACCTACAACGTACTGAGATGTTTTGGGTAACCCCATCTCCAGATCTAAAGAAATGGAGTTGGTGTCTTTCTCTTCCGGCCCAAGGCTTTGATTAACATTCTGGTTAACCGCGCCTCCTTCATCCTCTGACTCACAAGTGATGGGTTCTCCTTCATCTCCAAATGGTTCCCCGAAACGCCAACCAGTCGAATTCTCGATTGGTGACTCCGAGCAGTTTAGGTTCCTGGAATCATCTCCCCCATATCCAGATTCATATGATGCTGACACATGTGGATAGTGTGGAACAAAGTTGGGTGTGAGTGGTTCTCTCTTGGGCAACTGGTCACTCAAATCTACATAACTGTTTGGGTTAAAGAAAGGTGTAGTATGTTGTGGTTGTGCCCTCAGATCACGCATCCGAGTTTGGACTTTATCAGGGTCCGCGAACTCAGCTAACATGTGGTCAATCTCACCCCTCATCTTCATGTGTAAAAGGTACATCGTGGTCAATAAAGACTTACAGCTATCCATGTGCTGTGCTGTAGCTTCCGGACTTCTGTGTGCTAACACCAGGTGATTCAGAGTGGGATCCTCATCCTCCTCGGCATGAGGTATATGAGAGAACTCCGAACATAGCAGCTCTACTGACTTATGCTGCCTTATCTCAAGGATTGCCTTGAATAGGCCCATATGGTAGGCTGTGGTGATAGTTTTGGCTTCTCCGTATGGCATTATACGACTCATCGGCAGTTTTGTCGGTAGTTGGACCGATACCCTGCACTTGGCTAGGATTTCCCCATCATAGTAAGTATACTTGATAACAGGTATCCGTGGATCACAATGAAGTTCCTTCAGCATCCCACACAGGAGAGCTGTGATTGGTCCATCATAATCACCGAGCCATCCCTCAACTTTCCTCAAAGTCCTCTTAGGAAAAGTATTCGCCATTATGGCTGTATACAAAAGCAGAATATTAGTAGTGATAATGCATCATAATAGTTATAATAAAGAATTATCGCACTAAAATATATGGTTTTACTATTCTCATGTGAATAATCACCATATTTCTAGAGAATCCTTTACTATTTCTACTAGACTCCTACAGGTTTTTTTCCCTATACTAGGTTTTTCCAACCTAAGGTCGCAACATTTGCTCTGATACCAGCTGCGGTGACCCAGCATACCACTGCATGTTGTAGTATACGAGTCGTTGATATGATCTTTGTGAAGGGACTTCTTCACAAATTGCCATATCCCTCAGAGTGGTACAACAGAAACATTGCAGGTCACAACACTCCATACTTTATTAAAAACATTGTCTTAACAAGTTGGTATTCTCACAGGTCCTATGAGAACACCCTAAGATACTACTTAAGTACGATTACAACTCATAACAAATATAAAGAGCTCAACAACTTATTTAGGTAAGCTCTACGTTGCTCGGCTCTATGATACTAAGGTTTATCACTACTCCTCCACCTCCGTGACATATGGCCCGTAGACTATCCCATAGTCTACTCCTTCCACTCCGCCGGTAAGATCAGGTTCCTCGTAGACCAGCTCGTAACTTCCTTCAGGTACTCCATCGTTGATGGCCTCCACTTCAGGATCACAGTCTAGCAAGGGTGTCGAAAGAAAGTGAGTACAGGGGTACTCAGCAAGTTCTAAAAGAGTAAAAAGGTGTTTGATGCACTAGCTACAACCATTGATCAGGAAATCGTAGGTCAATGCATGTTTCGA
Source organism: Lolium perenne (assembly GCF_019359855.2). NCBI lineage: Eukaryota > Viridiplantae > Streptophyta > Magnoliopsida > Poales > Poaceae > Lolium > Lolium perenne. The sequence continues at coordinate 356,027,329 of NC_067247.2, read as the reverse complement.
AATCATTTCTTCAAAAGGTTCATTTTATTCTGAAAACCCCGTCAGTCTTCACAGGTTGACTAGAACTTCATGGAGTTCCTTTCCTGCCGCGTTCGTAGTTCCCTTCCCGGAACAAGGAGTGGCAGCCACAATTTGATACACTCTGCAGAGGTGCGTTACTTTTCCCACAAGAGATCTCACCCTTTTTGCCATCCGCAGGGACTTGCCCCCGTTCACACTTCCTTTGGTGTGAGGCCAGGTATAAAGATCCAAGCCCACACCGCCTTCTCCGCGACTGCAAACCCACCCTTTTGTCCAACCGTACACCTCCAGTAGACTTCCCCCGATAATACGGCTTTACTCATGGTGTACTCCGGACAATCCTTCATAGATCGTAGAGCCATCATCACTAATGGATGGGGATTAAAAAGGCTATCCCAACCTACGGCAGTGCCTCCAACACCCCGCCGGCTCTACCAATCCGTTGGCGTGCAGAAGGGAAAAGATACGACTGGCTTCCCCAGAGCCATTATAGATCTCATGGTCAACGCGATTTGTACGGCGCTAGAATCACTGGACGACATTGGTAATTAATCCTAGGGTGATATAACCCATGCAATGGAACCTCCACCATATCAACACATACCATGGTTCCATCGCCAACCACATAGTCATATTCATAATTGGAAAAGTAACATTTCATTTGTAATGCACGAATGATAAGTATATAGCTTTGCAGTAAAATGATAGAAAATACTCAAATTGATATGAGCAAGCGTGAACTTGCCTGTGGACTGCGAGATAGTGCAGTTCAATGCAGTTGATGGAACCTGGACCTCGGGTTCTGTAAGAAGCATCATCGTCCGGTAAGGACAATGTTATAAAATCCAAATAATGCAATCATGGATGTATTATTTTATGTTGAATCCCTTTACCCCGCTGAGTCATAATAATTTAGGGTTGAGTTAAGATTTATGCCTTTGGCAGTAACTTGCAATTGATTTAAAAGATAAACCATTTTAATTCACATAGAATACAATAATTCAAATTAATACTATTTGACTTGGTGGTTTAATATTCATTCCAAAACTGAATTTAAAATAATAGAGTTGTTTCTATAGTTTTGGAATAAATAGGGAATAGAGTATTTTTCTTTGAAAAATACCTTTCTCAATTGAAAATAGCTTGGAATAATAGAATTTCATTTTGAAATGTTTGAAAATAAGTATTTGAACTTATTTGAGATTTTTCCTTGATTTTTAAACACAAGGAAATAATAGTTTAAAATTCCAAGTTATTATTTAAATTCTTAAAATTCATAATTTTGAATTTGTTTCATAAATTCCATTTCATATTTTATTCTTGTTAAGATTTATTTTTCATTCACTAATCCAATTTTTAATGGATTTTTGGAGTTGTATTTTATTTACTAAAAATTGGTAAAGTTCTGGCCTTTTATAAATTGTTAAAAGACCAAAATACCCCCCTGGACCCATATTGGGCCCAGCCCAATAACCTAAACCCAGGGACGGCCCAATAAGGCTGATCCCCTTTTGGGTTCGGTGGCGCCGAAGCGGCCCACCTCACTCTCTCTCACTCGGCCCTCTCACTCACTCGCCTAACCCTAATCTCTCTCGCGACGCGCTGGCGATGGCGTCGCCGCCATGGCCGCCGCCGAGCTTCGGCCATCGCCGTGCTTCCCTGACCTCGCCACCTACCTGATCTGGACCGCCGCGAGACGATCTATCGATCTGTCCGCGTGGCTTCCTCGATTGCTTCCTCTCCTGGCGAATCGCCTCCTCTCTGGATCTCGTGGAAAATCGCCTTGGGCGACTGGGTGATCTCCGACGAGCTCTCGCCCTCGCCGTCGACGTGTGCGTCTCCGAGACCGACCTGGCGCGGGTGCTGCTTGCAGTACCTGTGCCGTCGTCTCCATGCCGTGCTGCTGTGGTGGTGTTCGTCGGCGTAACGCCGGCGCCTTCCCTGGCTTTGCAGCTGCTATGGCCGCGCGAGCACTGCCTCGCCATGCCATAGCCTCTGCCACCAGGCGCAAGTAAGTGGTGCATCTCCTCCTTCTCTTCTGTGCGCCTCCTCTTGTTACTGTTCTTCTTCCTTATGCTCTGTTGCTTTCTGGTGATCCTGTGATCACACAGAACTTTGCTATGGTTACTTAATCCTCCTATGCTTCCCTTTTCTGCAAGCTCATGGCCCAATCACCAGTTTCGATGCGCCGATGTTGCCTTGCTTGCTGTACATGCTCTGTTTGCTTATCTGTTGCTCCTAGCCTGCTTTAATCTTGCTATACTCTGTTGTGCTTGCTTATGAGCTTGCTATGCCATGCAGTACTTGCTTATGGGCTTGCTTGTGCTTACTGGCATGTTATACTTGCTTGTCTAGGTGTGCTGTGGTTCATCAGTGACACTTGTGAGTGCCAGTGGTGCTTGGGAAATGCTTATGTGCTTCCTATGCAAGCCAATGATCCATTGGATCATTCCTTGCTTGTTGGCTAACCTCTCTGTGTAACTTGGCTTGCTATAATTGATCCATTTGATCAATTCAATTATCAGTGATAGCTTACTGGTTAATACTGTGACTAAATGATTCAATTATCTTGTGATGATGATGCTCAAGCATCACTATGATGTTGCTTACTTGTGCTGTTGCCCATCTTAGCTATCTAGACTTGCTCTAGTGGCTATGGATTAAACTGTGTTGCTTAACAGTATGCTACTGTCAGGGCTTAGCATGGATCTGTGATAAATTCATGCTTGTATTACTTAAATTATGATGAACTGCTTATGCAGTGATGATTGAATTACTTGCTTGTGTCTGAATTTGCTGTTCATGATTCTTTTACAAGCAATTAAAGTCTGAATCCATTTCTGGATAGTGATGTTTTGTATTTGACTTTGCCTTGAGATGGTTCTAAGTGTGCTGTGACCTCAGTAGCCTTGCTACTGACTGGTTGCTCACATGGTTGGTTGGATCTTGTTGGCTACTCATCTTTGCTTGCATATTTGGGGATCATAATAAATATGAATGCCAATATGCTTGCCTGTGAAGAAATCTAGGGTTTCTGATGGTTGTATGCTTAGGGTTTACTGTGTAGTCTTAGCTGCTAATCTTTGCCAACTACTTGTGCTATCTATGCATCAAATCTGGCTAGTGTGTTCATCTGTGCATATGTGCTAGTTTCTGTGTATAAGATCTGTACCTAGATGCTTTCTATTTTAGTGGCTTTTGACTGGCAGTGATCCTTGGTGAAACCAAGTGATGATCTACCCATATGAGCATCTGCTCATCCCATGCTTATTTCATGTATATGTGATGGATCAGATCCATTGGATCTGTCCAGGTATTTGGTATACCTTGTTCCAGCTCCTAGAAAGAAATGCTTTGTTGATGCAGACTTGGGTTTGTGTCACAGCCCTTCACCTCCAGGTCTTGGATGATCTTTTCAGGTCACCATGATTTCTGGTGGTTGAGTGGTTGTGTGTGTTGGTTCTGTTCTTGAGCAAGAACTGGATGAACTGAGCTTGTTCTTGCTTCACCCTTACCTGGTGAATCCTTATCTGGTCGACTGGTCACTGTTTCTAGGGTTTGTGCCCCTTTTATATGAACCCTGCTTCTATCCTTGCATTGACACACAAGCCTGGCTTGCTTGGTGACTATTCTGTTGCATGGCCTTGCTGTTGCTGCCCAGCACACTTGAGCTGTGTGCTCTCATATGCTGAAACTTGAGCCCCTGGTGGTGCTCAGGTTTGGTCTGCTGCTGCCCTTATCTTGTGCTGTCCATGGTTTTGGACAAGCACAAGTGTGCATGACACTTGGTTCTGTCCAAACTGAATTCTTTGGCTAACACTAACATTCTGGCTAGTGTTGGTGTTTTATTTTGCAGGTTTTTGAAGATGGACATGACCAGAAGATATTCTTCAAGTCATTTAGTCTAGGTTTTAGTTTAGGAACAATATTGTAATCTTCATTTACATTTCTGTTTATTATTCATCAATTCTTGTATCAAGAATATTGTAAAGACAATGTAATCTGTGTTGTGATATCAATAAAGCTCAAATTTTACTTATGAGCTTTTGGATTTGTGTAATGTTTATATTCTGGAATAAATGTTGTATTTATTATTCACTTTGAAATTCAAAGTTATTTGAATTCATAATTTGTTTTTGAATTGTGAATTCAATTTCTATATTCATTTATACTTAAGGTTTGATATTCCAAATGCATCTTACTTGTCAAATGAAATCAATTCCCCAAATCAACAAGATACAAAAGAGATCATGTCCAAATTTCCCTAACTCACATTGCCTAACCCTAAGTGCAAAATGAGAGAGAACCTCGATCCCTCTTAGGTTTAGTTGCAATAAGGTGCGAAAATTTCCCCCGTTTTGCGATGAAATGCACATCCCATTTCTAAATCTACCCTTCGTTGTTCCTATGTTCTGGGTTATTACACCGGGCTTGATCCGGAGAAAGACTTCACCGACCTTAAGTCTACACTTGATAAAGCCCTCAGCGGCTTCATAGCCGAGGTTGGCATCGACAAAATCAAGCATGAGAAGAAAGTTAAATGTTGCTATGTGTGCAACCACATAACCAAGTTCCCCTGCCTCAAGAAATCGGCGCATGACAATGGGATGGAGGCCTGGTTTGCCATCCTACAGATGAGGTCGATTGTAAGGTCTCAGAACGATCTCTTGTTGCCATCCAGTCTTCAGCGGATGTTCATGAACATGTCGGACACCAGTGATGAAAACGTGAGAGCCGAGTTCCGTGCCATCCAGCGGACCATTTGCACAATACTCTAGAGGGATGTCTGCGGTAATGGTGGCTTGTTCCACTATGGTCCCACACTTTCTAAGGCCGAGATAGAAGGCCGATTAGAAGATGGATGTGGCAACAGAACATTCAACACGCTCGAGGGCATCCGTCCCTTCCCGCCGAAGCCGACTTGACTCAAAAACTTTTGTCCTTTGCAAATGTTAGTCATAAAATTACTTAAGTAATTTCCATGCTTTTTCTTTGCACTACTCTATGTTATATCTCTCTCTACTAATGTACTAACAACTTACATTTCTTTTTTCTGTGTTTGCATAGATGACGTACTATGTCGTCTACCACGGCAGGGTTCCTAGAGTCTACGAGGACTGGGAAGACTGTAGGAGGCAGGTCCACCGTTTCAGCGGCAACAGTTACAAGGGGTACACCACTTTGGAGGAGGCGGAAGCTCGATACGGCAACTTTCGAGCGGGACAGAGGAGGGAGATGTGGAGGACCCCTTTCATCGTGATGATGTTTGCCGCCACCGCCTCTCTAGTTTACTATGTCATTGTTGTTTAGCTAGGTCGTCAACTGGACTTATATGTATTTGTGTAATATGTGTTACTTCGAGTCGTGATGTTTGAACCATATGGTCAACTATCTACTATCTAAACTAGTGTTATTAATGCATGCATGTTATGAACATTTGGGACTTTCTATATAACTAAGTATTATGTGTGTATTCTGGTGTATTCTGTGTATTCTGCGTGTATTCTAGTGTATATTGTGTATTCTGTGTATATTTCGAGTTTTATTTTTTTAATCCTGTGATCAATACCACCGGCGCCCCTAAACTGTACCCATGGCGAAAATGAAATCGCCAGTGCTGCAGCAGGTTACCCCCGACGAATTGGTAAACCGCCGGTGGGAAGACAATACCGCTGGCGATTTGGGAAAAACGCCGGGGATAACGGCAGTTACCACCGGCGATTTGGAAAACGCCGGCGATAAGTGGTTACCACCGGCGAGGTGATCGCCGGCGAATGCGAAAACGCCGACGGTAAGGCATTTCAGGTCACCGGTGGTAAGGCATTTCCTAGTAGTGTAGGTCGGAACCCCACCGAGGGGGTTTGGCTCGGCCAAATGGGCCGACCCAAACTAGCCCAGTTATTTAGTTTAGATGGGCCAGGGTTATTTTGGTAATTTCACCATTTAAAAATAACTCTGAATTTTACAAAATTCTAAACAAAATACTTAGACGTCTAAAAATCCATGAAAATAAGATTCATGAATAATAAATTATTATTAACAAGGATAAAATAAGAAATGGAATTTACCATACAATTCCCAAATTTGAAATTTTTAAATTCAAATTGAACCTTTTAAATTATAATTTTCCTTGGATTTAAAAATCAAGGAAAATTCAAAAATGAATTCAAATAATTATTATTCACATAATTAAAAAAAAGAAATTCAATTATTGCAAGTAATTTCTTTGAACTTCAAATTTTTCCAAAAAAGAAAAATTCTTATTAATCCAAAATTCATTAATTCTTTCAAAATTACGAAAATCCTAATTTTCAAAATAATTATTTTGAAATAAATATTTTCCAAAGGAAAGTATCAACTATTTTTCAATTCTTTTCTTATTTAAGAAAAACAATGCCAAGGTATTTGAAACAGTTATAAATTACCGCCGAAGGCACAAATACTTAACTCAACATTAAATGGTAATAATCATGGCGGGGTAAGGGATTCAACATGAAATAACACGACCATTCATGCATCATTTGGATCTTATAACATTGTCTTTACCGGACAATGATGCTTCTTTACAGAACCCGAGGTCTAGGTTCCATCCAACGCATCGAACTGCACTATCTTGCAGTCACCAGGAAAATTCACTCTTGCTCATGCCATATTGATTATGTTCTATCATTTTACTCGCAAAGCTATATACTTATCACTCCTGCATTGAAAATGAAATATTACTTTTCCAATTATGAATATGACTATGTGGCTGGCAATGGAACCATGGTATGTGTTGATGGTGGATGTTCCATTGCAAGGTTTCTACTCATCTAGGACTAATAACAAATGTCGTCTAGTGATTTTAGCGCCGTACATTGCGTGTTAGCCATAAGATCTATAATGGCTCTAGGGAAGTCAGTTGTATCTTTTCCCTCTCCCATATCAACGGACTATTAATAAGGGTTGCCTGGATCGGTCTATCTTTTGGTAAAGGTGAGGACAGTGGTCCGTAACGGTCTACCATCAGATATAGGGGAGGGCAGACTTATTAAAAGTCTTTGAAGGATTGTAAGGGTTGTCCGGGTCGGTCTATCTATGGTGTATATGACATGGCATACTAATTGTTTGGAACGGTCTACCATAATGGTATAGGGGAGAACAAATGCCTAGGTCGATCTCTCCATAGATAAAGGGTAGGACAGACTTACAAAAGGGTGGGTCTGCGGGGTCGTGGAGAAGGCAGTGATTGGCTTGGTTCTTATGCCGGGGCTCACACCAACGAAGTGTGGATGGGAAAGTATGCCCGGTTGGCAACAAGGATAAGTTCTCTTATGGGAAAAGTAACGCACCTCTGCAGAGTGTATTAAATTGTGCCTTGTCACTCCCAGCTCTGGGAAGGGAACTACGAACGCGGCAGGAAAGGAACTCCATGAAGTTCTAGTCAACCTGTGAAGGCTGACAGGCATAGTTTTCAATATAAAATTAACCTTTTGAAGAAATGTTTGCGAAACATGCATTGATCTGAGACTTTCTGGTCAAAGGTCGTAGCTAGAGCATCAAACACCTTTTTCCCTTTTGAACTTGTTGAGTACCTCTGTACTCACTTTCTTTCGACACCCTTGCTAGACTGTGACCATGAAGAGGAAGCCAATACCGAAGGACTGGAAGGGGACTACGAACTGGTCTATGAATAACCTGATCTGACCGAAGGAGTAGAAGGCGTGGACTATGGGATAGTCTACGGAGTTGACGACGATGAGGTGGAGGGCTAGGATTCTACCCTAGTCAACTTAGAGCCGAGCAGCGTAGTGGCATACTTAAATAACTTGCTGGTCTCAGTTTAAACTTTATTTTGAGTTGTAATCATATCATAATAGTATCTTAGGTGTTCTCATCGGACCTGTGAGAATACCAACTTGTTAGGCTCATGTTTGTAATATAATCTGGAGTGTTATGACCTGCAATGTTTCTGTTGTACCACTCTAAGGGATGTGATAATTGTGAAGAAGTCCCTTCACGAGGATCATATCAACGACTTGTATACTACAACATGCAGTGGTATGCTGGATCACCGCAGATAGCGAAGATGTTGTTCATAATAAACGACACAGATCACCCGAAGAAGATCGCAACAGAAACAACAACCAAAATAGGCGACAATATTCTCGCCAATACTCAGATTATGACGGTACCAGCCAAGTGGCAGCTGGCTTCCGAGGAAACAGTGGAGGAAATCATTGGGATAATTATCAGAGAAGCAGCGAACGATCATAGAGATGCGCCAGGCTCCAGCAGTCAAAATAATCGACCAAGGTTCCAGAGGCCATACAACATATCACCCGAAGATCTTCTAAACGGGCCATGCTAGATGCACTTTTACCTCGACAGTGCAGGGAAAAGATAGTCAGGACATCTTCAGAAGGATTGCTGAACTTTCCAAGCCCTGCATAGATATGCGGAGCATACAAATACACAAGCAGCGAACAGGGGGCACGTACAGGGGCCAAGGAGTGAGGTCTATCTGCCACCACCACCCGCAATTACTAGCGCAAATCAACATCAGTTGCAGTTGGCGGCAGCTCCAACCAATAATGGCCCTTACATTGACACAACAGGAGCAGTGTCGATGATTCAGAAAGGTAGACCTTCGAATAGGACGCAAAAGGTAATTTCGCGACAGGTATACATGGCATAGAAGATGCCTCCACCAACCATCGAGTACCTTAATTGGTCGACACAGGACATAGGATTCACTCAGGTGGACCACCCACCTCAAGTTCCACGACCGGGACAATCAGCTATGATTTTACCAGCGGTGATCGCAGGATTCGAGGTTTCGCGTATATTCATAGATGGAGGAAGAAGTCTGAACCTCATGTACGCAAACACCTTGAGGAAGATGGATATTTCTCTAGCAAATCTGACACCAACAGACACACACTTTCATGGTATTACACCAGAGAAGCCGAACTATCCCCTGGGAAAGATCTTACTCGATGTACAGTTCGGAACCCGAGAGAATTTCAGGAGGGAGAAGTTGGAGTTTGAGGTTATCGATTTTCCATCACAGTATCATGCTCTATTGGGACGACATGCGTATGCCAGATTCATGGCTGTGCCACACTATACATACCTGTTATGGAGGATTCCTGGTCCCAATGGCCCAATCACACTGAAGGGAAGCTTTGATCTAGCAGATAAATGTGACAAGGACTTGCATAAGCTTTCTGATACCTTCGGGATGCAGGCTGAGTATGAAGCTTCTAAGCTCACCACCAACTACGACGTACTACCCGATGGAGGAAGGCTACTCATGGAGCAAACCTTTGACACCTCCAAGAATTCCAAGGAAGTGCAGATTCATCCGACAGATCCCAAGAAGACGACAACTATCGCAACAAACATGGATAGCGCATAGGAAAACGCACTCATCGAGTTCCTCCGTGAGCGCTGGGAAATCTTCGCATAGTGTCCAGCCGACATGCTAGGAGTACCCAGGGAACTTGCCGAGCACCCCCTTAATCTAGATCCAAGAGCTAGGCCAATCCGACAACCTTTGCGGCGTTTCTCCGAGCCAAACCGCAAAGATAAGCTATTAGAGATTCGTCGACTCGGAGCGAATTTCATCAAGGAACTACATACCGAGGCCACATGGCTCTCTAACCCAGTATTGGCCCCGAAGAAAAACACGGATGTCCTTCGCATGTGCGTCGACTTCACGTGTCTCAATAATATCAGAGATAGCGACGGGGAAATTTCGAGTGTTCCAACAGGGAAACTTCGGGGCCTATGATCAAATACAAGCATTTGTTCATATGATCGGGGGCTACTCTTACTAGAAGTATTGTTCATACTTCTGATAGAGGACAAGTTGAAAGACAAAAATATAGAGTTGGTCAAAGTAGCAAAAGCTGAGCCTACAGGCAAGTGCAAACACTTTCCTGTAGCCTTGGGGGCTACTCCCATCGGGAGCGCTGATCGCGCACCCGATGAAAATAAAGAAAGAAAGAAAGTGGCAAGTTCAACCTCAAAATATAGATGTTATGGGTAATATAAGTTGAGCCTACACCCCACACCCAAGTGCAAGCACTCGTCTGTAGCCTCGGGAGCTACTCCCATCGGGAGCGATGTTCGCGCATCCAATGAAACATGAAGAGAAGAAGGAAAAACAGGTTGACAAGATAAAAACAAGGCGAGAGGTTATCGTCGTACATCTTCGAGTTACATATAACTCGTCATGTACTCTCGAGATCAAGATATTATCATTAACAATTCGAAGAAATTAGCAATTCCAACAGCCGAAAAAGGCACTCGACAATATATTCCTAGAGCGCGTCCGCCGCGATGTAAATTTTGGATGCCGTAATATTTACAAAGGTAATTCCCCAGGATCCGTCTTGTGAGGCGTGGTATCGCACCCGAATGCTCTCTACTACTTTATCCGTGTAAACAGACGCGAAGAAAAATCCTAGTGGACGTGTTAGGTACTCGATAAAATATGACTGGAATTCGGCTCGTGGTAAGACCTTAAGCGGCGCATGTCAAATTACGCCAGTATACCGAGGTCGAGTCCAGGGACTTGACCTTGAAGTAGGTTTTTGCGGGTTTGCCACGAGAGCAGTTAACTGGTACCTGATCCGTCAGATGAACCAACCCCATCTACCATTATCCCTGCACAAAATATAAATATTTTAGACAAAGTGTTATGGTGATTCGAAGAGTTTATGGATTGACTTTACGGCAGACATTTTACTCGACTCTACGATTTAAGCAAAATCTCGGGGCTACTGACATAGGCATCCCAAATGGACCTGCCGAATAAAGTACCCGAGGATGGTTGGAGGCCCACGACCCGAAGATTATGAAGCCCGGAAGTCCAATAAGCATCGATATGGAAATTAGAGATGGATTAGGAATGGTGTCTTGTAATAATACGGGAAGTACTCGTATAACCTCCCGGACTTTGTAACTTGAGCGAGACGAAAGCCTCCGCTCCACCTCCTATATAAAGGGGAGCCGAGGGAGAAATAAAGGATCGAATCATTGTCAACACAAACCCTAGTTTTCATAATCGAGCACATTTTCGGCTGAACCTTCGAGATCTACTTGCCCTCTACTTTTCGCGAAACCCTAGTCTACAACTTGTAGGCATTGACAAGTTAAACCTTGTCACCCGCGCACCGCGGCTTAATCGTGTGGGCATCATCCCCGCATACCAACATATTCCACGACAAGTACCCGATCATAGTTTTTCGCCTGCTCGCCTTAGCCTAAGACATTCCGACTAGAGTTGTACCTCCCAATACCAGAGTCCGAGGGGCTGTTCGTCCAGGAGTTGCAAAGTCCCCAACCAGCTCGATCCTCCAGAATGATGTAACCAACCGCGGGGCATGTTTCAATGGGAGCTCATAGGTTCTACCCCTGCCATCTGTACGAAATGGAAAGGCGTCCCCATAACTCTGGGGAGGAAACGGTCGATAGGTGTCCATGATTAAGCCGCGGTGCGCGGGTGACAAGGTTTAACTTGTCAATGCCTACAAGTTGTAGACTACCCCTTACACTTACAGTACCCGAACTAAGGCGAGACAAACTACTACGCTATGCCCCGTTCCACTAGGGGTAATGTGGTTGCACTGGCTAGGTCCGGTTAGGTACTCAGTCACCAAAGCTTTTCGAAAACATTTTTATCTCCCTTTTCCTTCATCAATTTCCTTTACAAAAACTTATCCTTTTTAAAAACTCACACTTAGGCAGGGTTGCCCCATTCCAAAGTTTTTGACGGACTTCTTTTCTCGAAACCTTTTTCATAAAACACCTTTATCCATGGTTTCCAACCTATAGCACCCGTAAGGGTGGAATATTAAAATTTTGAGTAGCTTTACCACTCACATAATAAAACCATACAATTTTTAAAACATGTAATAATGCAAGAGAAAAATAATTAGGACAAGTGTGCAGCAAGACGTGGCTTTACTTGTTCAGCAAAGTGTCCCTGGTCCTCTTCTTCAAATCCTCCAAAATCTCCTCCTTCTTCGTTCTCGGCGGCGTTCGAATCTAGTGTTGCGAAATAAAAAGAAACAAACAACGACACCAAATCAATAAGCCCATCCAGAACAGCCCACACAAAAAATTGGTAAAATCACAGAGAGTAGAGCTTGATTTTATAAAGCTACGGGAATTGGATTTTCTCAATTTGGGTTTTTAAAACAGTAGATAAGATTTTTCTAAAACCAGTATTGGCTTAGGAGCTAATTAAATGGCCTAAAACTTTTTGTGGATCACAAAAATACAAATAAGATATCTACCGGAAGTTAAGAACTCACATCCACTAGAATATCTTAAAAATAATATTTTTAATATTTTTGAACATTTAATAAGCCAGAAACTAGAGCAAACCACTTTTAAGGCACAGAGATATTAGAGCATAGCAAACCAGTAACAATCATATCACCAAATAGATACTGAAAAATGTGATCCACCAAAATTGGTTTGTCATTTCTCTGAACTATAAAATAATTACCATAAATTTTAAACTGAAAGTTATAAAATTCCCAGAAATAAAATATAGGTCACAAAAATATTTCCTATGACCTGATTATAGAATAACATGATATCTAACGGAGGAACTTGGTTTTGCCTCAAAAACTTATTTATTTTTCGAACTAAAAATCAAGAAAGGGCTTACTCGCTAGATCTAGTTTTATTAACCAAATAAGATTTAGGAAGCTCCTGCATGAGAACCAAAAAAAAAATTATTGATGTATACTTTACAAAAAAAAATTGGTTTCACTCAAGAAGGATCTACACAACTATCATTACAATTTAATTACTCCAACATCATCATTTCAGAAAAAATATTTATTAGCACAAAATTATAATAGCAAACAACATGCATGCAATTTTAGATGATCAAGATTTTGCTTTGGAGCATCCAGGAATTTGAATCACCAATTTTGGAAACCTGAGGAATTTTATAGGATTTAAAAACTAGGTCAGTGTTTACTAGCGGGTTTTCCAGATTTAAAAGAAAAATGAAACGAGCCGGGGATGGCTGTGCGGACCAGATCCGGCAGGTTCCGCGCGGGGACCGCGGATCATTTAAACAAAATCGGCCCATGGCCCAGCTTAAACATCGGTGATGACAAATCGGTACCGTGTCGTTGGATCTAGATCCAAAAATGTGTGTCTTCCTCGCGACGTCAACATCTACAGGAAACCCTAGAACCAAGCAGGGGATAGGGTGCTCACCACAACGCGTAGATGATAGAGAGATTTGGTGTGTTGGATGCGGCGTAGAAGGAGCTTCCGAATGGAGGTCGCGGCGGCGGAAACATCGACAACTTTTGCGGTGGTCGATGTTAGCGAGCAAAACACTATTCGTGATACCGGCGTCGATAGGCCAACCTAGGAAGCAAAAAATATGTGCGTTAAATCGAGGAGAGGTGTGCGCGTCCAGAAAGCAAGGAGGGAAGGAAAACGGAAGCGAGGTACGGCGCAACATTCACCGGAACCTTACAGACGTTGAGCTCGAGTGCGAGTAGCAGGGAGGAGCTGGGCTTCTCTCCGCTCGGGAGGTGGGTGTGTGGTGGATCGGGAGGGTGGTGGTGAAGAGGAGAAATGGGAGGGGGTTGTGCCCTATTTAACGGTGTCGCACGGTGCACGGTGCACCGGGTTCGTGCGCGGATGGAGAAAGGAGCGGCGGCCAAGGGTTGGTCAGGAGGGGCGGTGAAGCTGCGTGTCCGAGCTGTGGAGGGTGTTTTGGAACTTAGCGGTCGTCAGTGGTACGGAGTGAAGAGACAAGAAGGTAGGGTGGCGTTGCACGTCGGCCGTTTGATGAAATGTCAGAGGGGTGGCGTGGTCGATGGCGTGCAGAGGGAGGCGAGGGCGCTGCGCGTGTTCCCGAGGTGGAGGCTCTCTCCCTCGTCCACTGCGGTCGACAAACGATCACCAACGCGAGGAGGAGGGGTGACCTACGTGGTCGTGTCCATGGTGACGCACGCGGTGACCATTGGGGATCATTTGGGAGATCAGCGAGAGAGGGCTCGTGAGGGGTTGTCTGGTGGGGAGAGAGAGGGGTAGGGGTAGTCAATGCCATGGCAGGGTTGTCCAAATTAGAGGGGAACGATATTTCCAAATCTTCTCCCTGGGTAGGAGGGACAGGGAGGGTGGCGCAGGGCGTGCAAGGGGGGAGCAGAATGCGGGGTTGGCCATAGCGTTGGCATGGGGTGAGAGGGAGAGATGCCTAGGGCTTTGCATGCACGGCTCATGCCACGGCCACCTCCAAAACTTCTCTCTCCCCCCCCCCCCCCCCCTTCTTCCCATCCAAGGTGCCTAATGATGGTGAAAAGCTGGGTCAACCAGGGCAGGTGCAAGGGGTTGTGGGGAAATGGAAGGAAAACCAGAAAAGGGGGAAATGAGAGAGAGGGAGAGAGAGAGAAGTTCAGCCCACCCACTCATCTCTCTCTCTCTCTCAACTATGTGAGTGACATCAGATGTAAGTGTTCTCGATCCATACGTTCCAGCTTGTTTTAGCTTGATGGGTACTGCTCCAGGGCATCCGGCTGTCAAGCGAAAGTTTTTGCCCAAAGAAGAGAAGAGAGAAATGAGCGGAGAAAAGTGAGCCGAAGGAGAGAACGCCGAATGCCCAAATTGCAGCTCAGGCCGCTGCCATTCTCCTGTTCTGCCAGCCAGTGCAGATAGCAACACCGGTCGTGTTGAGAAAGGTCAGAGCCACATGATAAATCATGGGCGAGAGTTACCAAATAGCATGCGCCCCTAGCTAGCCTTGTTTTGAAACCCATTGGCGTTCCCGTTTTTCCACCGTGGAATACCAAATGTTTGGCTTTGTAGGAAGGAGCTAATCACGCCAACTAGCTGGGCACGAGCAAACTGCCCGATCGGACTACAATTTCACCACGCTCCCCGGCCGGCCGGTCGTCGTCTTCTTCTTCGTCTGCGCAGCTGAGTTGCCATGGCCAACTTTACCGGAATATAGGCGCTAGCTGGGTGAATTTTCCAATTGCAAACGTTGTGACTTCCACCGGAACAAAAATTGGTGGCCAGGTGTGATCATGCACATCCGATACAAAATAAGTCATGGAATGGAGTTAGTGGTGGTTTGGAACAAGGAAACCTGAGTGACTCCTAGTTCACCTTATGTGCCTTTTTTTTTAATCTCCCTCTACACCTCCAAACCATGGTTCCCAACCATGTCCCCGATTAAGCAGCTCGGTTGAAGAGCGGTCGCACACCGGTCAACGGAGACCATTGAACAAAACCGTAATCGTGCGGAGAGTTCCTACAATGGTGGTTGTGTGTGCTTCCATCTTGAAATGGCATTGTGGAACCGAATTCTCTGGCGTGAGAAGAATAACAACCGAACAATCGAATTTTAGAAGCCGTTGCGAACAACGAACGGGCTTCTTGAGGCTTCCTCCTACTAAACCTTCCATGGCAGGTAAGGTCAAGCCAGCCAGTGCACATCCGAACGGTGCTGCTCCTCTAGGGTTGGGTGCGAGAGAGAAACCGCACGTCGTCGAAGGCGCCCAAAGAGGGCACGGCAACGAACGAGGAATTCCGGACGCGGCAGCAAGCACTGGCCGAGCCAAGAGAGTAAACTGGCCAAACAAATGTGCGCATGTCCTCAGCCAAGTATTTGATCGCCAGGTATGGACTAGGGACGGGTTTGGGAGAGCGAGAGCGACGCGGGGGCAAAAGCGAGACCGCGGAGCGAATCAAAAAACGCACCCCTGAGGCCACAAACCCAACTTGTGGCTCTCTGGCCCCGTCCGTGGGTCCCGCCACCCTTTCTTCCTCCTTAAAACTAGTTCTATCCCCATTCCCATCCACTCCCAGCAACTCTAGCAAGTCGCAAACAAAAAATCTTCAGACCCGATCGCTGCCTGTTGTCTGCGAGCATAGCAATACATACAGCGTAGCACAGTAGGGATTGGTGGTCTGGTCCAAGAAAATCCAAGAACCAAGCAGAGCCAGGAAGAAGCACAACAGTTTTGCTGTTGCAAGACGGTGGTTGATAGCCTGATCGGACGGAGAGATGGGGCAGTACAGGTCGGCGGCCGGAGGAGGAGGAGACTGCCAGATCAAGCTGTTCGGGAAGACCATCCCCGTGCCGGACGCCAGCGCCGGAGACGTCCACAAGCAGGTTCGTCTTCATGCACTTCTCCTTTGTGTTTCAGCTTTGGGCGCTATGATCTGGCAATCGGAACTGTGCGACCAGTGTTAGTAATTTTGATTGGTTTATTGAGTATGGGAAAAAAGGATCATTTTTCGAGATTTTTTTTCTTTCTTTGGAGTTAGTCATGCCAAAAACAGTACTAGTAGTGTTTAGCCATCAGATATCGAAGCATGTTCCGGGCCTATTTTGGGAGATATCGGCGTAAGCAAATAGGCAGGCAGGTTTAGCTTCCATTAGCAAGAGAAAATACTCCAAAGTCATTTCATTTTTTGTTTCTTCTTCTCTAATAGTAGGAAGTTTCTAGTACAGGATCTATGTTGCCTATTTTAGTTGGTCCTTTTTCCCCTGCCTTCCTGCAAGCAGCTAGTACTAGGTATTTTCTCCCCTCCAGATGCACCAAATCTGAGTAGATCATCATCCACTACAAATTTATAATAGACTCGAACAATAGAGTAAACATGGGGTAGAACTGGGTTGGTGATACGGGATCACAACTGAAGCAAGAAGCAAACTTTGTCAAATTTTACACTTACACATGGGGAAAACATGTGCAGTCACAGGTCAATAGCCTGACACGACAAAAGAAACTGCAAATTTAGACTATATATTCAAGAAACTCATCAGGATTTTCTGAATGTTTACAGGACCTTCAGCACAGCGGCAGCAGCACGACACAACCAAGAGTAAAAGAAATCATCCCTCAGGACTCCACGGATTCGCCTCCGCAGCCGGAGGTTGTGGACATGGAGGACCCATCTGCTGTCAAGAACTCATCAGAAGACCAGCAGGAAGAACAGGACGACACGGCCAACCAGAAGGAGAAGCTCAAGAAGCCTGACAAGATCCTGCCCTGCCCCCGGTGCAGCAGCATGGACACCAAGTTCTGCTACTACAACAACTACAACATCAACCAGCCGCGCCACTTCTGCAAGAATTGCCAGAGGTACTGGACGGCCGGTGGGGCCATGCGCAACGTGCCCGTGGGTGCAGGCCGCCGCAAGAGCAAGAGTATAACGGCCGCTTCCCACTTCCTTCAGAGGATCAGGGCCGCTATGCCCGGTGATCCTCTCTGCACCCCAGTCAAGACCAACGGCACGGTGCTCAGCTTCGGGTCCAGCACATCCACCTTAGACCACACAGAACAAATGAAGCACATCAAGGAGCGCATGCCAATAACCCGGATCGAGAACACCGATGACCCATCGGTTGGGTCTTGTGCTGATGGATGGGCCAAGGCAGAAGAGTCAAACCAAATGAACTCGAGGGAGAGAGTTGCAGCAGATGAACCCGCAAACGTGCAGCATCCATGCATGAACGGGGGAACCATGTGGCCATTCGGTTACGCACCATCACCTGCCTATTTCACCTCAAACGTAGCAATTCCATTCTATCCAGCACCTGCTGCTTACTGGGGCTGCATGGTTCCGGGAGCCTGGAACACTCCATGGCAGCAACAGTCTCAGTCTCAATCTGGCTCATCACCTAGTGCTGCTTCTCCAGTATCAACAGTGTCGAGCTGCTTCCAGTCACGAAAGCACCCTAGAGATGGTGATGAGGAAAGAAATGCCAACGGTAATGGCAAGGTGTGGGTGCCGAAGACGATCCGGATTGATGACGTAGACGAGGTGGCCAGGAGTTCTATCTGGTCGCTTATTGGGATCAAGGGCGACAAGGTGGGGACAGATGATTCCAGAGGGTGTAAGCTTGCGAGGGTTTTTTATCCAAAGGATGCGGCAAAGACGACAACTCACAGAGTTATCAATAGCTCGCCGTTCTTGAAGGGGAACCCAGCTGCACAATCGCGCTCAGTGAGCTTTCAAGAGAGATCTTGAGCACCATCAGAAAATTCTTCATGCTGCCTTCTGCTACTATAAAGACCATCTAGCATGATACAGATGAAATTTTGTACATTACAATTGTATACTAGATATGAGATATGGAGTGTTACAACATAACTATAGTTGGACACTGTAGCTGTAGCTGTACTAGGTAGCTTGTAGATAGCTATTTGGTTTGGGGAAAGATTGGAAGCGGAAGCTCCCTGGATAAATATGATATAAGGATTGGAATATTTCACCAGCAAATTTCTTTCTGCGATAGCTTCTAAAAGATTGGTGGCTGGTTGATTCCGGTGTTTAACCGAACCAATCCACCACATCCATGGAAATGTTAAACCTTTGTGCATATCTCCAGCTTGTACCCGTTTATCTATTTCTCCTGATGTTAGGAACTTAGGATATGCAGATGCAGCAGAAACAGTATCTGATACATTTGCTCATTTATCTGTGTTTCCTTTATCCCTTTCTTTCTTTCTTTTTCTTTGTTTGTTCGTCCTTTTAATTGAGATAATTGGATTACGAAAGTGATGCAAAAAGTGGAGGAAGGCATGGAAGAAATAAAGAAAGTGATAGACAACTACTGGATGCCCCACTGACCTTAAATGTGAGAACGAATATATTATCTCCCTCACACGTACTCCAGCTGTCCTACATAAACATAAAAGTATATAAAACCAATAAGTAAAGATGAGCAACAAAATCTTTAAATTCACACGTTGCCTCATATGAATACCCTTTTATTGCATATTCATATGAAGATCTCGTAGGTGTCCTACATAAACATAAAAGTATATAAAACCAATAAGTAAAGATGAGCACAAAAATCTTTAAATTCACACGTTGCCTCATATGAATACCCTTTTATTGCATGTTCATTTGAACATCTCGTAAATTAACATGCTATTATATGACAAGTAACATCAGGTCCTGACAAAAGAGTAATGTCTGAAAGTTATACCATCATATCAACAAACACACTAGTAAAGTGGTAATCTACAAATAGACAGAGTTGGGATGGGGGTGGGGCATAGACTGGTAATACCACTAAAAAAATCCTATCTGTTGGGTAACATCCTACCTTCCAAATGTTTCAACAAGATGCATTATTATCCCCATTCATTCTGCTTTTCCGTTATTGAGATCTGGCTGTACCACTTACACCATTGTCAACCCGTTTGACCTTTCATAGGCTACCAGTTTTGACTTCCAATCAAAATTCCAGTGTGCATCTTATTCTGTTGACTATGTTCTTTTTTTCCGGCAGGAGATTACAAACCACTGGACGGACAGAGACAACATGTCTACAATTAGCAGAAGGCACACGAAATTTGCAACTCCCACAAAAAAAAAACTATGGCAAAAACCAAGGAAATTTTAAAAATAGCTCCAGGAAAAAAAAAATACTACGTAATATTCTGACTCTTTTTCGCTTTGAACAGTCTTCTGATGGTGAAAATGCATGTCTAGTATGATGTGCTAAAAACAATATTTCTTCATACAAACAGGAAAACAACCAGTTTTCTCAAGTATTGGGGGCACAGTGGCACATCATGTCTATCCTTTGAACTTTCGGCCATGTTATGAAAGAAGTGAAGTGATCCTTTGAACATTAAAAGGTCAAACACAACAAGCAGTTGCCTTTTGGTGTCTACACATCATTGGAAGCTAAAACTTTTGTCATGCACTTTCCATCAAAAGCATTTGCAAAAGCTGCACTAGTGCCAAAGTGGACATACTGTGCACTAGGAGAATAACCATTTTCAAGTCACAGTCTAGACTAAGTATTTAATAACTCATCCTACTTAGTTTCAAATACTATTTATATATGAAGCCAAGCTTAATACCAAAAGAAAAAATAAAAGCAAAAGGAAAAGTTATATGATAGTGGGATTTAAACATACCCACCATGGACACGATTAGAGCACTGAGCATGTCATCCACATAACATGAAATAAAGTAGCATGCAATCAAGCTGATGAATCTCTTGAGTGGTTGACTAAAATGGAACACCAAGAAAATGTCATTTCTAAATATTAAATTCCAGGCTTATTATATATGCATAATAAGAAAATAAAAATGAACATAAACAGTGAGGTATGGGTTTCTTATACTATTAGTGTGTATCATCTCTCCTATAGTTCCACTAGATCTGGAGCATCAGATAGCCTGTATCATTATTCTTATGCTATCAAACTTTTAGGGATTATGTTTCAGCATACATGTTTCCGCATGCACAACAAAAATTAGCATGAGATTCGGATGTAAATTTTGAAACTGTGAAATATGTTACACATGTGGCATGGTGTTTTTGGAAAAGTATAATTGTGTCTCAATGATGCTGAGTTCGTAACTTCTGATGAACTAATTTTAATGAACAAAAAATAACTTTATGAAGAAAGAATCACCATGATCACTTTACTATCTCAACATATTAAGCACATATCTATTTACACTTTAGACTACTAGAAGATCACAGCAATGCAACACTTTGTCTATTTCGAACTATAGAAAACATGCAATGGATTATACTAACTCCAACTCAGATAGTGAAGTTAGATTATATACTCAGGACTGAAATTTCAGAAGCAATGAAAGAATGATGAAGAAGTCCCAGGAAGTACTGGAAAAATCCCAATACAGCCAGTCATTGCCGCTTCGGTGGCACCACCATGCCTTGGAGCTGGATATTGCATCATTTACGGGGTGCAGACTACGACCATACATCTGCATTTCTCCACGTCCACAGATCCACTCATATATCTGTGGATACAGATGTTAGATCAATCAATTCACGTGGAAAGATTGCATTATCTATGTAAAATCCTGTATGCCATGACTGCACTTTCAGACTGGGGTATTAAATGAATAAAATAAAGCCATAAATAAGGATATCTTCAACTATCATTCTACTGTCCTGCCAAGTGCAGATATGTTGATAAGTCATACAACTCACGTCCTGATGGCCAATACTCCAGAAGGTGGACAAAGAGCACAAAGCTTCTCAATACATGATGACCTTGATGAAGTATTCACAGGCAGAAGTCACCATGAGTCCACAAGTACGCACAATAGGGCAAACATTAAAATAGAGCACACTACTTATCAGCTGTCTGTCTGTCTGTCGATTATTGGATCCCAACATCCTATAGCTTTTACTCGCTTTATCAGTAGTACCAGATTAATCGTATGATAGTAAAATTGGCATGCTAAAGAGCTGGAGTAACAAGAAAATATACTGAATGCAACTGATATCAGGCTGCAAAAACTGCAGATTCTATTTCTTGGATAATTCATTCAAAGTACCAAATTACAGACAAATAACTAAACATATTTGACACAACCATCAACTAAGATTTCCCTTCTCAGATTCGAGGCAACTGCACAAAGCTGGTTAACATCACACATCAGATATATTCCTTTTCTTCATTGGATTTTGCAGCCCCCTGAATCTGGCTCTCGTCGAACATTCCCAAAGGCAGAGAGTTCAAAAAGATCCATATCACGTCCTGAGGATATCATACAGAGTTAGTTAGCAAGTTGGAAACTGAACATATAAATTTTGTGCTCAGTGATTGCTTCACCCAACGTCCCAACGTAGCAGGCTCATTCGAAAAATTACGTACCTGACACCCGACAGTACGCACTTCTCTGTGCCAGTTCAGATTTGGATATCTCAGTATTGTTCCCTTTAGACCGATTCACAGTAGCCTGCAAGTAGGTATTGGTATATCAGCCATGCTCCCTCGAATAAATTGGTCCGCATCACCGTAATGAGTAATTATACTAGCGCCTACTTTGACAGATCTGTGGGTGAAAGAAAGTAGGACACATGCACAATCAATAAACAACAGGTAGGCATATAATAGGAAGTTTGGTTCTCTCGGTTGCCTGTAAAGCACAGACCAGTATGGCAGAATCAACTATCTGGCTGTAAACATAGCACATTGTCATGTAAACAACGGAGACTGTATTGATCGGACAAGGAATTTGTACCTGTAAAACCTGGCAATTCTCCAATGTGCTCTTCCCACCCTGTCAATTCAAAGGGATCAGTAATATAACTCACTTCACTTGAAACGGGAGAGCACGCATGAACGGTAGACCTAGTATGAAGCAAACAGTATTCATGAGCGGGGTCTGCAATTGGAATTGGTATCCGGACCTTGGAGTAGGGGAGGATGTGGTCGTAGTCGTGGCAGAGGCAGCCGGGGCAGCCGACGAGCTTGCGGAAGACGATGTTGCCGAGCGCGTCGCGGCGCCACCTCTCCGGGTCGCGCCCGGGCACCTTCTCCGCCTTGTCCCAGCACTGCTGCTTGACCGCGTACGGGAAGCTCCGGGGCTCCGACGCGGACGGCGGAGGGGCTGTGAGGAGGTCGTCCAGGTCAGCGACGGCGGAGGCGGAGGTGGAGGAGCGGGGGGAGGTCGGCCGGGCCGTTGCGCCGAAGGACTGCGGTGGCGGGTTGTCGGCACGGCGCCGGCGGCGCATCGGCTTCCGGCCCACCATTATCTCCCTATCTCGAGGAGTCCCTGTGTGGGTGCGGGGATTTCTGGGGTTTATTTCGTGCTGTTGATTTCTGGGAGACTTCCAGGTGGGGTCTCTCCGTAAAACATGGGAAAAGCTCAGGTAAACGGGTCAGGCTACACAGTGCCCAGGCACCCTGTAGTCTTACGCGGTGCCCCCCCTGTCGGAAGTCAAAATTTCCAAAAATAGCAAGTGGGCTCGTATGTTGATAGTGACAGGTTCCAGAATTGGAAAGTGTGACAGGACCACATGTTATTCCATTGAGTGGGGACAAAAAATGACAGCTGGGCACCAAAACCAGCCTGTAACAAAAAAGGTAGAAAGATTGGACCGATCGACCCTACCTGCTCCTCTTTCTTCTTCGACCGACCCTTTCTTCCATCCCCTTCTCTTCCCTTCTGCCTCCATTAGAACCAGACCTCCATGGAAGGAACAGATCTTGGACCATAAAGTTACAGGCGTGTTCTTCAGCAAAAAAACGCAGACAAGGCAGGGCAACCTCCAGGGCAGCTGGAAGCAACCAGAAAAAGGTACATCCAACAATTCCCCACTTTGCAAAAAACCAGATCTGGTTTCTTACATGCAGGGTTTGTCCAGGAACAAAAAACCAGATCTGGTTTCTTACATGTAGGATTTATCCAGAAACAAAAAACCTGTTGATATAAGCTATCTATGAGGAACTGTTAACCCATTGCAGATCAAAAATCATAGGGACATGAAGCATCAGGTGTCCTAATCAACTTTAAAACCAAAGAACCATCTGGTTTTGACAGTAGAAAGTAGATGCATTTTTAAGTAGGTTGTAACAAACCAATGACATGTGAACATAAAACATTCTAGCAATCCAGGAAAACAAACATCTGTAGCCAAAAAGAGCATCATAACACCATTGTCAACACAAAATCTGACCAACTTGGCCATGTTCTTCATGCAAAATCGAAACCTGTAGTAGCTCTGAAATATGGAATTTTGTCTTCAGTGTTTGAAACGATGCTTCCCTTGATACTGGAACAAAAACAAGGAAAAAGTTAGAAAAACAAACATTTTTATTTGTTTGTTTGAAAAGATATTTTAATCAGTAGCAATGGAAAAATCATATGAGCATAGGTTATTCGAAGCCACGACACAACAAGATCGAGTGGGCATTCTCAACATGTATTTTGTTCCCATGAGTGACATATGTACAGTACAAACTATATAGTTCCTCCACATATGTGTGCCATGGGAATGTCATCATCAAAGAACAGTTTTGGGTTGCAGATCACCGAGCCCTTTTTGCATGTAGCTCTAGGAGCCAGTACTACGGGCTTGAGTATCGCATGCTCGGTGCATGTACAAAACTAACTCCTCGAACAATCTACCACTCATGCAAACCAAATTTCTGCTGCCCTACATATAAATAATTCACAAATAACTAGAAATCATAGTTTGGTTGAAATCTTCATTGCAATGCATTATCACAATTTTCTCTTGATATGTAACAAATAACTTGTTTTTCTCTTGATATGTAACAAATCCCTGTCATAATTTTTGTTCTGCAGTGGGGTCAAATGGATTTCAGGTTTCCTGGTATAGATCTAAACAAGCCGATACAAGACGAAGAGCATGGTCAGCAAAGCAGAAATGATACTAGCAATCAAGATCAAGATCATCAGCACAATGTGGAGGAACCTACAGGCAATGAGGAACAAACTACGGCCGATATACCTATGTCGACAACCATACGGGAGCATCTGCGAAACGGGAGGGATTGACACGGGGGACACAATGTCAACCGAGGATTCGGGTGGAGATGATGAAGTTCGATCAACACCGAGCTTAACTCCGGTAGAAAAACCATACCCGGATATGTTATTTGATACAGCGGGAAGCATTGATGTGCTACAATAGATATGCTAAGCATGTAGGCTTCTCCATCAAGTGCGGTACTTCCCGAATTCTCTGTTGACAAGCAGAAGGACAAACAACTGTTTGTATGTAACAAGAGTGGCAAACCTGTAGACATCAACAAACAAGAAGTTCCACCTGTGCGACAGAGGAACCGTTTCATAACTAAGAAGACTGATTGCAAAGCGCGCCTTCGAGTCAAGAGAAGGGGCCAAAAATGGCATGTCACAATGTTCATTGAGGAACACAATCATCCATGCCTAAAAAAGTTTTCGTTGAAAAGGTTCTTAAGGTCTCATAAAGGAATTCCAAAAGAAGAAAGGGAATTTGTGAAGCTGCTACATAAGGTCAATCTTTCAGCTGGCAGGGTGATGTCTATAATGGCAGAACTGTATGGAAAGCTTGCAAATGTTCCTTATGTCAGAAAGGATGTTAGTAATTACATGGCTACAATTGATACTGCAGCACAAACTAACAAAGATATGTCATTGTTGCTCGCCGAGTTTGAGAAAGTTAAGAAAGATGATGCAGATTTCTTCCACAAGCTTGATCTTGATCATGATGACAGGGTTAGAAGAATTTTTTGGGTGGATGGGCCAGCTAGGGCAGCATACAAGAAGTACAGTGATTGCCTGTCATTTGATGCGACTTACATGACTAATTGTTACAGCATGCCCTGCACACCATTCATTGGCATCAACCGATATGGGCAATCAATTCAGCTAGGTTGTGGTTTTCTCCGCAATGAACAAGAAGCTGATTATGTTTGGCTATTTGAGGCGTTTCTTGAAGCAATGGATGGAGTACAGCCTATGAATATCATAACTGATCAAGATGTAGCAATGAGAAACACCATCGCAGCTATATTTCCTGATGCATGTCACCGCAATTGTAGATGGCATATCATGCAAAATGCACAACCTGTGTTGGGTAATGACATGGCTAAAAATGAACCGTTAAGGCTGGAGTTTAATGCTACTATTGACTATAGCATGACAGTAAGCGAGTTCGAAACTAGGTGGGCAGAGATGCTTTTGAAGTACAATGTTGCAGATAATACGCATTTGCAGGATCTGTATGACATTAGGACTTCCTTTGTCCCTGCATATTTCAAGGACAGGTTTTTCCCATTCCTACAAACTACAGCGCGCAGCGAGGGATTTAATGCGATCTTTGAAAAGATACGTCACCCCGCACAACAGCCTGCACCACTTCTTCCTCCAGTACTTGAAGCTACAGGAGAGTATTGAAGTTGCAGAAGATTCAAACGAGTTCAAGGATGAAGACAAAGTCCTAAGATGTTGGGGAGAATGGCCTATGGAAGAACAAGCTTTGCAAGTGTACACAATGCCTATCTATTTGCGTTTTCGTGCTGAGCTTCGCAAAGTAACTTCCTATAACGCCAACCAGGTAGCTGAACATATTTTTGATGTAGTGCCAATTTCAGGGTCAGTTTTTGGCTATGGAAAAAGGAGCTACATAGTGGAAGCTAATTCAAATGAAGGAATGTACAATTGTGAATGTGCTAAAATCAGTAGGGATGGGATATTATGCTGCCATGTGCTGCGTGTAATGGGACAGTTAGGTGATGTACAAGCAATTCCAGCACACTACATTTTGCCTAGATGGACAATGCCCCCAGATGACATTGTCCAAGAAAAAATGGAATTGCCTGATGTGCCAGCAGACAGGAAATTATCCAATAAAGAGCGAAAACTACTGCGCTACGGAACACTTTGCAACAATTGGACTGATTATGCTAAAATTGCATCTGAATCAGAAAAAGGTACGGCGTTAGGCGACAAGTACATGCGTGAGCTGGGTAAAGAATTAACAATGAAGATTATCGCCGCAGCCAAGAGGAAAGAGAAGAAAAAACAAGGTAAAGACCAAGGGGTACCATCCATGTCTGAATTAGGTGGTGATCTTTGGACAAGGAAGCGGTGCCAGTACCAGCATGTAAGGGATCCTATAATGACTTCAACTAAAGGTCGTCCAGAAGAAAAGCGGAAGAAATCAGGGCTACATCTAAAGGCTTCAAAACCTCCGAAGTGCAAAGGTTGTGGTTCTGCGCAACACTCCACTGCTGAATGCCCTTCAAAGATCACTCCTAGCACAGAACCAAAGGAGTTCAACTTCTTCCATGATATGATTTAGTTGTTCATGGTGATGTAGTTATTTATGAGGGAGCTTAAATCTAAGTTGTTTTAATTGATAGAGAAATATTGTTTTATGAGACTTTGTGGATCAGATTTCGATATTGCAACTATGTGTGGATGAGCTGAAGCTCTGGTCATAATCTTCCGCATGTATTATTTTACTAAGGTTTAGTAAATGATCAACTATAAGAAAATGCTCTGTTGTTTTTGTTGTCTAAAATAAAGCTCGTATTATGCATGGAATAAACTTCCGCAACTACTAATAGTAAATGGCGAAGTGTAAAGAAATTACAGGAAGGTTGTTGCTTTCCCAAATACGTATTTTGCAACCAAATCATAAAATTTTCAGGCCCATATATTACAAGCAGAAAGCTGAGTTGTAGGAAAATTTCAACATACAAGTATGCGGGTTTTCGAACCATTAAATGTACCTCATTTTTTAGAACAGAGATCTTGCCGGGCTATCTTGTTATCGCACCATTCAAGCCACTTGAGTGTAAAGCTGCTTCCTAATGATTTCCATGTCCATTGGGTTGATTGAAGTCGATAGTTTCCTACCGTTCCATAGCTCGATGAACTTGAGCATGAAGTACCCGCAATCGTACCTTGCATGCCAACAAGTAGTTGTGGGATGTATAAAATATAATTCTGCATAAAATGAAGGAAAGGTACTTGTGAAACAACAATGGAAAAAGTGTGATGGAAAATCACTTACGTAGTTTTCTGCATCGGGGTAACGATGTGCTCTGTTGCCCAACACTCAATGTTTATCTTCGAGTCGCTGTAGTTTTCAGCCCACAAGTACTTTATTGAACCAATGATAGACCTGTAATCTTTCTGGAATGAGCGGTTCCCTTTAGCTCGTAGCGAATCCATCACCTCGAACCTCTCCGCCTTTAGGTTCAGCACAATCAGGTAATAATGCCCAGTGAACAATTCAATGTCAGGAGTCAGGTCTTGCAACACTGGGAACAATACCTGTAGTAATTCAAAGCCACAAAAATATTTAAAAAAAAGCGGTGGACTGTGGGAAAACAACATGATAATGGCTACTCCAAGTGCAAAAATGACACATGAGTTGAAGAAAATTAAACAGTTACCTGCTCTTTGTGATCTAGACGATTACTTGGAGTCATTTGGAATGCTTTGGATACAAATTTGTCATGAATGCACATCACATCCCTAAGCTTGGTCTTCATGATATCCGGTACCAGCAAATGGAAAACAGTTGATTATAAAAAAACTTGAGAAAAATCATGTAAAAAAAAGGATAAAATTACAATTTGGTTGATTGAAGTTTGAAACTCACCGCCATCATCAATGTGTTTCTTCTGCTTTTCCATCTCTTGTGCAAGAACACGAAGTGCCAATTCACAAGTAGTATTACTTAGTTGTGCTCCTGGCCTAACAGAATCTGCTAGGTCTCGGACGTGGATGTAGAATTTTCCATCATCAATAATTCTGCGTTTGTTGATGACATCTGTAGATGCCCCACCATAGTCAAGAAGCCTGCTGTAGACCTCGTTAGCATATTTCGTTGCAGTCTCCTTCTTGCTACATCCTAGAAATGGTGACTTCTGAGTTTGGGATGGCTTAACGATCCTTTTCTTATGTGCTTCAGGAATGGGGGTGGAACTGTTTGGGGCACACGCTGTAAGAGGAGCATCTTCGGCAACATGCCCCTTTCCGGTTGATGGAATCCTGGTTGGCATGTCAATATTGGCATAAATCTTATCTAACGAATCCCCACTCTCATTGCTTGAGATGACCACTATCTCTTGGCTTGTCCCCACTTCAGCTGTAGTTTTTGAAGAGTTCGGTTCATCGAACCCAAGATCAAAGGAGGGGTAGTACTCGATAAGCTCTTGTCGTTTAATCTGAGACAATGTTTCAGGCCGATTCTCAGAGCTGCCAAATTGGATCTCTAAATTCCTGTTCATGCTGTTTTGGCCATCTACAGATTGTTCCACAGGCATATCCTCATTCCTATCATTCTCCCTTGCTTGAGCTGTAGCAAACCGTGTTAGTCTCCTAGGACTATCAGCAACTTTGCTTGCAAAAATGTTCTTGTTGTTTGCTCGACTTTGGACTTCCTTCTTCTTGTGAGATGCCTTCAAAGGAGACATGGATCTGGTTATCGGCCTCCTGCTGATTGGACTAGATTGCACCTTGCTACTTTAGGAGGTACTTTGCATTGCTACGATCAGTGCAGCAGTTGCATCAGCTTTGTGATTTTCCTCATGGTTGTGTTCTGCCTGAAGCACAAATGAAACAGCCTTCTTCCTTTTTGAAGATGAAGTTCTTTTCATGTCACTACGAATGATGCTTCCCTCACATACTTTGCCTTGGAATTGCAATGGTGTTGTGTTAGCTGAAGGATCTACCGAATCATCCTTGTGCTGAATGTTGTTACTCGAAGTCGACTGGGACCATGTTCCATAACTCTGAAGCTGCTTCAAAGCATCAGGAGTTACATCGCAGAGACAGAGATGGCTGGCCTATAGTTGCAGCCAATTCCTTTGTGTCAAGTTGTTCATCGTTCTTTTGTTTTCCCAATTCTTCAACTAGGTTATCTTCGTAGTCGTAACAGAGAAGATATCTTCGTAACACAACTTCTCTGTAATCTTATCCTTGCTTGCAGCGTCTTCATGAACTTTGATGCTCCTTATCTACATATTTCCTCTTCCTTAATTGGACAGTGTCCTCATCAGAATATGTATCTTCAACCAAGGCAGCTTTATCAAGCGGAACAGTGTCCTCATGTACCTCTTGCTTTTGTCCTCCTTGATCATGCTTCTTAGTTGTAGCACGGACATATTTTCTCTTCTTTGGTTTCTCCTTTTTTGTAGGATGGCCACCTTCTTGATCAGCAAGCTTAGTAGATGCATCATTGTCTCCTAGAGATTTAACAAAAGATGCCACGCCCTCTTCAAATACGGCACACATGTTGATCACGGCTGGCCTATACCTTGCCAACTCCTGATAAAATACATATAAAGAGTCAAGCTAAAACAAAATTAAAGAAATATAAAAATGCTTACAATGCCGACCATAAACCATGAACATGTAAACGAAGAAAAAAAGAGTGGAAAAATAGCATGCATACACGATCTGAATGATTGCACGGCATATGCCGCTTTGATGAACATATCAATCACATCGAGGTTCATTATTAAAAAGAGATAGTTTCACCCTGTAACAAGCCTTGAGTCGTGCATATGGATGAAAAAATCAGCGGGAGCTATGTTGTTCGGAAAAATAAAAAATAGAATGACTACCAAATGTATAATCGATCCGTATGTGTCATCTAAAACAAAAGTACTTACGGTGTAATGCACCAAAGGATCCATTTATATCTTTATCAAGATCAGCTACAAGTGATATCGTGCTGTTTGTCCACAATGTACATCGAGGCTCGTCATCCGCGGATCAACTGCGGTTGTTTCTAAGGAATCCACATACAAGATCTGCCAAAAAAGACACAAATTAGTACATCCCCAAAAATAAGAAAATCTTGTCATCAGCACATACACAAACACCAATCAAAAAAAGAGGACAAATGGAATATATATGATAAGAAAACTCACCATGATATATGGCATGCAAGCCTTGAACCAATTCTTCCGGTCCTTTGCATTGGCAGTCTCTTTTAGGATATCAATGATGAACTCTGCCCAATTCAAGGTGCGATGGCATCTATATTAAGCACGGATGGGTAGCATTTGGGACCGACTTTGATGCGGTGGTTGGAGCAAAAACAGAGCTGATCATGTATATGACAAATTTTCTGAGATATGCATCATCCGCAGGGTAGTCTTTTCCTAACTCCTTCTCCAACGATGTAACATTTGGTTGAACTCCATCTGTGATCCCAAGCATGTTAAGCATCAGACTTGTAGCATCGGCATCAAGATAGTATGGGACGGCAGATCTGCCTATAGGTACTCCAAGAACCTAGACAACAGATTCAGCGGTTACCTAATCCTGCCCCTCTCCCCAAAGTCCAGCTGACATTTCACTGGTTCAAAACATCCCATCAAGAAACGGCACATTTCAGGTATAAGCTTCGAGCACTTCATCAGAATCATCCCTCCAAAATTTGCATCTGTTAGCAATTTCTTTTGTTCTGGAGTCATATCCTTACAAACCCTGACAAGCTTCATGGGTGATGATCGATTGAATAGGTAGCTCTGCATTAAAAAAAAAGGTAGGAATGCAGGGTTAATATACCAGGCATTATGAAAATGTAATTCAAAAATCAACATTATATTACATATCATAGTTACATGTTCATATTCTAAATAGAGACAGCTACCTGGTTTTTAGTCTTAATCGGCAATAATTCAGCCGGGCTTCATCATCAGCTGCAGTTGGTGCTACCACATTTCCTTCTGCGTCTGGAACTTTGGGTCTTGACTCATAATCAACTGGAAGTTTATCAGCTATAACTGCCTCCTGCTTCGAAACTATTGCATGCCCCTTGTTTTTCAACTGTAACTTCTTTTTCATGATGCTGAACTTTGAGTGTTTATCCTTTGAAGGTTGCTTCGGTGTGCGAGACGTCTTCATGATTCTAAAAATGAAATGAAAAGCCATGATATAACTAAGAAAATTTGATCCTATCGACAAGATAATAACCGCAAAAAAATGCTGAATAACTGTAATAGATTGGCACAAATTACATCACATTACGCCTATGTTACCAGGATGTATTTATTACTGAAAATATAGAAGCCTTCTAGGATGTATTTATTTCATGACAATGCCTTCAAAGGATGTAATTATTACTGAAATTGTACATCCTATATAGAATGTTCTACATCAAGAGAAAATTATTAGAAATCCATGTCCATGCCTTCCAGGATGTATTTTTTCATGTCCATGCATTCCATGAATGTAATTATTATTCAAAAAATACATCCTAACAGACAATCTCTGACAAGTACTCTTCATAAATTACATGATGAACAGCAAAAATAGCATCTGAATGTACTCTTCATAACAGACATCTGAATCTCATGAATCTCTAACCAGACATCTGAATGTGATTATGCCCAGCAAAACACAGAACTACGCAACTAATGAGAACTAATGCATGATGAACACTATGAACAATGAAAAACAAGCAAGACCAAAATTGACCATGACTACATGACCAGCTGTGACAAAGACAAAATAGCAAAGCCATACCACTCCATTTGCGCAGCCATAACCTCTACAACACGCATATGAACGCATATCGAACACCGAAATTAGACAACAAAAACAAAACAAAAAGCACCACAGTGCCTCGATCTGTCGCCGCCCATGCTATGTCGCCGCTATAGGGCACGTATAGGAAGCTACCGAATCATGGTGCGAGGATGGAGAACTCACCAAACAGGTCGTCGCCGATGCTCTGCCGCCGCGAACTGAAATCACGACCACCACGACTTAGAAGGGTCGATTCGCGAGGTCTCGGCACAAATTGGGCTTCGAAACCTCTTGAGCCGACTACAACGCCGCCTGAGAACCGTTGAATCGACCAGCCGCGCCACCGAAGGAATGCTCCAGCCTCCGACGGGGAAATCCAGCTTCCAATACGCAAATCCCCGACGGTAGAACCTCCCAGGAAACTACTAGTACTACCAGGAAACCCCGCAGGGCTTCACAGTAGGGCCTGGTCGCCGCCGGGGAGCTGTTTAGGGGAGTGGAGATCGGGGCGGTGGTCGCCGCGGGGCAGAGCGGAGGAGGGGGAATGGGGATGAACACATGCTTGGTTTCGAAACGGACGAAGGAAGAGGAAAGAGGAGGTCGCTGCCACGATTTTGGACGGTAGCGCCGCTCCATCCACGACGTCCAATCGCGATCCGACGGAGGAGACGCGTGAGCACGCTGTAAGACAAGGGAGTGCCCTGGCAGTTATTAGATTATACGCAGGTAAACCGTCTTTTCCTTTTTTTTGTTCTCGTTGCGTCCATTTCAACAAATTTGACTCTTTTCGAAAGTTCAGCACATCACGATTTAACCTCTTTTTGAAAAATATTCAAAATCTAACCCTTTTTAGTAGCATCTTCCACCGAGGCGCTACCCTCTTCACCGTAGCGCCGCTTGCAGTGGCGCTGAACATGTGCCAGCGTGGCGAGACTGGGCCCACAATTTGCGAGGTCAACTCCCTTCACAAGGGCACTATCCTTTTAAAGTTCAACTCCCCTCTGAAGGGTGCTACCCTTTAGAATATGTTAAGCCGCGTGGGCCGCCCCCATCCCCTCCACCAACCACTTACCCCTCACACCCCGACCAGGAAGGAGCCAGGGCGCGTCCCCCTCTCTCTTCCCTCTCAAATCCCTCCCCCAAATCCCTCAGATCTGAAGATTCCTTCGTGGATTTTGGTCTTCATCCCTCCCTTAGGTATTTCTATTCGATCCCATCAAATTTATTCAAAAATCTTGTCTCATTAGACCCAATTGTGTGTAGTATTGGTGAAACCCTAGAGCATCATAAATTTCAAAATTTGTGTGGTCTTGTTGATTTTGTTTTAGTTTGATAGTTTTATTAGCCTCTAGATTGGCCTATTTTGCTAGTTAGAGTTATGGTATGTGACTATGATTTGTTGTCAATATTGACATGTATGGTTTGAGTTTGGTATTGTAGATCTAGATAAACTTGGAATGTGAAGATTGTAATTGATATACTTTTTTTACCAGGAAAACCGTAGGAGAAGCCCCCATTGATATACTTATTGTTTATGCATTTTGTTTTTATATCTTTTTTGTAGATGGCAAAACTTGTTGTAGGCATTACTGTTCGCCTATCTTAGTTTTCAAACATTGTTGTAGGCATTTTGTGTTTTCTTTTTGTCTTAGAATTGTTTGCTTATGTTTGTTTGGAAATATTCTTCATAGTAACTTTAATATAAAATTGTTGTAGGTATGGCGTCGTCCGATCCGACGGAAAACCCGAGGAAGTGGAAGCACACCGTTGACCTTTGGCCATCCAATTTTCCCGAAGGGACGGAACGGGCTCGTTGTTGGTGCGGTGACCTTTGTGTCTCCAAGCGATATGATGATTGGGATGCCAAGCATGGAAGGAGGTTTTGGATGTGTCCTAACTATTCACATGACAAGGCCAAGCCAAGAAATCCATATGACTACCCACCGGTATGAGTCTCCACTTGTAATGATTTTTTCTTGAGTGCTTGTCGTTAATAATATTAAATGTGTATTTGCAGTCTCCTCCACCTCTTTGTCAATTTGTGAAGTGGATAGATTTGGAGCAAGATCCCCGCCACAAGGAAGAGGTTGATTACGAGGAGCAAAGGAAGTGGAACTACATGTTCTAGTTGATTCGTGAGGAGGAGCGGGGGGAAAAGATGAAGATTAGACTTGAGAAACAAAGTTTGGAGAAAGAGAAGAAGGAGGAAGAATAGAAGGATCTTCGTGAGGCGGAACGGGAAAAAAAGAGAGAGAGGGTTCGTCGTGCAAGGGAAGAGGCGGAAGCGGTAGAAGATGCAACCAAGCGGAAGGGAAAGTACCCCCGTTGGACTCAATGAGTCCTGAACCTATAGAACTTGTTATGTACTGAATCTTGTTGTTTTGATCGTCATAGATGAACCTAGTTATGTATTGGACCTCTACAACTTGTAAAACCTGTGGATTTGATGTTCTGGATTTGAGAACTGCTATTTTGAATTACCTGTTAAATCTTGTTTGTGTTGGTGCTTGAGAATTGCTGAGAAACAGAGGAAATCAAACATGGCTGGCTAACTGTGAAGCCCCAAATAAGGGAGCTACCAAGTGAACAAGGTAGCGCCCCAAGCAAAAGAGCTACCCTTCGCGATTTCCTTCTAGGCGCGAACGTGTGCCGGCTAACACCGAAAAGCGTAGCGCCGCATACAAAGGAGCTACCCTGCGAAACGAGTAGCGCCCCACTGGTGGGAGCTATCCTTTTCTCTGCATTTCTTCTCTGCTAATGGTATTGTAATGACTCCAACAAATAACATTAAAGTTTGACATCACAGTATCTGAATATGAATCTAAAGTTTAACATCACCTTAGTTCACGATATTACGATCCATAGTTCGACATAAACTTAGTTCACGACTGAAAGAACATTTCATGATCTCTGAGGTTTTGTGTGTTTGTTAACAACACCGGTGACAATTTAACTGTGTGCTAAGTGAGTTACAGATATAGAAAAGATATCATCGGGTAAATCTCGACCCACTCAAAAAGGAAGAAAATGAGAAGCTGAAGATATTCCTTGGTCGGCACTGCCGGTGATGTCGGGCCGGCACTGCCGGTGGATGCACCCCGGCACTGCCGATGGATGCACCCCGACACTGCCGGTGGCTGCACCCCGGCACTGCCGGCGATTCTAGCCCAGCACTGCCGGCCTGCCTGTCGACCTGCTGAATCAAAATATTGGCCGGCACTACCGGCGTCTCAAGGCCGGCACTACCGGTGAAACCTCTCCAACGGGCAGAAAAGTGGGTGGGGTATAAATAGGACCCTTCCCCTACCTTGGAAGGGTGCTCAAACCCTAAAATCTTCCTCCACCATTGCTGAGCCACCAAGAACACCAAAATCGCCAGATCTCCTCCCTCAACCACCCAAATCCCTTGTGCTTTGGAGAATCGAAGGAGAAGACCCCGATCTACATCTTCACCGAAGCGATTTGCATTTCCCCCTCATTTTGTTGAGGGCCGTCTTGCTAGTGTTCCTCTTTGGATCCCTAGTTGTTTGTTGTTGATGTATACTTGTTGATTGTTGTGTTGTTACAGATTTGGGAGCCTCCAATTTGGTTGTGGCTATGTGCCCCAAGAACCTTGTAAAGGCCCGGTTTCCGCCTCGAGGAAATCCCTTAGTGGAAGTGGGCTAGGCCTTCGTGGCGTTGCTCACAGGAGACCTGAGTGAAGCCTTCATGGCTGTTGGTCTGGCTTTCGTAGCGACCACACTCCTCCGAACGTAGACGTACCTTCTTGCAAAGGAAGGGAACTACGGGAATCAACTCCGTGTCTCCGTGTGATCCACTCTCGGTTACCTCTATCCTTTATCTCCTCTATATATTGCGTAGCCTTATCTTGCTTAGTCGTTGACCGTGTCATATAGGTAAATTCACATAGTTGCATATCTAGAGAATTTACCTTTGTGTCAAGCCTAAATTGAAAAAGAACTAAAAATTGGTTAGCACCTATTCACCCCCCCTCTAGGTGCGGCATACGATCCTTTCAATTGGTATCAGAGCCTCGGCTCTTATTTCGGGCTTAACCGCCTAAGAGTATGCCGGATGACGCACCTTCGGAAGGGGCCGCAAAGCCGGTCTCCATGGATGATCTCAAGTCGATGGAAGCATCCTTGAGATCCGCCATGGAAACCCAAATGGAAAGCTTGATGAAAATGTTTTCCGATCGCTTTCCCGCGGCTCCCCCCCCCCCGTCATCCCCACCATAGAGGTAAAGGACAAGGGTGCGTTAGAAGAGGGAGATGCTTCGGCATTACCCTCCTCTACCAATCCCTTGAATGGTGATAACTTAACCACTATTAAAAACCCCATTGCTTCTCCTAGGGGAACTAGTGGAGGTGTTAGCTACAATCAAGTGGCTCCGCCTTTCCTATCTCCCGATATCCCGGTTCCTCATCCTCATATAAACATTCGGGGTGACCCACCTAAGTTTAATGATAAAGATTTCGATACATGGCAATTTGAGTTTCGCTCTCATGTTCGCAGTGCTTCCAATGAACTTTGGAGAATCATCATGGAAGGCTTCAAGCCTTACAACCCCGACAAGTTGACTAGAAGAGAAGCGGTTGATAATCAACTCAATGACATTGCCTTGTACATGATTCAAACTAGTGTGGGGACTAAGGACTTGTCTCGTGTTCGGAATTTCTCCACCGCCAAGGAAGCTTGGGATGGTTTGGCCGCTAGTTGCATGGGAAGTGATAGCATGAGAAGGAACAAGTATAATGCCCTTCGGAATCAAGCCGAAGGATTCATGAGGCTACCGGATCAAGATCGTGAAGTCATGTATAGAAGACTTATCACCGTTGCCGATGCTTTCCGGAATGTGGGTGCCAAACACATTGATGACTCTTGGATCAAAGATAAGTACATTGACTGCATGGTGTCGTTTGAACCCATTGATGTCAAGACTCTTGTTGGGAGAGAATGATTTTCCTCTCTAACTTCTCAACAAGCGGTGCACGAGTTGCAAGCTCTCAAGGTGCTCGAGCAAAACTCTCATGATTCTCGCAATCGTGCCATTGGAATGTCAAGAGGGACCAATCTTGCCTTGACGGTCAATTCCGTGGAAGAAGTGAACCCTCAAGAACCATATAGGACATCTTGGAGTATGTCCTATCCGGAAGACTTGGAACTCCACTACAATGATCACATGGCATTCCATGAAAAATCCTTTTGGGTTGATCCATCCAAGGCCAAGGAAGACAACATCAACAGAAACAAATCAAGTGGGTTCAAGAGCTCGGGCCCAAAAACAAGATCATGCTACAATTGTGGTGACAAGAACCATTTCATCGCCCAATGCCCCTATGAGCATCGAGAGACTCATGGTGGAAGGCTCATTCTCAAGGACAAGAACAAGAACAAAGAGTCAAAGACCCCCAACAAGAAATTCTACAACAAGAGCAAGAAGGGCAAGAGGCCATCAAGGATTGTGCTAGTGACTAAGGAAGAATACTCTTCCGATGAAGTTGAAAGTAGTAGTGATGAAGAAGAAAGCTCAAAGGAAGTGGCCGCCATTGCCACCACCAATATTCCCTCTTCATCTCTCTTTGAATCCCCCAATGAGAATCCTCATATCAAGAATGCACATTGCTTCATGGAAAGGTCCATCTTGGACACATCTACTGTGTGCTATTGATGTCTACGTTCCCCCTCCTTTCCTGTAGACAGTGTTGGGCCTCCAAGAGCAGAGGTTTGTAGAACAGCAGCAAGTTTTCCCTTAAGTGGATCACCCAAGGTTTATCGAACTCAGGGAGGAAGAGGTCAAAGATATCCCTCTCATGCAACCCTGCAACCACAAAGCAAGAAGTCTCTTGTGTCCCCAACACACCTAATAGGTGCACTAGTTCGGCGAAGAGATAGTGAAATACAGGTGGTATGAATATATATGAGCAGTAGCAACGGTGCCAGAAAATAGCTTGCTGGCGTGTAGTTGATGGTGGTAGTATTGCAGCAGTAGTAACGCAAGAAACAAGAAACAAGCAGCGATAGCAGTATTTAGGAACAAGGCCTAGGGATTACACTTTCACTAGTGGACACTCTCAACATTGATCACATAACAGAATAGATAAATGCATACTCTACACTTTTGTTGGATGATGAACGCATTGCGTAGGATTACACGAACCCTCAATGCCGGAGTTAACAAGCTCCACAATTTGTTCATATTTAAGTAACCTTATAGTGTAAGATAGATCAATACAACTAAACCAAGTACTAACATAGCATGCACACTGTCACCTTCATGCATATGTAGGAGGAATAGATCACATCAATATTATCATAGCAATAGTTAACTTCGCAATCTACAAGAGATCATGATCATAGCATAAACCAAGTACTAACACGGTGCACACACTGTCACCTTTACACACGTGCAGGAGGAATAGAACTACTTTAATAACTTTGCTAGAGTAGCACATAGATAAATTGTGATACAAACTCATATGAATCTCAATCATGTAAAGCAGCTCATGAGATTATTGTATTGAGGTACATAGGAGAGAGATGAACCACATAGCTACCGGTACAGCCCCGAGCCTCGATGGAGAACTACTCCCTCCTCATGGGAGCAGCAGCGGTGATGAAGATGGCGGTGGAGATGGCAGCGGTGTCGTTGGAGAAGCCTTCCGGGGGCAGTTCCCCGCTCTGGCAGCGTGCCGGAACAGAGACTCCTGTCCCCGCATCTTGGCCTCGCGATGGCGGCGGCTCTGGAAGGTTTCGTGGTTTTCGTCCAACGTATCGGTTTTCGATCCAGGGGCTTTATATAGGCGAAGAGGCGGCGCAGGAGGGTCGAAGGGGCGACGACACCATAGGGCGGCACGGCCGGGGCCTGGGCCGCGCCGGCCTATGGTCCAGGGGCCCGGTGCCCCCTCTGGTCCTTCCCGGGTGTTCTGGATGCTTCCGGTGAAAATAGGAACTTGGGCGTTGATTTCGTCCGATTCCGAGAATATTTCGTTACTAGGATTTCTGAAACCAAAAACAGAAGAAAACAGGAACTGGCACTTCGGCATCTTGTTAATAGGTTAGTTCCAGAAAATGCACGAATATGACCTAAAGTGTGCATAAAACATGTAGATAACATCAATAATGTGGCATGGAACATAAGAAATTATCGATACGTCGGAGACGGAACAGCATCCCCAGGCTTCGTTCTGCTCGTCCCGAGCGAGGTAAAACGATAACACGTATAATTTACGGAGTGACATGCCATCATAACCTTGATCATACTATTTGTAAAGCATATGTAGTGAATGCAGCGATCAAAACAATGTATATGACATGAGTAAACAAGTGAATCATAAAGCAAAGACTTTTCATGAATAGCACTTCAAGACAAGCATCAATAAGTCTTGCATAAGAGTTAACTCATAAAGCAATAATTCAAAGTAAAGGTATTGAAGCAACACAAAGGAAGATTAAGTTTCAGCGGTTGCTTTCAACTTGTAACATGTATATCTCATGGATAGTTGTCAACATAGAGTAATATAACAAATGCAATATGCAAGTATGTAGGAATCAATGCACAGTTCACACAAGTGTTTGCTTCTTGAGGTGGAGAGAAATAGGTGAACTGACTCAACATTGAAAGTAAAAGAATGGTCCTCCATAGAGGAAAAGCATCGATTGCTATATTTGTGCTAGAGCTTTGATTTTGAAAACATGAAACAATTTTGTCAACGGTAGTAATAAAGCATATGTATCATGTAAATTATATCTTATAAGTTGCAAGCCTCATGCATAGTGTACTAATAGTGCCCGCACCTTGTCCTAATTAGCTTGGACTACCGGATCATCACAATGCACATGTTTTTACCAAGTGTCACAAAGGGGTACCTCTATGCCGCCTGTACAAAGGTCTAAGGAGAAAGCTCGCATTGGATTTCTCGCTATTGATTATTCCTCAACTTAGACATCCATACCGGGACAACATAGACAACAGATAATGGAATCCTCTTTTATGCATAAGCATGTAACAACAATTAATAATTTTCTCATTTGAGATTGAGGATATATGTCCAAAACTGAAACTTCCACCATGGATCATGGCTTTAGTTAGCGGCCCAATGTTCTTCTCTAACAATATGCATGCTTAACCATAAGGTGGTAGATCTCTCTTACTTCAGACAAGACGGACATGCATAGCAACTCACATGAAATTCAACAAAGAGTAGTTGATGACGTCCCCAGTGAACATGGTTATCGCACAACAAGCAACTTAATAAGAGATAAAGTGCATAATTACATATTCAATACCACAATAGTTTTTAAGCTATTTGTCCCATGAGCTATATATTGCAAAGGTGAATGATGGAATTTTAAAGGTAGCACTCAAGCAATTTACTTTGGAATGGCGGAAAATACCATGTAGTAGGTAGGTATGGTGGACACAAATGGCATAGTGGTTGGCTCAAGTATTTTGGATGCATGAGAAGTATTCCCTCTCGATACAAGGTTTAGGCTAGCAAGGCTTATTTGAAACAAACACAAGGATGAACCGGTGCAGCAAAACTCACATAAAAAACATATTGAAAACATTATAAGACTCTACACCGTCTTCCTTGTTGTTCAAACTCAATACTAGAAATTATCTAGACCTTAGAGAAACCAAATATGCAAACCAAATTTTAGCATGCTCTATGTATTTCTTCATTAATGAGTGCAAAGCATATGATGCAAGAGCTTAAACATGAGCACAACAATTGCCAAGTATCACATTACCCAAGACATTATAGCAATTACTACATGTATCATTTTCCAATTCCAACCATATAACAATTTAACGAAGAAGAAACTTCGCCATGAATACTATGAGCTAAGAACACATGTGTTCATATGCAACAGTGGAGCGTGTCTCTCTCCCACACAAGCATGATGTAATCCAATTTATTCAAACACAAACAAAAATAAAAGCATACAGACGCTCCAAGTAAAGCACATAAGATGTGACCGAATAAAAATATAGTTTCAAGAGAAGGAACCTGATAATTTGTCGATGAAGAAGGGGATGCCTTGGGCATCCCCAAGCTTAGACGCTTGAGTCTTCTTGAAATATGCAGGGGTGAACCACCGGGGCATCCCCAAGCTTAGAGCTTTCACTCTTCTTGATCATAGTATATCATCCTCCTCTCTTGACCCTTGAAAACTTCCTTCACACCAAACTCGAAACAACTCATTAGAGGGTTAGTGCACAATAAAAATTAACATATTCAGAGGTGACACAATCATTCTTAACACTTCTGGACATTGCATAATGCTACTGGACATTAATGGATCAAAGAAATTCATCCAACATAGCAAAAGAGGCAATGCGAAATAAAAGGCAGAATCTGTCAAAACAGAATAGTTCGTATTGACGAATTTTAAAATGGCACCAGACTTGCTCAAATGAAAATGCTCAAATTGAATGAAAGTTGCGTACATATCTGAGGATCATGCATGTAAATTGTCTTAATTTTCTGAGCTACCTACAGGGAGGTAGACCCAGATTCGTGACAGCAAAGAAATCTGGAACTGCGCAGTAATCCAAATCTAGTACTTACTTTTCTATCAACGGCTTAACTTGGCACAACAAAACACAAAACTAAGATAAGGAGAGGTTGCTACAGTAGTAAACAACTTCTAAGACACAAAATAAAAACAAAGTACTGTAGGTAAAATAACACATGGGTTATCTCCCAAGAAGTTCTTTCTTTATAGCCATTAAGATGGGCTCAGCAGTTTTGATGATGCACTCGCAAGAAATAGTATTTGAAGCAAAAGAGAGCTTCAAGAGGCAAATTCAAAACACATTTAAGTCTAACATGCTTCCTATGAAGAGGAATCTTGTAAATAAACAAGTTCAAGAAGCATAATGCAACAAGCGTAGAAAGATAAAACAAGTGTAGCTTCAAAAATTTCAGCACATAGAGAGGTGTTTTAGTAACATGAAAATTTCTACAACCATATTTTCCTCTCTCATAATAATTTTCAGAGGCATCATGAACAAACTCAACAATATAAGTATCACATAAAGCATTCTTATTCACATGCATAAAAGTATCATTACTCTCCACATAAGCATAATCAATTTTATTAGTTGTAGTGGGAGCAAATTCAACAAAGTAGCTATCATTATTATTCTCATTATCAAATATAGGAGGCATATTGTAATCAAATTTATCCTCCATAACAGGCGGTACTAAAAGACCAATATCATTATCATAAATAGGAGGCAAAGTATCATCAAAGTAAATTTTCTCCTCAATGCTTGGGGGAATAAAAAGATCATGAAAACCAGCTTCCCCAAGCTTAGAATTTTCCATATCATTAGCAACAATGGTATTCAAAGTGTTCATATTAATATGTTCCATGGGTTTTTTAATTTTCGGATCAAACCATCCATGTCTTAAATCAGGAAATAGAGTAAAAAGCTCATTGTTGTCCATTATGCCTTACTAGTGTAAACAAGAAACAAAAAGATGCAATTGCAGGATCTAAAGGAAATAGCTTCGAGTACTTAAAACGGCGGAAAATAGCTTGGTAGCCGAGGTCCGGAGTGTGAGTACCTTTTACCTTTCCTCCCCGGCAACGGCGCCAGAAAATAGCTTGATGTCTACGTTCCCCCTCCTTTCCTGTAGACAGTGTTGGGCCTCCAAGAGCAGAGGTTTGTAGAACAGCAGCAAGTTTTCCCTTA
The DNA here is from genome assembly GCF_019359855.2 of Lolium perenne. Taxonomy (NCBI): domain Eukaryota; kingdom Viridiplantae; phylum Streptophyta; class Magnoliopsida; order Poales; family Poaceae; genus Lolium; species Lolium perenne. The sequence continues at coordinate 355,984,824 of NC_067247.2, read as the reverse complement.
AGTGGATCACCCAAGGTTTATCGAACTCAGGGAGGAAGAGGTCAAAGATATCCCTCTCATGCAACCCTGCAACCACAAAGCAAGAAGTCTCTTGTGTCCCCAACACACCTAATAGGTGCACTAGTTCGGCGAAGAGATAGTGAAATACAGGTGGTATGAATATATATGAGCAGTAGCAACGGTGCCAGAAAATAGCTTGCTGGCGTGTAGTTGATGGTGGTAGTATTGCAGCAGTAGTAACGCAAAGAAACAAAGTAAACAAGCAGCGATAGCAGTATTTAGGAACAAGGCCTAGGGATTACACTTTCACTAGTGGACACTCTCAACATTGATCACATAACAGAATAGATAAATGCATACTCTACACTTTTGTTGGATGATGAACGCATTGCGTAGGATTACATGAACCCTCAATGCCGGAGTTAACAAGCTCCACAATTTGTTCATATTTAAGTAACCTTATAGTGTAAGATAGATCAATACAACTAAACCAAGTACTAACATAGCATGCACACTGTCACCTTCATGCATATGTAGGAGGAATAGATCACATCAATATTATCATAGCAATAGTTAACTTCGCAATCTACAAGAGATCATGATCATAGCATAAACCAAGTACTAACACGGTGCACACACTGTCACCTTTACACACGTGCAGGAGGAATAGAACTACTTTAATAACTTTGCTAGAGTAGCACATAGATAAATTGTGATACAAACTCATATGAATCTCAATCATGTAAAGCAGCTCATGAGATTATTGTATTGAGGTACATAGGAGAGAGATGAACCACATAGCTACCGGTACAGCCCCGAGCCTCGATGGAGAACTACTCCCTCCTCATGGGAGCAGCAGCGGTGATGAAGATGGCGGTGGAGATGGCAGCGGTGTCGATGGAGAAGCCTTCCGGGGGCACTTCCCCGCTCCGGCAGCGTGCCGGAATAGAGACTCCTGTCCCCCAGATCTTGGCCTCGTGATGGCGGCGGCTCTGGAAGGTTTCTGTGGTTTTCGTCCAACGTATCAGGGTTTTCGATCCAGGGGCTTTATATAGGCGAAGAGGCGGCGCAGGAGGGTCGAAGGGGCGACGACACCATAGGGCGGCGCGGCCAGGGCCTGTGCCGCGCCGGCCTATGGTCTGGGGTCCCAGTGCCCCCCCTCTGGTCCTTCCCGGGTGTTCTGGATGCTTCCGGTGAAAATAGGAACTTGGGCGTTGATTTCGTCCGATTCCGAGAATATTTCGTTACTAGGATTTCTGAAACCAAAAACAGAAGAAAACAGGAACTAGCACTTCGGCATCTTGTTAATAGGTTAGTTCCAGAAAATGCACGAATATGACATAAAGTGTGCATAAAACATGTAGATAACATCAATAATGTGGCATGGAACATAAGAAATTATCGATACGTCGGAGACGTATCAGCTATCAACTCAAGAAGAGTATACCTCCGGAGATGATGATGTTGATGATGAAGAAGAAGATGAAACCTCAAATGGATTGGTTGCTCTTGCTTCCCTCTCCACCAACTCTTCATCACCATGTGAATTCCCCAATGAAGACATTCATATGGAGGAAGAAAGTTGCCTCATGGCTAAATCTTCCGAGGTATCATCTCCTAACCCCTCTATGCCTAACATATCAAATGATCTAGGGGTTGATCTTGCTAGTCTAAAAGTGAAACAAGAAATGCTTGATTTTGATGAGTTCATTCTTAACTTACAAGGTGACACTAGAAAGCATGTTTCAAATCTCATGATTCGTCTAGCACAACTAAATGATACTCTTGAGAAAAAATGTCAAACAGAGAGAGAAGACTCTCTTGAAATACATGCTCTTAAAAATGCTCTTGAGGAAAGTCAAGAATCTATAGCTTCTGTTGAAGAGAGGCTAGAAACTCTTGAAGAGCCTCAAGATAAAATTAACAAGCTCACTAAAGCTAGAGATCTTGATAGGGCTAAGGCTAAAGTGCTTAAAAAGGAAAAGGCCAAATTTGGTGTTGATCATGAGAAACTTATGAAGGATCTAGATGAACTAGACAAGGCTCACAAAGCCTTGAAGAGTGAATACTCTCTCCTCTCCAAGTCTAATGAGCAACTTCAAATTAGGTTTGCTTCATATGACATACCTAGTACCTCTACCCCTTCATGTGATCATGCAAATATTGTTGAGGAAAACGCTAGGTTGAAGGATGAACTTGCTAAGGCCTCCTCTCCTCAAAGTAAACTTTATTTGGATGATCTTTTGAGTAAGCAAAGGTCAAACAATGGGAAGGAGGGCCTTGGCTATAATGCCAAGGCAAAGAAGGCAAACAAGAAAAAGGCCAAGCCCGCACAAGAGAAGGAGAAAGCTATCACTAATGGTGAAGCTCCTAAGGGCAAAACCATTAATGATGATGATGCGGGAATTGCTAACCCTCACTATGTTCTATTTAAAGATTATTATGGTGATGTCTATGCTAAATATGTTGGCCCATATGATGGTTATGTTGCTTGGTCTATTTGGGCCCCAAAGACCCTTGTTGCTAACAAAAGAGGACCCATTGAGAAATGGGTACCTAAATCCAAAAATTGATCTCATGTAGTACTATGCCGCTAGAGGTTCAAATGGGTACTTGATAGTGGATGTACAAGTCATATGACCGGCGGCAAGAACCTCGTCAAGGAGTTGAGGCCCAACATAAATCATATCACCGTCTCCTTTGGCGATAATTCTACATTCGAGGTATTGGGTTTTGGCAAGGTTGTGGTTGTACACAACGTTACTCTTGTGGATGTCATGCTTGTCAAAACCCTTGGTTACAATTTACTTTCCGTTTCCGCCCTTGGCAAGATGGGTTTCGCCATCTTTATTGATGATGATATTGTGGTCCTCTTGTGGAGCAAGACTCTAAAAGTCGCTTTCGTTGGGTATCGCGAACATAATTTGTATGTGGTGGACTTCTCGGGGGGCCACCACCTCAAGTGCGATCTGCCTATTCGGAAAGGCGGATGTGGGTTGGTTGTGGCATCGCCGCTTGGCCCATGTCGAGAACTTTGCAAAGTCTTCACAATGGGAACCATATTGTGGGACTAATGGAAAATGTTTCTTTTGCCAAAGATCGTGTTTGTAGGGCTTGTGTTGAAGGCAAAATGCATGACTCTCCGCACCCAAGCAAGACTATCATCTCTTCCAAGAGGATCTTGGAGCTCCTTCATGTGGATCTCTTTGGTCCTACCTCTCATGCAAGTCTTGGTGCGAAGAAATATTGCTTGGTAATTGTTGATGACTATTCAAGATACACTTGGGTCTACTTTCTCAAGAAGAAACATAAGACTCAACAAATCTTCATTGACTTTGCTACCGAGGTGCAACGCTAACACAATCTCCTCATTATGGCAATAAGAAGTGACAACGGCTCCGAGTTCAAGAACTACACACTCAATGATTTTCTTAGTGATGAGGGGTGATGACGCGTGAAGCACACGTCCGTTGGGAACCCTAAGAGGAAGGTGTGATGTGTACAACAACAAGTTTTCACTCAGTAAGAAACCAAGGTTATCGAACCAGTAGGAGATGAAGGCCACGTGAAGGTTGTTAGTGAAGGAGTGTAGTGCGGCGCAACACCAGGGATTCCGGCGCCAACGTGGAACCTGCACAACACAATCAAAATACTTTGCCCCAACTTAACAGTGAGGTTGTCAATCTCACCGGCTTGCTGTAAACAAAGGATTAAACGTATGGTCTGGAGAATGATGTTTGTTTGCAAAGAACAACAGAGAACAATGATTGCAGTAGGTTGTATTTCAGATGTAAAAGAATGGACCGGGGTCCACAGTTCACTGGTGGTGTCTCTCCAATAAGATAAATAGCATGTTGGGTGAACAAATTACAGTTGGGCAATTGACAAATAGAGAGGGCATAACAATGCACATACATATCATGATAACTACTATGAGATTTACTTAGGGCATTATGACAAAGAACATAGACCGCTATCCAGCATGCATCTATGCCTAAAAAGTCCACCTTCGGGTTAGCATCCGCACCCCTTCCAGTATTAAGTTGCAAACAACAGACAATTGCATTAAGTACTGTGCGTAATGTAAACAATACAAATACCCTTAGACAAAGCATTGATGTTTTATCCCTAGTGGCAACAACACATCCACAACCTTAGAACTTTCTGTCACTGTCCCAGATTCAATGGAGGCATGAACCCACTATCGAGCATAAGTACTCCCTCTTGGAGTCACAAGTATCAACTTGACCAGAGCCTCTACTAGCAACGGAGAGCATGCAAGAACATAAATAACACATATATGATAGATCGATAATCAACTTGACATAGTATTCCATATTCATCGGATCCCAACAAACACAACATGTAGCATTACAAATAGATGATCTTGATCATGATAGGCAGCTCACAAGATCTAAACATGATAGCACAAGAGGAGAAGACAACCACCCAGCTACTGCTATGGACCCATAGTCCAAGGATGAACTACTCACGCATCAGTCCGGAGGCGGGCATGGTGATGTAGAGCCCTCCGGTGATGATTCCCCTCTCCGGCAGGGTGCCGGAGGCGATCTTCAGAACCCCCCGAGGTAGGGTTGACGGCGGCGGCGTCTCTGGAACTTTTCTCGTATCGTGGCTCTCGGTACTAGGGTTTTCGCGACGGAAGGAATAAATAGGCGAAGGGGCAGAGTCAGGGGGCACCCGAGGGGCCCACCCCATAGGCCGGCGCGGCCAGGGGCCCCACCGCGCCGCCATGTGGGGTGGCCGCCTCGTGGCCCCTCTTCGTCTCCTCTTCGGTGTTCTGGAAGGCTCCGTGGAAAATAAGACCGTGGGCTTTTGTTTCGTCCAATTCCGAGAATATTTCCTGTGTAGGATTTCTGAAACCAAAAACAGCAGAAAACAGAGGCGGCGCTTCGGCATCTTGTTAATAGGTTAGTACCGGAAAATGCATCAAAATGATGTAAAGTGTATATAAAACATGTGAGTATTGTCATAAAACTAGCATGGAACATAAGAAATTATAGATACGTTTGAGACGTATCAAGCATCCCCAAGCTTAGTTCCTACTCGCCCTCGAGTAGGTAAACGATAACAAGGATAATTTCTGAAGTGACATGCTACTATCATAATCTTGATCAATACTATTGTAAAGCATATGAGATGAATGAAGTGATTTGAAGCAATGGTCTATAGTTTGTTAACAAATAGATAATGACTAAACAACTGAATCATATAGCAAAGACTTTTCATGAATAGTACTTTCAAGACAAGCATCAACAAGTCTTGCATAAGAGTTAACTCATAAAGCAATAGATTCTTAATAGAAGGTTTTGAAGCAACACTAAGGAAGATTAAGTTTCAGCAATTGCTTTCAACTCGTAACATGTATATCTCATGGATAGTTGTCAACATAAAGTAATATAACAAGTGCAATAAGTAAACATGTAAGAATCAATGCACACAGTTGACACAAGTGTTTGCTTCTAAGATAGAAAGAAGTAGGTAAACTGACTCAACATAAAGTAAAAGAAAGGCCCTTTGCAGAGGGAAGTAGGGATTACTCATGTGCTAGAGATTTTTATTTTGAAAACATGGAAACAATTTTGTCAACAGTAGTAATAATTCATATGTGTTATGCATAAAACCTCCTATAAGTTGCAAGCCTCATGCATCGAATACCAATAGTGCCCGCACCTTGTCCTAATTAGCTCGGATTTCCATGGATTATCATTGCATTACATATGTTTCAACCAAGTGTCACAAAGGGGTACCTCTATGCCACCTGTACAAAGGTCCAAGGAGATAGATCGCATTTGATTTCTCAATTTTGATAGATCTCAACTTGAGGACATCCATACCGGGACAACATAGAAAACAGATAATGGACTCCTCTTTTATGCTTTAAGCATTCAACAACAGATAATATTCTCATAAGAGATTTGAGAATTAATGTCCAAGCTGAAACTTCCACTATGATACATGGCTTTGGTTGGCGGCCCAATGTTCTTCTCTAACAATATGCATACTCAAACCATTTAATCATGAGAAATCTCCCTTACTTCAGACAAGACGAACATGCATAGCAACTCACATGATATTCAACATAGGTGTAACAAGTTGATGGCGTCCCCAGAAACATGGTTACCGCTCAACAAGCAACTTTTAAGAACTAAAATACATAAGCGACATATTCATTACCACAATAGGTTTTTAGGCTACTTTCCCATGAGCTATGTATTGCAAAGACAAGGAATGAATTTTTAAAGGTAGCACGCAAGCAATTTACTTTGGAATGGCAGAAAAAATACCACATAGTAGGTAGTTATGGTGGATACAAATGGCATAGGTTTTGGCTCAAGGTTTTGGATGCACGAGAAGCATTCCCTCTCAGTACAAGGCTTTGGCTAGCAAGGTTGTTTGAAGCAAACACAAGTATGAACCGGTACAGCAAAAATTACATAAGAACATATTGCAAGCATTATAAGACTCTACACTGTCTTCCTTGTTGCTCAAACACTTTTACCAGAAAATATCTAGACTTTAGAGAGACCAATCATGCAAACCAAATTTCAACAAGCTCTACAGTAGTTCTCCACTAATAGGTTTAAACTACATGATGCAAAAGCTTAAACATGATCTATGAAAGCTCAAAACAATTGCCAAGTATCAAGTTATTCAAGACAATACACCAATTACCACATGAAGCATTTTCTGTTTCCAACCAAATAGCAATATATGAAGCGGCTTTCAACTTTCGCCATGAACATTAAAAGTAAAGCTAAGAACACCAGTGTTCAAATGAAAAAGCGAAGCGTGTCTTTCTCCCACACAATGAATGCTAGGATCCGATTTTATTCAAACATAAACAAAAATAAAAACAAACAGACGCTCCAAGTAAAGAACATAAGATGTGACGGAATAAAAATATAGTTTCACTAGAGGTGACCTGATAAGTTGTTGATGAAGAAGGGGATGCCTTGGGCATCCCCAAGCTTAGATGCTTGAGACTTCTTGAAATATGCAGGGATGAACCACGGGGGCATCCCCAAGCTTAGACTTTGCACTCTTCTTGATCATATCATATCATCCTCCTCTCTTGATCCTTGAAAACTTCCTTCACACCAGACTCAAAACAATCTCATTAGAGGGTTAGTGCATAATCAAAAATTCACATGTTCAGCGAGGACACAATCATTCCCAACACTTCTGGACATTACCCAAGGCTACTGAAAGTTAATGGAACAAAGAAATCCACTCAACACAGTAAAAGAGGCAATGCGAAATAAAAGGCAGAATCTGTCAAAACAGAACAGTCCGTAAAGACGAATTTTTTCGAGGTACTTAACGGGCTCAGATGAAAAAGCTCAAATTGAACGAAAGTTGCGTACATATCTGAGGATCACGCATGAATTGTTTCAGCATTTTACGAGTTTCCTACAGAGATTTCAACTGAAATTCGTGACAGGTAAAAATCTGTTTATGCGCAGGAATCCAAATCTAGTATCAACTTTACTGTCAAATACTTTACTTGGCACAACAATGAAATAAACATGATAAGGAGAAGTTGCTACAGTAATAACAACTTCCAAGACACAACAAGATAGTATAAAAATAAAAACAACATGGGTTATCTCCCAAGAAGTGCTTTTCTTTAACGCCTTTCAGCTAGGCGCAGAAAGTGCAAATCAAGTATTATCAAGAGAAGAAGCATCAACAGAGGAGTTTGGAGTTTTCTCAACTATGCATTGTATCTTATCTATGTAAGAAACTCCTCTTTTGTTACTCTTAGGCTTACTATCCTCTTCAAACAAATTTTCAGGAACAATCCAAGCAAAATTCTTTTCTAGTGCCTCATGCATTCCTATGAGTTTATTAGGTATTGGTATTTTAATCTCCCCCTCACAATTGGCTTTATTAGTGTATTTTAGCCTATCTTTTCCATCTTTTCAAGGGTATTTGCAAAATTGTTATAAAAGCCAAGCATCTTATGTTTAATAAAGACTTTCGTAGCTTCTCTAGCTACATCACCAAATTCTCTAAGAATGGTTTCTAAAACAAAATCTTTCTTTTCTCCTTCTTCCATATCACAGAGTGTAAGAAACATATGTTGCATTATAGGATTAAGATTAACAAATCTAGCTTCCAACATGTGCACTAAAGAGGCAGTAGCAATTTCATAATTAGGAGCAAGTTCCATCAAGGATCTATCTTCAAAATCTTTAACCGTACTAACATGAGTGAAAAATTCTTCTATATTATCTCTTCCAATGATGGACCCATGCCCTACCGATATATCTTTCAAAGTAAACTTAGGGAGAAGCATGGTTAAATAAACAAAGGTAAACTAATAAATAAAGTAAATGCAAGTAACTAGTTTTTTTGTGTTTTTTATATAAAGAAAGCAAACAAGACAGAAAATAAAATAAAGCAAGACAATAAACAAAGTAAAGAGATTGGATGTGAGAGACTCTCCTTGCAGCGTGTCTTAATCTCCCCGGCAACGACGCCAGAAAATATGCTTGATGACGTGTGAAGCACACGTCCGTTGGGAACCCCAAGAGGAAGGTGTGATACGTACAGCAGCAAGTTTTCCCTCAGTAAGAAACCAAGGTTATCGAACCAGTAGGAGATGAAGGCCACGTGAAGGATGTTGGTCAGGAGTGTAGTGCGGCGCAACACCAGGGATTCCGGCGCCAACGTGGAACCTGCACAACACAATCAAAATACTTTGCCCCAACTTAAAAGTGAGGTTGTCAATCTCACCGGCTTGCGGTAAACAAAGGATTAAAAGTATGGTGTGGAGAATGATGTTTGTTTGCAAAGAACAACAAAGAACAATGATTGCAGTAGGATGTATTTCAGATGTAAAAGAATGGACCGGGGTCCACAGTTCACTAGTGGTGTCTCTCCAATAAGATAAATAGCATGTTGGGTGAACAAATTACAGTTGGGCAATTGACAAATAGAGAGGGCATAACAATGCACATATATATCATGATGACTACTATGAGATTTACTTAGGGCATTACGACAAAGAACATAGACCGCTATCCAGCATGCATCTATGCCTAAAAAGTCCACCTTCGGGTTAGCATCCGCACCCCTTCCAGTATTAAGTTGCAAACAACAGACAATTGCATTAAGTACTGTGCGTAATGTAAACAATACAAATATCCTTAGACAAAGCATTGATGTTTTATCCCTAGTGGCAACAAAGACATCCACAACCTTAGAACTTTTCTCGTCATCGTCCCCAGATTCAATGGAGGCATGAACCCACTATCGAGCATAAGTACTCCCTCTTGGAGTCACAAGTATCAACTTGGCCAGAGCCTCTACTAGCAACGGAGAGCATGCAAGAACATAAATAACACATATATGATAGATCGATAATCAACTTGACATAGTATTCCATATTCATCGAATCCCAACAAACACAACATGTATCATTACAAATAGATGATCTTGATCATGATAGGCAGCTCACAAGATCTAAACATGATAGCACAAGAGGAGAAGACAACCATCTAGCTACTGCTATGGACCCATAGTCCAAGGATGAACTACCCACGCATCAGTCCGGAGGTGGGCATGGTGATGTAGAGCCCTCCGGTGATGATTCCCCTCTCCGGCAGGGTGCCGGAGGTGATCTTCAGAACCCCCGGAGGTAGGGTTGACGGCGGTGGCGTCTCTGGAACTTTTCTCGTATCGTGGCTCTCGGTACTAGGGTTTTCACGACGGAAGGAATAAATAGGCGAAGGGGCAGAGTCGGGGGGCGCCCGAGGGGCCCACCTCATAGGCCGGCGTGGCCAGGGGCCCCACCGCGCCGCCATGTGGGGTGGCCGCCTCGTGGCCCTCTTCGGCTCCTCTTCGGTGTTCTGGAAGGCTCCGTGGAAAATAAGACCGTGGACTTTTGTTTCGTCCAATTCCGAGAATATTTCCTGTGTAGGATTTCTGAAACCAAAAACAGCAGATAACAGGAACTGGTGCTTCGGCATCTTGTTAATAGGTTAGTACCAGAAAATGCATCAAAATGATGTAAAGTGTATATAAAACATGTGAGTATTGTCATAAAACTAGCATGGAACATAAGAAATTATAGATACGTTTGAGACGTATCAAGGGGATAAGGCATCAATATTCCGCTGCATACACTGCTCAACAAAATGGTGTTGCGGAGAGGAAAAACCGGACTCTCTTGGATATGGCAAGGTCTATGATGGTAGAATACAAATCCCGCTATAATTTTTGGGCCGAAGCTATCTCCACCACTTGCCATTCTTCTAACCGGCTCTATCTCCGTAAGGGCTTGAACAAGACTCCATATGAAACACTCACTGGCAACAAGCCTAATATCTCACACTTCAAGGAGTTCGGGTGTAAGTGTTTCTATAAAATTAAAGGATTTCGTTTATCTAAATTTTCTCTTAAAGCTTTGAAGGGTATATTTGTTGGTTACGGTGCCGAATCTCACACTTATAGAGTCTTTGATATATCTTCCAAGATTATCATCGAATCTTGTAGTGTGAAGTTCGAAGAAAATGATGGCTCCCAAGTAGGGCAAGTTGATGTATGTGCAGGTGATGAAATACCTCAAGATGCCATAGTAAGAATGGGTGTGGGATTTTTCCGCCCCATTGAGGGACACGGTGTGGCGTATCGGGAAGGACTATGCTCTACCACGGTGGAGCCCTCATCTTCTCAACATCAACAAACCCCATCTCTTGAGGCTAATGATGCACTGATACGTTCAAAACGTATCTACTTTCCCGAACACTTTTGCTATTGTTTTGCCTCTAATTTGTGTATTTTGGATACAACTAACACGGACTAACGCTATTTTTAGCAGAATTGCTCTGGTGTCTCGTTTTTGTGCAGAAACTCAACTTTCAGGAAAATCCCCGGGATTAATTCCAATGGGCCTATTTTCAAAGAAGAATAATGGAGCCAGAAGACCAGAAGGAGGGGGGCCACGAGGCAGCCACCCCACCAGGCGGCGCGGCAGGCCCCTGGGCCACGCCGGCCTATGGTGGCGGCGCCTCGGGCAGCCCCAGGTGCCCCCCTCTGGACAACTTAAGGGTTTCGACCTAAAGACGCACGGGGGTTAGACGAAATCGCCAGAAGACATCCAGAACACAGCCGCCATCGTGAAACTCCATCTCGGGACCAGAAACTCCGTTCTGGCACTCCGCCGGGACGGGGAATTGGAGGAGATCATCGCCATCATCACCACCGACGCCTCTCCATCAACCAGCCATGCTTCCCCCATCCATGTGTGAGTAATTCTCCCACTGTAGGCCGAAGGGGATGGTAGGGATTGGATGAGATTGATCATGTAATAGTCATAAGATTGTTAGGGCATAGTGTCTAGTATCCGTTGTTGGTACTTTTATGATATTGTTGCAACTTGTTATGCTTAATGCTTGTCACTAGGGCCCGTGTGCCATGATCTCAGATCTGAACATGTTATTGTTTCATGATGATATTCATTGTTTTATGATCATACCTGCAAGTTGTATACACATATTGCTATCCGGAACCCGAGGCCCCAAAGTGACAGAAATTGGGACAACCGGAGGGGGAGGCGGTGATATGAGGATCACATGTGTTCATGGAGCGTTAATGCTTTGCTCCGGTGCTCTATTAAAAGGAGTACCTTAATTACCAGTAGATTCCTTAGAGGCCCGGCTGCCACCGGCTGGTAGGACAGAAGATGTTGTGCAAGTTTCTCATTGCGAGCACGTACGACTATATACGGAACACATGCCTATGGTTATTTAGTACTTGGATACCGCTTTATTATTATCTGCAAATGCCCTACCTTGATTGTTACATGAGTTCTCTTATCCATGCAACGCCCGTTCATCCATCCTTGTGCCTACAGTATTTTAATCCTGCTGTTTACTATAATCACTACTGCTGTCTTTATTACTCTACTGCTTATATTTCACTACTGCTACTGCTATAAAACTGTTGCTACTGATAAACTCTTGCGAGCAAGTCTGTTTCCACGTGCAGCTGAATTGACAACTCCACTGTTAAGGCTTACAAATATTCTTTGGCTCCCCTTGTGTCGAATCAATAAATTGGGTTTTACTTCCCTCGAAGACTGTTGCGATCCCCTATACTTGTGGGTCATCAAGACTATTTTCTGGCGCCGTTGCCGGGGAGCATAGCTTTATTTGCAAGTTCACCTGGATTGATATTGTTCGCTGCAAATTCTCCATCATGGGTAAACCTCGCGATACTAAAGTCGCCATATTACCATTCACTACAAGAAAAGGTACAACTCTGAGTACCTCTGCTGCTCTTGATTCACCATCTATGATAAGTCAACTTGTTTCACCACCACAAGCTTCACATGCTGGTACTTCTGCTGAATCTGAAAATTCTTATAATTTTGATGATGCTTCTGCTGTGCTTGATGATAGTGGTTCGTTAGGATCTTTTCTAGATGCTACAATTGCTAGGTCTAGACAAATTGAAAATACTGAAACTCCTAATGAAAATATTGTTACACCTGTTAATTCACCTGAGTCTGTTGAATAATCTAGTGATGATCTTGATGAAGATTATGTGGAACTTGATGATGATTTTATTGATAAATGCAATGCTACTACTGATGCAAGTAAAATTAAAAAGCTTCTTGCACAACATACTGTTAGACATAAGTTGTCTCCTGATCCTAAATTTGCCACATCTCCTATAAACATTAAGGATAAGGATTATGATTTTTCTCTTTATTTATCTCATATATCTATTGTTGAGAAAACACCTTTTTGTGGCACTGAAAAAGAAAGTGTTGTAGAACACATGATTGAGCTGTCTACTTTGAGTAGCTTGTTTTCTGACTATACCAAGAAGCGTACTTATTTTGTTGCTAAAATTTTTCCTTTCTCATTAAAGGATGATGCTAAAACTTGGTATAATAGTTTACCTCCTGATTCTATTGATAGTCCAAGTGGTTTGCTTGATGTTTTCTTTCGGAAATACTTTCCTGCTAGTGCTCAACATATTGCTTTGCAGAAAATTTATAGTTTTGACCAGGAAGATGGAGAGAAATTGCCTGAAGCTTGGGCAAGATTTTGCTCTCTTATCAGAGCTCGGCCTAGACATGATTTGGAAAAGCATGATTTACTTGATATATTCTATAGTGGACTAACCATTGAGTCTAGGGCATACCTGGATAGTTGTGCTGGTTGTGTTTTCAGGAAAAGAACTCCAGACGAAGCGGAAGAATTATTGGCTAAAATAGACCGGAATCATGATGATTAGACTACACCTGAACCAACTCCAGCGCCAATATTGAAGAAGAGGGGTATGATTAAATTAAATGATGAAGATATGAGGGAAGCCAAGAAATCTCTTAAGGAGAAAGGTATTAAATCTGAAGATGTGAAGAATTTACCTCCCATAGAAGATTTATGTAAGATAACTCCCCCTTCATCCATGATTGAGGTACATTCTCTTCAACGCTTTAGTAGGGAAGATATTCCGTATTCAAAACCTCCTGATCAATGTTTAGATGAGTTTGATAATTATATTGTTAAGCAAGATAATTTTAATATGAGAGTAGAGAATCATTTAATGAGAAATTCTCAAGCTATTAGTGAATTGCATGATATTGTGGAGAGAACCTCCAATGATGTTAAGATGCTTGTTAAACATTTTCATATGGTTCAAACTCAAATTGATCAACTCACTAAAGTGCAAAATGACTTGTTGAAAAATAGTTCTAAAGAAAAACATGCTTATGAAGTAACAACTAGAGGTGGTGTTTCTAGTCAGGATCCTCTATATCCTGAGGGGCATCCCAAAAGAGTTGAACAAGATTCTCAACGAATTAAAGAAATTAGTGCTCCTTCTAAGAAAAAGAAGAAGAAACATAAAACTGTTGTAGAATCCTCTGAGCCTGCTAATGATCCTAATAGTATTTTTATTTCTGATGCTGAAACTGAAAGTGGTAATGAACATGATAAAGAAAATGATAAGAATGATGCTTCTGATAAAGAAGAAGTTGAAGATGAACCTGACAAGCATGCTAAAAATAAAAAGTATACTAAAGAAGATTTTATTGCTAAGAAACATGGTAATGAAAGAGAACCTTGGGTTCAAAAGCAAATGCCTTTTCCTGCTAAGAAACTAAAATCAAAGGAAGAAGAACACTATAATAAATTTTGTGATTGGATGAAACCTTTGTTCTTGCAAATCCCTTTGAATGATGCTATTAAATTGCCTCCTTATTCAAAGTATATGAAAGATATTGTCTCTAACAAAAGGAAAATTCCTAATGAGGAGATTTCCACTATGCTTGCTAATTACTCTTTCAATGGCAAGGTTCCAAAGAAGCTGGGTGACCCAGGTACACCGACTATTCCTTGTTCCATCAAGAATAATTATGTTAGAACTGCTCTATGTGATTTGGGAGCAGGAGTTAGTGTTATGCCTTTTTCTCTTTACAAGAGACTTGATTTAGATAAGTTGATACCAACCGATATCTTTGCAAATGGCTGATAAATATACTGTTGTTCCTGTTGGTGTATGTGAGGATGTTCCTGTTCAAGTTACTCAAAATTGCTTAATATTAACTGATTTTGTTGTGTTGGAAATGCCTGAAGATGATAATATGTCCATTATTCTTGGAAGACCTTTTCTTAATACTGCAGGGGCTGTACGTTATTGATTGCAATAAAGGAAAGGTTACTTTCAATGTTGATGACAAGGAACATACTGTTTATTTTCCCAAGAGGATTGATAAAGTATATGGAGTTAATACAATTTCTAATTTGCGATCTATCAAAGTGGGAGATATTGATTGTCCAATATATGAGCCTAAAGAAGAATATCAAACTCTTATGATTGGATCCATATCAATACAATATAAGGTAACATGATTGATTTGAGGTTTATTTCTTCTTATGACATGTAAAAATTATTTGGTGGCAAGACTTGATCAACCTTGTTAACAAGTATATTTTATATGCATAGAAGAGCTAAACAACATTTCTTTCTTTCTCCACTTGTTTCACTTGCTGTAGCATTACTTGTTTTGCAAGATGCTTTGATTGTTTAGAGGTTTGAAAAATCTTTTTCTGCCCTATAATAATAATTTGGGATTTCTATTTTCCTGCCCCTGGCTCCTTAGTTGTACTCAGTTTTCCCCAGCTCCTTAGTTTTTCCTCAGTTTTCCCCAAGCCCTTGTTTGAAACCCGCAGAAGCTGCTCAGACGGCAGGATTCCCGTTTAGTTGACCGTTCTGTCACGTGTGGGGCCGCGTCGTGTGGGGCCGCGTCATGTGGGGCCGCGTCGCGTGGGGCTGGTAGAAAGGGACCGCGTGGGACAGGACGAGACCGCGTTTGGTTGCACGTGAGCAGGAGCTGGGTTCTGTCTCTCTCGGCCCCAAATTGGCATTATTAAGAGCACCTTTTTACCCTCTTTCTCTCTGTCCTTTTCACCGAAATAGTATCAAATCTAGAGAAGCTTGCATTTCTGTATTTCTTCAATTATTTGTGCCTTTTGGCCCTCGTTGTTTGCCCAATATGGCAGCAAATCTAGTACTCCCTCTGGTCCATATGTATGTAGTTAAATCTAGAAGCAAATCTCCAGGGTAATGTACGATAAATTCACAGTCATAGTAAATCGAGAAAACAAAGTAGGGCCAACAAAATATAGTAGAATAGGGATAGATAATAGGGATCCCTCCCTAGATAATAAGCTGCATACACAGCAGCCAACATAGTAACAGGTTCGAGGTTCTTCACAACACCATCATACTAACAACATAACAACAAGGGATCCCTAGCTAACAACAAAGGGATCCCAACAACAAAATGGGAGGCAGCAGCAGCACACGTCCAGGACTCCGCCTACCCCATCTGGCTCTCCCTCCACTTGTTGCTGCTGCTCCCCTTGGGAGCCTTGGGCTTGAGCGGAGGCATGCGCCCGACGGAGATCTCCACCCTCTGCATGCTGCGGAGGTGCATGCCGAGCGCCCTGTGCTTGGCGCGGAAGGAGTAGACGTTCACCATCTGCCGACCTTGGGGAAGGTGTTGCTGATGTTCTCGGCATGCGTGATGAGGCAGTTGAAGTCCGTGCCGCCGAGTCTCCTGGTGCAGAAGGGGCACCTGTCGACACCCTTGGTGAAGTGGAGATGTACTGGCCGACCTGCAGCCTCCGCAGCACCTGGCGAGTCTTGACGTCCTCCTCGTCGTCGTCGCTGCTGACGTCGCTGCCAGACAGCTGATCCATATCAAACAGAAACTATGAGTGAATGAGTTGCAACGATGACGAACGTGCATGATAACAAAGTTAGGAAAAACAGAGTCAGCCTCAGTTAGAGTGGGCATGATTATATATCTACAGGGAAGGTGTTAGCGAACCAAAGCTCATGCACAACAGATTTGTACATAGCAATGGTTCGCTGAACCCTCCCTGTAAAAATTTGTGCCCAACGATTCATCATAGGCAAAGAAACAGATTCCAGATCTGAACTTGAACACATTCCAGATTATTTGCAAAATTAAACGGTTGATATCTTTTGATTAGTGCATAAAATAACTGATTGAGATCCCATGATTACTTGCATAAATTAACTGATTGAGATCCAATTATTACTTGCATAAATTAACCAAACGGCCGAACCCCAAATCTTAAAGGAAATCACGAAGTGATCAAAACAAAATGGAATAAAATCGGTGCAAATATTAGCCGAATACTCATCCATCTACAGATCCATCTACACCATCAAAAATAGGGTTCAAAAAGGAATGGGGAACAAAAAAGGAAGCAAACCGTAGTTACCTCGTTCCATGGGTCCTCCAGGAAGGTGTCGTAGGGGTTCGGGGGCGGGACGTACGGCACCGGGTCATAGGGGTCAAATCCCGGTGGGATCTGACCGCCACCGGCGGCAGCAGCCTCCGATGCACCGGCGGCGGCGGCGACGTCCGTTGAGGGGACGGCGTCGAAGAGGGAGGCGTCGCGCTTGGAGCCGACGGCACCGTCGACGATGGGATTGGCATTCTCCTTATCCATCTCGCCGGCAGAGGAGAGGGAGAGGGAGAGGGTTTTTTTGCTTTGGAGAAGATGATGGGACGTGAGAGAGGCGTCGTTGCGTGGGCGAGTGAGAGTGACAGAGATAGTGGGAGGAGGCGTCTATAAAGGCGAGGGGTGGTTAATGCGACCCACGTCCTACGCGTCCACCGCTGCACGTCTGCACGTCTTGGACTTCTGCAATGCGACACGCGTCCACGATTGCACGTCTTCGACTTCTGCACCGCGACCCGCGTCTACGCGTCAACAATTGCACGTCTTCCATTTCTGCACCGCAACACGCGTCCTCGAGTCTAACCCTGGAAATTTAGATATACTCAGGTATAACCTCGAGTCATATACTAACATTTTTTGTGTGCTCAGTTTTCCCCTTGAGTGCTAATACTGGCTAGTGCAATATGCTCAGTTTTACCCTCAAGTGGCTGGTCAACAGACAGTCAACAAATGAGATTAACTAGTTAAATGAGTCATTTAATGTGCAAAAAATTCCGAAAAATAGTGGCACATACTCATGGAGTCTTTACCACAAATTGCCAGTTCTCAAAACATAGATAAGTCATAGATAAATCAAGTTTTACCACAAATTGCCACTTCTCAAAGGCCTTCTCAAATCACCTAGTAGCTATGAAGGTGCATGGTTTTCCACAATAAGCCCTTCCCAAAACAGCTTTCCCCAAAACATACTTTGTCTAAATGAGGCCACAATTCTCACACTCATGTATATTTGTATTGCAAATAGTTTGAGGTAGGCCAAGATGGGTTTCATTGTACAAAACACGCATTTTCCATTTTTTAAATCTCATATTTGAATCCCTTAGTCTGTTTATTACACAGGTGCCCTTGGTTTCTTGATACTACTCAGTTTTGCCCTCTCCCTCCACAAATTCTCGCAGACGTGCAACATTGCTCTGATTGGTCTAGCCCATGTCACGCGGATCGTGCCCGCCGACCGTTGATCGTATGATCTAACGGGCAGGATAACCCCTCTCTCTCTCTGTCGGCGGTTACCTTCCACTCTCTAAGTATGCTAAAGGGCGGTTTTCTGTATTCATTTTCACGCGCTAAAAATTATAAACTCTTTTAGGCATTACTTTTCACGCAAAAAATGATAAACCATCACCGATTGGTTGTAGCTATTAATTTTGACGCAAAAAATGATAAACCATCACTGATTTGTTGTAGCCATTAATTTTCACGAAAAAATGATAAACCATCACCGATTTGTTGTAGCCATTAATTTTCACGCAAAAAATGATAAACCATCACCGATTTGTTGTAGCCATTAATTTTCACAAAAAAAATAATAAACCATCACCGATTTGTTGTAGCCATTAATTTTCACACAAAAAATGATAAACCATCACCGATTTGTTGTAGCCATTAATTTTCACCCAAAAAATGATAAACCATCACCGATTTGTTGTAGCCATTAATTTTCACGAAAAAAATGATAAACCATCACCGATTTGTTGTATCCATTACTTTTCACGCAAAAAAAACTACCTATCTTTGTATAGAAGATCGTCTGTATGATTTTTGAGGTCATTTAGAGAAGGTAGAAACAAAATCCCTTTTGAGAAGGTCGAAAAAACCTAACTTGTTACAAAAGCTGGTTTCAGTGAGACCTAACCAAATTTGGCATACATGATGCCATATCTATAACAACAAGGAATATCTAAAAGAGAAAGTTTCACAAAATTTGAAATTTAGGGCGAAAATGATGCCATACATTATGCCATAACTTGTTACAAAATCTGAAAATCATGTGGGTATTATAAAGGGAAATAAAAAGTTCGAAAAATGTAAAAACGAAACAATCTATATATCTATGTATAGAAGATCAGCTGTATGAAATTTGAGGTCATTTAGAGAATGTAGAAAAAATCACCTTGTTAGAAAAGCTGGTTTCAGTGAGACGAAACGGCATGCGTTTAAGCAAAGTGATTTTTTCGAACATCTCCAAATGACCCCAAATTTGCCATACATGATGCCATACGTGTAACAACAAGGAACCCTATCTAAAAAGTGTCAAAAAAGTTTGCCCAACCGTATAGCTCTATCAAAAAGAACCTCACCATGGCGCTAGTATAATTTTGGGCTTAGTTACAAACTTTCGTTACCTAACCTTCAACACGAAACTTGTTTCAAATCACTTTTGGCGTACAAGAAACAAATCCCACCTTGATTCGAGCACCACAGCCTCCAAACGATGCCGATGCCGATATCGGCATGGTCAGAACGACTATGCTCGCCGCCACTGCTAGGTCACCGTCGGGATGCACCGTCAATCCCCTCCCCTCATTCGATCACTGACACACCAGAGATACCGCCGAGGCCAATGCCGAACGTACATGCTGATGCCAATGCCGAACATGCATGCACGCCGCTGTGGGCACGGCCACGCCGCCCCGCTATGCTGGACGCCACAGACCACCGCGAGGTCTTTCCTTTCGCCACCACACTCTTCTAGCACACATCTATACACGCCAGAAAGGAGAGACACTAGTTTTCTCTAAATTGCTCGCATTCGTGTCGGACACGGTTGATACGTCTCCGACGTATCGATAATTTCTTATGTTCCATGCCACATTATTGATGATATCTACATGTTTTATGCATACTTTATGTCATATTTATGCATTTTCCGGCACTAACCTTTTAACGAGATGCCGAAGAGCCAGTTGTTGTTTTCTGCTGTTTTTGGTTTCAGAAATTCTAGTAAGGAAATATTCTCGGAATTGGACGAAATCAACGCCCAGGGGCCTATTTTTCCACGAAGCTTCCAGAAGACCGCAGGACTTACGAAGTGGGGCCACGAGGCGCCGCCACACTAGGGCGGCGCGGCCCAAGCCTTGGCCGCGCCGGCCTGTTGTGTGGGGCCCTCGTGTGGCCCCCTGACCTGCCCTTCCGCCTACATATAGTCTTCGTCGCGAAACCCCCAGTACCGAGAGCCACGATACGGAAAACCTTACTGAGACGCCGCCGCCACCAATCGCATCTCGGGAGATTCAGGAGATCGCCTCCGGCACCCTGCCGGAGAGGGGAATCATCTCCCGGAGGACTCTTCACCGCCATGATCGCCTCCGGAGTGATGAGTGAGTAGTTCACCCCTGGACTATGGGTCCATAGCAGTAGCTAGATGGTCGTCTTCTCCTTATGTGCTTCATTGTCGCATCTTGTGAGCTGCCTAACATGATCAAGATCATCTATCTGTAATG
This sequence comes from Lolium perenne, assembly GCF_019359855.2. Classification (NCBI taxonomy): domain Eukaryota; kingdom Viridiplantae; phylum Streptophyta; class Magnoliopsida; order Poales; family Poaceae; genus Lolium; species Lolium perenne. The sequence goes on along the minus strand of NC_067247.2, from coordinate 355,964,558 downwards.
CTATATGTTGTGTTTGTCGGGATCCGATGGATAGAGAATATTATGTTATGTTGATTATCAATCTATTACCTATGTGTTGTTTATGATCTTGCATGCTCTCCGTTATTAGTAGAGGCTTTGGCCAAGTTTTTACTCTTAACTCCAAGAGGGAGTATTTATGCTCGATAGTGGGTTCATGCCTCCATTAAATGCAGGACGTGTGAGAAAGTTCAAAGGTTGTGGATGTGCTGTTGCCACTAGGGATAAAACATTGATGCTATGTCCGAGGATATAGTTATTGATTACATTACGCACCATACTTAATGCAATTGTCTGTTGTTTGCAACTTAATACTGGAAGGGGTTCGGATGATAACCTGAAGGTGGACTTTTTAGGCATAGATGCATGCTGGATAGCGGTCTATGTACTTTGTCGTAATGCCCAATTAAATCTCACTATACTCATCATATCATGTATGTGCATGGTCATGCCCTCTCTATTTGTCAATTGCCCGACTGTAATTTGTTCACCCAACATGCTATTTATCTTATGGGAGAGACACCTCTAGTGAACTGTGGACCCCGGTCCTATTCTTTTACATCTCAAATACAATCTACTGCAATACTTGTTCTTTACTGTTCTTCGCAAACAATCATCATCCACACTATACATCTAATCCTTTGTTACAACAAGCCGGTGAGATTGACAACCTCACTGTTTCATTGGGGCAAAGTACTTTGGTTGTGTTGTGCAGGTTCCACGTTGGCGCCGGAATCCCTGGTGTTGCGCCGCACTACATCCCGCTGCCATCAACCTTCGACGTGCTTCTTGGCTCCTAGTGGTTCGATAAACCTTGGTTTCTTACTGAGGGAAAACTTGCTGCTGTGCGCATCATACCTTCCTCTTGGGGTTCCCAACGAACGTGTGTATTACACGCCATCAAGCTCTTTTAAGCGCCGTTGCCCCGAACTGAAGAAAAGCTACACCACGGAAATTGCCAACTCCCACGGCAACAGCTCTTTTTCTGGCGCCGTTGCCGGGGAGATCAAGACACGCTGCAAGGGGAGTCTCCACAATCCAATCTCTTTACTTTGTTTTTGTCTTGCTTTACTTTATTTACTACTTTGTTTGCTGCATTATATCAAAACACAAAAAAATTAGTTGCTAGTTTTACTTTATTTACTGCCTTGTTCTCTATATCAAAAACACAAAAAAATTAGTTACTTGCATTTATTTTATCTAGTTTGCTTTATTTACTACTGCTAAAATGGGTACTCCTGAAAATACTAAGTTGTGTGACTTCACTAGCACAAATAATAATGATTTCTTATGCACTCCTATTGCTCCACCTGCTACTACAACAGAATTCGTTGAAATTAAACCTGCTTTACTGAATCTTGTTATGCGAGAGCAATTTTCTGGTGTTAGTTCTGATGATGCTGCTGCCCATCTCAATAATTTTGTTGAACTATGTGAAATGCAAAAATATAAGGATGTAGATGGTGACATTATAAAATTAAAATTGTTTCCTTTCTCTTTAAGAGGAAGAGCTAAAGATTGGTTGCTATCTCTGCCTAGAAATAGTATTGATTCATGGACTAAATGCAAGGATGCTTTTATTGGTAGATATTATCCCCCTGCTAAAATTATATCTTTGAGAAGTAGCATAATGAATTTTAAACAATTGGATAATGAGCATGTTGCACAAGCTTGGGAAAGAATGAAATCTTTGGTTAAAAATTGCCCTACCCATGGACTGACTACTTGGATGATCATCCAAACCTTTTATGCAGGACTGAACTTTTCTTCGCGGAACCTATTGGATTCAGCTGCTGGAGGTACCTTTATGTCCATCACTCTTGGTGAAGCAACAAAGCTTCTTGATAATATGATGATTAATTACTCTGAATGGCACACGGAAAGAGCTCCACAAGGTAAGAAGGTGAATTCTGTCGAAGAAACCTCTTCCTTGAGTGATAAGATTGATGCTATTATGTCTATGCTTGTGAATGATAGGACTAATGTTGATCCTAATAATGTTCCGTTAGCTTCATTGGTTGCTCAAGAAGAACATGTTGATGTAAACTTCATTAAAAATAATAATTTCAACAACAATGCTTATCGGAACAATTCTAGTAATAACTATAGGCCATATCCTTCTGCTAATGGTAATAGTTATGGTAATTCTTATGGGAATTCTTACAATAATAATAGGAACACACCCCCTGGACTTGAAGCTATGCTTAAAGAATTTATTAGTACACAAACTACTTTTAACAAATCTGTTGAGGAAAAGCTTGATAAAATTGATATTCTTGCTTCTAAGGTTGATAGACTTGCCTCTGATGTTGATCTTTTAAAATCAAAAGTTATGCCTAATAAGGATATTGAAAATAAAATTGTTACTACAGCAAATGCCATCCAAGTTAGAATTAATGAGAATATAAGATTGATGGCTGAATTGCATGCTAGGTGGGAAAGAGAAGAAAATGAAAAACTAGCTAAAGAGAATAATGTAGCTAAAGTTTGGACTATTACCACCACTAGCAATGCTAATGCTCCACATGTTGTTGCACCTCCTACTAATAATGGTAAAAGGATTGGTGTTGGCAATGTTTCCACTTCTAATGCAAAGCCTGTAAAACTGCCGAAAACTGCTAAAACTGCTGAAACTGCCTGTGATAAAACTGCTGAAATTTTTTCCAAAATTGGGGATGATGATCCCATTGCTGTAGATCATAATGGTTTAGACTTTGATGATTGCCACATCTCTGAAGTCATAAAGTTTTTACAAAAGCTTGCTAAAAGTCCCAATGCTAGTGCTATAAATTTAGCCTTTACAAAACATATTACGGATGCTCTCATAAAAGCTAGAGAAGAGAAACTAGAATGTGAAGCTTCTATTCCTAGAAAGCTAGAGGATGGTTGGGAGCCCATCATTAAGATGAAGGTCAATGACTTTGATTGTAATGCTTTATGTGATCTTGGTGCAAGTATTTCCGTTATGCCTGAGAAAATCTATAATATGCTTGACTCGCCACCATTGAAAAATTGCTATTTGGATGTTAATCTTGCTGATCATTCTACAAAGAAACCTTTGGGGAGAGTTGATAATGTTCGTATTATGGTTAACAATAACCTTGTCCCCGTTGATTTTGTTGTCTTGGATATTGAATGCAATGCATCTTGTCCCATTATATTGGGAAGACCTTTTCTTCGAACTGTTGGTGCTACCATTGATATGAAGGAAGGTAATATTAAATATCAATTTCCTCTCAAGAAAGGTATGGAACACTTCCCTAGAAAGAGAATGAAGTTACCTTATGATTCTATTATTAGAACAACTTATGATGTTGATGCTTCGTCTCTTGATGTTACTTGATACACACTTTCTGCGCCTAGCTGAAAGGCGTTAAAGAAAAGCGCTTATGGGAGACAACCCATGTTTTTACTACAGTACTTTTATTTTATATTTGAGTCTTGGAAGTTGTTTACTACTGTAGCAACCTCTCCTTATCTTTATTTTGTTGCATTGTTGTGCCAAGTAAAGTCTTTGATAGTAAAGCCAATACTAGATTTGGATTACTGCGCAGAAACAGATTTCTTGCTGTCACGAATTTCGACCTGCCTCTCTGTAGGTAGCTCAGAAAAATCTGCCAATTTACGTGAGTGATCCTCAGATATGTACGCAACTTTCATTCAATTTGGGAATTTTCATTTGAGCAAGTCTGGTGCCACTTTAAAATTCGTCTTTATGAACTGTTCTGTTTTGACAGATTCTGCCTTTTATTTCGCATTGCCTCTTTTGCTATGTTGGATAAATTTCTTTGTTCCATTAATGTCCAATAGCTTTGTGCAATGTCCAGAAGTTTTAAGAATGATTATGTCACCTCTGAACATGTAAATTTTTATTGTGCACTAACTCTCTAATGAGTTGTTTCGAGTTTGGTGTGGAGGAAGTTTTCAAGGATCAAGAGAGGGAGATGATACAATATGGTCAAGGAGAGTGAAAGCTCTAAGCTTGGGGATGCCCCGGTGGTTCACCCCTGCATATTTTAAGAAGACTCAAGCGTCTAAGCTTGGGGATGCCTTGGGCATCCCCTTCTTCATCGACAACATTATCAGGTTCCTCCCCTGAAACTATATTTTTATTCCATCACATCTTATGTGCTTTGCTTGGAGCGTCGGTTTGTTTTTGTTTTTGTTTTTGTTTGAATAAAATGGATCCTAGCATTCATTGTGTGGGAGAGAGACACGCTCCGCTGTTGCATATGGACAAATATGTCCTTAGGCTTTACTCATAGTATTCATGGCGAAGGTTGAATCTTCTTCGTTAAATTGTTATATGGTTGGAATCGGGAAATGCTACATGTAGTAATTCTAAAATGTCTTGAATAATTTGATACTTGGCAATTGTTGTGCTCATGTTTAAGCTCTTGCATCATATACTTTGCACCTATTAATGAAGAAATACATAGAGCTTGCTAAAATTTGGTTTGCATAATTGGTCTCTCTAAAGTCTAGATAATTTCTAGTATTGAGTTTTGAACAACAAGGAAGACGGTGTAGAGTCTTATAATGTTTACAATATGTCTTTTGTGTAAGTTTTGCTGCACCGGTTCATCCTTGTGTTTGTTTCAAATAACTTTGCTAGCCTAAACCTTGTATCGAGAGGGAATACTTCTCATGCATCCAAAATCCTTGAGCCAACCACTATGCCATTTGTGTCCACCATACCTACCTACTACATGGCATTTCTCCGCCATTCCAAAGTAAATTGCTTGAGTGCTACCTTTAAAATTTCCATTCTTTACCTTTGCAATATATAGCTCATGGGACAAATAGCTTAAAAACTATTGTGGTATTGAATATGTACTTATGCACTTTATCTCTTATTAAGTTGTTTGTTGTGCGATAACCATGTTCCTGGGGACGCCATCAACTACTCTTTGTTGAATATCATGTGAGTTGCTATGCATGTCCGTCTTGTCTGAAGTAAGGGAGATTTACCACTCATTTAATGGTTAGAGCATGCATAATGTTAGAGAAGAACATTGGGCCGCTAACTAAAGCCATGAATCATGGTGGAAGTTTCAGTTTTGGACATACATCCTCAATCTCATATGAGAACATTAATTGTTGCTACATGCTTATGCATTAAAGAGGAGTCCATTATCTGTTGTCTATGTTGTCCCGGTATGGATGTCTAAGTTGAGAATAATCAAAAGCGAGAAATCCAAATGCGAGCTTTCTCCTTAGACCTATGTACAGGCGGCATAGAGGTACCCCTTTGTGACACTTGGTTAAAACATGTGTATTGCGATGATAATCCCGGTAATCCAAGCTAATTAGGACAAGGTGCGGACACTATTAGTACACTATGCATGAGGCTTGCAACTTGTAAGATATAATTTACATAACACATATGCTTTATTACTACCGTTGACAAAATTGTTTCTTGTTTTCAAAACCAAAGCTCTAGCACAAATATAGCAATCAATGCTTCCCTCTGCGAAGGGCCTTTCTTTTACTTTTATGTTGAGTCAGTTCACCTATCTCTTTCCACCTCAAGAAGCAAACACTTGTGTGAACTGTGCATTGATTCCTACATACTTGCATATTGCACTTGTTATATTACTTTACATTGACAATATCTATGAGATATACATGTTATAAGTTGAAAGCAACCGCTGAAACTCAATCTTCCTTTGTGTTGCTTCAATACCTTTACTTTGATTTATTGCTTTATGAGTTAACTCTTATGCAAGACTTATTGATGCTTGTCTTGAAAGTACTATTCATGAAAAGTCTTTGCTTTGTGATTCATTTGTTTACTCATGTCATTTCCATTGTTTTGATCGCTGCATTCATTACATATGCTTACAATAGTATGATCAAGGTTATGATGGCATGTCACTCCAGAAATTATCTTTGTTATCGTTTACCTGCTCGGGATGAGCAGGAACTAAGCTTGGGGATGCTGATACGTCTCCGACGTATCGATAATTTCTTATGTTCCATGCCACATTATTGATGATATCTACATGTTTTATGCATACTTTATGTCATATTTATGCATTTTCCGGCACTAACCTATTAACGAGATGCCGAAGAGCCAGTTGTTGTTTTCTGCTGTTTTTGGTTTCAGAAATCCTAGTAAGGAAATATTCTCGGAATTGGACGAAATCAACGCCCAGGGGCCTATTTTTCCACGAAGCTTCCAGAAGACCGGAGGACTTACGAAGTGGGGCCACGAGGCGCCGCCACACTAGGGTGGCGTGGCCCAAGCCTTGGCCGCGCCGGCCTGTTGTGTGGGGCCCTTGTGTGGCCCCCTGACCTGCCCTTCCGCCTACATATAGTCTTCATCGCGAAACCCCCAGTACCGAGAGCCATGATACGGAAAACCTTACTGAGACGCCGCCGCCGCCAATCCCATCTCGGGGGATTCAGGAGATCGCCTCCGGCACCCTGCCGGAGAGGGGAATCATCTCCCGGAGGACTCTTCACCGCCATGATCGCCTCCGGAGTGATGAGTGAGTAGTTCACCCCTGGACTATGGGTCCATAGCAGTAGCTAGATGGTCGTCTTCTCCTTATGTGCTTCATTGTCGCATCTTGTGAGCTGCCTAACATGATCAAGATCATCTATCTGTAATGCTATATGTTGTGTTTGTCGGGATCCGATGGATAGAGAATATTATGTTATGTTGATTATCAATCTATTACCTATGTGTTGTTTATGATCTTGCATGCTCTCCGTTATTAGTAGAGGCTCTGGCCAAGTTTTTACTCTTAACTCCAAGAGGGAGTATTTATGCTCGATAGTGGGTTCATGCCTCCATTAAATGCAGGACGTGTGACAGAAAGTTCTAAGGTTGTGGATGTGCTGTTGCCACTAGGGATAAAACATTGATGCTATGTCCGAGGATGTAGTTATTGATTACATTACGCACCATACTTAATGCAATTGTCTGTTGTTTGCAACTTAATACTGGAAGGGGTTCGGATGATAACCTGAAGGTGGACTTTTTAGGCATAGATGCATGCTGGATAGCGGTCTATGTACTTTGTCGTAATGCCCAATTAAATCTCACTATACTCATCATATCATGTATGTGCATGCAACGGCGAGTCCAGGAATTATTTACAGGGGAGGCTGAAAGTTGACGACGACTAACTAAACCACTACTTCTGGTAGAAAATAAGCTAATATATAAGACACAAAATTAATTAAGACAAAATAACACAAATTTTCAGGTTAAAAGCATACAAATCACACACTAAAACATCCAGTACTAGAGAAGCAACAACAAAAGGACAAAGTGAACTCTCTAATGAAACTAGTAAACAGACATGTACCTCTAAGAAATCACATTATACTCGCGTGGTAGATGTCCTCTACGATCCCTCAATTTTTGAAACTGTATAATGATCTGATCATCATGAATGCTTCTGAATATCTCTTTCTCACAGTAGCACACCATTAAATCATTTAGCCATTCATCGGACACCTTATTAGGCAAATCTGTTTTAATAATCTTCATTGCTGAAAATATGCTTTCAACTGATGCAGTTGCCACAGGAAGAATGAGAGCCAACTCAATGAGACGATACACCAATGGGAAATATGTGTGTTTTGTTGTTTGAACCATCAACTGAGCAAGTGTGGACAGATTTAGATTCAAATAAATTTCAGCTTGACTGTTTCTAATGGCGACGTGGCGACTCAACCCCCTCCTAAACCCTAGGCCTTGCCGTCGGTGATCGCCGGAGAGTCTTTGGTGATCGGATCCATCTGATCTGATCATTAGGTTCCTCTCTCTCCTCTCATCAAGGTAATTGGTCCCTTTCCCGTCTTTGCCATGTCTTCTCCTGCATGGATCTGGAACGTGTCCTACATGTCGGTCGACGACATGGATTCTGGTGTTCGCAACCTTTTGGATGGTGAGCTGCATATCTGGCCGGCCAAGCGATGGATCGCGTTGGTGGATGCGGAAGGCACCCCTATCATTGGGAAGTTCCTGAGGAAGGAAGAGGATGCCCTGGAAGTTGGATCTGTCGTGGAATTCTCTACATTTCATGCACTGGTGGATCACTGCATTCTATCCCCCTGAGGATAATGGATCTGGTGATGATCTGAACATTGATAAGTCTAGTGCTCATGATCTCACAAGTTTGGTGAAGTTGTGGAAAATCACTTACTCCACAATTAAGGATCTTGATCGAGGGCGTATGAAAGCCTATGATGGTTCTCTCAGTTTGTCCAAGGATAATTTTCTGAGGTTATTTGATGCAAAGAGTGCACCCATTGGATGTCAACGCATGTCGTCTAAGGATATGCTCCATGCTGGGGCGAAAATTCATTTCTCAAAGCATGTGGTCCGAATGGGCAAATTAATTAAATCTAGTACGGCAGTGGATGTGATCATGTCTGAGGGGGTTATTAATGATATTCATAATGGAGTTAGCAGCTCCGAGCCTTTGCATGATACAGTATTGCCTTTACTCACGAAGACAGCTGAGAATGGAATTAAAGGACAAGAGGACTCCTCTTCGGCAAGCTCGGTTCATGCAGCTCTTTTTAGGGGTTTGGATTTCTCACATGGCATTAATTTTGCTAAGGATATTCTCTCTAAATTCAATAAAGAGGTTCACCCTAGAGCTCGATCTGGTAGTTTTATCATGGTGGTTTCTTTTGGATGTGCATCTTTTAAATTAGAAGATGATTCGGTTGGCATAGCTTTGGAGGCTGTTCTTGGTGGGTTCTGTGGACAGCTAAAGGCTTCTTTGATACGAGATCGAGTTTTTTCCTTCTGTGTGTCGTGTAAAGATGTGGGTTTTCATATTCTGAAATTGAGGAAGTTCTCTTGTGAGAAATTTAAATGTTTCTTCCATCTTTGGGGTCGTGGTGGACCAAATTGGAAGTGGGAATTTCAGAGATGGCAGAAGGAGTGTGATGAGGAGTGGACCATGGTTAGTCCTTCGAGGAAAATTTTGCAACATGGCCTAGCTGCTTTAAAGAAACCTACGTCTAAGCCAATTTTGGGGAAATCTAATGGGCTTGGTAAGAAACTGTCTTTTGCTCCTTCCATTGATTATGATGCATGTTTGGGTTATCAGGATCCAAAATTAGTAAGGGACAAGGAAAAGGCTCCTGTTGAAGAATTTGTTACATCATCTGTGCCAAATATAACTTTTGTACCAGCGAATCCATACCCTTTCAAGCAGCAGCGTGTGGGAGTTGGGGAGGAAAGCTAATCTAGTGGTATGGTGGGTACTCAAGGCAATGTGCAGGCAGAGGTCGATGATTTTGAAAGTATGATTGATGATATGGCATATAAAGTATGGTCCTGTGGTAAATGTCTAAATATGGGCCACCTTACTAAAGATTGTACAAATGAGGTAAGGTGTAGATCATGTTACAGCTACGGTCATGTCAGGAAGAATTGCTTGGCTAGATCAAAAGGGAAGATTTGGGTACCAAAGGAAAAACAATCTAACACGACGACACGGGTTTTAGTTGATAAGGAGGTGCACTTATCAGGAGTTGCCGATTCGACTTCTACTCTGGTTAATAAACCTGTGGAGCCCTTACAGCAACCCTCCGACCACATTAATTTTAATCTCCCCTCTGTCTCGGCTGCTCCGTCTTCTTCCCAGGCGATGGCGGTTTTCGAGGTCGATCCAACCCCATGGCTCCCATGGGGCCATGAGATCATCGATGGAGGTCCAACTCGATTGCCGCGCATGTTCTACTACCCGGCGCAAGATCCTCCGGCTCGGCACCTCTCTTACTGCATCGCGTTGGTGGAGCCGACGCCACCGCCGGCGGCATTGGCGCTCTGGAGAGAGCAAGTACGTGACTTCCTCATCGGCCCGCTGCAACGCAATGTGGTAACTTCTCAGCCTAGCTTGTTTGGTGTGGGACTCTACGAGATGAGCAGCCCAAACTCTGTCAATGCGTTGGTTCAACACGGACAATATCAGATTCAAAATAGGCTACTTAGGTTTGTGCATGTTGGTGAGGCTCCACAGAATCATCGGGCAACACTAGGCTTTCGTCGTGGATGGCTGATGATGCTTGGTGTGCATCCAGATTATCGCAATGACTATGATATTGCGCATGCTGTTGCTACTTTTGGGCAGTTTCATACCTAGAACAGCAATGATCCGGTCAAGGATAGAGTGCTAGTCTATGCATCCTTCCCCTCCCCTCAATTGGTGCCTCGTGATGTTGTTTTTAACAAGTTTGCTACAGTTGGAGGGGTCAAGGAGTCTTGGACTGCACCTGTTTACATCTTGTCTGCTGACTTTGCGGATGCTCTGCCGGCTGATGAGGATCAGATGCCTCCTGATGGGAATCCTCATCCTTTCCCAGGAGAGTTGCAGCAGCACAATAATAATATGTTTGTTAATCCTCAATTCCCAGAAATTGGATGGGATGCAGTGGAGAATCTGGGTCAGGGCATGCAAGGTGAACAAGGAGGTGGGTTGGGACAGCAAGGTGGTTGGCATCAGGAGAATCTGCTGAACCAGGTGGAGGAACAGGTGTTGGATGTGCAAGAAGACCAGGGAGTGCTGCAAGAGATGCAGGAATCGATGGTGCTCAATCTCTCAGACAGTTCCAGTTCTTCTGTCAATATGATGGAGGTGCAGCCACAGCAGCAATATAATAATATGCAGGTTTTCTATAATGAACTGAATATTGGTATGGTCCAGACAGTTTTTGGAACTGTCTTGCCTCCTGAGATGTTGTGTACACGTGCTCTTCAATTGGTGATACCCTACTCGTGCAGCAGGTTTGTTCCAGAAGCTATGAAGAGGGCACCTTTTGAGTTTCTTGCAAAGTTGTCTGGTACTGCTTTGTCAGTTGTTGAGCTGCAGAAAGAAGGTACTATGATGGCATGCTTTAAACAGTCATGGAGTTCATCTTGGAATAGTAGAGGGAAGGTGGGTGTGATACAAGAGAGGGAAGAGCAAACCCCTGTAAAATCTAGGTCTGTGGTTGTCAAGAGTAGGGGTAGGAAAAAATATACTACACCACTAGTGCAATCATCTGAGAGAAGATTCACTAGGAGCTGCCTTAATTTGGATGGTTATAGACCAGCCCCAATACTGTCTGGGGTAGGAAAAAATATACTACACCACTAGTGCAGTCATCTGAGAGAAGATTCACTAGGAGCTGCCTTAATTTGGATGGTTATAGACCAGCCCCAATACTGTCTGTTCAGCCAAAGATCAAGAAGAAGTCTAGGGCAAGGAACCTGCTAGTGACAGAAGAGGAGAAGGATCAGTCTCCAGGGCAGGAAGAGCCAACAGAAACCTATGTTGAGGAAAGTCAAGCACAGGCACCAGCTATTCCTATTGTAGTGCTTCAAAGAGTTGGACAGGCATTGGGAATTGCTGCAGACAAGTTAAGCAAGGAGCAGCTTGAAGCTGCACCTGGAAAGGAGAAGAAGAAGAAGCAGTCTGATGTATAAGCTGTGGTGCATGTTATATATATGGGGTCATTGGTGCTTTCTATGTAATGCTTTTGATGTATCAGGTGATCCTAGACTGTGGAGTGTGGTGTGGGGCCTGTTGTGGGGCCTAGTGTGGGTGTTGGTTATTGCTTTTGCTACAGTTCTTGCTCCTCCTGTCAGTAATATGGCTAGCTGTCATGATTTGGGTGTGTTGAATGATAATTTTGCTAAAGACCTTAATGCCTCTGTCAGAAATATGGCTAGCTTTACTGGGTTATTTCTGTGGTATGTGCTTATGACTGTGATTGGCATTATGTGTCAGTCTTATATGCTCTGCTTTTTTATTGCCTATGAATAAGTTGTCCCGAAGGAAATGGCGTGTGTTCTGTTGGAATGTTCGTGGTTTAAATTCTGAAAACAGACAAAGGGAAGTAAGAGCAAAAATTGAGGAAAGTGAGTGTGATATCATATGTTTGCAAGAAACAAAATGTGAGTCTTTTGATTGGAAGTTGATTAGGCAATTCTGTCCTAAGAGGTTTGATAATTTTGTTTTCTCACCTTCGGTGGGAGCTTCTGGGGGTATTATTGTCATATGGAACTCTTCAGTTTTCTCAGGGATATTGGTGCAGTCTGTGAAATATGGTGTGCAAGTTAATTTCACCTCAAAACATAACAATAACTCTTGGAGTTTGGTTTGTGTGTATGGACCTTGTCAAGGTGAAGAGAGAGATAATTTTGTGTCATGGCTGTATAATTTGCACATACCGGCTGATGATAACTGGGTTATCTTGGGGGATTTTAATTTTATGAGATCATAAGATAATAGGAATAAACTTGGTGGTGATGTCAATGACATGTTCTTGTTTAATGAAATAATTGGGCATTTAGGGCTTTTGGAACTACCCATCAAAGGCAGAGTGTACACTTGGTCTAATATGCAGAAGGATCCACTCTTGGAGCAGCTGGATTGGTTTTTCACCAGTGCTAATTGGATTGTTGATTATCCAAATACTATGGTGTTGCCTTTGGCCAAAATTGGTTCTGATCATGTGCCTTGTGTGCTGAATGTTGACACTGATATACCTAAAGCCTCAATCTTCAGATTTGACAATTATTGGGTTAGCTTGCCAGGGTTTATAGAGTGTGTCAAAAATTCTTGGGACAAAGGGTCTATAAAGAAATATAGTTCTACTATTCTAGCTGATAAACTGAAAACTTTGAGACATGAATTGAAAAAATGGCATGTCAGCTTGGCTCAGTTAAAGCAGCTGATAAAAAATTGTAATCATGTCATTCTAACCATGGACTCTTTAGAAGAGCAGAGGCCTTTGTATATAGTTGAATTCAACTTCAGGAATGTTGTGAAGATCCATTTGGATGGTTTGCTTTTGGCAGAGTGTAATTATTGGAAAAAAAGATGTACCATACGTTGGATACAGCAGGGTGAAGATAACACAAAGTTTTTTCATGCCATGGCTACAGAGAGGTATAGGAAAAATGCTATTGCTATGTTGAAAGATGTGGATGGAAATGAAGTAACAGATCATCAGGGTATGGCTGGTTTGCTTTGGAGAGAATATAAAGACAGAATGGGTAGATCTGAGCCAATCTCTATGCAGTTTGATTTGCCTAGAATTCTGCAGGTTGTGGATGGTTTGCATGAGCTAACTAGGCCTTTTGAGGAAAAAGAAATGGATGAAGTTATAAAGAATATGCCTGTGGACAGAGCACCTGGACCTGATGGATTTAATGGTCTCTTTCTGAAAAAATGTTGGCCCATTATAAAGAAGGATTTCTATAAGTTAGCTGCTGATTTTCACGATGAGACCATACAATTGAAGAATATAAATGGATCTTTTATTACCTTGGTGCCAAAAAAGCAAGCTCCTGTGCAAGTTAATGATTTTAGACCCATTTCCTTAACCAGTGTGTGTGTCAAATTTTTGACAAAGCTGGCTGCTAACAGATTACAGGATAAGATCCTTGCTTGTGTTCATAAGAATCAATATGGGTTCTTGAGAAATAGGTCTATACAGGATTTTTTGGCATGGTCATTTGAATATTTGTTCTTATGCCATGCATCTAAGAAACCAATTATCCTACTCAAGTTGGATTTTGCTAAGGCCTTTGACACCATTGAGCATGAGGCAATTTTGCAAGTAATGCAGTATAAGGGGTTTAATGCCAAGTGGATTAATTGGGCCAGAATTATTTTATCTACTGGGACATCATCTATTCTGCTGAATGGAATACCTGGAAAGCAATTTGAGTGCAAAAGGGGTGTAAGGCAGGGTGACCCAATATCCCCTTTGTTTTATTTGTTTGGCTCTGACCTTCTACAGTCTGTGCTAAATGATTTAGTGATGCAAGGATTATTATCTTTACCAATTATCACTAATGATCCAGACTTTCCTATTGTGCAATATGCTGATGATACTTTGCTGATCCTCCCTGCTGATAAGGATCAACTAATGCTGGTTAAGGAGGTTTTAAGGAAGTTCTCTATGTCCACTGGTTTAAAGATCAATTATGATAAGTCTCAAATGCTTCCCATCAATGTGCCAGATGATTTGCTACAGGAGTTAGCTGCTGTGTTTGATTGCCAAATAGGTAAGATGCCTTTTACTTACCTTGGTTTACCTGTGGGTACTACCAAACCAACCATTACTGAACTATCACCTTTAGTATGTCGATTGGAGAGGAAGTTGACTTCCAGTTCAAGCTTTTTATCACAAGGAGCTCGTTTGCAATTAATCAATTCTGCCTTGGCTTCTATGCCTTTGCACTTTTTGTGCTCATTGCAATTACCAGTGGGGCTGACCAATCAGTTGGATAGAATCTTGAGGCAGTGTTTGTGGAGAGATAAAGATGGTATGCCTAAGCAATCCCTGGAAGCATGGGATATGATTTGTAAGCCAAAGCTCAAGGGAGGCTTAGGAATAGTGAATTTCCAGAAACAAAATGCTGCTCTATTACTGAAGTTTCTGGATAAGTTCTATAATAAAAAGGAGTTGCCATGGGTGAATCTAGTCTGGTTTGCACATTATGGAGGGAAAATACCTCATGAAGAGAAACTATGTGGATCTTTTTGGTGGAAAGATATTATGAAACATGTTGATAATTATAGAGGGGTGGCTACTATCACTCATGGTAAAGGGGATACTATGCTGTTCTGGTCTGATAATTGGAAGGTGAATGGGTCATCTGTGCCTATGGGTCAGAGATATCCCAGATTATTTTCTTATGCTTTATCTCCCAACAATTCAGTAGCCCAGGTGTATCAGGAGGAGGACATTACCTCTTTGTTTTATTTGCCCTTGTCCGCTCAGGCTTACCAGGAGCTAGTTCAACTTAAGCAATTAATGCAGGATAATCCTTTGACACAAGGAAATGATCAGTGGGCTTATAGTTGGGGAGACAAATATTCCTCAGCTAATTTTTACAGACACATCCATAGTCATCTTTAGGTACCTAATGTGTACAAATGGATTTGGAAATCTAGCTGTGTGATGAAACACAAGGTATTTGCTTGGTTGCTTTTGTCTGACAGACTGAATACAAGAGATTTGTTAAAGAGGAGGCATTGGAGAGTGACTGAGGATGAGCATTGTGTGTTGTGTCCAGGAAGAAGGTATGAGGACCGGATGCATTTGTTTTTTGAATGCAATTTTAGTTCCAGAATATGGAATTATCTACAGATTACCTGGGATGCTGATGATGATATGCAAGTAGTGTTGAATAACGGCAGAAAAAGGTTTGCTCAACCTTTCTTCATGGAAGTCATGATTCTGGCTTGTTGGAATATATGGCTAATCAGAAATGGGAAAATTTTCAGTGCTGAGAGAAGTTCTTTCATTAAGTGGAAGACAAAGTTCATACATGACATATCTTTACTGCAATATAGGATTAAACTGAAGCATAAGGATAGACTTCTTTCTTGGATTAGGTCTCTGCCTTAGAGCCTTATTCTTGTAGGTTTTTGTACAGTTTCTTTTTCTTTGTACATATCTTTGGACTTTTTGAGATTTGAATAAAAGGAAAATTGCTGTGGGGCTTTTTGCCTCACTGTCTTGCGTGTCAAAAAAAAGTGTGGACAGATTTTGACAGCCATTAAATTCTTCACTTCTCCTAATGTTCATCAGAAATCTTGGGAGGTCAATTCTTAGCAACAACCTGTCCGCTGATACGTCTCCGACGTATCGATAATTTCTTATGTTCCATGCCACATTATTGATGATATCTACATGTTTTATACACATTATATGTCATATTTATGCGTTTTCCGGAACTAACCTATTGACGAGATGCCGAAGGGCCAGTTCCTGTTTTCTACTGTTTTTGGTTTCAGAAATCCTAGTAAGGAAATATTCTCGGAATTGGACGAAATCAACGCCCAGGGGCCTATTTTTACACGAAGCTTCCAGAAGACCGGAGGACTTACGAAGTGGGGCCACGAGGTGGCCAGACACCAGGGCGGCGCGACCTGGGCCTTGGCCGCGCCGGCCTGTCGTGTGGGGCCCTCGTGTGGCCCCCTGACCTGCCCTTCCGCCTACTTAAGGTCTCCGTCGCGAAAACCCTATCACGTTCGACGAAACCAGAGAAAACCTTCCAGACCCGCCGCCATCGTGAAGCCAAGATCTGGGGGACATGAGTCTCTGTTCCGGCACGCCACCGAGACGGGGAAGTGCCCCCGGAAGGCTTCTCCATCAACACCACCGCCATCTTCATCAACGCTGCTGTCTCCCATGAGGAGGGAGTAGTTCTCCATCGAGGCTCGGGGCTGTACCGGTAGCTATGTGGTTAATCTCTCTCCTATGTACTTCAATACAATAATCTCATGAGCTGCCTTACATGATTGAGATTCATTTGATGATGCTTGTAATCTAGATGTCATTATGCTAGTCAAGTGGATTTTACTTATGTGATCTCCGGAGACTCCTTGTCCCACGTGTGTAAAGGTGACAGTGTGTGCACCGTGTGGGTCTCTTAGGCTATATTTCACAGAATACTTATTCACTGTTATGAATGGCATAGTGAAGTGCTTATTTATATCCCTTTATGATTGCAATGTGTTTTGTATCACAATTTATCTGTGTGCTACTCTAGTGATGTTATTAAAGTAGTTTATTCCTCCTGCACGGTGTAATGGTGACAGTGTGTGCATCGTGTAGTACTTGGTGTAGGCTATGATTGTGATCTCTTGTAGATTATGAAGTTAACTATTGCTATGATAGTATTGATGTGATCTATTCCTCCTTTCGTAGTGTGAAGGTGACAGTGTGCATGCTATGTTAGTACTTGGTTTGGTTATGTTGATCTGTCATGCACTCTAAGGTTATTTAAATATGAACATTGAATATTGTGGAGCTTGTTAACTCCGGCATTGAGGGTTCGTGTAATCCTACACAGTTAGTGGTGTTCATCATCCAACAAGAGGGTGTAGAGTCTAGCATCTATCTATTTATTATGTTATGTGATCAATGTTGAGAGTGTCCACTAGTGAAAGTATGATCCCTAGGCCTTGTTCCTAAATACTGCTATCGCTGCTTGTTTCTTTTTTCTTGCATCTTTACTACCTGCAATATTACTACCATCAATCGCACGCCTTGACAAGCACTTTTCTGGCGCCGTTACTACTGCTCATATTCATTCATACCACTTGTATTTCACTATCTCTTCGCCGAACTAGTGCACCTATTAGGTGTGTTGGGGACACAAGAGACTTCTTGCTTTGTGGTTGCAGGGTTGCATGAGAGGGATATCTTTGACCTCTTCCTCCCTGAGTTCGATAAACCTTGGGTGATCCACTTAAGGGAAACTTGCTGATGTTCTACAAACCTCTGCTCTTGGAGGCCCAACACTGTCTACAAGAATAGAAGCACCCGTAGACATGAAGCTATTTTCTGGCGCCGTTGCCGGGGAGGAAAGGTAAAAGGCACTCATACTCCGGTCCCAGGTAAAGTACTTTTCTGTTGCCGTTGTGTGTGTGCTCGAAGCTATTTCCTTTAGATCCTGCAATTGCATCTTTTTGTTTCTTGTTTTACACTAGTAAGGCATAATGGAAAACATCTGTGAGCTTTTTATTCTATTTCCTGAGTCAAGACATGAATGGTTTAATGCGAAAATTAAAAAACCTATGGAATCTTATTTGCATGCTAGTAGCAATGATATTAGTATGAACGCTTTGAACACCATTGTTGCTAATGATATGGAAAATTCTAAGCTTGGGGAAGCTGGCTTTGATGAGCATGATATTTTTAGTTCCCCAAGCATTGAGGAGAAAATTTACTTTGATGATACTTTGCCTCCTATTTATGATGATGATAGTAGTCTTTTAGTACCGCCTGTTATGGAGGATAAATTTGATTATGATTACAATATGCCTCCTATATTTGATGATGAGAATAATAATGATAGCTACTTTGTTGAATTTGCTCCCACTACAACTAATAAAATTGATTATGCTTATGTGGAGAGTAATAATTTTATGCATGAGACTCATGATAAGAATGCTTTATGTGATAGTTATATTGTTGAGTTTGCTCATGTTGCTACTGAAAGTTATTATGAGAGAGGGACACATGGTTATATGCATCTTAATAATATTAAGTTTCCCCTCTTTATGTTGAGAATCTTGAAGTTACTCGTGTTTTATCCTCTTATGCTTGTCACTTTGTTCTTCATGAATTCATTTGTGTACAAGATTCCTTTTCATAGGAAGCATGTTAGGCTTAAATTTATTTTGAATTTGCCTCTTGATGCTCTCTTCTGCTTCAAATACTATTTCTTGCGAGTGCATCATTAAAACTGCTGAGCCCATCTTAATGGCTATAAAGAAAGCACTTCTTGGGAGATAACCCATGTGTTTATTTTGCTACAGCAATTTTTGTTTTGTTGAGTCTTGGAAGTTGTTTACTACTGTAGCAACCTCTCCTTATCATGTTTTTGTGCCAAGTAAAGTCTCTATGGTAAAGTTGATACTAGATTTGGATTGCTGCGCAGAAATAGCATTGCTGTCTGTCACGAATTAGCGCAGAAGTCTCTGTAAAAAATTCAAAAAAATCTGCAAATTTACGTGTGTGATCCTCAGATATGTACGCAACTTTCATTAGTTTTGAGTTTTTCCGTTTGAGCAAGTTAAGTGCCCCTTCCAGGTTTATCTTTACGGACTGTTCTGTTTTTGACAGATTCTGCCTTTTATTTCGCATTGCCGCTTTTGTTAAGTTGAATGAGTTTCTTTGTTCCATTAACTTTCAGAAGTTTTGTGCAATGTCCAGAAGTGTTAAGAATGATTGTGTCACCTCTGAACATGTGAAATTTTTGATTGTGCACTAACCCTCTAATGAGTTTGCTTAAAGTTTGGTGTGGAGGAAGTTTTCAAGGGTCAAGAGAGGAGGATGATATACTATGATCAAGAAGAGTGAAGAGTCTAAGCTTGGGGATGCCCCGGTGGTTCATCCCTGCATATTTTAAGAAGACCCAAGCATCTAAGCTTGGGGATGCCCAAGGCATCCCCTTCTTCATCAACAACTTATCAGGTTCCTTCTCTTGAAACTATATTTTTATTCGGTCACATCTTATGTACCTTACTTGGAGCGTCTGTTTGTTTTTGTTTTTGTTTTTGTTTGAATAAATGCTTGTGTGGGAGAGAGACACGCTCCTCTGGTTCATATGAACACATGTGTTCTTAGCTTTTAATGTTCATGGCGAAGGTTGAAACTGCTTCGTTAATTGTTATATGGTTGGAATCGGGAAATGCTACATGTAGTAATTCTAAAATGTCTTGAATAATTTGATACTTGGAAATTGTTGTGCTCATGATTAAGCTCTTGCATCATATACTTTGCACCTATTAATGAAGAACTACATAGAGCTTGTTAAAATTTGGTTTGCATGATTGGTCTCTCTAAGTCTAGATATTTTCTGGTTGAGATGTTTGAACAACAAGGAAGACGATGTAAAGTCTTATAATGCTTACAATATGTTCATATGTGAGTCTTGCTGCACCGTTTTATACTTGAGTTTGCTTCAAACAACCTTGCTAGCCTAGCCTTGTATTGAGAGGAATTCTTCTCGTGCATCCAAATCCTTGAGCCAAAACTATGCCATTTGTGTCCACCATACCTACCTACTACATGGTATTTCTCTGCCATTCCAAGCAAATACTTCATGTGCTACCTTTAAACAATTCAAAAGCTATTATCTCTTATTTGTGTCAATGTTTAATAGCTCATGAGGAAGTATGTGGTGTTTTATCTCTCGATCTTGTCATTTACTTCGGACAGACTTTCACCAATGGACTAGTGGCATATCCGCTTATCCAATAATTTTGCAAAAAGAGCTGGCAATGGGGTTCCCAGCCCCGATTAATTAACTTGCATTAATAATTCTCTTCACATGTTTTGCTCTGATTCATCAGTAAGCAACTTAATTTTGCAAATAGACACTCCTTCATGGTATGTGATTGTTGGAAGGCACCCGAGGATTCGGTTAGCCATGGCTTGAGAAAGAAAAAGGTTGGGAGGAGTGTCATCTAAAAAATAAAAAAATAAAAACTAAACTAAAGTACATGTGTAAACAAAAGAGAAGAGGGATGATCTACCTTGCTGGTAGAGATAACGTCCTTCATGGGAGCCGCTCTTGAAAGTCTGGTTGACGAGGTAGTTAGAGTACCCATTACCATTCGTTGACAACAACAAACACCTCTCAAAACTTTACTTTTATGCTCTCTATATGATTTCAAAACTTAAAAAGCTCTAGCACATGATTTAATCCCTGCTTCCCTCTGCGAAGGGCCTTTCTTTTACTTTTATGTTGAGTCAGTTCACCTATCTCTCTCCACCTCAAGAAGCAAACACTTGTGTGAACTGTGCATTGATTCCTACATACTTGCATATTGCACTTGTTATATTACTTTACATTGACAATATCCATGAGATATACATGTTATAAGTTGAAAGCAACCACTGAAACTTAATCTTCCTTTGTGTTGCTTCAATACCTTTACTTTGATTTATTGCTTTATGAGTTAACTCTTATGCAAGACTTATTGATGCTTGTCTTGAAAGTACTATTCATGAAAAGTCTTTGCTTTATGATTCATTTGTTTACTCATGTCATTACCATTGTTTTGTCGCTGCATTCATTACATATGCTTACAATAGTATGATCAAGGTTATGATGGCATGTCACTCCAGAAATTATTTTTGTTATCGTTTACCTGCTCGGGACGAGCAGGAACTAAGCTTGGGGATGCTGGTACGTCTCCGACGTATCGATAATTTCTTATGTTCCATGCCACATTATTGATGATATCTACATGTTTTATACACATTATATGTCATATTTCTGCGTTTTCCGGAACTAACCTATTGACGAGATGCCGAAGGGCCAGTTCCTGTTTTCTGCTGTTTTTGGTTTCAGAAATCCTAGTAAGGAAATATTCTCGGAATTGGACGAAATCAACGCCCAGGGGCCTATTTTTACACGAAGCTTCCAGAAGACCGGAGGACTTACGAAGTGGGGCCACGAGGTGGCCAGACACCAGGGCGGCGCGGCCTGGGCCTTGGCCACGCCGGCCTATCGTGTGGGGCCCTCGTGTGGCCCCCTGACCTGCCCTTCCGCCTACTTAAGGTCTCCGTCGCGAAAACCCTATCACGTTCGACGAAACCAGAGAAAACCTTCCAGACCCGCCGCCATCGCGAAGCCAAGATCTGGGGGACAGGAGTCTCTGTTCCGGCACGCCGCCGAGACGGGGAAGTGCCCCCGGAAGGCTTCTCCATCAACACCACCGCCATCTTCATCAACGCTGCTGTCTCCCATGAGGAGGGAGTAGTTCTCCATCGAGGCTCGGGGCTGTACCGGTAGCTATGTGGTTAATCTCTCTCCTATGTACTTCAATACAATAATCTCATGAGCTGCCTTACATGATTGAGATTCATATGATGATGCTTGTAATCTAGATGTCATTATGCTAGTCAAGTGGATTTTACTTATGTGATCTCCGGAGACTCCTTGTCCCACGTGTGTAAAGGTGACAGTGTGTGCACCGTGTGGGTCTCTTAGGCTATATTTCACAGAATACTTATTCACTGTTATGAATGGCATAGTGAAGTGCTTATTTATATCCCTTTATGATTGCAATGTGTTTTGTATCACAATTTATCTGTGTGCTACTCTAGTGATGTTATTAAAGTAGTTTATTCCTCCTGCACGGTGTAATGGTGACAGTGTGTGCATCGTGTAGTACTTGGCGTAGGCTATGATTGTGATCTCTTGTAGATTATGAAGTTAACTATTGCTATGATAGTATTGATGTGATCTATTCCTCCTTTCGTAGTGTGAAGGTGACAGTGTGCATGCTATGTTAGTACTTGGTTTGGTTATGTTGATCTGTCATGCACTCTAAGGTTATTTAAATATGAACATTGAATATTGTGGAGCTTGTTAACTCCGGCATTGAGGGTTCGTGTAATCCTACACAGTTAGTGGTGTTCATCATCCAACAAGAGGGTGTAGAGTCTAGCATCGATCTATTTATTATGTTATGTGATCAATGTTGAGAGTGTCCACTAGTGAAAGTATGATCCCTAAGCCTTGTTCCTAAATACTGCTATCGCTGCTTGTTTACTGTTTTACTGCATCTTTACTACCTGCAATATTACTACCATCAACTGCACGCCAGCAAGCACTTTTCTGGCGCCGTTACTACTGCTCATATTCATTCATACCACTTGTATTTCACTATCTCTTCGCCGAACTAGTGCACCTATTAGGTGTGTTGGGGACACAAGAGACTTCTTGCGTTGTGGTTGCAGGGTTGCATGAGAGGGATATCTTTGACCTCTTCCTCCCTGAGTTCGATAAACCTTGGGTGATCCACTTAAGGGAAACTTGCTGCTGTTCTACAAACCTCTGCTCTTGGAGGCCCAACACTGTCTACAAGAATAGAAGCACCCGTAGACATCATCCGCTTCTGTGAAGTCCTCAGCATAAATTTCAGCAAGCCGAATAAGTTTGTCAACATTAAACTTTGAGAAGTTGTTTGCTGGACTAAGACAGGCCATACAATCAAGTAACTCGGTGGAAACTTCATTGAATCGATGATTCATTTCAGCGAGAGTTGCATCAATGGCAACATTGAATATGCTAACCTTGTAATAGTGGAGTCGAGTGGTCGTGTTCTTGGTGGTGCGAACAGTTTGACCCAAAGATCCAACATGATCATCCATATTTGGCACTTCAATCTCATGTGTCTCACAAAAGCTCTTGGCTTGGCTGAATAAAGAATCCAACCCATTGTCCCTCATCCCTTGCAAACTTTCTTTCACATCTAAGACCAAACGCATGGCTTCAACAATATTTTGATTCTTCCTTTGCAAAGCTAGTGAGAGCTGATTTGTGGTGTTTAACATGTTTACTAAGAGCAACATGATGAACACAAATTCGAAGCATTGCATCTTAATAAGCAAACCAAAAGCCCCACCTTGACATGTGTGTTCCCGAGCATCAATCACTATAATTCCTAGAACACCAACCACAGCCTTCCACATTGTGAATATGCGAAGCAAGGTTCTCAAGTGTGAACCCCACCGAGTGTCTCCTGGTCTTGTTATGCTAGACTCTTGATGCAGCCCGGTTCCAACTGAAATCATCCCATTCTCCAACAACTCTAACAATTCATCCTAGTGTTTTGCAAGTAATGCATCTTTTCTCTTGCAAGATGAACCAACTTGAGTCACTATCAAGTGAATAATGTTGAAGAAATTAGCAATAGCAGGACTACATTGAGCAACAGTGACAACCACCAACTGCAACTGGTGAGCAAAGCAATGAACATAAAATGCATATGGAGCTTCATCTCTAACCAATTTTTGCAAACCATTGAATTCTCCTCTCATATTAGAAGCCCCATCATAGCCCTGTCCACGTAGCCTACAAATTGGCAAATCAAGATAATCCAACACAGCAAGGAAAGCTTCTTTAATTCCAGCAGATGTACAATCTGTGATGTGCTTAATCATAAGAAATCTCTCTTGTAGCAACCCATGATCATCTACAAATCTACATGCATCAAGAAATTAACCAGATTAGTAAACAATGTTAGTAAAGCACTATAAAACAAGACAAAACATGGTATTTGCATTACCTCACAATCACTGACATTTGCTCCTTTATTGAGCAATCTCTAGCCTCATCAATAAGAATTGAGAACTTTTTATCTCCAATGGCATCCTTAATAACCTTGGTCACCTCCATTGCGCAACATGCAGCAAGGTCTTTTTGGATGTCCGAACAAATCATTTGTGCATTTCCTTGCCCCTTATCAAATGCCTCCTTCACATCATCCTTCTTGTTCTTGTACCATTCCAATAACTCCAAGAAATTGCCCTTGTTGATGGAAGTGGAGGATTCATCATGCCCACGAAAAGCCTCTCCTTGTGCTATGAGATACCTTGCACAATCTAATGATGCAGTTAGACGGATTTTATATAATATCTCGGACTCCTTGCTGTACACACGAAATTTGGTAGCCACACTTGCTCGTTGATTGTTGAAATCATCACAATCATCCCTAGCAATGTTGTGGCGACTAGATAGACCACCAACATGCTTTTTAAAATTATCTAGACCTGTTTTCCAACGAGTGTAACCATCTTTTGTGAAAACATCATTTCCCAATCTGCAAGCATGTGATGGTTTCTTGAAAAGATAGCAATAGAAGCAAAAAGCAGCCTCCTTTGCCACACTGTATTCCAACCAATCAAATTTATCCAACCAGTGTGCCTAAAATGATCTCCAAATAATACCATCTTGTGTCTTCTTGAATTTATGCCCTACAGCCTTGTTTCGCCCATTTAACAAATAAGCTCTTCTCACATCACTTCTAATTTCGGGGGCATAATCATCTATTGGTATTCTAAGTCCTGGATCATGAATAATTTGACTTGGATGAAATTCTTGAATAAGCTGACTTGGTTGGTTTGTACTCTCATCAAATGTGGTGGCATTGCTCTCAACAATTTGGGCATCGGGTTCATGTTCATATTCAGGTTCATCTTGAGGTTCAACATGCTCAGTTTCAGCATGAGGTTCAACATGCTCAGGTTCAGATTGAGTTTCATCTTGAGGTTCAACATGCTCAGGTTCAGATTGAGACGTACCAACAGAACTAGATGTATAATAGCTAAGGATGCTCACATGCTTTCTCTTCATTTTAACAAATCTGAAAATATATTGCACATAGATAAATTAACTGGAGCTAGCTAGTACATAGTTACAACTTACAAATTTGCAACAGAGAGATAGCAAAATAATATGAGGATTGGAGAACAAATACCACCTAAGAACGACGTTGTCACGTTGGCGATCCCGAACTCAAATTCCCGATGCTCAGCCTGGCAGGCCGGCTCTCCTCTCTCCGGTACACAGAGGCCGGCGCGCTGCTCAGCCCCGCCCAAACTTCGCTGGATGCCGGCTGCCGTCTGCTAGGGTTTGGGCCGTCCGCGCGTGTTCCGCCGTCCGCCCGTCCGCGCGTGTCGTGGCCGCCGGCCCCAGCTTCTGGGCAACGCGGGCGTCGGGGCGTGCGGCGCTCGGGGCGTGCTGGTCGTGGGCTCGTGGCCGCCGCCCGCCGGTCCGCCGCGTCGCCTCCCTCCGTCTGCCTCTCCGATGCGTGCTAGGAGTTGAGTAGGAATACGATGCGTCGATACGTGCTTGCTGGCCTCGATAGAAAGATTCGTGCGTCTGGGCGTCTGGACGTCTGGGCAAGTTGGGCTAAAGACTGGAGTACTTAACTGCTAATGGGCTTGGAGATTACTAGTAGTAAATTATTTTTTTACACTTTTGGAGGGCAGGCTGAAGCCTGTTTAAGCCTGCTAGCTAGCCTCGCCTTTGTGTGCATGGTCATGCCCTCTCTATTTGTCAATTGCCCGACTGTAATTTGTTCACCCAACATGCTATTTATCTTATGGGAGAGACACCTCTAGTGAACTGTGGACCCCGGTCCTATTCTTTTACATCTGAAATACAATCTACTGCAATACTTGTTCTTTACTGTTCTTCGCAACCAATCATCATCCACACTATACATCTAATCCTTTGTTACAGTAAGCCGGTGAGATTGACAACCTCACTGGCTCGTTGGGGCAAAGTACTTTGGTTGTGTTGTGCAGGTTCCACGTTGGTGCCGGAATCCCTGGTGTTGCACCGCACTACATCCCGCCGCCATCAACCTTCGACGTGCTTCTTGGCTCCTACTGGTTCGATAAACCTTGGTTTCTTACTGAGGGAAAACTTGCTGCTGTGCACATCATACCTTCCTCTTGGGGTTCCCAACGAACGTGTGTATTACACGCCATCAACGGTCAGTCAAAGTTTTGAGGTAGTCGTCGATGTCGTCGACCATTTCTTCTCTTCTTTGCATGGTTAAACGCGTCTAGTTCATATCTATCTAGTGCGTCTGGTCTCGCCTCATGCAGTTCTTTGTGGACGTCGATCTCATCTCGGCACCCCGCAGGCCACCTCCTCCGTGCCATCGATGTAGAGCTCCGTTTAAAAATCTATTCCTACCCGTGTATTGCCCCTTGTATCAGCGCCATGGCCCACTTGTCATTCGATATACCGAAGCCCCACTCGTGCGCGTTTTGGTCAGGGATACACCGATGCTTATGGTAAAACAAAGATGGATGGTCTGACGTGTCTTTGCGGGCTCTACGTGGTCCCACTAGTTAGAAGATAACGGTCAACCATCGGGCAACCGGCCGTTACAGCACCTGTGATGGTTTCAGACAAGGTCTTGGGGAAAACTAAGGAAAAACTAAGGAGCTAGGGAAAACTGAGCACAACTAAGGAACCGAGGGCACGAAAATAGAAATCCCTAATAATTTTAACACCCAAAAATGTGCAATTTTCAAAGTTTTCAAAAATTTACAAAAATTATACCGTTGGTCTTATTTTTCGAAGAGCAACCTGGGAGTGCTTGGGGCTGACCAGTGGGGCACCCCAGGGCTTCCCCCCATGAGCCGGCGCGGCCAAGTAGGGGGGCGCGCCACCCTGTGGTGTGGGCCCCTCCTTGCCCCACTAAGTCATCTCTTCTTCCCATTCTACTCTCTCTCCCGAAAAAACTCGTACCAACTTTCTCTCACTCGCGTTTTTGCTCAAGAGCTCAGGATTCTTCGATCTCTTTGCTCAGCCCAGATTTATGTCTGAAATTTGGCACATTTGCTCTCCGGTATGTGACTCCTCCGATTATCCAAATAAAATTTTGTTTGGTTGAGTATATCTTGAATATTTTGCTGCTGTAGGTAACATGTTAAGTGAGCTTGCATGCTTGTTCTAAGTTGTAAAAATTAGTTTTGATGCATGTTTAGTACTCTATCAAGTTCCTATAGTAGTTTCCCTCATTTATATGTCTCCAAATCAACTTTTATAACGTTTGTTGAAAAATTCCAGAAAATGGAGTGGAATAGGCACCAACTGAACCAACAAGAATTGGAGGTGCAAAGAGTTATGAGAGTTCACCGCGAAGAGGGAGTATACCCCTCTTACTACCCATGCGTTGATTTTATGAGGAGTGCAGGAATCTTGCGAGATGTTCAAAATCTGATTTCCAATGCAGGTTTAGAAGGATTTGTTGTTGGAGAACCTTACCAATATGCAAAACTAACCATGTCAGTGGTGCAGGACTTTGAATTCAATTGGTCCCAAACTAACCCCATGGTTCGATACAAAATTTATAATAAAACTGTCAACTTGCCCTTTGATGATTTTTGTGCAGCAATTAGAGTGCCACAATGGGGATCATGTGAGAAGGTTAGGGGACTGCCGCAGGAGCTCTTGAGTCTATACAAGATGATTTGTCAAGGGAGAAGATTCTCTGATGATAGTGGTAAAATCAGTAGTATTCAACTCCCAGCTATTCGCTACTTTGCTTATTTCATCACCAAGTGCGTTCTCGCTAGGAAGAATGCAAATAAGTTATCTATCCAGGATTTGGCTTTCCTAGCTGCTGCATTGCAATGTGATAGGACTTATAATTTGGGTGCTTTGATAGCCTATAGACTTGCTACTAACCGTGAGAAGGGAGGAATTTGTGGAGGTCTCATCGCCTCTCGTTTATTAGCTATGCATGGTGTAGAACCTCACCATTTTGATATTCAGCTCTCCATGGAGAAACTTGACATTGTTTCCATGATTAAACATGACTTTATTTCTGATTTGTCTAATTTGAGTAACCTGTCTTACAAGATAAAATTTTACAAAAAAAATTGGAGAACAACTAAGAAAACTGAAAGGTTAGTAGGATTGCCTGCACCTGTTTTGTTTAACCTTGATTCCAGGAAAAATTGGTCAGTCACGGAAGATGAACTGAATGCATACATAGAGGGGGATGGCCATCATGCAGGAGACGACACGGAGGAGGCCGAGGAACACCTCAACTTGTCATCCAATGCAGCGAGCTCTTCGCATCAACATTTTGGGCATATGGAGCCTTCACCCTTTTCTTCTGCACAGGGACCTTATTATGACCACACCATATATGATCCACCGGCGTGGAACCATGACCCTCGCTGGGGTTGATCTCCACTTAGGCCAAAAGCCTAAGCTTGGGGGGAGGTATACCGGCATCACTCATTCATTGCATATTACAATTGCTGGATACTTGTATATGCTTGTTTAACTTCTTAAGGTGGTTTCTAATAAGAGGGAGATGATATTTGGGGATGTGCTGTTGGAAAACAGATTCTGGACTGATACCAAAAAAATTCTCAAAAATAGCCAAACGTTATTTTGCGAAGCCAATTTTTGTGCATGTTCCCCAGGTTATTATCTAACTTTCATTAGTTGATCACTTTTCGAGTTGAGCAGCGGAAGATTTTCGTAAAAATAGATTATTGTACTGCTGTCAAGTTTTGGAAGATTTCTGCCACTTTGCTTTTCTGTGATTCTTTTAGTTTTCATTCTCTTGTTTTTGCTTTGTTTCTTTCCTAAAACACAAAAAGACAAAAAATATTTCTGATTGTTTCTCTTTACCATTTGTTTATTTTGGTTTCTTGTTCTTATTTGCTTTATTTGCTATCGTTGGTTTGCTATGAGAAAATCCAAAAAGATTTTGCTTTGTTTGCCTGT
Source organism: Lolium perenne (assembly GCF_019359855.2). Taxonomy (NCBI): domain Eukaryota; kingdom Viridiplantae; phylum Streptophyta; class Magnoliopsida; order Poales; family Poaceae; genus Lolium; species Lolium perenne. The sequence goes on along the minus strand of NC_067247.2, from coordinate 355,935,991 downwards.
TTTCTTTTGTTCTTGTTTCCAACTCGAAAACACCAAAAATATTTGTTGTTCTTCTCTGGTTTTGTAAATTTCACTGTGGAGTTCAGCGGTCTTCAGTGGTTGGAGCTTGGTTTTCATTCCATATTATTCAAGCTACACAAGTGAAAGGCAATGATGACGATCTACGACAATTTGACTGTGGTGAGAGGCTGGTATGAACTCTATTTGTTTTCATTTTTGTACATATACTCATCCATGTGAGCATGCTTAGTTGGTTCATGTGAGGTATATGTCATTTAATGAAGTCTAGTAGTTCATGATCTCTCATGTTTAGCTCCAATTTATTAATATGAGTAGCATGTCATAAATATTTGCTTGCATTGTTTTATTCATAGATAGGTATGACATTGTGGTATCCTTCTCTGAATAATTCACTTAAATCGACTTGGCACATGCTCACGCATGCATATGACTAAACAAAAGTCAATTAAGCCTCGATGATTTACGTTGCCTCAGAGTTCTTGTATCACTTTTATACTTCTGTTAATTTATTTTGTCGCAAGCATGATTATGATAGTTATTGCTCTCTTGATTGTCGCTTCCCAGTCTATTGCTAGCCTTCACTTGTACTGAGCGGGAATGCTGCTCATGCTTCCAAACCCCTGAAAACCAAGTTATTCCAGAGTGTCCACCATAAATACCTATGCATGGCATTTCAAACCATTCCAAGTAAATTCTCATGCTACCTTTAAACCTTCAAAGTACTTCTCAATTTGTGTTAATGTTTTATAGCTCATGAGGAAGTTTGTGGTGTTTTATCTTTCAACCTTGTCATTTACTCCTGACGGATTTTCACCAATGGACTAGTGGCACATCCGCTTATCCAATAATTTTGCAAAAAGAGCTGGCAACAGGGTTCCCAACCCCAATTAATTAACTTTCATCAATAATTCTCTTCACATGCTTTGCCCTGATTTATCAGTAAGCAACTTAATTTGCAAATAGGCACTCCTCCATGGTATGAGAATGTTGGAAGGCACCCGAGGATTCGGTTAGCCATGGCTTGTGTAAGCAAAGGTTGGGGGGAGTGTCATCCATAATGAAACTAAAATATATGTGTAAACAAAAGAGAAGAGGGATGATCTACCTTGCTGGTAGAGATAACGTCCTTCATGGGAGCCGCTCTTGGAAGTCTGGTTGACGAGGTAGTTAGAGTGCCCACTATCATTCGTTGACAACAACAAACACCTCTCAAAACAATTTTACTTCTGTCTTTAGAAAAATGAAAAGCTCTAGCACATGTTAATCCCTGCTTCCCTCTACGAAGGGCCAATCTTTTACTTTTATGTTGAGTCACCATCTTTTCTTTGAGCACTTTCTTGAGAGCACAACTATCATTCTTAGTATAATATGCTTGTCCCAAAATGTGATTAATTGTGGTATAACTTTGATGCTTTTATCTTTGATAATCTCTACTTCCAATCTTTCCATGAACTTCAAAGGTGCCCGGGCATTTATGTTTTGTTGTACAAATACGGGCAAGCGAGATACCACTTTATCATATCCTTTTATGAACATTGCAATCCTACTGATAGACATGATTCATGATACTTATTATTAATTTGTTGGTACCTTTTCCATGATTGACATAGCTATTAGATGAGTTTATTTGCGTGTGTCTTATTATGAATTGCCTAAGTACTTGTCCATATCATGAGAATATTTACATCATATGAACAAATGTGTTCGTGAAAGTTCTTTTATCGCACTCAGTTGTTAACTGAATTGCTTGAGGACAAGCAATAAGCTAAGCTTGGGGGGAGTTGATACGTTCAAAACGTATCTACTTTCCCGAACACTTTTGCTATTGTTTTGCCTCTAATTTGTGTATTTTGGATACAACTAACACGGACTAACGCTGTTTTCAGCAGAATTGCTCTGGTGTCTCGTTTTTGTGCAGAAACTCAACTTTCAGGAAAATCCTCGGGATTAATTCCAATGGGCCTATTTTCACAGAAGAATAATGGAGCCAGAAGACCAGAAGGAGGGGGGCCACGAGGCAGCCACCCCACCAGGTGGCGCGGCAGGCCCCTGGGCGGCGCCGGCCTATGGTGGCGGCGCCTTGGGCAGCCCCAGGTGCCCCCCTCTGGACTACTTAAGGGTTTCAACCTAAAAACGCACGGGGGTTAGACGAAATCGCCAGAAGACATCCAGAACACAGCCGCCATCGCGAAACTCCGTCTCGGGACCAGAAACTCCGTTCTGGCACTCCGCCGGGACGGGGAATTGGAGGAGATCATCGCCATCATCACCACCGACTCCTCTCCATCAACCAGCCATGCTTCCCCCATCCATGTGTGAGTAATTCCCTCACTGTAGGCTGAAGGGGATGGTAGGGATTGGATGAGATTGATCATGTAATAGTCATAAGATTGTTAGGGCATAGTGTCTAGTATCCGTTGTTGGTACTTTTATGATATTGTTGCAACTTGTTATGCTTAATGCTTGTCACTAGGGCCCGAGTGCCATGATCTCAGATCTGAACATGTTATTGTTTCATGATGATATTCATTGTTTTATGATCATACCTGCAAGTTGTATACACATATTGCTGTCCGGAACCCGAGGCCCCAAAGTGACAGAATTTGGGACAACCGGAGGGGAAGGCGGTGATATGAGGATCACATGTGTTCACGGAGCGTTAATGCTTTGCTCCGGCGCTCTATTAAAAGGAGTACCTTAATTACCAGTAGATTCCCTAGAGGCCCGGCTGCCACCGGCTGGTAGGACAGAAGATGTTGTGCAAGTTTCTCATTGCGAGCACGTACGACTATATACGGAACACATGCCTATGGTTATTTAGTACTTGGATACCGTTTTATTATTATCTGCAAATGCCCTACCTTGATTGTTACATGAGTTCTCTTATCCATGCAACGCCCGTTCATCCATCCATGTGCCTACCATATTTTAATCCTGCTGTTTACTATAATCACTACTGCTGTCTTTATTACTCTACTGCTTATATTTCACTACTGCTACTGCTATAAAACTGTTGCTACTGATAAACTCTTGCGAGCAAGTCTGTTTCCAGGTGCAGCTGAATTGACAACTCCGCTGTTAAGGCTTACAAATATTCTTTGGCTCCCCTTGTGTCGAATCAATAAATTGGGTTTTACTTCCCTCGAAGACTGTTGCGATCCCCTATATTTGTGGGTGATACGTCTCCGACGTATCGATAATTTCTTATGTTCCATGCCACATTATTGATGTTATCTACATGTTTTATGCACACTTTATGTCATATTCGTGCATTTTCTGGAACTAACCTATTAACAAGATGCCGAAGTGCCAGTTGCTGTTTTCTGCTGTTTTTGGTTTCAGAAATCCTAGTAAGGAAATATTCTCGGAATTGGACGAAATCAACGCCCAGGGTCCTATTTTGCCACGAAGCTTCCAGAAGTCCGAAGAGGAGACGAAGAGGGGCCACGAGGGGGCCACACCCTAGGGCGGCGCGGCCCCCCCCCTTGGCCGCGCGGCCCGGTGGTGTGGGGCCCTCGTGCCGCCTCCTGACCTGCCCTTCCGCCTACTTAAAGCCTCCGTTGCGAAAACCCCGCATCGAGAGCCACGATACGGAAAACCTTCCGCAGACGCCGCCGCCGCCGATCCCATCTCGGGGATCCAGGAGATCGCCTCCGGCACCCTGCCGGAGAGGGGAATCATCTCCCGGAGGACTCTACGCCGCCATGGTCGCCTCCGGAGTGATGTGTGAGTAGTCTACCCCTGGACTATGGGTCCATAGCAGTAGCTAGATGGTTGTCTTCTCCCCATTGTGCTTCATTGTCGGATCTTGTGAGCTGCCTAACATGATCAAGATCATCTATCTGTAATTCTATATGTTGCGTTTGTTGGGATCCGATGAATAGAGAATACTTGTTATGTTGATTATCAAAGTTATGTCTATGTGTTGTTTATGATCTTGCATGCTCTCCGTTACTAGTAGATGCTCTGGCCAAGTAGATGCTTGTAACTCCAAGAGGGAGTATTTATGCTCGATAGTGGGTTCATGCCTACATTGACACCTAGGACAGTGACAGAAAGTTCTAAGGTTGTGTTGTGCTATTGCCACTAGGGATAAAACATTGATGCTATGTCTAAGGATGTAGTTGTTGATTACATTACGCACCATACTTAATGCAATTGTCTGTTGCTTTGCAACTTAATACTGGAGGGGGTTCGGATGATAACCTGAAGGTGGACTTTTTAGGCATAGATGCAGTTGGATGGCGGTCTATGTACTTTGTCGTAATGCCCAATTAAATCTCACTATACTCATCATGATATGTATGTGCATGGTCATGCCCTCTTTATTTGTCAATTGCCCAACTGTAATTTGTTCACCCAACATGCTGTTTATCTTATGGGAGAGACACCTCTAGTGAACTGTGGACCCCGGTCCAATTCTCTATACTGAAATACAATCTACTGCAATACTGTTCTACTGTTTTCTGCAAACAATCATCTTCCACACAATACGGTTAATCCTTTGTTACAGCAAGCCGGTGAGATTGACAACCTCACTGTTTCGTTGGGGCAAAGTACTTTGGTTGTGTTGTGCAGGTTCCACGTTGGCGCCGGAATCCCTGGTGTTGCGCCGCACTACATCCCGCCGCCATCAACCTTCAACGTGCTTCTTGGCTCCTCCTGGTTCGATAAACCTTGGTTTCTTTCTGAGGGAAAACTTGCTGCTGTGCGCATCATACCTTCCTCTTGGGGTTCCCAACGAACGTGTGAGTTACACGCCATCAAGCTCTTTTTCTGGCGCCGTTGCCGGGGAGATCAAGACACGCTGCAAGGGGAGTCTCCACTTCCCAATCTCTTTACTTTGTTTTTGTCTTGCTTAGTTTTATTTACTACTTTGTTTGCTGCACTAAATCAAAATACAAAAAAAATTAGTTGCTAGTTTTACTTTATTTGCTATCTTGTTTGCTACATCAAAAACACAAAAAAAAAAGTTACTTGTATTTACTTTATCTAGTTTGCTTTATTTACTGTCTTGCACTCTATATTAAAAATACAAAAAAATTAGTTACTTTTGTTACCATGTCTAGCTCTGAACCTGTTACTTCTTCGCCTGAAGAATTAGTCTTCACTTTCAAACAAGGGGATGAGGAGAGTTTTAAGGATGCTTGGTCTAGAATTTTTACTTCTTATCGTAAAACTGAACCCCAAATGACTCTAAGTTTGCTCCTTAGTAATTTTTATTTTGGTCTTATGGTTCGCTATAGATATGCTTTGGATACTTTAGTGGGAGGAGATTTCCTTCATTGCAATGGGGATCAAGCTTTTAATGCCATAAAGAAGTTGGTTGCATCACATGATTCAGCTAATAACTTTGATTCAGCCCTCACTAGCATTTATAATAGATTAAACAATCTCGAGATAAGTACATCTCGCTTGGATGACAACTATTGCCATGTTCGTAATCGTCTTGAACAAGTTTTAGTGAACTCTAAACTTTCATTGTGGGATCCTACTGTTAAAATTGTTATCGGTGATCGAACTCTTCATGCCAACTGTGATATTATGTCTGAATTTTGCCTTATGCCTGAGAGCATTTATAAATCTTTGAAACTTTGGGGAGTCGAGGAAGGAGGAGAAGAAATAACTTTCATTGATAACTCTGTTATAATTCCTAAGGGAATAGCTGCAGGTGTGCATACAACCATTCTTGGAAGAACAATATCCATTGATTATCTTGTTATTGAATGTGTAGGGACAGGAAAAATCACACTCGGAAGATCCCTGCTGAAACTATTGGGAGCAGTCATTGATGTGGGAGAAGGCACTCTGAAATTCACCTCTATACCGGGGGGAAATCATATATTTCCTAAATCAAAGGGAAAGAAAAACAATAAGAAAGGTAAGGGTAAAGCCTAAGGTAAGGTTGACACACCATCTCTTGATAATACTTGATACACACTTTCTGCGCCTAGCTGAAAGGCGTTAAAGAAAAGCGCTTATGGGAGACAACCCATGTTTTTACCTACAGTACTTTGTTTTTATTTTGTGTCTTGGAAGTTGTTTACTACTGTAGCAACCTCTCCTTATCTTAGTTTAGTGTTTTGTTGTGCCAAGTAAAGCCGTTGATAGAAAAGTTCATACTAGATTTGGATTACTGCGCAGAAACAGATTTCTTTGCTGTCACGAATCTGGGCTGTTTTCCCTGTAGGTAACTCAGAAAATTATGCCAATTTACGTGAGTGATCCTCAGATATGTACGCAACTTTCATTCAATTTGAGAATTTTCATTTGAGCAAGTCTGGTGCCTCGATAAAATTCGTCAATACGAACTGTTCTGTTTTGACAGATTCTGCCTTTTATTTCGCATTGCCTCTTTTGCTATGTTGGATGAATTTCTTTGATCCACTAATGTCCAGTAGCTTTATGCAATGTCTGGAAGTGTTGAGAATGATTATGTCACCTCTGAACATGTTAATTTTTATTGTCCACTAACCCTCTAATGAGTTGTTCTAAGTTTGGTGTGGAGGAAGTTTTCAAGGATCAAGAGAGGAGTATGATGCAACATGATCAAGGTGAGTGAAAGCTCTAAGCTTGGGGATGCCCCGGTGGTTCACCCCTGCATATTCTAAGAAGACTCAAGCGTCTAAGCTTGGGGATGCCCAAGGCATCCCCTTCTTCATCGACAACATTATCAGGTTCCTCCCCTGAAATTATATTTTTATTCCATCACATCTTATGTGCTTTTCTTGGAGCGTCGGTTTGTTTTTGTTTTTTGTTTTGTTTGAATAAAATGGATCCTAGCATTCACTTTATGGGAGAGAGACACGCTCCGCTGTAGCATATGGACAAGTATGTCCTTAGTTTCTACTCATAGTATTCATGGCGAAGTTTCTTCTTCGTTAAATTGTTATATGGTTGGAATTGGAAAATGATACATGTAGTAATTGCTATTAATGTCTTAGGTAATGTGATACTTGGCAATTGTTGTGCTCATGTTTAAGCTCTTGCATCATATGCTTTGCACCCATTAATGAAGAAATACATAGAGCATGCTAAAATTTGGTTTGCATATTTGGTTTCTCTAAGGTCTAGATAATTTCTAGTATTGAGTTTGAACAACAAGGAAGACGGTGTAGAGTCTTATAATGTTTACAATATGTCTTTTATGTGAGTTTTGCTGCACCGGTTCATCCTTGTGTTTGTTTCAAATAAGTCTTGCTAGCCTAAACCTTGTATCGAGAGGGAATACTTCTCATGCATCCAAAATACTTGAGCCAACCACTATTCCATTTGTGTCCACCATACCTACCTACTACATGGTATTTTCCGCCATTCCAAAGTAAATTGCTTGAGTGCTACCTTTAAAATTCCATCATTCACCTTTGCAATATATAGCTCATGGGACAAATAGCTTAAAAACTATTGTGGTATTGAATATGTAATTATGCACTTTATCTCTTATTAAGTTGCTTGTTATGCGATAACCATGTTCACTGGGGACGCCATCAACTACCCTTTGTTGAATTTCATGTGAGTTGCTATGCATGTTCGTCTTGTCTGAAGTAAGAGAGATCTACCACCTTATGGTTAAGCATGCATATTGTTAGAGAAGAACATTGGGCCGCTAACTAAAGCCATGATCCATGGTGGAAGTTTCAGTTTTGGACAAATATCCTCAATCTCATATGAGAAAATTATTAATTGTTGTTACATGCTTATGCATAAAAGAGGAGTCCATTATCTGTTGTCTATGTTGTCCCGGTATGGATGTCTAAGTTGAGAATAATCAATAGCGAGAAATCCAATGCGAGCTTTCTCCTTACACCTTTGTACAGGCGGCATAGAGGTACCCCTTTGTGACACTTGGTTAAAACATGTGCATTGTGATGATCCGGTAGTCCAAGCTAATTAGGACAAGGTGCGAGCACTATTAGTACACTATGCATGAGGCTTGCAACTTATAAGATATAATTTACATGATGCATATGCTTTATTACTACCGTTGACAAAATTGTTTCATGTTTTCAAAATCAAAGCTCTAGCACAAATATAGCAATCGATGCTTTTCCTCTATGGAGGACCATTCTTTTACTTTCAGTGTTGAGTCAGTTCACCTATTTCTCTCCACCTCAAGAAGCAAACACTTGTGTGAACTATGCATTGATTCCTACATACTTGCTTATTGCACTTATTATATTACTCTATGTTGACAATATCCATGAGATATACATGTTACAAGTTGAAAGCAACCGCTGAAACTTAATCTTCCTTTGTGTTGCTTCAATGCTTTTACTATGAATTATTGCTTTATGAGTTAACTCTTATGCAAGACTTATTAATGCTTGTCTTGAAGTGTTATTCATGAAAAGTCTTTGCTTTATGATTCACTTGTTTACTCATGTCATATACATTGTTTTGATCGCTGCATTCACTACATATGCTTTACAAATAGTATGATCAAGATTATGATGGCATGTCACTCCAGAAATTATCTGTTTTATCGTTTTACCTGCTCGGGACGAGCAGAACTAAGCTTGGGGATGCTGATACGTCTCCGACGTATCGATAATTTCTTATGTTCCATGCCACATTATTGATGTTATCTACATGTTTTATGCACACTTTATGTCATATTCGTGCATTTTCTGGAACTAACCTATTAACAAGATGCCGAAGTGCCAGTTGCTGTTTTCTGCTGTTTTTGGTTTCAGAAATCCTAGTAAGGAAATATTCTCGGAATTGGATGAAATCAAAGCCCAGGGGCCTATTTTTCCACGAAGCTTCCAGAAGTCCGAAGGAGAGACGAAGAGGGGCGACGAGGGGGCCACACCCTAGGGCGGCGCGGCCCCCCCTTGGCCGCGCGGCCCTGTGGTGTGGGGCCCCCGTGCCGCCTCTTGACCTGCCCTTCCGCCTACAAATAGCCTCCGTGACGAAACCCCCAGTACCGAGAGCCACGATACGGAAAACCTTCCAGAGACGCCGCCGCCGCCGATCCCATCTCGGGGGATCCAGGAGATCGCCTCCGGCACCCTGCCGGAGAGGGGAATCATCTCCCGGAGGACTCTACACCGCCATGGTCGCCTCCGGTGTGATGTGTGAGTAGTCTACCCCTGGACTATGGGTCCATAGCAGTAGCTAGATGGTTGTCTTCTCCCCATTGTGCTATCATTGTCGGATCTTGTGAGCTGCCTAACATGATCAAGATCATCTATCTGTAATTCTATATGTTGCGTTTGTTGGGATCCGATGAATAGAGAATACTTGTTATGTTGATTATCAAAGTTATATCTATGTGTTGTTTATGATCTTGCATGCTCTCCGTTACTAGTAGATGCTCTGGCCAAGTAGATGCTTGTAACTCCAAGAGGGAGTACTTATGCTCGATAGTGGGTTCATGCCTGCATTGACACAGGACGATGTGAGAAAGTTCTAAGGTTGTGTTGTGCTGTTGCCACTAGGGATAAAACATTGATGCTATGTCTAAGGATGTAGTTGTTGATTACATTACGCACCATACTTAATGCAATTGTCTGTTGCTTTGCAACTTAATACTGGAAGGGGTTCGGATGATAACCTGAAGGTGGACTTTTTAGGCATAGATGCAGTTGGATGGCGGTCTATGTACTTTGTCGTAATGCCCAATTAAATCTCACTATACTCATCATGATATGTATGTGCATGGTCATGCTCTCTTTATTTGTCAATTGCCCAACTGTAATTTGTTCACCCAACATGCTGTTTGTCTTATGGGAGAGACACCTCTCCCATAAGACTCCTCTTCAGACTTCTGGAAGCTTCGTGGCAACAGATAATGGACTCCTCTTTTATGCGGGCGTGTAACTCACACGTTCGTTGGGAACCCCAAGAGGAAGGTATGATGCGCACAGCAGCAAGTTTTCCCTCAGAAAGAAACCAAGGTTTATCGAACCAGGAGGAGCCAAGAAGCACGTTGAAGGTTGATGGCGGCGGGATGTAGTGCGGCGCAACACCAGGGATTCCGGTGCCAACGTGGAACCTGCACAACACAACCAAAGTACTTTGCCCCAACGAAACAGTGAGGTTGTCAATCTCACCGGCTTGCTGTAACAAAGGATTAACCGTATTGTGTGGAAGATGATTGTTTGCAGAAAACAGTAGAACAAGTATTGCAGTAGATTGTATTTCAGTAAAGAGAATTGGACCGGGGTCCACAGTTCACTAGAGGTGTCTCTCCCATAAGACAAACAGCATGTTGGGTGAACAAATTACAGTTGGGCAATTGACAAATAAAGAGAGCATGACCATGCACATACATATCATGATGAGTATAGTGAGATTTAATTGGGCATTACGACAAAGTACATAGACCGCCATCCAACTGCATCTATGCCTAAAAAGTCCACCTTCAGGTTATCATCCGAACCCCTTCCAGTATTAAGTTGCAAAGCAACAGACAATTGCATTAAGTATGGTGCGTAATGTAATCAACAACTACATCCTTAGACATAGCATCAATGTTTTATCCCTAGTGGCAACAGCACAACACAACCTTAGAACTTTCTCGTCATCGTCCTGTGTCAATGCAGGCATGAACCCACTATCGAGCATAAGTACTCCCTCTTGGAGTTACAAGCATCTACTTGGCCAGAGCATCTACTAGTAACTGAGAGCATGCAAGATCATAAACAACACATAGATATAACTTTGATAATCAACATAACAAGTATTCTCTATTCATCGGATCCCAACAAACGCAACATATAGAATTACATATAGATGATCTTGATCATGTTAGGCAGCTCACAAGATCCGACAATGATAGCACAATGGGGAGAAGACAACCATCTAGCTACTGCTATGGACCCATAGTCCAGGGGTAGACTACTCACACATCACACCGGAGGCGACCATGGCGGTGTAGAGTCCTCCGGAGATGATTCCCCTCTCCGGCAGGTGCCGGAGGCGATCTCCGGATCCCCGAGATGGGATCGGCGGCGGCGGCGTCTCTGGAAGGTTTTCCGTATCGTGGCTCTCGTGACCGGGGGTTTCGTCACGGAGGCTATTTGTAGGCGGAAGGGCAGGTCAAGAGGCGGCACGGGGCCCCACACCACAGGGCCGCGCGGCCAAGGGGGCCGCGCCGCCCTAGGGTGTGGCCCCTCGTCGCCCCTCTTCGTCTCTCCTTCGGACTTCTGGAAGCTTCGTGGAAAAATAGGCCCCCGGGCTTTGATTTCGTCCACCCGAGAATATTTCCTTACTAGGATTTCTGAAACCAAAAACAGCAAAACAAAGAATCGGCACTTCGGCATCTTGTTAATAGGTTAGTTCCGTAAAATGCACGAATATGACATAAAGTGTGCATAAAACATGTAGATAACATCAATAATGTGGCATGGAACATAAGAAATTATCGATACGTCAGAGACGTATCAGCATCCCCAAGCTTAGTTCTGCTCGTCCCGAGCAGGTAAAACGATAAAACAGATAATTTCTGGAGTGACATGCCATCATAATCTTGATCATACTATTTGTAAAGCATATGTAGTGAATGCAGCGATCAAAACAATGTATATGACATGAGTAAACAAGTGAATCATAAAGCAAAGACTTTTCATGAATAGCACTTCAAGACAAGCATTAATAAGTCTTGCATAAGAGTTAACTCATAAAGCAATAATTCAAAGTAAAGGTATTGAAGCAACACAAAAGAAGATTAAGTTTCAGCGGTTGCTTTCAACTTGTAACATGTATATCTCATGGATATTGTCAACATAGAGTAATATAATAAGTGCAATAAGCAAGTATGTAGGAATCAATGCATAGTTCACACAAGTGTTTGCTTCTTGAGGTGGAGAGAAATAGGTGAACTGACTCAACACTGAAAGTAAAAGAATGGTCCTCCATAGAGGAAAAGTATCGATTGCTATATTTGTGCTAGAGCTTTGATTTTGAAAACATGAAACAATTTTGTCAACGGTAGTAATAAAGCATATGCATCATGTAAATTATATCTTATAAGTTGCAAGCCTCATGCATAGTGTACTAATAGTGCCCGCACCTTGTCCTAATTAGCTTGGACTACCGGATCATCACAATGCATTGTTTTTACCAAGTGTCACAAAGGGGTACCTCTATGCCGCCTGTACAAAGGTCTAAGGAGAAAGCTCGCATTGGATTTCTCGCTATTGATTATTCTTCAACTTAGACATCCATACCGGGACAACATAGACAACAGATAATGGACTCCTCTTTTATGCATAAGCATATAACAACAATTAATAATTTTCTCATTTGAGATTTGAGGATTGTTGTCCAAAACTGAAACTTCCACCATGGATCATGGCTTTAGTTAGCGGCCCAATGTTCTTCTCTAACATATGCATGCTTAACCATAAGGTGGTAGATCTCTCTTACTTCAGACAAGACGGACATGCATAGCAACTCACATGAAATTCAACAATGAATAGTTGATGGCGTCCCCGATGAACATGGTTATCGCACAACAAGCAACTTAATAAGAGATAAAGTGCATAATTACATATTCAATACCACAATAGTTTTTAAGCTATTTGTCCCATGAGCTATATATTGCAAAGGTGAATGATGGAATTTTAAAGGTAGCACTCAAGCAATTTACTTTGGAATGGCGGAGAAATACCATGTAGTAGGTAGGTATGGTGGACACAAATGGCATAGTGGTTGGCTCAAGTATTTTGGATGCATGAGAAGTATTCCCTCTCGATACAAGGTTTAGGCTAGCAAGGTTATTTGAAACAAACACAAGGATGAACCGGTGCAGCAAAACTCACATAAAAGACATATTGTAAACATTATAAGACTCTACACCGTCTTCCTTGTTGTTCAAACTCAATACTAGAAATTATCTAGACCTTAGAGAAACCAAATATGCAAACCAAATTTTAGCATGCTCTATGTATTTCTTCATTAATGGGTGCAAAGCATATGATGCAAGAGCTTAATCATGAGCACAACAATTGCCAAGTATCACATTACCCAAGACATTTATAGCAATTACTACATGTATCATTTTCCAATTCCAACCATATAACAATTTAACGAAGGAGAAACTTCGCCATGAATACTATGAGTAGAAACCAAGGACATACTTGTCCATATGCTACAGCGGAGCGTGTCTCTCTCTCCCATAAAGTGAATGCTAGGATCCATTTTATTCAAACAAAACAAAAAAAACAAAAACAAACCGACGCTCCAAGAAAAAGCACATAAGATGTGATGGAATAAAAATATAGTTTCAGGGGAGGAACCTGATAATGTTGTCGATGAAGAAGGGGATGCCTTGGGCATCCCCAAGCTTAGATGCTTGAGTCTTCTTGATATATGCAGGGGTGAACCACCGGGGCATCCCCAAGCTTAGAGCTTTCACTCTCCTTGATCATGTTGCATCATACTCCTCTCTTGATCCTTGAAAACTTCCTCCACACCAAACTCGAAACAACTCATTAGAGGGTTAGTGCACAATATAAATTGACATATTCAGAGGTGACACAATCATTCTTAACACTTCTGGACATTGCATAATGCTACTGGACATTAGTGGATCAAAGAAATTCATCCAACATAGCAAAAGAGGCAATGCGAAATAAAAGGCAGAATCTGTCAAAACAGAACAGTTCGTATTGACGAATTTTAAAATGGCACCAGACTTGCTCAAATGAAAATGCTCAAATTGAATGAAAGTTGCGTACATATCTGAGGATCATGCACGTAAATTGGCTTAATTTTCTGAGCTACCTACAGGGAGGTGGACCCAGATTCGTGACAGCAAAGAAATCTGGAACAGTGCAGTAATCCAAATCTAGTACTTACTTTTCTATCAACGGCTTAACTTGGCACAACAAAACACAAAACTAAGATAAGGAGAGGTTGCTACAGTAGTAAACAACTTCCAAGACACAAAATAAAAACAAAGTACTGTAGGTAAAACATGGGTTGTCTCCCATAAGCGCTTTTCTTTAACGCCTTTCAGCTAGGCGCAGAAAGTGTGTATCAAGTATTATCAAAGGGTGGTGCATTGTTATCATGAGCTCCCTCATCCATGGTGGTACTAAGGGCTTTGTCAATTTTAGGCCTATAATAATACTTCTTTGGTCTAGGCACTTTAGAGACATACATAAACTTTTGCTCCTTACCCACATAAGCTTTCTCCTTATATTTAAGAGAAGAAAATGTTGACCCCAAGGTTCCCATAGCCTTTTCAAGTTCATCAATCCTATTAATTTGATCATCATGGACAACACAAGTTCCTAGGGCACTAATTCTTTCATCAATTCCTACTAAGGATTTATCAAGTTCATCAGTTTTATCAAGTAACACTTCCAATTTAGCTTCAATACTTGGAAAATTTTTCTCTATGGTTTCAAATTTTTTCATAACATCTTCAAGAGAGATTTCAGTTTTAACTTTACCAACAGGGGGTATTCCAAATAGACTCTCAATAATGCAGCTAGCTTCTAATGCAGGGGTACTTAAAAAGTTTCCTCCTACGAGACAATCAAGAACATGCCTATTCCAGCTAGAGATACCAACATAAAAATTCCTGAGTAAAATAGTGGTGGAGTGTTTCTTAGTGCACCTATTATGGGCATTAATAATTCTATACCAAGCATCTCTTAAACATTCTCCCCCTTGTTGCTTAAACGAACGAACTTCAACTTCAGGATTACTCATTTTAGCAGTAGTAAATAAAGCAAACTAGATAAAGTAAATGCAAGTAAACTAATTTTTTTGTGTTTTTGATATAGCAAACAAGATAGCAAGTAAAGTAAAACTAGCAACTAATTTTTTTGTATTTTGATTTAGTGCAGCAAACAAAGTAGTAAATAAAAATAAGCAAGACAAAAACAAAGTAAAGAGATTGAGAAGTGGAGACTCCCCTTGCAGCGTGTCTTGATCTCCCGGCAACGGCGCCGTAAAAATATGCTTGATGGCGTGTAACTCACACGTTCGTTGGGAACCCCAAGAGGAAGGTATGATGCGCACAGCAGCAAGTTTTCCCTCAGAAAGAAACCAAGGTTTATCGAACCAGGAGGAGCCAAGAAGCACGTTGAAGGTTGATGGCGGCGAGATGTAGTGCGGCGCAACACCAGGGATTCCGGCGCCAACGTGGAACCTGCACAACACAACCAAAGTACTTTGCCCCAACGAAACAAAGGAGGTTGTCAATCTCACCGACTTGCTGTAACAAAGGATTAACCGTATTGTGTGGAAGATGATTGTTTGCAGAAAACAGTAGAACAAGTATTGCAGTAGATTGTATTTCAGTAAAGAGAATTGGACCGGGGTCCACAGTTCACTAGAGGTGTCTCTCCCATAAGACAAACAGCATGTTGGGTGAACAAATTACAGTTGGGCAATTGACAAATAAAGAGAGCATGACCATGCACATACATATCATGATGAGTATAGTGAGATTTAATTGGGCATTACGACAAAGTACATAGACCGCCATCCAACTGCATCTATGCCTAAAAAGTCCACCTTCAGGTTATCATCCGAACCCCATTCAGTATTAAGTTGCAAAGCAACAGACAATTGCATTAAGTATGGTGCGTAATGTAATCAACAACTACATCCTTAGACATAGCATCAATGTTTTATCCCTAGTGGCAACAGCACAACACAACCTTAGAACTTTCTCACATCGTCCCTGTGTCAATGCGGTGCATGAACCCACTATCGAGCATAAGTACTCCCTCTTGGAGTTACAAGCATCTACTTGGCCAGAGCATCTACTAGTAACGGAGAGCATGCAAGATCATAAACAACACATAGATATAACTTTGATAATCAACATAACAAGTATTCTCTATTCATCGGATCCCAACAAACGCAACATATAGAATTACAGATAGATGATCTTGATCATGTTAGGCAGCTCACAAGATCCGACAATGATAGCACAATGGGGAGAAGACAACCATCTAGCTACTGCTATGGACCCATAATCCAGGGGTAGACTACTCACACATCACACCGGAGGCGACCATGGCGGTGTAGAGTCCTCCGGGAGATGATTCCCCTCTCCGGCAGGGTGCCGGAGGCGATCTCCTGGATCCCCCGAGATGGGATCGGCGGCGGCGGTGTCTCTGGAAGGTTTTCCGTATCGTGGCTCTCGGTACTGGGGGTTTCGTCACGGAGGCTATTTGTAGGCGGAAGGGCAGGTCAAGAGGCGGCACGGGGGCCCCACACCACAGGGCCGCGCGGCCAAGGGGGGGGGGCCGCGCCGCCCTAGGGTGTGGCCCCCTCGTCGCCCCTCTTTGTCTCTCCTTCGGACTTCTGGAAGCTTCGTGGAAAAATAGGCCCCTGGGCTTTGATTTCGTCCAATTCCGAGAATATTTCCTTACTAGGATTTCTGAAACCAAAAACAGCAGAAAACAGCAACTGGCACTTCGGCATCTTGTTAATAGGTTAGTTCCAGAAAATGCACGAATATGACATAAAGTGTGCATAAAACATGTAGATAACATCAATAATGTGGCATGGAACATAAGAAATTATCGATACGTCGGAGACGTATCAGCCATCAGTGGGTCATCATGCACCAACCGAAGAACAAGAACAAAACCCTCCCTCTTGTGTGCAAGATCAAGGATAAGATCAACCAAAGGTTCATGATGGCTCCGATGAGGATCCATTCAATTCTTATCATTCACCGAATAATGTCCAAGATCAAGCACATGAAGTTGAGCAATCTCAAGAAATTGAGGAAGCTCAAGTTGAAGGTCAAGACGGGGACCCAAATGATCAAGTTGATCAAGGGATACCTCCAAGGCTAAGAAGAACCAAGGAGGAGATCGAGGCCCGTCGTCTAGCAAGAAGAGATAGGAACTTGGAAATTCTTGGACACACTCATGACAAGGTCCTAAGTGATGTAAGAGGAAGAGTTTCCACAAGAAGGCAATTGGCTAACTTTAGCAATCATCATGCTTATATCTCCTTAGTGGAACCCAAGAAAGTATTTGAAGCCCTTGAAGGTTCGGATTGGTTGGAAGCTATGCATGATGAACTCAACAACTTCAAGTGCAATAAAGTATGGACTTTAGTAGAGAAGCCAAAGGGGTGCCGCAATGTTATAGGCACTAAATGGTGTTGGAGATATGCCCAAGAGGCAATAATAAAATGGTTATTATAATATATCTTTGTGTTTATGATAATGTTTACATACCATGCTATAATTGTATTAACCGAAACATTGATACATGTGTGTTATGTGAACAACAAAGAGTCCCTAGTAAGCCTCTTGTATAACTAGCATGTTGATTAATAGATGATCATGGTTTCGTGATCATGAACATTGGATGTTATTAATAACAAGGTTATGTCATTATATGAATGATGTAATGGACACACCCAATTAAGCGTAGCATAAAATCACGTCATTAAGTTATTTGCTATAAGCTTTCGATACATAGTTACCTAGTCCTTATGACCATGAGATCATGTAAATCACTTATACCGGAAAGGTACTTTGATTACATCAAACGCCACTGCGTAAATGGGTGGTTATAAAGGTCGGATTAAGTATCCAGAAAGTATGAGTTGAGGCATATGGATCAACAGTGGGATTTGTCCATCCCGATGACGGATAGATATACTCTGGGCCCTCTCGGTGGAATGTCGTCTAATGTCTTGCAAGCATATGAATAAGTTCATAAGAGACCACATACCACGGTACGAGTAAAGAGTACTTGTCAGGAGACGAGGTTGAACAAGGTATAGAGTGATACCGATGATCAAACCTCGGACAAGTAAAATATCGCGTGACAAAGGGAATTGGTATCGTATGTGAATGGTTCATTCGATCACTAAAGTCATCGTTGAATATGTGGGAGCTATTATGGATCTCCAGATCCCGCTATTAGTTATTGGTCGGAGTAAGTACTCAACCATGTCCGCATAGTTCGCGAACCGTAGGGTGACACACTTAAAGTTGGATGTTGAAATGGTAGAACTTGAATATGGAATGGAGTTCGAATATTTGTTCGGAGTCCCGGATGAGATCCCGGACATCACGAGGAGTTCCGGAATGGTCCGGAGAATAAGATTCATATATAGGATGTCATTTTATGTGATTTAAAATGATGCGGAAGGTTCTATTGAAGGTTCTAGAAGGTTCTAGAAAAGTCCGGAAGAAACCACCAAGGAAGGTGGAGTCCCGGAGGGACTCCACCTCCATGGCCGGCCAAACCTAGAGGGGGAGGAGTCCCAAGTGGACTTCCCCAAAGGGGGCCGACCACCCCCTCCATGGAAGGTGGAACTCCCACCTCTAGTGGGAGTCCTAGCTTGGGTAGGTTTTCCTATCATATGGAAGGTTTTGGGTTCGGGTCTTATTCGGAGACTTGTAGTCCAACCCTTGGGGCTTCCACCTATATAATGAGGGACAAGGGGAGGGGGCCGGCCACCTCAAGACCACCACCTGGCCGCACCCCCCAAGTGGCCGGCCACCCCCTCCCAAACCCTAGCCGCCCCCCTCTCCTCCATAGCTCCCGCATGCTTTAGCGAAGCTCCGCCGGAGTTCTCCACCGCCACCGACACCACGCCGTCGTGCTGTCGGATTCAAGAGGATCTACTACTTCCGCTGCCCGCTGGAACGGGAGGTGGACGTCGTCTTCATCAACAACCGAACGTGTGACCGAGTACGGAGGTGCTGCCCGTTCGTGGCGCCGTGATCAAGATCTTCTACGCGCTTTTGGAAGCGGCAAGTGATCGTCTACCGCAGCAACAAGAGCCTCATCTTGTAGGCTTTGGAATCTCTTCAAGGGTGAGACTCGATAATCCCCTCGTTGCTACCGTCTTCTAGATTGCATCTTGGCTTGGATTTCGTGTTCGCGGTAGGAAAATTTTTGTTTTCTATGCTACGTTATCCTACAAATGGATTTTCAAGAACAAGCAAGATGAGTTTGGAAATGTTGTGAGGAACAAGGCAAGATTGGTGGCTCAAGGTTTCTCTCAAGTTGAAGGAATTGACTTTGGAGAAACTTATGCTCCCGTGGCTCACCTTGAGTCCATCCGTATCCTTCTTGCTTAAGCATCACATCATAACTTTAACTTACAACAAATGGATGTGAAAAGTGATTTTCTTAATGGTCCTTTGCATGAAGAGGTTTATGTTAAGCAACCCCCGGGGTTTGAGGATCTCAACTTTCCTAACCATGTCTATAAGTTGATAAAGCACTTTATGGTCTCAAACAAGCTCCTAGAGCTTGGTACGAGCACCTTAAAGAATTGTTGATAGACCGTGGGTTTGATGTTGGGCTAATCGATCCCACTCTTTTTACTAAGAGGGTCAATGGGTAGCTTTTCGTTTGCCAATTATATGTTGATGATATTATCTTTGGCTCTACTAACAAAGCTTTCAATGATGAATTTTCAAAGCTTATGACCGATAGGTTTGAGATGTCTATGATGGGAGAGATGAAGTTCTTTCTTGGTTTTTAGATCAAGCAATTGAGAGAAGGGACCTTCATCAATCAAGCAAAATATCTCCAAGACATTCTCAAGAGGTTCAAGATGACCGATATGAAGGGTGTAGCCACTCCTATGGTTACTAAATGTCATCTTGCACTAGATCCCAATGGTAAAGAGGTGGATCAAAAGGTATATCGCTCCATGATTGGATCCTTGCTTTACCTTTGTGCATCTAGACCGGACATAGTGTTGAGTGTTGGTGTGTGTGCAAGGTATCAAGCTTCTCCTAAGGAGAGTCACATGATGGCTCTCAAAAGAATCTTTCGATATTTAGTTGATACTCCAAGATATGGTATTTGGTATCCTAAAGGCTCAAGTTTTATTCTCAATGGATACACCGATGGGATTGGGCGGGAGACAAGGATTATAGGAAATCAACCTCCGGGGCTTGCCAATTCCTTGGTAGGTCCTTGGTGTGTTGGTCTTCTAAGAAGCAAAATTGTATATCTCTCTCCACCGCCGAAGCCGAATATGTTGCCGCCGCAAGTGGATGCACTCAATTGTTATGTATGAGGCAAACTTTAAAGGAATACGGTGTCACTTGTGACAAAGTGCCTCTATTATGTGACAATGAAAGTGCTATCAAGATTGCCTATAATCCGGTGCAACATTCAAGAACGAAGCATATTGAGATCCAGAATCATTTTATTAGGGATCATGTTGCCCGTGGTGATATTGAGCTAATCTATGTTCCTACCAAAGATCAACTTGCCGATATATTCACGAAGCCTCTTGATGAAGCAAGGTTTTGCTATTTGAGGAATGAGTTAAATATCATTGATTCAAGGAGTATAGCTTGACCATCTTGCAAACACACCTTTGTCTCAAAACTTTATTTGGTTTAGATGTGGGCATGGAAATAGGGGGAGTGCGGTTTAAACTATTGAGCTATCCCTCCCCCCATAATGCCAACATTAAAGAATCATTCTCTTTATATCATATGTTGATATGTGAGCTTCAATGATGAGTAGTGGTTTTGGGCCCAAGATATATCTTCGCGGTGCCAAGCCATAACACTCATATATGCTGGCCTAGGCCACCACACTCTTCTTTATGAAGAGTTGAGGTTATTTGGATCTTTCATGGATTTTATTTGACTATCTTTTGTTCTTATGGGAAATCACTCATGTTTGGTCTTTATTTGCAATGTTTTGCATATATGGGTGATATTGTACCATCAACAGTGTGATCTTTCTATCCTAAGCCCCACCTTTCCTAAGAAACAATTCCAATCTTTATACACTAAAACTCTGAAAATTTTCGAGGGTTTTTGGGTTTGGGGCTGGCTTGGTGGCACTGCCGGTGCCTTCACCCCGGCACTGGCGGTGGTGACACCCCGACACTGCCGGTGGTACAACCCCGGCACTGCCGCCAGTGGCGTGGGGTCAAGTGACGGAACCGGTGGGGGAGTTAGGGCAACTGCCCCATTCTCCTCCCCCCACGTCCCTCTCCTCCCACACATCGTCCCAGCCCTCGCCGTCGTCGCCCCTGTCCTCCGGCAGCCGTCCCGTGCCCTCCCTCCTCCCCTGGACGGTTGGAATCGGGCAGGCCACCCTCCTCCATGGCTTCCTCCTCCGGTGAGCTTCCTCTCCCTCTCTCTCCCTCTCTAGGATGGGTTGACCTACCTAGAAGAAAGATTGTTGGATGAATCTCTCCGTAGCTTTTGCCATAGAGGTCGATGATCTAGTACATTGTGTGTTGAAAATTTGAGGAACAATGGTTGAGTCTGGAGCAGATCTGGTCGATTTTCAGGTTGACCGGCACCGCCGGCCTCATCTCAGCGGCACTGCCGCTGCGCCGGCACTTCCGCCCCTGTCACACCGGCACTGCCGCCCATACCACCCCGGCACTGCCGGTATAGCTGTTGCCAGATCGTCTTTAGCCTCCTCTATTGTATCTTGAACATTTCATTCGCCATTCACTGATTGTCATAGTTTCTCTGTTTTAGTGTACCTTATCATCTGCTCCTTTTATTCCTTGCTTTCTCAGGTGCAGGTGGTCCTCATCGATCAAGCTCGGGCAAACGGGCTGTCCCTACTGACTTTGAAGCTGAGATCTCACCGGTCAAGAAAGCATCTCGTCAGGAGAAGGGCATGGCTGCAACTGAACCTCGAGGTAACATCATCCGAAGGCTGCGAGGCATGCCCGTTGGAAAATGGCCTGATCATGAGTATGCTCGGCTGCGTCAGACTAACATCTACACCACACCCAAGGCCGACAATTGTTCTGTGCTGTTCTGGACTAAGTATCAAGAGAAGACTTATGATGATCTCTATGCTAATGCCACCTATCGAGTTGCTCCTATGCACCATATCAACTTTGCTCACATGGATAAACACGCCCAATACTTTGCAGAAGCTCGAGAGGTTTGTGAGCAATTTGGTCTTATTCCGCTGATGGAGTTTCAACATCCTTACTGTGTTGATGTGATTGGGCAATTCTTTGCAACGGTCTATGTTGATAATGATGATGCCAAGACTATGACTTGGATGACAGAGGGTCGCATGTTACATGGAACTTGGGGCCAATTTGCAGAATGTCTTGGTTATCCAGTGCTCCCTGACAATGAGGCAGGATATTTTAGGGCTCACAACACTCCCAAGCCCATTGAGAAGGCTCTCCTTGCTGATCTTTATCTTGAAGGAGAAGTGGTGTATGGATCGCAGAAATTTCTTCGCCCGGTGTATGTCATCCTTCTCCGCATTTACCGAGAGGTCCTAAATCCCAAGGTTGGTTGCGCTGATCAGATCTATGGGTACCTTGGAAATCTGTTGTATCTCTCTCACCAGCACCGTGACTCCGGTCGTCAGCTTGATGTGATGGATTTTATGTGGAATGAGTTTTGGGCATGCATCATGTCTCGCAAGGCTCCTGTGTTTGCTCCATACTTCATGTGCTTCATTTGCTCTCGCTGGGACAATGCTGGGTTTGGCAAACTCACTGATGATGTTATCCTTCTACCTCACAAATCCAAGGATCTCAAGGTCAAGACTCATCCCGATCCTCCTCGTCTTTCCAGTGCTGAGGATTCTGCTGAAGAAGACTCTGATATGGAGTATGCTCCCCCTGCTGACAGTGGCTAGGTTGCTCGCATAGAGGCCAAGTTGGCCAAGATGGTTTGTCTTAAGTCTGACATCAACATGCGTCAGTATCAAGCTCATAGGGAAAGGAAGATGGAGAGGAGGAACACAAAGCTTATTATGCGCAAGTTGGACATTCCTGTTGAAAGTGGATCTGAGGAGGTCATTACTCCTGAAGAAGAATGGCTCTCTAAGCATGGCAATGTGTCTGAGTTTGAACAGCTTGGGCTACCCGGTCCTTCTCGCCGTCAGCGCCCCACTAGTGATGAAGTTGAGCCTACCGAGTCTGAAGACGATGAAGAGACGGAGGAATCCTCCGACGATGTGTGAGCTTCCATGGGACGATGTAGCATCACTTCTTTTCTCCTTTTTGGTGTCTTGATGCCAAAGGGGGAGAAGAAGGTCTAGTAGGACTTGCACGGGATTTGCTAGGGTTGAGGGCACAAGCATTTGCCTTTTATCATTCCGTTAAAGCTTGTGTTCTCCGTTTATCATTTATGCTCATGTTGAACCTTATCATGTGTTTTATGTTGTTTAAAAATCTGTTCTTTGTGTGGTGGCAAGACCATTTAGTGTGTGACTTATTGCTATGGCTTTCGGTATTCAATATGGTTGAGATTATTGTCATGAAATGGTATGATCATCTTATATATCTCAACTTGTCTATGGATTTATCTCAAATTGATACATGATATGATTATGGGACTCTTGTTCAAGATTTTACACAGTTGAGGATTTCATTATGGAAGGGTATGATCTTCACATCTCAACTTTTATTATCCTCCATCCATTATCTGTCATATTTGTATTATAAGCATTGTGTTCACTACCTTGAAAGTTACAGTTGCTCTATACCTAATGTGTGCACCTATATTCAAGCACAAAATTCTTGTATGCACACATCTAGAGGGAGTTTCTCTCTTATGTCAAACACAATGCTATTCTTGCTCTATACTTTGCAAAATCCCGGTATTGTCATCAAACACCAAAAAGGGGGAGATTGAAAGAACATTTCATGATCTATGAGGTTTTGTGTGTTTGTTAACAACACCGGTGACAATTTAACTGTGTGCTAAGTGAGTTACAGATATAGAAAAGATATCATCAGGTAAATCTCGACCCACTCAAAAAGGAAGAAAAGGAGAAGCTGAAGATATTCCTTGGCCGGCACTTCCGGTGGTATCGGGCCGGCACTACCGGTGGATGCACCCCGGCACTGCCGATGGATGCACCCCGACACTGCCGGTGGCTGCATCCCGGCACTGCTGGCGATTCTAGCCCGGCACTGTCGGCCTGCATGTTGACCAGCTGAATCAAAATATTGGCCGGCACTGCCGGCGTCTCAAGGCCGGCACTGCCGGTGATACCTCTCCAACGGGCAGAAAAGTGGGTGGGGTATAAACAGGACCCTTCCCCTACCTTGGAAGGGTGCTCAAACCCTAAAATCTTCCTCCACCATTGCTGAGCCACCAAGAACACCAAAATCGCCAGATCTCCTCCCTCAACCACCCAAATCCCTTGTGCTTTGGAGAATCGAAGGAGAAGACCCCGATCTACATCTTCACCGAAGCGATTTGCATTTCCCCCTCATTTTGTTGAGGGCCCTCTTGCTAATGTTCCTCTTTGGATCCCTAGTTGTTTGTTGTTGATGTATACTTGTTGATTGTTGTGTTGTTACAGATTTGGGAGCCTCCAATTTGGTTGTGGATGTGTGCCCCAAGAACCTTGTAAAGGCCCGGTTTCCGCCTCGAGGAAATCCCTTAGTGGAAGCGGGCTAGGCCTCCGTGGCGTTGCTCACAGGAGACCTGAGTGAAGCCTTCGTGGCTGTTGGTCTGGCTTTCGTAGCGACCACACTCCTCCGAACGTAGACGTACCTTCTTGCAAAGGAAGGGAACTACGGGAATCAACTCCGTGTCTCCGTGTGCCCCACTCTCGGTTACCTCTATCATTTATCTCCTCTATATATTGCGTAGCCTTATCTTGCTTAGTCGTTGACCTTGTCATATAGGTAAATTCACATAGTTGCATATCTAGAGAATTTACCTTTGTGTCAAGCCTAAATTGAAAAAGAACTAAAAATTGGTTAGCACCTATTCACCCCCCCTCTAGGTGCGGCATACGATCCTTTCAACGACATTACATCGTACACAATAACATCACAGTTTAAAGTTCAATAAAATGGAGTACGACCCATAGTTTGGCAACCCGACAACACATGTTCACAAATACATGAAGACTCTAAACAGATGAGCATCGACTTTTTTCCTTTGAAATTCCTTGATCCATATTTGAAATTCCAACAAGGTTTCAAACTTCAATCCTTTTTTGATCCCATACCTTTTGTGATTCATATCCCGCTTCGAACTTAGCCTTGGTCTGAGCACAAAGGTCTCACCACGACCACGGCTTTATTTGCAAGACTAAGATCACGGAACAATGGTATCCGATGATCCCGGCCAACTACCTTCTTGAAAATTTTGACTTCTTTAGCCGTAAACCCCTCTTCATCAAGCTCCTCCTCGGGACCTTCATCCTCCGATTCCGATGTGTAGCATCGGTTATAAGGTATTTCATGGTCCATGCACACAATAAACATCCAAATCTCCAACCTCATTGTCATTGGGATCACCCTCGGACCCGTTGACAAGGGATTAACTTGTCAATGCCTACAAATTTTAGACTTAGGGTTTCGTAGAAAGTAGAGGGCAAGTAGATCTCGAAGGTTCAGTCGAAAAGGTGCTCGACTCAGAAAATATGGTGTATGTTGACAATACATTTGATCCCTTCTTTCACCCTCGGCTCCCATTTATATAGGAGGTGGAGCCGAGGCTTTCCGTGTCGTATAAGTTAGAAATGAGGCATGTTGGGCCTTTCCTATCTTGGTACACGATTCCTAATACAACTCTATTTTCCTTATCGAGGATCTATGGGCTTCTAGGCCTTCAATTCTTTGGGACGTTGGCCTTCAGATAACCTCGAGTACTTTATTCGGCGGGCCCTTTCAGCATGCCTATGTCAGTAGCCCCCAAGATTTTGCTTGAGTCGCAGATTCGAGTAAAATCTCCATCGTAAAACCAAACCACAAGTTTACAGATCTTTCAGATTACCATAATATTTTGCTCAATGTATATATATTGTACATGGATAACGGTAGATGGGATGGTTCATCTGACAGATCAGGTACCAGTTAATTGCTCTCGTGGCAAACCCGCAAAAACCTACTTCAAGCTCGAGTCCCTGGACTCGAACTCGGGATACTGGCGTAACTCGACACGCGCCACTTAAGGACTTATCGTGAACCAAATTCCAGTTATATTTTATTGAGTACATAACGCGTTCGCTAGGATATTTCTTCGCGTCTGTTGACACGGATAATAGTGGAAGAACGCATTCGGGTGCGGTACCATGCCACACAGGATAGATCCACGGGTCTTAATTACCTTCATAATCTCGTTCGAGTTACGGCATTTAGAGTTTTTATCGTGGCGGACGCGCTCTGAGAATATATTGTCGAGTGCCTTTGTCGGCTGCTGGAATTGTGTATTTACTTGAGTCGTCTCGTGACATAATATCTTGATCTCTCGATGGGAGTACATGACGAGTTATTTATAACTCGAAGATGTACGATGGAAATTCTTCGTCTGTAACTATATATTATCTTTATATTCTCACCTTTCTTGTTCCTCATATTTCATCGGTGTGTGACCAGCGCTCCCGATGGGAGTAGCCCCCGAGGCTACAGTCGAGTGTTTGCACTTGGTTGTAGGCTCAGCTTTTGTTATTTTGATCGACTCTGTGTTTGTTCTTTTGCCACGTCATATTATCAGAAGTATAGACAATACTTATGATAAGAGTAGCCCCCGAGCATATGCACAGATGCTTGCATCTGAGCATAGGCTCTCGAAGTTTCTTTCTAAACATGCACTTCTTTAGATCCCAAAGTTTTGTTGTCGCTATATTTTGTTTCACCATTTGAATTTTTCTCAAATGACGTCGTCGCTGACGACGGCCACGAACACCCACCTTGGGAAGCCATGACTCCTGGCAATGTACTGTTGCGTGGTTCCAAAACTCTGCACTTTCGACACGTCGCGCAAGTGGGCCGCACACGTCCTCCGAAATTCCCGGCACGCGCGTAATAACTTCCCTCCAGTAAATTTAGTGTGAAAAGACCTTTTACCCCTCGACGACGTGGGGGCACAGGATCTCCTCCTTTCTTCATCCAACGGCATAGCGTCATCGTCTTCCTCTATAAAACCAAAACCTACTCCTCTTTTTCCCCTTTCATTACGCCGCACATCTTCTCCTCTCTTCATCTTCTTCGTTGAGCACCTCGCACCTAATCTCTCATTCTCGCCGTCCTTCTCCACGCTTTGCACCATGCCGCCACGCACCAAGCGCTGCACGTCCCGTGCCTCAGGCGCCGACGAGCTTCTGGATCAGGCCAGGATCTCTGGGTGGGAGAGGTCGAAGCTATCCGCCTAGGACCATAAGATGATGAAGAAGATGGACATGTTCAACAAGGAGACCATGCAAATGCCTGGAGACGAGAGTTCTCCTCATCATCCGATCAATTTTCGGGTAACATTCATTGATTTCCTCATTCGCGGCCTCTCTGTCCCTGTCCATGAATTTCTTCGTGGCTTGCTTTTTATCTATGGGATTCAGCTACGCCAGCTGACCCCCAACTCTCTTCTTCACATTTCTATCTTTATCACACTTTGCGAGTGTTTCTTGGGCATCCACCCTCATTGGGGCCTTTGGAAACGCATCTTCTATCTCCGGCGCAACAAATCGAAGAGCGTCGTCTACAATGTGGGTGGCATTGTTATCTACGTTCGTCCGGATGTCGATTATTTTGATGTCAAATTCGCCAACTCCGTCCAAGGCTGGCGCAGGAAGTGGCTCTATATCAAGGATGAGTCATCTGATACCCAAGAATACGGCATTGAGCCTTTTGACTCTTCCGAAGAAATTCAGAGACGTAAATCCTAGGATGCTGAGGTAACAGCCGAAGAAAAGAAGGTTACTGACGCTCTGATTGCCCGCATCCACGAACTTCAAAACACCGATGGGGCAGATCTGTCAGGTGTGCAAATTATTGCACACTTCATGTGCATCCGCATCCAACCTCTTCAAGCCCGAAGAAATCCTATGTGGATGTATTCAGGTGCCAAAGATTCTGATAGTCTCTGCTGAGCTTCCTTTAAAGGACTTGGAGAAACTTGTCTGCCGCTTTACTTCGTTGAGCAAGAGTCACGAAGTTCCTTCTTCCTGTTCGTTCAAAAAAAAAAAAGTTCCTTCTTCCTGTCGCGTGGAGCCCTTCAGTGGCAGCCACGCCCTTCCCGAAGTAAGTAACTTGTCTTCGAGTTATATAACTATTTTGTTGACTCTTATTTGCTTTCATTTTTTGATAATTTTATTTTCCTTCTCGTGCTTTCTGCCCGTAGAACCATCAAATCCTTTCCTCTCTTCCTCCACTTCCTGAAGGTGGTGAAGTGGATGAGCGATCTGTCGTTCGTGACGACTCGCTAGAATCCTTCATGCTGGAGAGCTAACCCGCAGAATCGCAAAAAACTGCGGGTTCCTCTGACAAAAAAACAGAATCTGAGCGACGCTCTGATCTGCTCAGTCTATTTCTCCTCCGCCTGCCGCTTCTCCGGATACGCACAAGAGGAAGAGAGGTGATGACGAAGAAACTTCCAGCGCGTCCAAACTCGCCGAACCAGCTGCCGAAGAATCTTCACCTGAAGGTCAAGAAAATTTCGACCCCTACGCCAGGACAGGCGCAGTTAGCTCGTAAGTTCTTTTTTTCTTTGTCTTTATTTTCTTTCTTTGACTTTCTTGTACTTATCTTGATACTATATTGGCAGTGGGGACGAAGAAGAAACGGAGCCCGACACCCATGGTGCAGCTGTCACGAGCACTTCCAATACGTTGGTTCTCTCTGAGGATCAACGTGTTGTAGCAGAAACATCATCTCCTCCACGAGCTGATCCGGAAGCAATAACTCCAGTACCCATCCCCCAGGCACCAAAGCCGAAGAAAGCTAGAACTGGGGTTGTTGGCAAGTTCTTGCTACGGGAGCGTGGCTACTCCTCTCCTTGAAGATGTAAGCTTTCTTTTGATGATTGTCTCTTTTTGTTTGATCGAATCGAAAGATCTTGTACTTACGACTTATATCTTTTCATATTAATTTTTTTGCATCCCTTGATGAAGAAGTTGATCGACCTAGGATTCCATTTCATCGGGTTCCGCGATGAGGCTGCAACTTTGAAAGGTAAAACTTCGACTCACCATGTCTCCTATATGTTGTCTTGTTGTTTGCATTTACACCTTCTCTTACTTTTTTTATTGCAGAAGCACTGGCGTCACGCTAAAGAGCGCGCTGACGCCTTGGAGGCCAAACTCAAGGTCAGTGAGGAGGCCAAGCTTAAAGCTATCAAGGAGGCCAAGCTCAAAGCCAACGATTTGGAAGCCATGCTTAAAACTAGTGAAACAGCTCGCAAGAAGGCTGAAAAAGATGCTTCCGGTGTCGAAGACTTGCGCGGAAGACTTCAAGCTGCTGAAGACGCCTTGAGCGACAAAGAGGCCAAGCAAGTTGAGCGCGAGAGCGCTATAATCAAACGCCTCGAGACGCAGTCTCGAAGATTTTCAAGTACAACTATCTTTCCCTTGTCCTTTCGCTTTTTCTTGTGCAAACCATATATTTTGTTATTGACAAAGTCCTGATTTTCCCCAGTAGGGAAAATGGGTGAGCAATACACTTTGAGCCAAAAATCGGAGGATCGTCTCACAAACACTCTCGATATTCTTGAGCTAAACTGTGACTTGGCGCAAAAGTGCATAGCTTCGGCGTGGAATGCTTTGAAGCGCGTCTTCCCCCATTTCTTCCCAAAGGATGTTCAACCCGAAGTTTTCGCCCAGCTCGCCCATCGCTTCCTCGAGGGAGATGATCCAGCTTTGGCTTATCGTCAAGCGAGCTTGAAGATAGGAGTCGAAGGGACCATTGCCCTAGTGGCGGCTAGCGGCCAGAAGGTCGACTGGGTACAAGCTGCGACTCCCAAGGGTTTGACCGTTGAAAAGTGGAAGGCGTTTGTCAAGGGTGCCAAGCTTTATTCGAAGAAGCTCATATCCTTCCTCGACCCGAAATCTTGGGCTTATGCTAGCAATGCCTTGTCCTTCACCTTGATTTGGGCGCGTAGTTCATCAATGCTAAGTACTTCATTTGTCCTAGCTATTGATATCAAGGTCTCTACTAAGAATTTTCTAAGTCCTATAAATATTGCCACACGGGCTTCGATACTATCTAGTGATAACTTATTTTACTCAAATAACTAAAATGTAATTTGAATAACTTAAAACTAGTGAAATATGATTGAGATTGCATGATCTTTGTATAGTGTAAGAAAATGATTATAAGGTGCTGGTAGATAGTCAAATGTTTGTAAGGTCACCTTGGTAATAGGAATTATGCCCAAATTAATTATGGAATTAATTCTATAGTGAATATACTCAAATCCTCATATTTAAATTTGAATATTTGCAAACTTGTTTAAAAAAATTAGGTAGTGATGCTTAATACTACTAGACAGAGGACTGATGTCTACGCACGCTTCTATTCCTGTAGACAGTGTTGGGCCTCCAAGAGTAGAGGTTTGTAGAACAGCAGCAAGTTTCCCTTAAGTGGATCACCCAAGGTTTATCGAACTCAGGGAGGTAGAGGTCAGAGATATCCCTCTCAAGCAACCCTGCAATTAAGATACAAGAAGTCTCTTGTGTCCCCAACACACCTAATACACTTGTCAGATGTATAGGTGCACTAGTTCGGCGAAGAGATAGTGAAATACAAGTAATATGGATGATTATAAGTAGCAATTGCAATCTGAAATAAAAATGGCAGCAAACGAACATGTAGCAGAACTTGTTGGAAACGGTGTTTCAATGCTTAGAAACAAGGCATAGGGATCATACTTTCACTAGTGGACACTCTCAACAATGATCACATAATAAATAAATAACTTCTCCTCACTTGTGCTACTCTTAAACACTCTCTTGTTGGATAACAAACACCATTCATTGTGTAGGGCTACAAGAGCACCCTCAAGCCGGAGTAAACAAGCTCCACAACTTCATAAAGGAATCACACACGATGCGCACACTGTCACCGTCACACCGTGGAGAGTGAATCCGGAGTTCATATTAAAGTAACCTCTAGAGTGCATAATAGACCATTGCAATTTAGACCGAGTACTAACATAGCATACACACTGTCAACAATAGCTATGAAAGGGGGAATAGATCACATCAATACTATCATAGTAATAGTTAACTTCATAATCTACAAGAGATTACAATCATAACCTACGTCAAGTACTACATGATGTACACACTGTCAACTTTACATCATGGAGGAGGAATAGACTACTTTAATAACATCACTAGAGTAGCACATAGATTAATAGTGATACAAAGCTCATGATCACATACATATCACACCATGGGAGAGAGAGATGAACCACATAGCTACCGGTAGAGCCCTCTGCCTCGGGGGAGAACTACTCCCTCCTCATCATGGGAGACAGCAACGGCGATGAAGATGGCGGTGGTGTCGATGGAGATGACTCCGAGGGCAATTCCCCGTCCCGGCGGCGTGCCGGAACAGAGATTCTGTCCCCCAAAACTTGTCGTCGCGATGGCGGCGGCTACGGAACTCTTCGTGGAATATGACTGTATGCCTTAGGGTTTTCGCGACGGAGAGAATATATAGGCGAAGGGGCGATGTCGGTGGAGTCCCGAGGGGCCCACACCCTAGGGGGGCGCGCCCCCCCTCTTGGCCGCGCCGCCAGGTGGTGTGGGGCCCCTGCTGGCCGCCTCCGACTCTCCTTCGATGTTCTGGAACCCTCCGTGGAAAATAGGAAGTTTGGCTTTTGTTTCGTCCAATTTCGAGAATATTTCCTGTGTAGGATTTCTGAAACCAAAAACAGCAGAAAAGAGGAACTGGCGCTTCGGCATCTTGTTAATAGGTTAGTGCCGGAAAATGCATAAAAATGGTGTAAAGTGTATATAAAACATGTGAGTATTGTCATATAACTAGCATGGAACATAAGAAATTATAGATACATTTGAGACGTATCAAGGACATCAAGATATTTCATTTGCAAAAATAATCACTTGAATTGGATTTGTGGAATTTGAACTATATCAAATATACACAAATCTACATATTTAAATTTGAATATTTTGAACTTGCCCACAAGTCAAATTTTATCACACCACTATTTTCACTTTTTTTTATTCCAGGGACATATTATTTGTAAGAACTAAAGATATTGGTTTCCAAATTTTATACCAATTTTTGTTTATTTCTAAATTATCAGGGACATTTTCCACATGGCAGTATGAGTGGGTCCTACAACAAGATCAACCACAAGAGTCAATCTATTCATCAACAATTAGGTAATAATATTGAAATCCATGTTCAACAAATGTTTTGGTTGAATATTCCTCATATTAGAAAGGTCCTCACATTTAAGCGTTCAATGTCAAGTTTTCCTTGGTGTAAAGAATTGTGAACAAGGGCCTTCATATCATGCTTGATCAATTTCGAGATATTTTTTTTTGATCCGCAGAAGATTTGTTACGAGCCATTCCAGATGCCCCCAACTTAATTTTATCCATTGAAAAATAGGTCATGGATCGAGCAATCTCATGTTTAATATGAGGGATATCTTCCAAGTTTAGATGAATGTTGGAAACTTGCAGTTGCCCGAAATATTCTTGGTGGACTTTGTTAATGTGTTTTTCGAGGTTTTTCTGCCCAAAAAAATTTCCACCACCATGATCTAGTGAAACAATTGTATTTCTTCGATGACTACCATTTGCCTTTGCATACAAATATTTGGTGCTAGCCTCATCCTCTTTTAAATTCAAATCATTTGCTCGTTGAACTCATTTTAGCTCCTCTTGTTTAATTAGTCTAGCCAATTGGTCTCCTAGACATTTTGTCTCCTCAAGCATCGCACCTTGTGATATTCATCCTTACTTTGCATCATCCTCTTGTTTCCGCATAAGGACATCGTTTCTTATGATCTCTTTTGTCTTTTGCCGGAAAACCCTCACTGGAGCAAACATATCTTGCAGAAGTGACCACCCCACCAATTTTGCTCTTTTTTTCATATTTTTTCCGACATCAAAACCAATACTTCCACCTTAGCTAGTCTTGGCACTACACTCGGCGAGTTGGGATGCGCGACTGCCGGTGAAAACCGTGTTCCGACCTCGGTTGGCGGACGATGGCGACGTGTCGCGCCGCTACCTTCTTGAAGGCATCGTCGATGCAGTCTGCGGTTTCTCACTCGTGCTGCTCCGGGGGAAACCCTAGGTCCGGGTCTCCCGGATCGAACGATGGCGGCGTGCCCTGCGTCGTTCTACCGCTTGGGGCATCGTTTTTGGAGCAGCTGCTGGATGTTGGCGGTTTTCGGTGGAGTGGTGTTCATCTACCACTTTGTTGGCATTGAGTCTCAGTGGCATGGTGCTGCAGGGTATCGACGACAGATGCGGGATGATGTATACGTGCAGGAGGGTGGAGCCGTCTGGCGTCATGGTGGCATCGACGGCAGGTCTTGCAAGGTTAATGCGATGATCTCTCTTGAAGATGGAGTCGAGGAAGACGGCGGGAGCAACTCCTGTGGCGTGTGTGTTGACGTGCGCTGAGAGTCTGCTTGACTGGATGTGTTTCTCACCTGCTATTGGGTGGTTTGGGAAGGCATTTAGTTTTGGATGATGTGAGTTGGTGTATTGTCACCCTCTTCATCCCACTGTAGGTATAGTAAGGTTGCTTCGAGTTTGATCTTTTGTATTGCTTCTTGTAAGGTTCGTGAATAATCTAATAAAAAGCCGTGTGCATCCTTTGGATGCAGAAGCTGGGACGATATTTTTCCCCATTTCGAAGAAAAAAAAAGCTAGTCGAAAAGTCCAAAGCTTTTGTTTCTGCATTTAAATTCCATCCCAATCGGAGGCACCCAGCTAGGTGTCGTAGTTGTCCTGTTCAAAACATGGGTGCCTCAATTTAATTGTGCAAGTGCCCTACAAACAAAATGTATCGATGTGTAAAAAATTTAATATCACAAAAAGGTATGTCTTTTACAATCTAGACGTGTATAACAGATCTAGCAATCAATGCCTAGACTGAAAGTAAATTTAACTCGTACAAATTACGTAGACTCATATTTTGAATTTGCAATATGTAACTGATAATACCTTGGGCAGGAGGACAGAGAGGTGGCCGAAGGAATCACACGATAACGAAACGCAGAGTCAGGGATGTGTGCTGTGTCGCTGTCCACGGCGAGACGTTGAGGATGGGCGCCGTGTTTTTTTTTTTAGATCAAGTGGGCTGCATTTTATTAAGCTCCGGCATCAAATGCCAATAAGTTCATTACATACTCTGGAGAGACCCCAGCCAAGTTTCGGACAATTTATTTCTGCAGCCCTCTCTTGCTAACCGATGTGCAACCTCATTGCAGAGTTTTGTGCGACTATATTATCAACGGGGCACCTGATTACAATTTGGTTGGTTCAAATTTATTCTACATGGCACGCAGACGTGAGAAATGTATCACATACGTAACTTTAAGCCTTAACTCTCGTATTGCCCAATACATTGTGCTTGTTGTATTAACAATTGACTGAACCTATTTGCTATACTACAGGGTATTATCTGTACATGACGAGAAAACGCTATGAGCGTGACCTTATAACCATGTTCATAGCTTCATGGGTGGGAAAGAGGCATCTTGTGGGTCTGAATATGTTGATATTGCAAAACCAATCCCATGCTTCCTTCTCATCAGCACTATCACAACTCAAAATAACACTAACCAAACTGGCACTTGTATTATCCATACCAAAACGCATATGTACCTTAACTTTCTCTACACAATGACAGATGGTAGATACAGCATCGGGAGTCTGCAATACATTGGCATAGGCATGAAACCTTAGCTGGCTAGTACCTACCTCTAACTCCTTAGTTCGTCTTTCTACAATCAAGAATCACGCGACAAATACAAATAAATCAACAAATAGCTACAACGAAAAGACAAATCCCATCACCCTCTACTCTACTCCACTCCACTCTACTTGAAGAAGATGCCCTTTTTTCTTCCTTTACTCTTCTCCACCGCCTGCCAAAAAAAAAACATACACATCTTCATTTCAATTCCACATTGTACATGTAGCACAATACAACAAACATAGATTGCTACACCATCCATCATGTCCCTTCATTAACAATAGCATAGCAGGTACAGATCCAAACCACATGAAACAGGTCCGGAGTACATACCTTCATTCTGAACAGCCGCAGTATTAGAACAATGTTATCTCGTGATCTGGAAAATTTGAATAGCCAATACTTAGCACCTAAA
The DNA here is from genome assembly GCF_019359855.2 of Lolium perenne. NCBI lineage: Eukaryota > Viridiplantae > Streptophyta > Magnoliopsida > Poales > Poaceae > Lolium > Lolium perenne. Next base: position 355,900,992 of record NC_067247.2, on the reverse strand, counting down.
CTCCATACAATTTGCATATATTATGCATTAGTCACTGCAGAATTTAAAATAGTGGCTTTTGGTCTCAAAACTCACGGGGAACTCTCTGCAGGCTTGAGATTATACTCGGCACCATCAGCGGACTGGATCAAAAATTCAATAGGACGCCCATACGGGATATTGATCTGTAAATGCACCCAGCACAGGATTAGTTGCCACCTCTACATACTAAAATGGCAATGTGCAGAATTAAAGTCATCATTTGAGAAACAACAAGTACGAAAAAGGAGACGATGGACCAGTCACCATTATTTAATTCAGGAAACCTACTAAACGTAACCATAACATTACAGAAGTACTTTTTGTGGAAAGTATGGTAACTAAAATTCCATGCAGGGAATGCTAATACTCCCTCCGTCCCATGAAACGGAGGTTTGTCAAAATTCAGATGTCTCTAGATACTATTTAGGGTCTAGATACATCCAAATTTAGAAAAAACTCAGACAAGTTCAATGGGACGGAGGGAGTACTTGGTTATTTGCTAAGATGCTGTTAATGATATTTTAGAATATTTATCGCAAAAATCGTGCAGAATATTTTATAGCGCTTTTTTGTTACCGGGCAGAGTATAATCAGAAGCTATAAAAGAGTAAATTTAAGGAAATGAATAATTTGTAACCATACAGCGGTAGCTTGCTGGAATTTCTCTGTAACAACAACACCACGCTGTCCGTTACACTTAATGCTGTAACCTTCCCTCTTTATTGCTAATACTGCAGGTTCCCACATGTCTATAAATCTAACCTGCAAAATCATTTCTCAATGGTTATACGAAATAAGAAAAATGCAGCAAGAATGCTTTGAGCCTTGGCACACCACTAGAAAAAGATAAAGAGAACATACAGGTAGAAGAACTTCGTAAGACACATGCCCAATTGAAAGAATTTTCCTGATAAGCTCCTTCATTTCAGGATCTGCATAGATAATGATTCTGTACTCAGCAACATGGTTCTTCCAATATTCTTCTTTTGCGGTACTTAAGAAGAACAAGCACATAACTAGCATTATTCTAGGAATTCTTAGGGGGGCCATGGAGCTCATACACTTCATCAATTAAAACAGAACAGTGGATGCCCATTTTTTTACGAAGATACAGATATGTTCTCAACAAACTCACCGCAAGTAATTTTTCTCTTCTCATTAGCATAAACCTTCACGATCTCCCCCTACAAACGAAAAATAAATGCTTCAGATAAAGTTAAATAACATGAGTGTCCTACTGCAAAGTTACAACGATCAACATTTTTGTAGTTTCCAAACAAACAACTACGTCTAGACGCCTCCCAAATTTATTAAAGGATACAGAGATAAACCTAACCAAACGCATATATGGTAGATATGATTCTCAGCCTATATTCTCCTCTGTGAATAAAACCAGACCAAGTTATTGGTTCCAACTTGACAAAATTCCACTAATGAATGATCAGACGAAAGGATTTACCTTCCGTTTCCGGTCATCTAGAGGCTGGACCTCTATGGCTAGTAAAGAGTCCACATCATCAGCAGTAACTAAATATGTGGGCTGTTTTGCACCTAAATAAGGCAACTGAAATGTTAATTAATTTTCTCATAGTACACCAAATAAAATAAAAGCCTCCTGGCAATAGGGGTGAAAACATAATACCTTCTATGTAATTTACTGACCCGTCTTCCAAATGGCGGACCCACTGTATGCACAATTTTTTTGCAAACATTGAAATTGTAATGACGTGAGAACGAGTTCAAAAGGACAGGTAGATCAGAAGTTGGAGCACATCTACAAAGCGCACCTCAAAATTACAGCTTGTGGTCCCGTTGATAGAATACCCACTTGCTTGAATTTCTCTTCCAGGAAAAGCGTCACCTGTGATTCTTAGCCCATCTATGGCTGGCAGTGGGTCATCCTCTGCAGCTGCACATTTATGAAACATGATGTTACCATCAGAACCAAAGAATACGGAGAAGGAAATTGCATAAATCAAAATATGCAAGACCTTCAGAGAAAGAAGAATTAGGCTCCTCGAGGACAGTAGGAAGATAAGGGTAAGGCAGGTTTCCTTCTTCAAGGCCAGATGCCAAATCAGGTGGGCCTTCAGGACCCCATTCTGTAAGAGGTTCTTGTGAAATTTGGGTTTCAGCTCCCTCTGGACTTTCTGACACATCACTCCTAACAAGGTCCTTGAATGATGGGTTTTGATCCTTTGATTCAAAATTAAATCGTACAGCACGAGAATCACGCTCAGCTCCTTGCGCTTGAACATCCTTGGTATCTTGGCTGCTGTATAAATAAGAAAACAAATGCACATCCAGTATAACAACCAACTTTGCCTTTCTGTATAACTGAAGTTGTTTGACTAACAAAATCATTTTTGCTAATGGTCCCACACACAAGTTAAACTGTACAAAAAAAGAACCAGAAATCGAAAAGAATGGCACGCTTTGCCTTGGTGCATTGTGGGCCATGGTTAAATTAGTGTTTCAAGGACACAAAGCTCTCCATTATTGGCAAATAAGCGGGCTTAAATGATCCAGACTCTATGCTTTCGCTTCCAGTTGCCAATGTTATAAACACAATTAATTTCAGGTATAAATGATTCCTAGATACTACAGTAAATATCTGCTGTTTGGGGCTCACAAAACCGTGGTTTCACACAGGGATCATGCTTAGCAAAAGGTCCTATAAGTGAAATAAAAGTGGTGTGGATAATACAGGTTTAAAAGAACAAACTAACAAAGATAGTCTTAAAAGAAGGAGCATACGGATAGAAAAGGCTATCAATAACTTAGGAAGTCGACATTTTGAGCTCTTAATAGAACAATAGTAACCTGCTTGGAGGAGAGGCCATTCCAACATTGCCATGCTCTGTATTTGTTGAAGCAACCTCGGTTGGGATGACCTGATTGTTCTCATTCGCCAACAAGTCCCAATCACGTCTAGTTCGGACGGGAGAAGAAATTGGGGATTGTACATGAGAATATGCTTGCTGGGGCACAATGTCAAGGCTGGGTTGGCTCTGGAAATGTGTAGTGTTAGAATATGCATGCACTCAACAAGTAAAGGACAAAGCAGTATAGAGTCGTACAGAAGCAACCAACGCATTTCCAGGAGGATGAGAAGGTGACTGTCCAGGACCACTTGTATTATTTGAAGATTCAACACGCCAAGGAGTAATCTGGTACTGAGATTCCTTCAGTTTCTCCTGCACCATCCAAGTTTGCACACAAGGCAACTTCAAAGTTCTGTGAGAAAATATCAGCAATAAGCTGTGAAGCATAACAAGTCCACTACTGGCCAGGATGTAGGTTCGTGCTAGCTACTGTGTAAGGAGCAAAGTCCAAGCAAAGCTCAACGTGACTCACCTCTGTAATAATGAGTTTCTCTTGCAAATGTGTAAATAAAACCTGCAAGGAAAAAAGTTCAGTCTCAACACCAAGTTACATATTATAGACTTAGCTCCAACCAAGCAAGGAACAAAACAAGCCATATAAGTTGTTTGCAAGAGAAATGTTCATCTCCAATTCTCCATAGATCATTCCATGTGAATACCTCAATGACCAAAAGTACATCAATAATATTATAGTGATGATAAAACAAATAAAAACTAAAGGAATGTTTAGCTACCCATTAAGACGTTTGGTTGGATCATATCTACATTTTTACTTAAGCAGAGTCTTAAACCTCTATGTTAGAAATCATAGATGTTTCCTGTCTCCTAAATGATCTGTCTAGTTGACATCACACCACAAATTTGAATCGACGTTTAGTTGTAGCATTTCTAATTTTTACTTAAGCAGAGTATAAAACCTCTATGTTAGAAATCATAGATGTTTGCTGTCTCCTAAATCATCTGTCTAGTTGACATCACATCATAAATTTGAATCCTTATTGGGAAGGTTATTTAGCTCACTCTTAGTACACCCAAGAATTCATTAAAAAATAATCTAGTCCAGGCTGTAGAGGCTTATTTCGTGAAAACATACAGTTTAATCAAGTCCAAACAAGCACAAAATATCATGGCACGTATGAGAAGTGGAACATACCTTCAGACTGCTAACAATTGATTGAGCATCAAGAACAGAAGGCTGAAGGTTATACTCTGACAGAAGAGGCAACAAAGAAGATACAAAAGTTGACCTCTCTTGATGTGCTGCCTATGGAGTACGAAAGGAAGAACTAAGCATTTATCACCAAAAGTAGATAAAAGACAGTTCAAGAAGATGCACCATATACGATAACCTTCTAAAATAAATGACTAAGAGAGTAAGAGACTAAAGCCCCAATTATACGATAACCACATAGGTTCCAATATTACTTTGTTCATACACATAGGCCATAAAAAGACACCGACCCTCGTTGGAAGTTTTGTGGAGCAGAAAGGAAGTTCAGTTTTATCAATGCTTCATTCACATAATAAAACTAGAGAAATATTTTAAAGACATGCATTCAAATGGTTCCAAAAGTAAGGTTGATAAAACACATCAGTACATGAAAATGTTAATTGGCTCTCTGAAGTTTTAGCAATAAGAATAACAGCGGACAAGGTTTTACCTGTAATGCGTACGTCAGACGGATGTTCTCTTCAATGATGTCCTGTCTGTAGGATAAAGCTTTCGATGCAGCATCAACTAAATCTTGTTGCTGCTGATCAAATGCCTGAAAATAGTGCGTTATAGAATAGTCCGGTCTACTCCAAAGATGGTATTTCAACCTTATATAGGCTAAAGATACTTACCATTCGCATATACGCAATACGTTTTTCCAAAACATGTTTCTCGTTAAGTATCTTGGCCTCCTATCAGGAAAGACAACCTATCATACAAGAGAAACAGAGAAGTGGAAGGGGGAAGAAGATAATGTTTCTTTTGTATGCATAATTACCTTCACCGAGTAGTCAGCAAGATGCCTTCTTAAATGTGCGATCTCTTCTTCATGTTCTTTAACCTTTGCAATAAGATCCTGTGGAAGTAACTATCTTCATCAGGCCATGAGATCACATACGTGCTGCCAGTGCGGAGCAAGCGAATTATATAGACATACCTGTTTCCAGATAATGTTTGAGCTCATCTCCATACCTTGTTGAGCCAAGTTGAGCCTAGAATCATACTCTCCTTCTCTCTGGCGCCTGCATAACAAAGGTCTTTTCTGTATCACAGTTGTACAAATAAAGGATGCAAAGTGATGGGAAATGTTTCAGTGGCGTTAACCTGTGGAGGTACATACCTAGCAGGCGAGAGAGAACGCGACGGCGGAGTAGAGAACTGGGACCGCACGCCAGTCTCAGCAGTAGCCTGGTCCCCTGGCAGCTTTCTCAGCATCTCGTTAGAGTGGTTGGCGTCGAGATACTTCTGATTCATGGCATCCTGCAACATCTGGTCTCCAGCTCCATTCTTGAACGATTTCGGGTCCTCCACCTTGTTCCCGACTGCATCAGTTGAATAAGAGTTTCTGTAGGCCTCGATGGCGCGGTCCTGATCCAGCCCCGTGAAAGAGGTCTGGTTCGTAGCCTCTGACCGCTGTAGCAGATTAAGGTAGAATGTTCAAAGCTAGATCCCAGTGGAACGAAAATGTGAAAGAAGTAGCACTGAAATTGGACTATCGGACAATCTGTTCACAAGAGGGAATATATACTATGCTGGCGGTAATCGTACATAATCAGAGATGCATAACTGAATATCTACCATCTCATTTTTCATGTAGTATACAGATGAAGATTGGAATGTCATGAGTTGTGTGTGATAAGGTAGCAATACCAGTGAGGTTTGCACATGTATGATGTATCAATTGCAAGGATTTATGCAAGTATTCATCAGCAGAGGCTGTGTTAGCCAACAGTACACATAGATTTGGTGGATCGGGGAGGGAATCATTTTTTTTCAGTGTAATAAGCAGGCGGTGGCGGCATCGAGAATGGAATGGGTGGTGGAGTTGGACTTACGATTGCGTCGAGCTCCCGGGTCTTGCGCATCAGCTCCTCCTTCAGGCGGCCGTTCTCCTCCAGCTGCGCGCGAGAGGGACAGAGAGGCATCAATAACATCACAGAGACCTCACTCGCAATCAGGGGGCGGACCAAGAGAAATGGAAATGGGGCCAGGAGGAATCGCTGACCTGCTGGCGGATGGTGGTCTCGGCATCCTCGACGGCGCGCATGACCTGGAAGAGGTTGCTGGTGCCGGCGGCGTCGTCGGGACCGGGGTCGGAGACGCCCACGACGGCCAGCCTCCGGCCGAGCTCGTCGGGGTCGGCCATAGCAGCGATGCGGGGATGGCTGGGATGGGAGGTGGAACCCTAGGTCTCCAGGGGAGTGGCAGTGGGAGTGGGAGTGGGATGGATTCGCCGGGAGTGGTGGCCGGCGCTCCAAGACGACACAAGAATGGCTCTACGTCTCTACGGCTGGAAATGCTTTTCCTCCCGTTAATTCATCGCCAGATCTAACAAACGATCTAGTAGTACTATGATTGACAAAAGAAAGATTTATTAGTGTTAGTATTTTTTCTAGGTAAGAATAAAGATTTATTAGTGCTAAAACGATTTAAATTCAAAATATGTGATGTGAAGCTCATACAACGGATGAGCAGCCGCGACATGGTGGGTTTCAAGAAGGTTCTAAGGATAGGGGGCACACCATAAGTCGTGGCTTTGTTCAAAAAAAAAAGATAAGTTGTGGCCATAATAAGAGCATCTCCACTGTAGCCCCAGATAGGCGCCGACAGGACGCCCGGAGGGAGCTGTTTTCACACCGACGCCCTCAAAACGGCGGCTCCAATAGATGTTTTGATTTAAAATTATAAATAAATGCATAGAAAATTGAATAAGAAACATTTTATTCCACAAACTAATACATAATTGGGAACGTGGTTTACATGAAGATATAATTTAGAACATGGTTTTCCACAAACTAATACATAGTTTGAACCATGGTTGACACAAATATAAAACATTGCAAAAAACTAAACCTAACTAGGTTGGTCATCGCAGGTTTCGTGTGTTCGCTGCCAACAAAGAACACTCGAGGGCACACCCAGTCACCCAAACTGGAAAATCCAGCTGGCGAGGGTGCCCCTGTTGATTCTTTCGAGGAAGAACATCCAAAAACATGCGAGACGATATTCGCTGCGAAGAAACAACACTCGTCAGTCGTCGTCCTTCTCGGCGCTGTCGACGTGGTAGTTCCGGCGGCAACGCGTCTCGTCGAACACCTTGACGCTCATGTCCCTGTCGCCAAAGTAGGAGAACACGAGCACGAAGCTGGCTTGGAGGCTGTGGTGGCGCGCGAACTTCTCCCAGCCGATGTGGAGGTACATCTTGCCGCGCGCGTCGTAGATGACGTCTACGATCCACCGGTAGTAGCCACATGAATCCTCCCGCAGATGCAGCGTGCCCGGGCGGTCGTCGCCGGCGACGAAGTCGGCGAAGGTGTCCGGCAGCCTCTGGATGCCGCGTGGGTCGCCCTTGAGGACGAGGACGAACTCGAACAACACGGGCCCCTCCTCGTCCATCTCCGACAATGAAGACGACGGCGTCGCAGGCAACGGCGTGCGTGCAGCTCTGTCGCGGCCACGGCCACGACCACGGCCTCGACCAGACATGGCATCGTCTTTTCAGATGGTGGTGGCTAGGGTTGGGGAGAGAGGCGCTAGGATTTGTGTGTGAGAGAAACGATGAGAGGCGGTCCTTTTTATAGGCCGGAGGGAGACGGAGGAGCGGGGGAGCGGTGGCGCTCATTAATGGTGGCACGAAGACCAGGGCGCGCGCGACGGGACGGTTCGCTGCGCGTCTGCGGAAACTGCACCGCCACTGCGCCCCAATAACTCCCGTCGCGAGGTAGGCGACGGTTAGGTTAAAATTGAATAAGCCGCTGACGCGTCGGCCCCGTCACTCCCCGCTGGCGTCGACTTTTGGGATGTGTGGCTGACAGGCGGCTCCCACGCCTAAAAAATTCAGCCTCGCGAGGCGTCGGCGTGCCCGATTCGCGCCCTTGGCGAAGGGGCCGGCACGGGGTTGCCGGTAATTTTATTGGGCTCCAAAATTGGCCGGCGCCGTTTGGGGCGCGCCGGTGCAAGCCCATTTTCACCGGTATCGAGACCGCTATCGGGGGCGCCGGTGGAGATGCTCTAACTGACGAGGGAACACCTCGACTATGCCTACGTATTGTAGAGTAGGGTTTCGGGAGAGAGCGACGATGGAGATTCCGGGAGCGAGATTAGGCACACGACGTACCCAGCTTCGGGTCCCCTCGGTGGAGGATCCCTACGTGCTGCTAGCAATCTACTATATGATCATAAGTATGTTTACATGGTACCACCGTAGGCGGAGCTATGTTGTCTATCTGTTGTCCCCCTTTCTTTCGGGTGCCCTGGCTAGCTTTATATATGCAACCAGCCTAGGGTTTTACAAGAGTCCTAGTCGACTACTTCTTCGGGTTGCCTTGTTGGGCCTTCTCCATATTGGGCCGAGCCGATCCAGGTATACCAATAATGGGTACCCGAAGGGTATACCCATGTCAGTAGCCCCCGAGTGTCTAGGAAAGTCGAAGACTTGCGTAGAGACTCCAAGCATAATCATCTCCAAAGGCGAGGTCCATGTCGTAGATCATGTGTAGCGTATATGATGTCGACGATGCTTGAAATTATTTTTCTATCGGGTGCGCGACAGCGCTCCCGATGGGAGTAGCCCCCGAGTCTATGGGTAAGTGCTTGCACTTAGGCATAGACTCAAGTTGTACTACTCGATGAAGAACTTAACTATATTTCTGGAGGACTTGATGAAATCCATGTGCTCCCGATGGGAGTAGGCTCCACTCGAGTCGTAGAATCGAGTTAAGTCTACAAACCTTGATTGTCATAGATGATGTCGAAGTTATTTTTCTATCGGGTGCGCGACCAGCGCTCCCGATGGGAGTAGCCCCCGAGGTTACAGCCAAGTGTTTGCACTTGGGTGTAGGCTCAACTTGCTTTTAATCGACACCACAATTTTTCTTCTTTCTTTTATCTTATCAAGAGGGTGAACAATACTCTCGATAAGAGTAGCTCCCGAGCCTATGGGCAGGTACTTGCACCTAGGCATAGGCTCGAGTTGTACTACTCGATAAAGAACTTGGCGCAACCCCTCTTTTTATCGACTCCAGGTCATTGCTATTTTTATTTGACATCCATATCTATATTGTACAGGGATAATGGTAATTGGGGCTAGTTCATCTGACGGATCAGGTACTAGTTAACTGCTCTAGTGGCAATCCGCAAAAACCTACTTCAAGATCACGTCTCTGGACATGATCTCGGGATACTGGTGCTAACTCGACAGGTGCCGCTTAAGGTCTTACCATCTGTCGAGCCCCAGTCATGTTTTATCGGGTCCACAGCGCGTCCGCTGGGATATTTCTTCACATCTGTTGATGTGGAAAAAAGTAGCAGAGCGCAGTCTTTGGCGATGCCACGCCACACAGGACGGACCCGAGGTCTTACCTTCGCAGAGTTTTGCGGCATTCAGAGAGTATTCGCGACTTTGGCGCTCTGAGAATATTTTGTCGAGTGCCTTGTTCGGCTGATGCAATGAACCATTTTACAGGCTCTTCTATATTTTTCTCGGGCGTGATGAGAAAGCAGAATATATTGGATTCTTCTATATTATCGGGTTCATCACCGATGCTCTTGCTCGGAAGAATATGACGAGTCAATGGACCCGAAGATTTGTCCATCTTTTTTTTTTTGTTCCTCCTTGATGAAAATTTCGTCGAGTTCTTTCTTGAAGAAAATTTATTCGGGTCCTCCTTGAGGACAATTCTTCGGGTCCTTTCTTGAAGATAATTTTTCGGGACCTTCTTGAAGATAATTTTTCGGGACCTTTTTGAAGATAATTCTTCGGGTCCTGTTCTTTCTTGAAGACAATTTCGTCGAGTTCTCCCTTTGGACAATTTCGTCGAGTTCTCTTTTGTAGACAATTTCGTCGGCTTTCTCCTGCATAAATAAACAAACTTTTTCTATCTTTTCCTTGACTCTCTTTTTCGCATGCGGTGTCAGATGCTCAGATTCGATGATATGTAAAGTGAATATATGCCGCGCAGCCCCCAAGTGTCGGGTGCGACGAAAGTAAACGATAATCAACTTTGTGCAAAATAAAAGAACATTTAGCTTTTTGGACACGACGAAGTCGATGCATGATGAAGTCTTCGAGTGTAGATAAGAAATCTAGCCAAAGTAGAAACCACCAAATAACAAAAGTGGATGCCGCGAAATTATTGATGAAGAAATAGCCAAGCCCCCGAGCGTTGCTGAGGTGATGTCATGATTGTTGTGTCGCAGTTGTGACCCGAGGCAAAATCGTTGTCGAGCCCCCGAGCGTTAGGCGTGACGTCGAAATAAGTTGATGGAGTCGCGGCATCATATTTGGTGAAGCCATTTAAGATGAAGCCATAGACAATAATATACGAAGATGAATCCCAGATGAAGTATTTTAGATGAATCCATATTGAAGATGCCATTGAATATAGAGCATATATTGAAGATAAATTTGTCGATATCATAGAGGATGAATTCATTGGCCCGAAGAATTCATTAGTAATCATAGAAGATGAATCCGCCGATATCATAGAAGATGAATCCATTGACCCGAAGAAAATAAATTCAGTAATTGCCATAGAAGATGAATCCATTGACCCGAAGAAAATAAATCCAGTAATGGACATAGAAGATGAATCCATTGACCCGGAAGCTCATCGGGTATTATTGTATAAGAGTAAACTTAGTAGTATCCATATAGATGAATCCGGAAAAAATAAATTCACTGACCCGAAGAAATTAAATCCAGTAATAATCATAGATGATAAATCCATTGACCCGGAAGTGCATCGGGTAGTATTATATAAGAAATCAATGATCACCATATAAGTAAATCCACTGAACTGGAGATATAAATCCACTAAGCCGAAGAAAATACTGATCCGAAAAAGACAAATCTAGTAAGCCGAAGAAGATGAATCCACTGAGCCGAAGAAGATAATTTCACTAAGCCGAAGAAAATAAATCCACTAAGTCGAAGAAAATAATTCCACTGAGCCGAACAAAATAATTCCACTGAGCGGGAGAAGATATATCCAGAGCCGAAGAAAAGAAATTCACCAAGTAACCGAGTATGTTTGTGGTAACGAAATAATGGCGCAGTCCCGGATGTCGGGTAAATTTGTTGTAATACAATGTTGCAGCCCCGAGTATTCGGGTGTGGCGAAAATGTATAATAATTTGACTCTTGGGAAAGGAACACTTAGCTTTATTGTTGGATGCGGCGAAGTCGAGGTGGAAGTTGGTCGTCCGGAAGATGGAGTCGACGAAGCGGATGTACTTGATGCAGTGGAACCGTGTGGCGTTTAGCCGAAAATATTTGATACAGTGAAAGTAGTCGGTATGGAGGAGAGAATCATTGAGTTCGCGGCGGGCGAAACCCCGGGCGAGGCGAGTGCGCGTTGTCGGGTTAACAGCGGACGAGCCCCCGAGCATGCGACTGCACACGGCGAAGTAACAGAGCTTGTCCCAATCTAAGTGTACTGGAGTGCGGAAATCTGCACACAAATAACAGCACAAACCGAAAAAAAATATTTGTCCAAATAAATTTTGCTAATAATAATTAGCTCGAAAAATAGCACCAGATGGTTCTTTTGTCGGATGACATCGCGGTAACGAGTGAGTCAAATTTTAGTCGGCTGCGTCGCGCGTCCGAGTCGCTGTTCTTGGTACCCGATACTCTTATGTTCTTCTCGACTGATCTATATAGTCCGCCAAAGATCTGAAATTTTACGTACAAACGCAAAAAATACCGAAGGAATATTATCCAATTACTTATGAGTACATAATGCATTTAGAGATTTGACTATGGCTAGATAGCACTAGTGAATGGATAACATGGTAAAACAAATAGTAATTTTAATACATGTGAGGTGTAGTAATACTTAGCTCGAGAGTGGACTTATAGAACCCGGCGGTATGTGAACCCACATTAAGTCGGCTGTTGATTGGTCCAGCAATCGTGTACATGGTCCCCGCCGCACGTATGTTATTGCTATACGAATACATGCAAGTTAATGACTGCCGCTCGTGTTGCAGGCGTAGCAGTGCATTAAATTGCAGCGCATCAAGGTGCCCCGCGCCCTGCCCCCGAGCTCGGCCCGACGCCGCCTAGACGCCGCCCCTGTCCTGGACGTCGGCCCCATCCTGAGCTCGCCCGGACGCCACCTCGACGCCACCCCATCCTCGCCCCGAGCTCGCCTGGACGCCACCTCTCCGCCGCCCCCGTCCCCTCGACGCCGGCCCCGCCCGAGCTCTCTCGGACGCCACCTAGACGCCGCCCGTCCCCAACACCGGCCCCGCCCGAGCTCGTCCGGACGGCACCTCGACCGCGTCCCCAACACCGGGTGGTCGTCCCCCGACGCTGGTCCCGCTCCGAGCTCGCCAGACGTTGACGCTGCGGGCCGCAAGGCCGCCGACGGGCTGCTCGCGCGCGTCGAGTCCGCGCTCTCCGCCGCCGCCTCAGCCGCCAACGCGTTGTTGAGGGCGTTCGACCCGTCGGGCAAGAAGAGGAGGCTCTGCGTGCTCGAGCTCGTCGGTGACGACCACCCAGGCCTCCTTTCCGAGGACACTGGCGCGCTCATCCACGAGGCGGCCCGGATCAAGCGCATCGAGTCCCGCCTCCGGCCTCGAGCTCATGCGCACCGCGGGGCCCTCGCCGCCATCATGCTACCACCGCTCGTCGCGGCGCCCTCCGCCGTCAACCTCCACCACGCGGGCCTGGCCATGGCTGCGCCACCACAGGCAGGTGCGCCCGCAACGGCGCCCGCTCCTCCGCCGTCCGCCCGCCCGACGGCCGCCGCGCCTCCGCCATCAGCCTCTCCTCACGCGCGGGCCATCCGCTCCTGTTGACGTGATTATGGAGGACGGAGGAGAGAGGGAGGCGTGATTTGGGGGAGACGTGCGGCCCCACTTCTCTCTTACATGCATTTGGCCCACCTGTTGTATTGTACTGTATCGAGTTGTATCAGAAAAATGGTCAGCTGCTGTGTGTGCCCACCAAACACGTGGACCAATGGTAACCTGACTTCCACCAGGAGCATATACCGGCCGGTTCAACGATGCACTTTCCTACTTAGCTCTGCTTTTTGAATGAAAAAAAACGTCCGGACATTGAGACTTGTGAACAACATGGAGTTACTTCTCTTCAGGCAACTCAGCGATGCTTCTGGTCGTGTGATGCGCGTGTCCGCCTGAGCTTTTTCCTCACGACTTGACCCGATTGATTTTGATTAGTGCTTGCGTCGCACGTTCGATGGTTCTCTTGGATCTCGGAAGAACACGATGCCCCGACTGATTTGACTAGCCGCCGCGACGGTATATGCGCAAGAGCCGTCCAACTTCGCGAGAGTAGTACAACTTCGGATGACATCGCGTGGCTATGAGGGTAGTGTTGATGTAGATCCCGGCCACGCAGCCGAAACGTTGAAAGTGAACGATGCGCATAAACGATCTTCGAAAGTGAAGCTGTCATTGCGATTGTTGATGACGAAACCGATAAATCGGCCAGATGGGATCTGGCTAACGTTGATGAAGTCCACGCTTCTTTTTATCTAGATGCGATCTTGCTTCTTCTTATCTTCAATCTTCTTGATGATGTTGATGATGAACTTGACGGATCCCGCCCGGATAACGAAATCCAGTCATCGCGTTCCCCACGGTCGGCGCCAATTGACGAGGGAACACCTCGACTATGCCTACGTATTGTAGAGTAGGGTTTCGGGAGAGAGCGACGATGGAGATTCCGGGAGCGAGATTAGGCACACGACGTACCCAGCTTCAGGTCCCCTCGGTGGAGGATCCCTACGTGCTGCTAGCAATCTACTATATGATCATAAGTATGTTTACATGGTACCACCGTAGGCGGAGCTATGTTGTCTATCTGTTGTCCCCCTTTCTTTCGGGTGCCCTGGCTAGCTTTATATATGCAACCAGCCTAGGGTTTTACAAGAGTCCTAGTCGACTACTTCTTCGGGTTGCCTTGTTGGGCCTTCTCCATATTGGGCCGAGCCGATCCAGGTATACCAATAATGGGTACCCGAAGGGTATACCCATGTCACTAACCGCTTACATCATCTCTACTAGATCTCATAATTCGAATTGAAAGGATAGGGCCACATCTACTAGTGTAGGTACTTGGATATACCGTAGCTTGGATATATATTTCCCAGTGCGATGTAAGTTGCAGCAGAGGTCGGTACCTTAAATTAGAATTTACGGCATATAGAAAACATGTTTTCGATGATCAAATCAAACATGCGCAATACAAAAGGTATCAGTTTAAAACATGTCTAAAACAATGCACAACAAATAGCAACCCCTCAATCAAATGGCAATGTGTGCTCCAAAGCCATCAACAGCAACATCTTCAACAGTGACATCGGTTGTAACACTATCATTCAGCGTTGCGAGCTCCATCGTCGGCCAATCGGTGATCACCGGCAACACCATTACACCAACATCAACACCATCACCATCATCAATAGCATCACCACCAAGAACACCAAAATTATCTCCACCACAGGCCATAAAGGCCACATGTTCTTGCCTTCTCCATTCCATGATCTCCATTCTTTGCATCTCTCAAAACTCCCTTCCAAGAGCACCCAACCCGCTAGGATCCATGATCATGATCTGGATGTAAGACTCTACCATCGGCCTTTACCTTCTCTGCAGTGGCCCTCGCCGAGCGAGCTTTCGATTTTCGGCTTGCTGGATAGCCTCCCACTTAGCTTATTTAAGTTCTTGTTTCTTCTCGATCATGGCCAATTTTGAATCCATGTGCTTAGCCATTGTGGTTTCTTTTGACTTTCGTAGCTTCTCAATGTGATCTTTCAGGCTAACGACCTTGGCTTTCTTATTTATACTGTCCTTCTCCATCCTCCTTCCACGGGGCTTCCCCTTGTTTCTCCCACCTTGCCCTTCATCACTATCTTCAGGATCATCCATTATAATGAAATATCTTTCTTTTATTGAGCTTCCTGATCTCTAAACTTCCACTTCTCACTATGCTCACACTGCAAAAATTCCACCCATACCTGGCAGATTTTTTTGGACGACACAAGATGTGGTCGCCTGCAAAAGATTTTTGGCCGGTGGATGAGCATTCTCGGCGGCTGTTAAGGCCGGCAAACATATATTCGCCATGGTAACACCCATACCAATAGATATATATGCCGTGGTAGGTACTCAGATGGACCGGCGTTTCTTAATGTCGTAGTAGCTGAACTCTGGCATATCTTATGTCGTAGTGGATTGGAGTTGATGTTTACCACGGAGAGATTAGTCATCTCATTTACTTCTAAAATCCTGTTTGTTTTCATGCTTATGATTTGTTGTTTCTCTAATTAAAGCATTCATGTATTCCGTTTGTCCTCATCCTTGCCATATGCTTCATCAAGTTTGTATGTGTTGTTAGCCTGCAGTTTGATGTACTTTCTGGTTGAAGCACTTGATGAATTTGTCTGTCATTTTGTCTATTTGTTAACATCCAACTTATTATCTCTGTTTGTAGGCTTCATCATGTGTTGTTGTTGTTGTTGTTGTTGGGCTTCACTTGTTGCTCCAGCGCCTTTCTTTTTTTAATTTGCAACATTTTTTGTTAAATCCTATTCTCCCCATCTAGTCGTTATATCATGATCTTTGAAGAGCCTCAAAAGAAAAACGAGATTCTCACACAAACGCCAAGTACATATACGTCATAGACACCAAGTATTACATCATGTCGCTACTATCTTTTTTTAAATATAAGTCATGTTACTTTATGTGATGGTTACTATGTTTTTATGAAAGTTAAACTCACATTGCTCCCTCATAACACATGTTTATCTTTACCAACATTGAGGTCATTTGCCTCTTACTATCCAAATCAAATGAGAAGAATGATCAAGATTTTTTCCATATAAAGCAAGATAACTAAAATCACATGTTCATATAATATTTTAGATCACTGTCTTTCAAAACGATTATTTATAAAATGTTTCAGCAAGCTTAATTAGCATCACTGTCCTTCAAAACGATTATTTATAGACGTTTCAGCAAGCTTAATTAGCTTATCCTCAGGTATCTTAGTTGCTCAGACAACCCCAGGTCTCCTCTGCTTAATCTCCGTGGTACAGGCTCTGTCCAACAGCTTAATTGAGGTGTTGAAGCACCTGAATCAAGTTACAATCATACCAATACCGAATACACAAATTAAACATGCCATTTATGCCTGGATATACTACATTACTAGGCAACATCATTCCTTGTTTCGCAAGCAATTTGTTTTCCCACATAAATCGTTTCGTTATCTAAACAGACCAGCATATGAAGAGTCAGGACGACAAATATATTACATTTTTTTTGGTGAACTTGAGCAAACCGAACAAGCCTAGACTAAATTTGCTAAGATGTTCTCTGCCGTGACACGCAAATGGAGGCAGCGGTAGCAGTTCTTTAGGCCTTGATACAGCACTGGAAATAGCTCAGGAACCTCTTCCTCCCCTGCATCAACAGTTCCTTGTAGGTCAGTACATGTAGGCATCAATCAGGTTATAAAACAAAAGCGCATAATCAAATTGCAATTTCATATACAAGGCAGCAAGTACATGTAGGTGTCAATCAGGTTATAAAACAAAAGAGCAATACCAAGCTGCAATTTCATATCAAAGGCGCTAAGTAACATGCTGTATGCAACAGAGACACTGCGACAGCCCCCAGGATTGCAATTCTGAATGTTATTTTGCCAACTATGTAGCTGAAGGAATTGTCTGTCTTATTTTGGTGGGAATTAATTTCACCATTGTCATAAGCAACAGCCTAAGGAAAGTACAAATTATACTAAGATGCCACCGAACTTATGTCAACCCTGTCTTGCCAGTTCTCATCATATCTGCAGCCTTTAGGTTGCTTATGATATCATTATTAGTTCCTTTTAATCATCTTTCATCAGCTAGGATTCCTAACATGATATAATCGTCTTTCGTTAGGTAGTATTCCTGACATGATTATTTGGATGCCTCATGGACAATGACATATTACATACTATCAGTTGTCGTTTTATCAGTACAGCCCTTCAAAAATATATGGAGCATACGATTAAGAAAATAAGATGTTTTCCTTGCCAATCAGCTGACAGTTGCAACAAAGCACTACATGCAAAAGGTGGAATGGCCGGTGCTATGGCTCCGGCTGGACCAACCTGTATCGGTTGAACCGACTCCACTGTCGATGCAGATAGACAGACAGGGACATAAACTTGTATCAGGGCCAACCATAATCATCTAAACATGATTATCAGGAAGTACTACTCGGCTGTCACAAAGGCTGTTCCACTTTTCGGTGCATGTACTTCTTTCCTTTACTTTATTTATCACAACAAGTTCTGCACTTACTACTAGAACTCAAGAAGAGTCATCAGGCAAATGTAGAGCTGCAGATGAATAGCTATCAACATGTACACCTGTTTGTTCGTCCTTTTCCTAGCCCTTCTTTGAGTTACTTAGCACAGGAAAACATGTGTGTAGTTAACATAGGATTCAAATGCTCTGTTCCACCGTCCTTGGAATACGAGTTTGACCTAGCAAAACCCCATGGCTGCTGCTATCAGTTTATACTAGTACTAGTACTCTAATGTGGTCAAACGAATCGAAACAGAGAAAAGTTGTGGAGATGGGAATCCTACTTTTGACCGTTAAGCGGCATCAAATGGATGATGACTTGTCAAACTACAGAGCCGACTATAGTAAGCATGGAGCGCATACCGTGGGTGAGTCGTCGCGGCCGTGGAGGGGCTGGCGGCGGTGGTCGTTGGCCGTACCGCCGAGCTTGGTGGGCGCCTTGGCGGGCTTCTGCTGCTGGTGCTGGTGCTGTTGGTGGTGGGCGAGGATGTCGTCGTCGCCGCCGAGGCTGGCGCGGGAGAGCTCCTTCTTGTTCTGCTTGCGCATCTCCCGGATCTTGGAGAAGTCCATGGAGTAGTCCGGCATGGCGCCGTTCTTCATGTCCCAGTCCCCGAACGCCGGCACCGTCATCCACGCGTTCGCCCCCTGACCCTGCACAGCCCGCGCATCCAAATCGTTAACCTCTTGCGCAGCAAACAGATCGTGGAAAAGGAATCCATGGCCAGCATGATCGATCTGGGAAATATTCGATCGGGAGACGGGAATCGTGCTTTTCTTACCTCCTTGTGGTTCTCCATGGATGATCTCTCTCGCAGGCACGCGCACCACTGATGTTTTCTTCAGGCTCTGCTTGAGCTGTGGGCTGTGGAGCAGATTCAGGAGCGAGCTAGAGCAAGCACAGTGCGGAGAGGTACAAATGTGTGTGGACAGTGACTGGACAGAGAAGCAGATCGGCAGAGCTGTACTTATATAGGTTGATGCCGACGAATTTTCTATCTTCCAGTCCACACCCAGCTGGTGGAGTGTAATTAGCTAAGCGCGGGCGCCCACCCCTGCCTGCCAAATCTCAGGGGTTTCCCTAACCACTATCCTAATCAATCCCAATCTGCCTATGATTCTGGATCTGATTAGGCTCTGAGGCTAACCATAGTGCTAGTATCATAGCTAGTATCATGCATCTTAGCCCACTAAAAATGCTGATGTGGCAGGTAATTATGGATGAGAGAGGAGATTAGAGTATCATAGGTAGATACTATATCATAACGCACATCACGAGAAAAGTTAGTATCAAATAAATCTTGTACACAAATTTGTATTGGGATTCTACAAATCAATTAATATAGCAAAACTATGATAATAACCTATGATACTATGCATTATGGATCTAGTATTATACAAAAGTATCATATACATGATACTACTGTATGATACTACCCACTATGGCCAGCATGAGACGCTGTGGTACCGTTGCTGTGCACGCGTCTACAGGCTACAGCTGGTGACATTAACGTGTGTCGTTGTGTGTGCGCTTCTCTGGGCCCGCCGCCCAGCCACGTCCAGACGTCCGTGATCCGTCCACTAGCTGCTGACTAGCTGAAATTTTTCACACGGCTTTCTCTTGGGCAGATAGGCTTCTTTCCCAGCCGGGGAGCAGAAAAGGCGGCGAGAAAGACCGGCGACTCCGTGTGTACAGCTCACCGGAGATTGAAGCCCAGCGCACGACGGCATGAGTGTCACACATCGGCTAGGGTTTAATGAGCTGGCAGATTCTGGATTGGGGGTTTTGGAATTCCCAGGCATGAATACAAAACACTTTCGAGAGATCATGCAACAGCTGCCCACACCTACCTGTGATTGAGGCGTTTCTGATAGATTTTATTATCAAGACTTCACGGGCAGGGCATTCGGTTGCTTTGTTGGTTGGGACTAGAAGATGCTCATCCGATCCCGATTTATGGCGCATGTTTATGCATAAACATGTTGGATCGCGTAAAGTGTTAAATAAAGCAAGGCCGGTATCCCCGCACCGTTCTCCTCCCTCTACATTAACCTTAAGAGGCCTTCGCCTTTGACCGGGCCGCCGACGGCCACTCTGCCAGGCTAGCTGGCCGGAGTTGGTCTGGAGCAGGTGTCGGAGTAGGTTAGGGTGTAGATCTGTAGGTTTTTCTGGTTTTTGGCTTCATGCCTGCGTCTGGGCGTATGCCCCGTAGATGGAGCACCGCCTTTGATCTCCTCCGCCAGATCTCCGACGTCCTAGGGGTGTTGCTTCCTCTGCTTCTGCTCCGGTGGTCGGAGCCATGGGCGGAGCGGTGCAACACCAGCTCCTCTAGCAATAAGGCCTTTCTGGGCCCTCTTCTGCTCCAGAGAAGCTACCGAGCTGATGGATCTCTCGGCCATGGAGGCTTTGAGAGATGCAGCAGCAAGGGAGCAAGTTGGACCTCCGTTTCCCACTCGGCCGGCCTTGTTGGCGAGGGACTGGGTAGGCAGTGCTCCTCAGCTCTGTTTCTGGCTAAGATGTTGGCTCGCCGTCGTGGGTCGGTGAAGAATAGCTCGGAGGGGCAGTGGCTCCTGGCCTGCCGCGGTGGCGAGGAGGAGGCTGCTGCTCAGCCTGATCTGTTCGTCTTCAACCAGCTTCAGCTTCTTCTGCGGTTCTTCTTCAAAGAGCTCAACCACGTGGATGACCTGCTTGCCTCCACGATCTTCGCCCGGCATGGCGGCATACATCCTACATATTGCAGGCCTCTCTTCCTAGTTGCTGGTGCTCGGCGCGTAGATTCCACCAAGTGGTTCGTCCCCGGTGGTTTCCAGGTGTCCAGCGGCGATGGAGTTACGGTGGAGTTGGGTGTTCGGGCGTTTGCATCCTGTTCCTCGGCGGCGACACCTTGAGGACGCCGGCGTCTGGTGGCGGAGACTCCCAGGAACCCGATTGCTTTTCTAGTTCTTGTCTCGGGGTGTATTTTTGTAAATCGTGAGGGCCTTTCTTCAAATCTTAGGTTTCTAAGAGCGAGAGTTGTCAAATGGCCTCATTGTAATTTCTACCCGCCACGTGTGAATTGAATGTAAAATCTGGGCCCTTCTAGACCCTGTTCATGTTAAAAAAAAAAATGTCAGATCAGAGGTTGTGCTAGTGGTATGAGATTTTCTTCGTGTCTACCTTGTGCAACGACGCAACGGCAACAAGTTATGGAACGGAGAGGATTTCGACATAAACAAGTTGTTCTGGATTAAGAATGTACGGCTGCAGGATTACCATACGCTAATCATTATCCTAACTAACCAGGTAAAGGGCCAAAACAGTCGAGTTAGATACAACCGCTCCAGAAGATGGGCTAATCTGATTCTGATGGTCCCGATTACAGTCACAAACGGTTCTTCCAACCAGAAAGTGTCAGCAACTTCACGCAAGCAAGATTATGTTTTCTGATAAACTACAGCTAGCAGACCACAAAGAAAACTTTGCTACGAAACAACATTTTTAATGATTTGGTTGGGGTGCGCCGGGCCCAGGCAGCAGTGCAACGCCTGGGCGACACTCAAGGGCCCCACTAGCAAGCTACTTTGGTGGACCCTCCCCCACAAAAAATAAATTTAATATCGTTGTGGACACATGGTCCACATATCAGATATTAAACTGATAAGAACAGATACTACACTTGATCTTAGCCAAAAGGCCGAGAAAGGTATGCCTCTACACGTCGGCCAGGGTCTGCTTATATAGCGAGTCTTCGCCTCCTCTGCCGCTGCGCGAGGTGGGACTAAACGCGAGTACAGCGCAGCGTCCCCTCGGTTCGTTAGTTTGAGCGGCTCTGGCCGGTGTGTTTGGGCTGCAACCGATCAAAGGCCCAATACATATGGCCTGATGCATGCACGTCTTCACGGATTTCACTCGTCCAATGATGACAAAACAAATTCACGGGTTCATGGATTGGATGTCTTTGTGTTTTCTCTCTTCCTTTCAATCCAAAATATTTCAACCACGCTGTATGTACGTCACCGTTTTCATACCAGAAGCGATAAACAGCTGGAGTCAGGGCCATGCATACACCGGATAATGTTCTTATCTAAACACCAATGATGCTGGATTATGGAAGCTTGTGATTTTTTTCCTGTCTCGTAGCCGGCAACGGCAGGGAGTTGTCAAGGTATTAAATAGCACTTTCTCCGTCCTAAATTAAGTGACTCTGTTTTTTCTAGATACAGAGGTATTTGTAACTAAAATGAATCTAGATACATCGTTGCATGGGCGGAGCGTCGTGGAGACGAAAATGGGCCACGACCCCCCCCCCCCCCCCCCCCCCTCCTTCCAAATTGCAAATTTCTCTTTACTAGGTATAATCACTGCACATAGTCCAGCCCATCAGCAGATTACTAGCTCGTCCAGTTTTGCAGCGATTGAAGGAGTAGGCCTGCTCGTCCAGTCTGCATCCATGGGTTCCTGTGTGACTGCTCCGCCAGTTGCAGTGCTGCTACTGCTCTGCCCCGTGCTAGGCTATATGCTTGGCTATACTAGATTCGGCTCTGATTATTTTAGAGGGATTGAGATGTACTTGATGGCTTGATGCCCCTGAGGTGACATGCACCATGTCACCGTGTGACATGCGGCCTAAATCCAAATTTAAATATTGCGAAAAAATTTGAAAAAAATCATGAATGTTCACATCATATATTAAGATAATCCCTAAAAATTTCAGATCAAAATTCGAAACATACATCGAGAAACAAAAAAGAGAAATCTGTCATGAATAGTTCCCGAATTCAAATCTGAGTTTCTCTATAGACTATTCACATCCGAGTTTCTCTTTTTTGTTTCTCGATGTATGTTTTGAATTTTGATCTGAAATTTTTAGAGGTTATCTTAATATGTGCTGTGAACATGCATGATTTTTTTCAGATTTTTTCGCAATATTTAAATTAGGTTTTATGCCGCATATCATACGGTAACATGCAAAAGGTGCATGTCGCCTGATCTGTGTCCCACCACCCAGATTAGGCAATTTTGAAATTTAGATGTATCAATGCAAATTTTATTGAACAAGACCAGCAGCCAAACGAACCTGTCATATTTAATTGATTTGAAAATTAGGTATGAAGATGTAATCGCTGGTTTCAAATTTAAAATGGAACGAAGAGCATGTCTTTTGTTCATTAGCAATGTTCTTTTCTTTCGAGTGCCAAA
Organism: Lolium perenne; assembly: GCF_019359855.2. NCBI lineage: Eukaryota > Viridiplantae > Streptophyta > Magnoliopsida > Poales > Poaceae > Lolium > Lolium perenne. The sequence continues at coordinate 355,878,363 of NC_067247.2, read as the reverse complement.
ATTATACTTCCCCCATTTGGAAACAAGTAGTATCACAGATTTATCTAGACACGCATGTATCTAGACGTGTGTATCTAGATAAATTTGTGATACTTATTTACGAACGGAAAGAGTATATCTCTTGCTTTTTCATCAAAAAAATATAACTCGCCAGTTTGTTCGAGAGTACACCCTAAAAAGTGTATTACTCCAAAAATATATCAATTATCCATTGTAGGAGTATCTATTATGTGACTTCACCATTTTTTTGCCTATTTTTTTCCTGTTTCCTATGGAATTTGCCCCCTCTTGTTTTTTGTCCACGCTCCGCCACTGCATGGTTGTATACATTTGTATGCAAAGTCGAATAACTTATTTATGAATGGAGGGTTGTACCACTGTACATTATATCTTAAATTTGATTAAATTTGGAGATATGTAGACACTCTTTAGTATATTGATATATCTAAATTTAGACAACTCTAACAGAATCCTTTTATAGACGGAGAGAGTGTTATTTTCCTTTTTTTTTGGATGAAATAGTGAAGTGCTCAACTTGAAATAGTGAACAACGTCTCGGTTTTTGGCAAAGGCGGGGCAAAGGCATGGGATAGAATAGGGGTGGATGGACGGCGGGGAGGCAAAAGGAGTTGTTGTTACTCCATGAGAGGTGTTATTATGAAGAGTAGATGTTACGGCTCCAGCAAATGAGAATATGACACATGTGGATAGGGACTGTTAGGGGGCTTCCTGCATATTTGCACATGTATCCGTCCTATATATTGTGGCCTTTGGTCCCAGGTAATACAAAGTCTATTACCCTAACATGGTATCAGAGCAATAAGTTTTGCTCCTCTCCTCGCAGCCGTCGCCTCGGCCTCTCGCCGCCGCGCCCGGCCGCTGCCGCTGCCTCTACCTCGCCATCTGCGAGCTCCGTCGTCCTGCCCACCGTTCCCACCGTCTGATCGCCGCCCCGGCCCCGGCCTCCGTCCCGCCGCCCCGGCCCGCTGCCGCCCCGACCTCCATTGCCCGTCCCGGCCGCCGCCCGACCTCCCGTCGCCCGTCCCGCCTCTCCGGTCGCCGCCCGGCCTCCCATCGCCTGCCGCCGCCACCCGGCCTCCGCCGCCCATCCCGCCTCTCCCGGCCATCGCCGGCCTCACGTCGCCCGACCGCCGCCCGTCTGCCTCTCCCGGTTGCCGCCCCGGCCACCCGTCGCCCGCCCGTCGCCCGACCATCGCCAGCCAGGCCCCCGGCCGCGTGATCTGATCGGGAGCTGACTCGATCTCCCGTCTAGAAAAAAAACTATGTCTTCCTCGTCGGGTTATCTTGCGATTCCTCGCTGTCCGGTGATTTTTGATGGCGCGAATTACCCTGATTTCGCTTCCTTTATGCGCGTCCACATGCGCAATCTTTGCCTTTGGGGTGTGCTTTCTGGCGAGGTCCTCTGTCCGCCGTGCCCCACTGCTCCTACGTCGCCTATTCCACCGACGCCGGTTGCCCTTGCCCTCGATGCTACTCAGGAGGTCAAGGATGCAACCAAGAGTGCTGATGATACTGCTCTGGCTGAGTATGACCGGAAGGTCCAGGAGTATTCTACAGCCGTTGCGACGTACCGGCTGGATCTGACTGACTACACTCAGTGGATAGATGAGGATGCTCGTGCTGCTGTTGTTCACACTTCCAGTGTTCTGCCTCAGTATGCTGCTGAGTTCATGGGTCTTCCCACTGTTGCTGCTCAGTGGGCTTTTCTTCGTCAGCGCTATCAGCCGTCTGGGGATGCTCTTTACCTGTCTGTGGTTCGCCAGGAGCATGCTCTTCAGCAGGGTGATTCCACTATTGATGAGTTTTATACTCAGAGTGCTGCTATCTGGCGTCAGCTTGATTCTCTTCGTACAGTTGTGTGTGCCACATGTCCCTACTGTCTGAGTGTGCGCACGGATCTGGAGTTTCAGCGCGTCTTTGAGTTCTTGTCGCGGCTCCGCAAGGAGTTTGAGCCTCGTCGTTCCTAGCTGCTTGCTCGTGGTCGTGTTCCGTTCTCTGAGGTACTGTCTGAGCTTCGTGCTGAGGAGACTCGTCTTCGTGGTGCTGGTCTTCTTGAGGTTCCCTCTGTACTTGCTGCTCGCGGTTCTCCTGTGCCGTCTGCTCGTGGTCTTCCTGTGCCGTCGGCTTTGTTGCGGTCTCCAGTACCGCCGATACATTCTACTCCTCCGGTTCAGGGCCAGAGTCAGCCTCAGCAGCCTCGTGGTATGACAACACCTCCTCGTCCTCCCTACTCCTACTGTGGCAAGCCTGGCCATGATGTCTCTAGCTGCTGGAGGAGGGATCCCAGTTTATGACAACAGTACCATGCTCGTAAGCAGCAGGCTGGTTCTTGAGGATCTTCTGCAGTTACACTGTCTGATCAGGACATTATCCATGGTCTTCGTGGTCTGCTTGTTGCTACAGGCTCCTCCTCGATGGGTACTGCTGGTTCTGTGTCTGGATCTTCTGGCACCGCGCGACCACCATCGTCTACACAGTCAGGTACGGCATCCCCGTGGTATCTGGATTCTGGAGCTTCTTTTCATATGACTTCTGCAACTTCTATTATTTTTGCTCTTCGCTCTCTTATTTCTCATGTCCTTGTTATCACGGCTGATGGTACCTCTCTTCCTGTTTCCAGTCGAGGCACCCTCTCTACTCTCTCTTTCTATGTTTCTGACGTTTCTCATGTTCCTATTCTTAAGATGAACCTTTTTTTTGCTAGTCAGCTTACTGATTCTGGTTGTCGCGTCATTCTTGACGCTGATTCTTGTGCTGTTCAGGACCGCCGTACATAGGCCCTGGTTGGAGCTGGCCCTCGCAGCTTTGAGTCTCCGGGGCTATGGGAGTTAGACTGGCTTCACATTCCATCTGTTGACACTTCTTCTGCCAGTTCTCTAGCGGTTGCTGCTTCCGTCACTAGCTCTTTTCAGCAGTGGCATCATCGGCTGGGTCACCTTTGTGGCTCCCGTTTATCGTCATTAGTCCGTCGTGGTCTTCTGGGGTCTGTCTCAGGAGATGTGTCTTTAAATTGTCAGGGTTGTAGGTTAGGCAAACAGATTCAGCTTCCCTATCCTACTAGTATGTATCTCAGCGACCTTTTGATTTAGTTCATTCAAATGTTTGGGGTCCGGCTCCCTTTGCTTCAAAAGGGGCCCATCGATACTATAATTTGTTCATTGATGATTTTTCACGGTACACCTGGTTGTTTTTTATGCGCTCTCGCGGTGAGGTGCTCTATATTTATCAGCTCTTTGCGGCCATGGTTCGTACTCATTATTCCACGCCTGTTCGTGTATTTTATGCTGATTCTGCAGACGAGTATATCTCCCAGCACCTACGTGGTGTCCTTGCTGAGCAGGGCACCCTCGCTCAGTTCTCGTGTCCCGGCGCCCATGCTCAAAATGGTGTCGCCGAGCGTAAGCATCGTCATATTCTTGAGACTACCCGTGCTATGATGATTGCTTCCTCTCTTCCGCCGCATTTCTGGGCTGAGGCTGTCGCTACATCGACTTACCTCATTAACATTCAGCCTTCTGCTGCCCTTCAAGGTGGCATTCCTCTCGAGCGTCTCTCTGGTAGTTCTCCAGACTACTCGACTCTTCGTTTATTTGGTTGCGTTTCCTATGTCCTCCTACCTCCTCGTGAACGCACCAAACTGACCGCTCAGTCTGTTGAGTGTGTTTTTCTCGGTTACAGTGATGAGAATAAGGGCTATCGTTGTTGGGACCCCGTTGGTCGTCGGATGCGTATCTCTCGTGATGTCACGTTTGATGAGATGCGTCCCTTCTATCCTCGCCCCACCTCTGGTACTTACCTGGTGGCTGATATATCTTTTCTTCTTTTTCCTGATGCACCTCCCACTATGCCTTCTCCTCGACCTCTTAGGTCTGATGCGCCCCCTTCGACCTCGGCTCCATCCTCTCCTCCGTCTAGTTCCCCTAGTTCTCCTCATTCTCTGGCTTCGGATCCTTCCTCTGCTATTCCTTCATCCTCTTCTTCTGATGATTCGTCTTCAGCTGATGAGCTTCTCTCTTCACAGCTTGTTCTTCAGCGTCGTGCTCCAGACCGTTACTCTCCTAGTCAGTATGGTCTCTCTGTTACCTCCGAGCCGACTTCTTATCGGGATGCCGAGCGTCATCCTGAATGGCAGCTTGCCATGGCTGAGGAGATTGCTACGCTTGAGCACACTGGCACCTGGGATCTTGTTTCTCCCCCTCCCGGTGTTCGTCCTATCATGTGTAAGTGGGTCTATAAAATTAAGACCCGCTCTGATGGATCTCTTGAGCGCTATAAGGCGCATCTTGTGGCCCGTGGCTTTGAGCAGGAGCATAGCCGTGACTATGATGAGACTTTTGCCCCTGTGGCTCATATGACCACTGTGCGTACTCTTCTTGTTGTCGCTTCTGTTTGACGCTGGTCTGTGTCCCAGCTTGATGTTCAGAACGATTTTCTTAATGGCGAGTTGAGTGAGGAGGTTTATATGCAGCCTCCTCCTGGGTATTCTATTCCCGATGGGATGGTTTGTCACCTTAGGTGTTCTCTTTATGGCCTGAAACAGGCCCCTCGTGCATGGTTTGAGCGCTTTGCCTCTGTGGTGACTGCTGCTGGTTTCTCTCCTAGTTTTCATGATCCAACGCTTTTTGTTCACACTTCTCCTCGTGGACGCACTCTTCTCCTTCTCTATGTTGATGATATGATCATTACTGGTGATGATCCTAAGTATATTGCCTTTGTCAAGGCTCGTCTTCGTATCAGTGTCTTATGACTGATCTTGGTCCTCTTCGCTACTTTCTTGGGATTGAGGTCTCCTCCACTTCTGATGGTTTTTCTATCTCTCAGGAAAAGTATATTCAGGATCTTCTTGCTCGTGCTGCTCTTGGGGATGAGCGCACTATTGAGACTCCTATGGAGCTTAATGTTAAGCTTCGTCCCTACTGATGGTGATCCTCTTCCTGATCCAACACGTTATCGCTATCTTGTTGGGAGTCTTGTTTATCTTGCTGTAACTCGTCCTGATATCTCTTATCATGTTCATATTCTGAGTCAGTTTGTCTCAGCTCCTACCACCGTTCACTACAGTCATCTCCTCCGTGTTCTTCGTTATCTTCGTGGCACGATCACTCATCGCCTTTTCTTTCCTAGTTCCAGCTCTCTCCAGCTCCAGTGCTACTCAGATGCTACGTGGGCGAGTGATCATACGAATCGTCGTTAACTTTCTGCTTACTGTGTGTTTCTTGGTGGTTCGCTTGTTGCTTGGAAGACGAAGAAACAGGTAGCGGTTTCCCGTTCGAGTGTTGAGGCTGAGCTGCGGGCTATGGCTTTGTTGATTGCTGAGGTGACCTGGTTGCGGTGGTTGCTTGCAGATTTTGGGGTCTCTGTTACGACACCCACTCCACTTTTGTCTGACAGTACAGGTGCTATCAGTATTGCATGTGATCCGGTCAAGTATGAGCTTACCAAGCATATTGGTGTTGACGCTTTTTATACACGTGCTTAGGTGCAAGCTCAGGTTGTTGCGTTTCATTATGTGCCTGATAACCCACAAGTATAGGGGATCGCGGCAGTCTTCGAGGGAAGTAAAACCCAAATTTATTGATTCGACACAAGGGGAGGTAAAGAATACTTATAAGCCTTAACAACTGAGTTGTCAATTCAGCTGCACCTGGAAAAGCACTAGTAACAGGGGTGATGTGAAAGTAGAAGTAATATGAGAGCAATAGTAATAGTAACACAGCAGCAATAACAGTAACACAGAGGCAATGGTACCAGAAAATAGTTGATACTACTTCCAATGACATATAGAACGAGTATATGATGATGAGAAATGGACCGGGGTTCCCAGCGATCTACACTAGTGGTAACTCTCCAATAACAAGTGACAAGTGTTGGGTGAACAAATTACAGTTGGGCAATTGATAGGATTGAAATAGCATTAAGATAGAATATCAAGATCATTAATCATGTAGGCATGTTTCCATATATAGTCGTACGTGCTCGCAATGAGAAACTTGCACAACATCTTTTGTCCTACCAGCCGGTGGCAGCCGGGCCTCAAGGGAATCTACTGGATATTAAGGTACTCCTTTTAATAGAGCACCGGAGCAAAGCATTAACACTTGGTGAAAACATGTGATCCTCATACCTACGCCTTCCCCTCCGGTTGTCCCAATTTCTGTCACTTTGGGGCCTTTGGTTCCGGACATAGACATGTGCATACAACTTGTAGATACAATCTAAGCAATAATTATAGAGCTTAAATCTAAGATCATGCCACTCGGGCCCTAGTGACAAGCATTAAGCATAACAAGATTGCAGCAACAATAACTTCACAAACTTTATAGATAGACTAATCATAATGTATCATCCATCGGATCCCAACAAACACAACACCGATTACATCAGATGGATCTCAATCATGTAAGGCAGCTCATGAGATCATTGTATTGAAGTACATGGGATAGAGAGTACCAACTAGCTACTGCTAGAACCCGTAGTCCATGGGGGAACTACTCACGGAGCATGATGGAGGCGGTGACGTCGATGGAGATGGCTTCCGGGGGCACTTCCCCGTCCCGGCAGGGTGCCGGAACAGAGACTTCTGTCCCCCGAATTGGAGTTTCGCGATGGCGGCGGCGCCCCTGGAGTCTTTCTGGAGTTTCGTCAATTCGTATCGCGTTTTTAGGTCGAAAGGGCTTATATAGGCGAAGAGGCGGCGTAGGAGGGGCAACAGGGTGCCCTCCCCATAGGCCGGCGCGACCAGGGGCTGGCCCACGCGGCCCTATGGTGTGGGGGCCCCAGGCCTCCCCTCTGACTCCCCTTCGGTGTCCTGGTCCGTCTCGGTGAATTATGATGTTTGGTTTCCATTCGTCGAATTCCGAGAATATTGCCCGAACAGCCTTTCTGGAACCAAAAACAGCAGAAAACAGGAACTGACACTGTGGCATCTTGTTAATAGGTTAGTTCTGGAAAACGCATAAAACATTATAAAGTGCAAGCAAAACATGTAAGTATTGTCATAAAACAAGCATGGAACATCAGAAATTATGGATACGTTGGAGACGTATCAGCATCCCCTAGCTTAGTTCCTACTCGTCCTCGAGTAGGTAAACGATAAAAAGAATAATTTCTGTAGTGACATGATACTTACATAACCTTGATCATACTACTCCCTCCATACCAGGGAACAGGGCGTATATCTTGCAGCGCGGTTATTAAGGAGCGATTTGAGAGAGGGGAAAGAATCGCTAGTTGCCCCTTTTGCCCCTGCATGCACGGCAGTAATGAGGGAGATTTCCTTTTCTTGCAGTAATGCGGGTCTCTTCGTTTCTCCCAGAGGCTGTCTCTCCCGTTTCTTCTTTCTCAACCCACGCGCCATCAATTGAGCTGCTGATCCTTGGAAAATGATTACGCCCAATCGAAGAGGAACAAGGTATTCATCCATTGGGGAGCCAGGTTTGCCACGGATCACTCGGAAAATTGCACGGTGGAGATCAAGATCAGAAGTTTAGATGGAGGCAAAGATTAGATGGAGGCAAAGACAGTTTGAAGTTCAAAAAATTTCACCTCCTATAAGATCTTGGCGCCATGGGTGGTCAGTTCGTCATCACCCACCTCTCGTTATTCCTCTGGTTCTACTGCAAGCATGGCCGACATCGATTTGAACGACCCAATAAACTGGGATGAACTTGACGATTTCGATGGGGAGGCCCGAGAACTTGCTGGTGATTTCTTCTTCGAAGTGGAGAGCGACGAAGGTAATTTATCTTCCTTTCTTTGTCTTCTCTGATGTGCTGTGCTAGGATTATTCGGTTTTCTTATGGGATTATTTTTTGGGCAGAGGAGGACAGAGAGGATGGTGAAGATGATCGGATGAATTCACGTCCTCAAGCTGGCGACGGGAACAGCCAAGAGAGACGTACTCTCGGCCTCACTGGTCGCCGAGGACCTCTTTTCTTTGGCGAGTCGAGCACCGGCGCACGCGGCCGTGGCGAGGCGAGCACCGGCGCACACGGCCGTGGACCTCTTTTCTTCGGCGAGTCGAGCACCGGCGCACGCGGCCGTGGCGAGGCGAGCACCGGCGCACACGGCCGTGGACCTCTTTTCTTCGGCGAGTCGAGCACGGGCGCACGCGGCCGTGGCGCAGCGAGCACCGGCGCACGCGGCCGTGGCGAGGCGAGCACCGGCGCTCACGGCCGTGGACCTCTTTTCTTCGGCGAGTCGAGCACCGGCGCACGAGGCCGTGGCGAGGCGAGCACCGGCGCACACGGTCATGGCTCTCCGTTCGTTGGCGAGTCTAGCAACACCGATGCTGAGCCTGAAGTCGTTCGATACCCTCTCTTCGACGGCGTCTTCATATTCACAAGTCCGTCCATCGCCAGACGAGGCCGTCTTGGGCTATCCGGCCGTGGCCGCGGTAGCTGTCCGCCGTTTAGAGGTGCTGCAGCTGCTGGTCGTGGAGCAGCGGGAGCTGCTGTGCGCGGTGGTCGTGCTGGTCGCGGCCGAGCAGGAGCTGCAGTGCGTGGTGGTCGCGGCCGAGCGGGAACTGCTGTGCGCGGTGGTCGCGGCCGAGCAGGGGCCGGTGCTGGCCGTGGAGCAGCCGGTGGTGGTAATGTCGATGGCCAGGAGCAGGAGGCAGATGGAGATGGAGCAGCCCGTGGTGGTAATGGTGATGGCCAGGATCAAGACGCAGATGGAGAAGAAGCTGCCGATCACCATGGAAAGAAGTCTACATAACCCCCCTAACTATCAGGTTTGGGACACTAAACCCCCCTAAGTTTAGATTGGGGCACATAACCCCCCTATGTTTGCAAAACCGAACAATAAGCCCCCCACGGTGGTTTTAGCAGTACTGTAGGCGGTTTTCGTGACGTGGACGCGCGTCAACTATTCCACCGTGCTATTTCTCCTCTGCTCCGCTTCCTTGCCACGCATGACGGTGGCAGCAAAGGCCAGCCGCCCCCGTCCTCTCTATGCTCTGCTAGTCTGCTTCCCGGTAGTCCCCTCCAGCTCTGTGGCTGCCGCCATGAAATTGCCCATGCCGCACCAGGGAAGCAGCAGCGAGAGTTGCAACGGCGCGGCGGACCAGACGCCGCTACCGGTGCCGGAGGTGTCTCATCTTGGGTAGGGCCACTACTGCACGCTTAAGGAGCTACAGGTAACTGAATTTTGTTCTCCTTTATCTCCATGAATTCCTTCTACCAATCCTTTCGCTCTTCTGTTCATACGGACATACAGCTTCTTGCCGCCGCCGTCGCGTGAAGAAGTCCCGCCATCTCCTATGCTTGCAGCTTGTAGGACGTGGCGCTCCATCACTAGCTTGATTGCTTCCCCAGTTTAGGATCCCTGAATAGGCTTAAAGCTAACGCTGAATTAATGAATTTGCACAGACGACCAAAGCGACAAGCCAATGTTTTACACGGAATCAGCAGGGGAATCGTCAAAATCGAGAGGAGAGCAAAATCAGGAACATGCAAGTACAACGTCAGTAGCTAGAAACATGTGGGTAATTCTTCATTGACATACAGTAGATTGATTGCATCCTCGTTTCATCAGCCTTGCTCTGGTTCATGCGCAGCTGCTGCAGAACAAGAACAAATATTCAGACATTGGAGTAGGTACAGAACAAGACGCTGACCCTCTTGCTGTCCCCGGCCACTGCCGAGGAAGACCGGGGCGGCGCAGGGTACCCGACAGGGGCACGCAGCGTCAAGAGCACGAGCGGTTCCGGGGCTGCTCCGGTGACAAGGGAGGCGAGGCGCGGGTGTGTCAGCGGGCAAGCGGGGGCGGCGGCATAAGCCGGCAGCTGGAGCCGGCGGCGAGCAGCTCATTGGACAGAACGGGCGAGCGCGGCCGGCCGCCGGCCACGGGTTGCAAGGGAGAGAAAGCAGAACAGGGGATTTGGACTGAGCTGAACCATCTACCCCTCCTAGCTGTGTAAACCACTGTCCACGTCAGCTAAACTACTAGTCAATACCGCTCTAGATGGGTGGAGGGGGTGAATTAGCCGGTATGCAATACTTAGGGGGGTTAAGTGTCCCAAACCAAACTTAGGGGGGGTTAGTGTCCCAAACCTGATAGTTAGGGGGGTTATGTAGACTTCTTTCATCACCATGCAGGTATGTAGTGGTACTGTTCATGTCCTTGATGATCAGCATGCACGTACTGGCCATATGCCTGCTTGTAAACCACACGTACTGACCATATGCACGTACTGACCAAAGTAGATCATCTCCATATGCTACTGTTTCTGTACACTAGCATAATTCTGAAAATATTATTGGAACCAAAGTAGATCATGCCATAATGCTAATGCTATGCTACTGTTTGCAGTTCTGCCATTAGGAAAAATGGTGAATGTACGTAGGGTTTACAGTGACTAGGACAAAAGAATAATTCTCGCAGCCCTCTTGCGTAAAACAAAGCCAACAGTGTTGAGTAACGGTGTAACCAAGGAAGTCGCGGCACAGTTTATGGTACCGTTGCGAGTTGTGCAACGTGTATGGTTGGATCATCTTCAAGGTATTGAGAATGTTTGTAACAAGAAACCTTTGAATTGTTGGTGTAAAAGAGTTGAGGTTGATCCCGAAGCCATCATGCAAATTCCACCATCCAAGAGGACAACTTTGAAGGATCTTGCTTTTGAGCTGAACATGTCGATATCCACTTTGCATAGGAGGTTCAAGGAGAAGGAATTTAGGAGGCACTCAAATGCCATCAAACATCGCATCACGGATGACAACAAGAAAGAAAGGGTTCGCTATGCACTCAGTAGGCTCGACCCGGATAGTGTGGAGCCTAAGTTCCAAGGCTCATACAACGTCGTCCACATGGATGAAAAATGGTTTTACAGAACTAAAGGTTCTCAAAAATATTATTTGGCCAATGAAGAGGAAGAACCGTACCGATCATGTCAAAGCAAGAATTACATAGAGAAGGTCATGTTTCTATGTGTTGTAGGAAGACCAAGGTTTGATGAGGATGGCAATTGTATTTGGGACGGTAAAATTGGTATGTTCCCTTTTGTGACCGAGAAGCCGGCCGAACGTCGTAGTGGAAACCGCCCTAGGGGAACAATGGAAACTAAAACGAGGAATGTTACACGAGATGTTAGCCGAGAGTTCCTTATTGAAAAAGTCTTGCCCGCTATCAAGGAGAAGTGACCGTTGGAGGATCGTTGGAGCCCAATATTCATTCAACAAGATAACGCCAAGACTCATGTGTCGCCAAATGATCCCGAATTTTTAGAAGCGGCTGCTGCAGGTGGTTGGGACATTAGACTAGTTTGTCAACCTCCAAACTCTCCGGATACAAATATTCTTGATTTGGGTTTATTCGCCGCTCTCCAATCGTTGTTTCAAAAAAAATCACCAACTTCTATTGTTGACATTCTCATGAAGGTAAAGAGATTTTAAATGGTTGTTTCAAAAAAAATCACCAACTTGCATCATTTCAATTATTATTTTGTACTAATCATAGCATTCTAATGAAGGTACAACAAGCATGGAATGAGTACCCAGCTGAGAGGAGCAATCATGTCTTCTTGACACATCAAGCGTGCATGGTGGAGGTCATGAAGCTTATGGGAGAGCACCAGTACAAGATCCCTCACATGAGGAAGGGGGTTCTAGAGAGATTACAGATTCTTCCTCAAGTGCTCCATGTTGATCCCGCTATTGTAAACGCCGCTAGAGTGTTTATCATGTAGAGGGTCTAATGGCCAAGAATCTTCAATTTGTAAGGGCATGAAATATCAAAGTAATGCATGAACATTGTTATGGCATGGTACTAATAAGTTTTGCATTACAATCTCATCATACCACAATGTCCAAATATTTCATTACATAATCCTTATTTTCTCTACTCCTCACGGAAACAGTACAAGCCATTGTCATCAAGATAGAAGTTCGGATGATAAATATCGAACATAACATCAAATATTACTTGCTCACCGTTTGTGAGCAAATCATACTGATGCACTTCTTCTCCAACCATCTCCAAATCATCACCTTCTATTCCTTCCATCACCGAAGCATTATCTTCAACATGAACATCATGGGCTTGTTCCATCTCCGGAGCAATATCTTCTACACCGTCCATCTCCGCAACAATTTCTACTCCATCATTCATCATGTCAACTCCATCTTGAAGAACAAATTCATTGTCTAGGGTGGGGAGCCACTCATCGAAAGTAGTCTGCAAATTAGTAACCCACTGCATATAAAATTTGAACAAAATTAGCATGTTCTTCAACATATACTCTCCCAAGATGTACAGTACAAAACCAATCTGGTATCCCCATCAATCATCCTCCACACGATGTACAGTACAAAACGTACCTCCATGTTCATCATGTGTTGCCTCATGAATCTGGTATCCTCCATGATGAATTCCTCCAAGTCTAGGGTTTGCACGCCCTCAACCCTAGGTACGGTTCCTCCATGGCCGATCATGGGCAGGTCGCTGCCCATGCCACCCAACCCGGTGCCACCACTGGAACCACCGCCCTCCTCCATCGCGCGGACGCCGTGGGAGAGCAACAACGCGGCCGCCAGGACCACGAGCTCCCACCCCACCGCGTGGCCTGGAACCACCACCATGAATGCCGGCGCCCTCTGGAACGGTCGTGGAGAAGGACGGGAAAACGGGGAAGAAGAAGTGGGCGAGCGCTGGGGAGATGATCTGAACCACCACGGGATTGGGAAGCGCCATGATCTATTAAGGGGCTGGGAGGCGGCGGCAGTAACTACTATGCGCAGGAGATGAGGTGGACGAAGGCGTGCGCGCAGGAGACGAGGTGGACGAAGACGTCCGCTCTCGTTATCTGTAACACCCCAAATTTCAATAAAAAGAAAGTTAGAGAATTCCAGAAAGCAAAATTTCAAACCAACAAAAAAATTTCTTTTGCATATAGGACCATGCATAGGACTTGTGCATTTGAGTGATATGCCATGATGATTGTTACTACTTGTATTTGATATGCTCTAAAACCCTAGAGTGATCATAGGAAGATCACAAACCAAATAAATCAAAGAGGAAGAAATTCCAATATTTGAAAAACCCTAAAAACCCTCACATATGCCCTATGGCATTTTTATAAATCTTGACCCTAGGCCTATTTGGTCTTCACCATTAGTTGGATAATGTTATTAAACACTTATTACAACTTTTGGAATCAAGGTTTCACTTTTCAAATAAATTTCAAACACAATTCCCACTCACATATGATAATGGCCAAATCTGCCAAATTTAGTCTGATCACCACTTTGAGCCCCTGCAATTCAATTCTCTCAAACCAATTCTTGCTAACTCCTTGCACCATTTCAAAGTCAACATCAAGGTGAACAACTTTGATGAAGATCACCCTGCCAAATTCATCCTTGATCAATAGCTATGCTCATCCAAAGTTGCAACATTTTAACAAGTGCAACAATCTCCACTTAGCCATTTTGGCCAATTCTTGAATTCCACTTTTTCCACCACCACCTCAAATCACCTCTGGTCATTTACAACTTATCTCAACACTCACATTTCAAAAACTTTCACCTTTTGAATTATTTCCAATTTGGATAATTTTGTAATTTCCAAAATTGAACACTATTTAGACACTATTTGCTATAGTGGTCTACACATCTAATCTACATCAAACCTAGCCCATTTGGTCCCCTGGTTCCCTCTAACCCTCAAGAACACATAGTAGAGCTAAGGAGGAGGGGGTAGCTCACATGTGCATGGCATGCCGGCCATGGCACCACCATGCCGCACCACCTCCTCTCTCCTTCATCGCCAACCCTGGCCACCCTGCCCTTGCCCTCCACCTCACTCTACTGGATCACCTAGCACCGGCCACGGTCGAGGAGGAGCTCGACACTGGCCAGACCAGCGCGCGCCCATGGCGGCCAGCATGCCGTGGACGTCGCACGAGAGCGCGCCACGGGCACCCTCTGGCCACGCGCCGCGCCACCACCTCGAGCACGCCCTGGACCCTCCCTCGACAGGTTGAGCACCGCAGTGACACCGCGACGCCCCCAGACACGCGCCCAGCCCGGACCCGTGACCGCCGGCGCCGGAGACGACGACTTGTTCCCGTACGCGCCGCGGCCGTCGTGGAAGCAATGCGACCAGACCAGACGTCCCCCGACCAAGCCAGCACCACCTCTAGCTTCGCCTGGACGAGGAGAACCCGACAGCGCCCTCGCCTAGCTTGACCAGCCGCCGGAGAAGCCGCGCCATGGTCGACCTTGCCACTGCCCCGCCACCCTCTCTCAAGCCTATAAAAGGAGAGCTCCATTCGTCGAATTGAGCACACCAGCACCCTCCCCTCTTCTCACTCGACCACCTGAGCCACTCCCCCATCCACATTCGCCGCCGTAGCCACCCAATCGCCACCTCACTGCCGACGGACGCCACGGAAGCTCGCCGCCGATTGAAGCCGATCCAGGAGTTGCCGCCGGTACCAGTCGACTCGCCGTCGTCTACACCTTCACCGCGCACACTGCCAACCCTTGCTGGAGCCGCGGTGAGCTCTCCCACCCCCTACTGCCGCCGCCGCACCGTCGGGATCTCGCCGGAGATGACGATGGCCCTGTGCCGTCCGATCTAATTCTAATCCAACGCACCACACGTCTCCATACCGTTTCGGGTTTTAAAGGAGGCTGACAGGCGGACCCCACCCTGTCAGGCAGCCCACGCGGGCACAGACGCGTGGTGGGCTGGCCGTGGGTCATTTTCAAATCCTTTGGCCCAATAGCTTTTCCCGCCGGCCCTTTTATTCAAACCTAGTTTATTTAATTTTCAAATAAATTCCAATACTGCCCAAACTTTGAGATTCAACCATTTCAAATTGGCTAAACCAAATTTAGTGAATTTTATATTGTTAGAAAGCCACTGAAATTCTCTACAACATGCCACTGGCCTCATGGTCAAATTCTTTGTAGAATTAATGTGATAAAAATAACAAGGCAGGGACTTTTCCCTATTCAAATAATTCTCAAAAATCAACCAAAATAGATATTAAGTTAATTCCAACTCTAATAGCTCACATTTGACTTACACTAATTGTTTTTACAATAAAATGGTGTGGTCACTTGCATGATCATGCCATGGTTTAAGGAATGGATATTCTGACTAGTTTAACTAGTTGATATTGTCCAAAACTATTAAAGTTAATTTGTGTGAAGTCCTACACTTCATTTAAACTTGTCTCACATGGATTCATGGGATGTTTGGACCCCTGGTTCCAAACTCTCTTATATGGATTACTTGAGATTTAAATTAAAGGTAGTGTTGTTTAAATGGTATGAGGTGATCCACCTCATTTAAATCATTTTCCCAAATGATGATGATGAACATTTGACTTAGGTCAATATGAGTTCATCCATGATTGTTGGAGAAATTAAATCTTAAGAAGATTTCAATGAGAGGAAGTTATTTCTCAAGAACCCTATGGAAACCATCATTTACATATGGAATACAAATTCTATTTCAGTCCCACAACCCATGCACCCTAGTTTATTTATTTGGTGTGCATAGAGTAGTATGTGTGTTTATTTGTGATGTGTGGAATAGCCATTGAATTAGTGAGTAATTATACTCGTATTCAAATTTAGACGGTAGCACCGGAGAGTACGCCGAAGAAGAAGGTTGCTACCAGGAGGAGGAGGAGGAACAGTTTGAGAACTACCAAGGCAAGCTACTACCAGTGCAAGCTTTTATTCTTGCAAAGTGCAAAGCCCCTTGGGGCAAGGCACCATGTTCTTACCTTTTCTTATATGAACCCATCCCAAGTTTTTACTTTACAAGTTGTTACTTGTTTTCTAAATGAGTTACCTTTATAGTTAACTTTGGTCAGAGTACAAGTTGATTACTAGAGTAGTGAGTTAGTCTTCCCCAAGCAAAGCAAGTTAGCACCCCTCATGAATTAGAGCTAGTGCTAATGAATTAAAACTTGACTACTCTAGCTGGGAACAATGTGAATTTTGAAAGGATTTTTAAACCTTGGAATGAAGATGCATTCCATTGAATGATTTTTGAAGGTGAATATGACCAAGAGAAGATGGTGATTTTTGATAAAACATGATGTTGGTTTGAATGCGATACCTTTCCAATTATCAAGTACCCCCACAATACCTGATTATGGGTAGGGCTTAACTGGAAGTTTATGCGTCTTAGTATGGGTTCCCTCTAAACAAGCGTCATCGGGGTTATGCCGAAAGCTGCCTCTACCACAAAAGAAACGATACGATATGATGCGAAATGAGGTGAATGTCCGGCCCAAGCCCTGTGCAGTTCCCAGGCTGACTGTCTATCTTCACTGGGAGGCCAAGCTCATGGGGAGAGGTGCTCATACTAGGATTTGTAAGTGAAAGGTTATGGTTGATGATCCGCGTACTGTGTTACGATGATTCGGGGAAATCCCGACGGATGAAATCAAATGTTGTGGCACAAGTGTGCAACCTCTGCAGAGTGTAAACCTATTCGAATAGCCGCGTCCACGGTTACGAACGGTTGGAAAGGCCATACAGTTTCCGATGTCATATCTTTGAAAATGATGTTGAAAAGGATGATGGTGAAAAGACTTGTGGTGGATGGAATTGAAATCACCACTTGAATGGTGGGAATGACACTAATGTTCCCACTTGAGTTAGTTAGCACTTGAGTAAGCTTTTTCTCAAAACTTTGTGAAATAAAACTAGCTTTATGCAAAGAAACTAGAGCTTAGCAAACCCTGCTAGAATGTCTAGCACTTACATTAGTATTAGTTTGCGAGTACTCATCGTACTCACGGCTTTGTCCCTGGCTATTCAAATGGCCAGAGTATGAAGACGACCAAGGAGATGACCAGCAGGACGCCTACGACAACTAAGCGCCTTCCGACGTCAAGCGTTGGCCTGTGGACTAGAGAGTCCTTGTATCTTACGCTTCCGCTATGTTGAACTATGAACTTGTGTTTGTTCGTTGATCAATAGATCAATTATTCGTGTAATATGGATCATGTGATTCCAATTTGTAAGACTTATGGTTTGTAATGAATGATGACTGTGATACTTAACTATTATGCCTCGCAACAACAATATTCCTGGGATTGCGATGTATGACATAATAGGCATTCGGACTTAAAAATCCGGGTGTTGACATTATCGAAGGGGTATTTTGGGGAGGAGATCGATCGCTAGCACATCACGCCTTAAGCCCTGACCAAAATCCAGAAAAAATCTCACGCCTTAAGCCCTAGTAAGGAGGGAGTATTACAAAGCATATGAGATGAATGAAGTGACTCAAGGCAATAATCTATAGTTGCTAACAAATAGATAACATATAGCAAAACTTTTCATGAATAGTACTTTCAAGACAAGCATCAAAAGTCTTGCATAAGAGTTAACCCATAAATCAATAAATTCAAAGTAAAAGCATCGAAGCAACACAAAGGAAGATATAAGTTTCAGCAGTTGCTTTCAACTTTCAACATGCATATCTCATGGATAATTGTCAACACAAAGTAGAATAATAAGTGCAATAAGCAAGTATGTAAGAATCAATGCACATTTGACACAAGTGTTTTCTTCTAAGATGGAAGGAAGTAGGCAAACTGACTCAACATAAAGTAAAAGAATGGCCCTTCGCAGAGGGAAGCATTGATTGCTATATTTGTGCTAGAGCTTTGGTTTTGAAAACATAAAGAGAGCATAAAAAGTAAAATTTTGAGAGGTGCTTGTTGTTGTCAACGAATGGTAGTGGGCACTCTAACCCCCTCGCCAGACAAACCTTCAAAGAGCGGCTTGTAGGATAACGTTGCATAGAAAACAAAAATTTTCCTACCGCGAACACGCAATCCAAGCCAAGATGCAATCTAGAAGACGGTAGCAACGAGGAGGTATCGAGTCTCACCCTTGAAGAGATTCCAAAGCCTACAAGAGGAGGCTCTTGTTGCTGCGGTAGACGTTCACTTGCCGCTTGCAAAAGCGCGTAGAAGATCTTGATCACGATCGGTTCCGGCGCCACGAACGGGCAGCACCTCCGTACTCGGTCACACGTTCGGTTGTTGATGAAGACGACGTCCACCTCCCCGTTCCAGCGGGCAGCGGAAGTAGTAGCTCCTCTTGAATCCGACAGCACGACGGCATGGTGTCGGTGGTGGTGGAGAAGTCCGGCGGAGCTTCGCTAAAGCTACGCGGGAGTTATGGAGGAGAGGGGGGCGGCTAGGGTTTGGGAGGGGGTGGCCGGCCTCAAGGGGGTGCGGCCAACTTGTGGCTTTGTGGTGGCCGGCCCCCTCCCCTATGCCCCTCATTATATAGGTGGAACCCCAAGAGTTAGTCCCCAAGTCTTCGAATAAGACCCGAACCAAAAACCTTCCATATGGAGGGGAAACCTAGCCAAGCTAGGACTCCCACTAGAGGTGGGAGTTCCACCTCCCATATGGGGGGGTGGCCGCCCCCTAAGGGGAGTCCACGTGGGACTCCACCCCCACTAGGGTTGGCCGGCCATGGAGGTGGAGTCCCATGTGGACTCCACCTTCCTTGGTGGTTTCTTCCGGACTTTTCTAGAACCTTCTAGAACCTTCCATAGAACCTTCCGCGACATTTTAATTCACATAAAATGACATCCTATATATGAATCTTATTCTCCGGACCATTCCGGAACTCCTCGTGACGTCCGGGATCTCATCCGGAACTCCGAACAAATATTCGAACTCTATTCCATATTCAAGTATTACCATTTCAACATCCAACTTTAAGTGTGTCACCCTACGGTTCGTGAACTATGCGGACATGGTTGAGTATTCACTCCGACCAATAACCAATAGCGGGATCTGGAGATCCATAATGGCTCCCACATATTCAACGATGACTTTAGTGATCGAATGAACCATTCACATACGATACCAATTCCCTTTGTCACGCGATATTTTACTTGTCCGAGGTTTGATCTTCGGTATCACTCTATACCTTGTTCAACCTCGTCTCCTGACAAGTACTCTTTACTCGTACCGTGGTATGTGGTCTCTTATGAACTCATTCATATGCTTGCAAGACATTAGACGACATTCCACCGAGAGGGCCCAGAGTATATCTATCCGTCATCGGGATGGACAAATCCCACTGTTGATCCATATGCCTCAACTCATACTTTCCGGATACTTAATCCCACCTTTATAGCCACCCATTTACGCAGTGGTGTTTGGTGTAATCAAAGTACCTTTCCGGTATAAGTGATTTACATGATCTCATGGTCATAAGGACTAGGTAACTATGTATCGAAAGGCTTATAGCAAATAACTTAATGACGAGATCTTATGCTACGCTTAATTGGGTGTGTCCATTACATCATTCATACAATGACATAACCTTGTTATTAATAACATCCAATGTTCATGATTATGAAACTAATCATCCATTAATCAACAAGCTAGTTTAAGAGGCATACTAGGGACTTCTTGTTGTCTACATATCACACATGTACTAATGTTTCGGTTAATACAATTATAGCATGATATATAAACATTTATCATAAACATAAAGATATAAATAATAACCACTTTATTATTGCCTCTAGGGCATATCTCCTTCAGTCTCCCACTTGCACTAGAGTCAATAATCTAGATTACATAGTAATATACCTAACACCCATGGCATTCTGGTGTTGGTCATGCTTTGCCCTGGGGAGAGCTTTAGTCAACGGATCTGCTACATTCAGATCAGTGTGTACTTTGCAAATCTTTACTTCTCCATCTTCGATGTACTCGCGAATCGAGTGGTAACGCAGCTTGATATGCTTCAGCCTCTTGTGTGACCTTGGCTCTTGTGCATTGGCGATGGCACCCATGTTATCACAGTAAATGATTAATGGGTCCAATGCACTAGGAACCACACCGAGCTCTACAATGAACCTCTTCATCCATACCGCTTCTGATGAAGCCTCTGAAGCCGCTATGTACTCTGATTCTGTTGAAGACTTCGCCACCGTGCACTGCTTCGAGCTTGCCCAGCTTATCGCAGCACCATTCAATATAAACACGTACCCAGATTGTGACTTAGAGTCATCAGGATCAGTGTTCCAACTTGCATCGGTGTAACCACTTACAACGAGCTCTTGGTCACCTCCATAACAAAGAAACATATCCTTAGTTCTTTTCAAGTACTTCAGGATATTCTTGACCGCTGTCCAGTGTTCCATTCCTGGATCACTTTGATATCTGCTAGTCAAACTAACAGCATGTGCTATATCCGGTCTAGTACATAGCATGGCATACATGATAGATCCTACTGCCGAGGCATAGGGGATATTACTCATCCTTTCTCTTTCTTCTGCCGTAGCCGGTCCTTGAGTTTTACTCAAGACCTTGCCTGGTAACATAGGTAAGAATCCTTTCTTACTTTCGTCCATTCTAAACTTCTTTAGAATCTTGTCCAGGTATGTACTCTGTGATAGCCCTATTAGGCATCTTGATCTATCTCTATAAATCTTGATGCCTAATATATACGATGCTTCACCAAGGTCTTTCATTGAAAAACTATTATTCAAATAACCTTTAACACTGCTTAATAGTTCTATATCATTCCCGATCAATAATATGTCATCTACATATAATATCAGGAATGCTACAGAGCTCCCACTCACTTTCTTGTAAATACAGGCCTCTCCATGACACTGTATAAACCCGAAGTCTTTGATCACTGATGGCGTGTAACTCACACGTTCGTTGGGAACCCCAAGAGGAAGGTATGATGCGCACAGCAGCAAGTTTTCCCTCAGAAAGAAACCAAGGTTTATCGAACCAGGAGGAGCCAAGAAGCACGTTGAAGGTTGATGGCGGCGGGATGTAGTGCGGCGCAACACCAGGGATTCCGGCGCCAACGTGGAACCTGCACAACACAACCAAAGTACTTTGCCCCAACGAAACAGTGAGGTTGTCAATCTCACCGGCTTGCTGTAACAAAGGATTAACCGTATTGTGTGGAAGATGATTGTTTGCAGAAAACAGTAGAACAAGTATTGCGATGATTGTATTTCAGTAAAGAGAATTGGACCGGGGTCCACAGTTCACTAGAGGTGTCTCTCCCATAAGACGAACAGCATGTTGGGTGAACAAATTACAGTTGGGCAATTGACAAATAAAGAGGGCATGACCATGCACATACATATCATGATGAGTATAGTGAGATTTAATTGGGCATTACGACAAAGTACATAGACCGCCATCCAACTGCATCTATGCCTAAAAAGTCCACCTTCAGGTTATCATCCGAACCCCCTCCAGTATTAAGTTGCAAAGCAACAGACAATTGCATTAAGTATGGTGCGTAATGTAATCAACAACTACATCCTTAGACATAGCATCAATGTTTTATCCCTAGTTGCAACAGCACAACACAACCTTAGAACTTTCTCATCCTTTGTCCCCGGTGTCAATGCAGGCATGAACCCACTATCGAGCATAAGTACTCCCTCTTGGAGTTACAAGCATCTACTTGGCCAGAGCATCTACTAGTAACGGAAAGCATGCAAGATCATAAACAACACGTAGATATAACTTTGATAATCAACATAACAAGTATTCTCTATTCATCGGATCCCAACAAACGCAACATATAGAATTACAGATAGATGATCTTGATCATGTTAGGCAGCTCACAAGATCCGACAATGATAGCACAATGGGGAGAAGACAACCATCTAGCTACTGCTATGGACCCATAGTCCAGGGGTAGACTACTCACACATCACACCGGAGGCGACCCTGGCGGCGTAGAGTCCTCCGGGAGATGATTCCCCTCTCCGGCAGGGTGCCGGAGGCGATCTCCTGGATCCCCCGAGATGGGATCGGCGTTGGCGGCGTCTCTGGAAGGTTTTCCGTATCGTGGCTCTCGGTACGGGGGGTTTCGTCACGGAGGCTTTAAGTAGGCGGAAGGGTAGGTCAAGAGGCGGCGCGAGGGGCCCTGACCATAGGGCCGCGCGGGCCGAGCGGGGGCCGCGCCGCCCTATGCTCTGGCTGCCTCGTGGCCCCTCTTCGTTTCGTCTTCGGACTTCGGAAGCTTCGTGGAAAAATAGGCCCCCTGGGCTTTGATTTCGTCCAATTCCGAGAATATTTCCTTACTAGGATTTCTGTAACCAAAAACAGCAGAAAACAGAATCGGCACTTCGGCATCTTGTTAATAGGTTAGTTCCAGAAAATGCACGAATATGACATAAAGTGTGCATAAAACATGTAGATAACATCAATAATGTGGCATGGAACATAAGAAATTAACGATACGTCGGAGACGTATCAGCATCCCCAAGCTTAGTTCTGCTCGTCCCGAGCGGGTAAAGCGATAACACGAGATAATTTTACGGAGTGACATGCCATCATAATCTTGATCATACTATTTGTAAAGCATATGTAGTGAATGCAGCGATCAAAACAATGTATATGACATGAGTAAACAAGTGAATCATAAAGCAAAGACTTTTCATGAATAGCACTTCAAGACAAGCATCAATAAGTCTTGCATAAGAGTTAACTCATAAAGCAATAATTCAAAGTAAAAGCATTGAAGCAACACAAAAGAAGATTAAGTTTCAGCGGTTGCTTTCAACTTGTAACATGTATATCTCATGGATATTGTCAACATAGAGTAATATAATAAGTGCAATAAGCAAGTATGTAGGAATCAATGCATAGTTCACACAAGTGTTTGCTTCTTGAGGTGGAGAGAAATAGGTGAACTGACTCAACATTGAAAGTAAAAGAATGGTCCTCCATAGAGGAAAAGCATCGATTGCTATATTTGTGCTAGAGCTTTGATTTTGAAAACATGAAACAATTTTGTCAACGGTAGTAATAAAGCATATGCATCATGTAAATTATATCTTATAAGTTGCAAGCCTCATGCATAGTGTACTAATAGTGCCCGCACCTTGTCCTAATTAGCTTGGACTACCGGATCATCACAATGCACTGTTTTAACCAAGTGTCACAAAGGGGTACCTCTATGCCGCCTGTACAAAGGTCTAAGGAGAAAGCTCGCATTGGATTTCTCGCTATTGATTATTCTTCAACTTAGACATCCATACCGGGACAACATAGACAACAGATAATGGACTCCTCTTTTATGCATAAGCATGTAACAACAATTAATAATTTTCTCATTTGAGATTTGAGGATATATGTCCAAAACTGAAACTTCCACCATGGATCATGGCTTTAGTTAGCGGCCCAATGTTCTTCTCTAACATATGCATGCTTAACCATAAGGTGGTAGATCTCTCTTACTTCAGACAAGACGGACATGCATAGCAACTCACATGAAATTCAACAAAGTGTAGTTGATGGCGTCCCCAGTGAACATGGTTATCGCACAACAAGCAACTTAATAAGAGATAAAGTGCATAATTACATATTCAATACCACAATAGTTTTTAAGCTATTTGTCCCATGAGCTATATATTGCAAAGGTGAATGATGGAATTTTAAAGGTAGCACTCAAGCAATTTACTTTGGAATGGCGGAAAATACCATGTAGTAGGTAGGTATGGTGGACACAAATGGCATAGTGGTTGGCTCAAGTATTTTGGATGCATGAGAAGTATTCCCTCTCGATACAAGGTTTAGGCTAGCAAGGCTTATTTGAAACAAACACAAGGATGAACCGGTGCAGCAAAACTCACATAAAAGACATATTGAAAACATTATAAGACTCTACACCGTCTTCCTTGTTGTTCAAACTCAATACTAGAAATTATCTAGACCTTAGAGAAACCAAATATGCAAACCAAATTTTAGCATGCTCTATGTATTTCTTCATTAATGGGTGCAAAGCATATGATGCAAGAGCTTAATCATGAGCACAACAATTGCCAAGTATCACATTACCCAAAACATTTATAGCAATTACTACATGTATCATTTTCCAATTCCAACCATATAACAATTTAACGAAGGAGAAACTTCGCCATGAATACTATGAGTAGAAACCAAGGACATACTTGTCCATATGCTACAGCGGAGCGTGTCTCTCTCCCATAAAGTGAATGCTAGGATCCATTTTATTCAAACAAAACAAAAACAAAAACAAACCGACGCTCCAAGAAAAAGCACATAAGATGTGATGGAATAAAAATATAGTTTCAGGGGAGGAACCTGATAATGTTGTCGATGAAGAAGGGGATGCCTTGGGCATCCCCAAGCTTAGACGCTTGAGTCTTCTTGATATATGCAGGGGTGAACCACCGGGGCATCCCCAAGCTTAGAGCTTTCACTCTCCTTGATCATGTTGCATCATACTCCTCTCTTGATCCTTGAAAACTTCCTCCACACCAAACTCGAAACAACTCATTAGAGGGTTAGTGCACAATATAAATTGACATATTCAGAGGTGACACAATCATTCTTAACACTTCTGGACATTGCATAATGCTACTGGACATTAGTGGATCAAAAAAATTCATCCAACATAGCAAAAGAGGCAATGCGAAATAAAAGGCAGAATCTGTCAAAACAGAACAGTTCGTATTGACGAATTTTAAAATGGCACCAGACTTGCTCAAATGAAAATGCTCAAATTGAATGAAAGTTGCGTACATATCTGAGGATCATGCATGTAAATTGTCTTAATTTTCTGAGCTACCTATAGGGAGGTAGACCCAGATTCGTGACAGCAAAGAAATCTGGAACTGTGCAGTAATCCAAATCTAGTACTTACTTTTCTATCAAAGACTTTACTTGGCACAACAAAATACAAAACTAAGATAAGGAGAGGTTGCTACAGTAGTAAACAACTTCCAAGACACAAAATAAAAACAAAGTACTGTAGGTAAAAACATGGGTTGTCTCCCATAAGCGCTTTTCTTTAACGCCCTTCAGCTAGGCGCAGAAAGTGTGTATCAAGTATTATCGAAGGGTGGTACTTCTACAGCGGGGTGTGGATTTTTCTCAACCAGGCATAGTATATTAGATACATAAGTTTTAGCATCTCCCTTTTCATTAGTCTTAGGTGTGCTACTCTCATCAAACAAATTTTCAGGAACAAGCCAAGCATAGTTATTTTCTAGTGCATCATTCATAGCTAAGAGTTTACATGGTATTGGTGCTTTGATCTCCCCACCATCATCAATATTATTAGTGTATCTTATTCTATCCATGTCCATTTTTTCAAGGAGACTAACAAAATTAGTATTCGAACCAAGCATATTAAATTTAGCAAACACCTTTCTAGCTTCTCTTGCTAGACCACCAAATTCTCTAAGAAGGGTTTCTAAAACAAAATCTTTCTTTTCCCCTTCTTCCATATCACCAAGTGTGAGAAACATGTGTTGGATTATAGGATTAAGATTAACAAATTTAGTTTCCAACAGGCGAACTAAATGTGCAGCAGCAATTTCATAAGTAGGCGCAAGGTCTACCAAGTGTCTATCCTCAAAATCGTCAATGGTACTAACATGGTTGAAGAATTCTTCTATATTATTTCTTCCAATTATAGACCCACGTCCTACCGGTATGTCTTTTGTGGTAAAATTAAAAGGAAACATGATGAATCAAGTAAAGTAAATGCAAGTAACTAATTTTTTTATGTTTTTGATATAGCAAACAAGATAGCAAGTAAAGTAAAACTAGCAACTAATTTTTTTTTGTGTTTGATTTAGTGCAGCAAACAAAGTAGTAAATAAAACTAAGCAAGACAAAAACAAAGTAAAGAGATTGAGAAGTGGAGACTCCCCTTGCAGCGTGTCTTGATCTCCCCGGCAACGGCGCCAGAAAATATGCTTGATGGCGTGTAACTCACACGTTCGTTGGGAACCCCAAGAGGAAGGTATGATGCGCACAGCAGCAAGTTTTCCCTCAGAAAGAAACCAAGGTTTATCGAACCAGGAGGAGCCAAGAAGCACGTTGAAGGTTGATGGCGGCGGGATGTAGTGCGGCGCAACACCAGGGATTCCGGCGCCAACGTGGAACCTGCACAACACAACCAAAGTACTTTGCCCCAACGAAACAGTGAGGTTGTCAATCTCACCGGCTTGCTGTAACAAAGGATTAACCGTATTGTGTGGAAGATGATTGTTTGCAGAAAACAGTAGAACAAGTATTGCAGTAGATTGTATTTCAGTAAAGAGAATTGGACCGGGGTCCACAGTTCACTAGAGGTGTCTCTCCCATAAGACGAACAGCATGTTGGGTGAACAAATTACAGTTGGGCAATTGACAAATAAAGAGGGCATGACCATGCACATACATATCATGATGAGTATAGTGAGATTTAATTGGGCATTACGACAAAGTACATAGACCGCCATCCAACCGCATCTATGCCTAAAAGTCCACCTTCGAGTTATCATCCGAACCCCCTCCGGTATTAAGTTGCAAAGCAACAGACAATTGCATTAAGTATGGTGCGTAATGTAATCAACAACTACATCCTTAGACATAGCATCAATGTTTTATCCCTAGTGGCAACAGCACAACACAACCTTAGAACTTTCTGTCACCGTCCCAGGTGTCAATGCAGGCATGAACCCACTATCGAGCATAAGTACTCCCTCTTGGAGTTACAAGCATCTACTTGGCCAGAGCATCTACTAGTAACGGAAAGCATGCAAGATCATAAACAACACGTAGATATAACTTTGATAATCAACATAACAAGTATTCTCTATTCATCGGATCCCAACAAACGCAACATATAGAATTACAGATAGATGATCTTGATCATGTTAGGCAGCTCACAAGATCCGACAATGATAGCACAATGGGGAGAAGACAACCATCTAGCTACTGCTATGGACCCGTAGTCCAGGGGTAGACTACTCACACATCACACCGGAGGCGACCATGGCGGCGTAGAGTCCTCCGGGAGATGATTCCCCTCTCCGGCAGGGTGCCGGAGGCGATCTCCTGGATCCCCCGAGATGGGATCGGCGTTGGCGGCGTCTCTGGAAGGTTTTCCGTATCGTGGCTCTCGGTACTGGGGGTTTCGTCACGGAGGCTTTAAGTAGGCGGAAGGGTAGGTCAAGAGGCGGCGCGAGGTGCCCAGACCATAGGGCCGCGCGGCCGTGGCGGGGGCCGCGCCGCCCTATGCTCGGCTGCCTCGTGGCCCCTCTTCGTTTCGTCTTCGGACTTACGGAAGCTTCGTGGAAAAATAGGCCCCTGGGCTTTGATTTCGTCAATTCCGAGAATATTTCCTTACTAGGATTTCTGAAACCAAAAACAGCAGAAAACAAGAATCGGCACTTCGGCATCTTGTTAATAGGTTAGTTCCAGAAAATGCATGAATATGACATAAAGTGTGCATAAAACATGTAGATAACATCAATAATGTGGCATGGAACATAAGAAATTATCGATACGTCGGAGACGTATCAATCACCTTATCAAAGCGTCGGTTCCAACTTCTCGATGCTTGCTTCAGTCCATAGATTGAACGCTGAAGTTTGCATACTTTGTCAGCATTTTTAGGATCGACAAAACCTTTGGGTTGTACCATATACAACTCTTCCTCAATGTCTCCATTAAGGAACGCCGTTTTGACATCCATCTGCCAAATCTCATAATCGAAAAATGCAGCTATTGCTAACAAAATCCTCACAGATTTTAGCTTCGCTACAGGTGAGAAAGTCTTATCGTAGTCAACTCCTTGAATTTGTCGGAAACCCTTTGCGACAAGTCGAGCTTTATAGACAGTAATATTACCATCAGCATCTGTTTTTCTCTTGAAGATCCATTTATTCTCGACAGCCTTTCGGCTATCAGGTAATTCTACCAAAGTCCATACTTTGTTATCATACATGGATCCCATTTCGGATTTCATGGCTTCTTGCCATTTGTTGGAATCTGGGCTCATCATCGCTTCTTCATACGTCGCAGGGTCCTCATCATTGTTATCCACAATCATGACATTTAGACAAGGATCATACCAATCAGGAGTGGTACGTTCCCTTGTCGATCTACGAGGTTCAGTAGTTTCCTCGTTCGAAGTTTCATGATCATTATCATTAGCTTCCTCTGTTGCCGGTGTAGGCGGTACAGATACAACTTCCGGTACTGCGCTACTCTGATCAACGAGTATAGATTCATCAATCTCATCGAGTTCTACTTTTCTTCCAGTCACTTCTTTAGTGAGAAATTCTTTCTCAAGAAAGGTTCCGTTCTTAGCAACAAAGATTTTGCCTTCGGATTTGTGATAGAAAGTATACCCTATAGTTTCCTTAGGGTATCCTATGAAGACGCATTTCTCCGCTTTGGGTTCTAGCTTGTCCGGTTGTAACTTCTTTACATAGGCTTCGCAACCCCAAACTTTCAGGAACGACAGCTTAGGTTTCTTATTAAACCATAATTCATACGGTGTTGTTTCTACGGATTTCGATGGTGCTCTATTTAAAGTGAATGCGGCTGTCTCTAATGCATAACTCCAAAATGATAACGGCAAATCAGTAAGAGACATCATGGAACGAACCATATCTAAGAGAGTTCGAGTACGACGTTCGGACACACCGTTACGTTGAGGTGTTCCCGGCGGTGTCAATTGTGAAAGTATTCCGCATTTCTTTAAATGCATGCCAAACTCATAACTCAGATATTCACCTCCACGATCAGATCGTAGAAATTTGATCTTCTTGTTACGTTGATTTTCTACTTCACTTTGGAATTCCTTAAACTTCTCGAAAGTTTCGGATTTATGTTTCATGAAATAGATATACCCATATCTACTCAGATCATCTGTGAAGGTTAGAACATAACGATAACCACCGCGCGATGCTATGCTCATTGGTCCACATACATCGGTATGTATGATTTCCAATAAGTCAGTAGCTCGCTCCATCATACCAGAAAATGGAGTCTTTGTCATTTTTCCCATTAGACATGCTTCGCATCTATCAAGTGACTCAAAGTCAAGTGATTCAAGTAATCCATCAGTATGGAGTTTCTTCATGCGTTTCACTCCAATATGACCAAGACGACAGTGCCACATATAAGTAGAATTACCATTCAATTTAATTCGCTTAGCATCTATGTTATGTATATGCGTATCACTACTATCGAGATCTAACAGAAATAAGCCATTCTTTTGTGGTGCTCAACCATAAAAGATATTATTCATAAAAATAGAACAACCATTATTCTCAGACTTGAATGAATAACCGTCTTGCATTAAACAAGATCCAGATATAATGTTCATGCTCAACGCGGGTACAAAATAACAATTATTTAGGCTTAAAACTAATCCCAAAGGTAGATGTAGAGGAAGTGTGCCGACAGCGATCACATCGACTTTGGATCCATTTCCAACGCGCATCGTCACTTCATCTTTCAGTAGTCTTCGTTTATTCTTTAGTTCCTGTTTCGAGTTACAAATATGAGCAACCGAACCAGTATCAAATACCCAGGTACTAGAACGAGAACCAGTGAGATAAACATCTATAACATGTATATCAGATATACCTTCTTTCTTCTTCTTGACAAGGCCGCTCTTCAGATCAGCCAGATACTTGGAGCAATTACGCTTCCAGTTGTCCCTTCTCCTTGCAAAGAATAGCACTCAGCATCAGGCTTAGGGCCGTTCTTAGGTTTCACAGGAGGCGTGGCAGCTTTCTTGCCACCCTTCTTGAATTTTCCCTTAGACTTGCCCTGTTTCTTGAAACTGGTGGTCTTGTTGACCATCAACACTTGGTGCTCTTTCTTGATCTCAATCTCAGCAGCTTTTAGCATGCCAAAGAGTTCAGGTAACTCCTTGTTCATGTTCTGCATATTGTAGTTCATCACAAAGTTCTTGTAACTTGGTGGCAGTGATTGAAGGACACGATTAATCCCCAGTCTGTTAGGAATCACTATTTCCAAGTCACTGAGTTTCTTCGCATGCCCGGTCATGGCGAGCATGTGCTCACTAATGGAGATGCCTTCTTCCATCATGCAGCTGAAGAATTGTTTCGATGCTTCATAGCATTCCACGGCCGCATGAGTTTCAAAAATAGCTTTCAGCTCTTTCATCAACTCATGAGGATCGTGGTGCTCAAAACGTTTTTGAAGATCGGATTCCAGACTGCATAGGATGGCACACTGAACTTGAGAGTACCGTATTTTCCGAGTCTCGTAAACAGCTTTTACTTCATCGGTTTCAGTTTCTGCAGGAGGGTCACCTAGCAGTGCATCAAGCACATATTGCAGATTTCCGCCAGAGAGGAAGATCCTCATATGACGGAACCAGTCGGTGAAGTTGCTACCGTTGCTCTTAAGTTTCTCTTTCTCTAGGAACTGATTAAAATTGATTGGGGACGCCATCTCTACAACATATATTTGCAAAAGTTTAGACTAAGTTTATGACAAATTGAGTTCAAATTTTAATTCAACATAATTAAAAATCTAGGTGAACTCCCACTCAAAACAATATCCCTCGCATTGTCTTAGTGATCACACGAACCAAATCCACCGCACCTATGTCCGATCATCACGAGACAAGGTGTGATTTCAATGGCGAACACTCAAAGTGTTCATCATATCAACCATATGATTCATGCTCTACCTTTCGGTATCACGTGTTCCGAGACCATGTCTGTACATGCTAGGCTCGTCAAGGCCACCTTAGTATCCGCATGTGCAAAACTATCTTGCACCCGTTGTATGCACTTGTTGATTCTATCACACCCGATCATCACGAGATGCTTCGAAACGACAAGTCTTGGCAACGGTGCTACTAAGGATGAACACTTTATTATCTTGAGATTTTAGTGAGGGATCATCTTATAATGCTACCGTCGCGATCTAAGCAAAATAAGATGCATAAAAGGATTAACATCACATGCAGTTCATATGTGATATGATATGGCCCTTTTGTCTTTGCGCCTTTGATCTTCATCTCCAAAGCACGGACATGATCTCCATCATCTTCGGGCATGATCTCCATCATCATCGGCGTAGCGTCAAGGTCAATGGCGCCGTCTTCATGATTGTCCTCCATGTAGCAACTATTACAACTACTTTGAAATACTACTCAACATGAAATTTAAAGACAACCATAAGGCTCCTGCCGGTTGCCACAATACAATAATGATCATCTCATACATATTCATCATCACATTATGGCCATATCACATCACCAAACCCTGCAAAAACAAGTTAGACGTCTCTAATTTGGTTTGCATATTTTACGTGGTTTAGGGTTTTCGAGAGAGATCTAATCTACCTACGAACATGAACCACAACGTTGATACTAATGTTTTCAATAGAAGAGTAAATTGAATCTTCACTATAGTAGGAGAGACAGACACCCGCAAAGCCTCTTATGCAATACAAGTTGCATGTCGAACGAGGAACAAGTCTCATGAACGCGGTCATGTAAAGTTAGTCCGAGCCGCTTCATCCCACTATGCCACAAAGATGCAAAGTACTCAAACTAAAGATAACAAGAGCATCAACGCCCACAAAACCATTGTGTTCTACTCGTGCAACCATCTATGCATAGACACGGCTCTGATACCACTGTAGGATAACGTTGCATAGAAAACAAAAATTTTCCTACCGCGAACACGCAATCCAAGCCAAGATGCAATCTAGAAGACTCGTGAGCAACGAGGTGGTATCGAGTCTCACCCTTGAAGAGATTCCAAAGCCTACAAGAGGAGGCTCTTGTTGCTGCGGTAGACGTTCACTTGTCGCTTGCAAAAGCGCGTAGAAGATCTTGATCACGATCGGTTCCGGCGCCACGAACGGGCAGCACCTTCGTACTCGGTCACACATTCGGTTGTTGATGAAGACGACGTCCACCTCCCCGTTCCAGCGGGCAGCGGAAGTAGTAGCTCCTCTTAAATCCGACAGCACGACGGCGTGGTGTCGGTGGTGGTGGAGAAGTCCGGCGGAGCTTCGCTAAAGCTACGCGGGAGTTATGGAGGAGAGGGGGGCGGCTAGGGTTTGGGAGGGGGTGGCCGGCCTCAAGGGGGTGCGGCCAACTTGTGGCTTTGTGGTGGCCGGCCCCCTCCCCTATGCCCCTCATTATATAGGTGGAACCCCAAGAGTTAGTCCCCAAGTCTTCGAATAAGACCCGAACCAAAAACCTTCCATATGGAGGGGAAACCTAGCCAAGCTAGGACTCCCACTAGAGGTGGGAGTTCCACCTCCCATATGGGGGGGTGGCCGGCCCCCTAAGGGGGAGTCCACTTGGGACTCCACCCCCACTAGGGTTGGCCGGCCATGGAGGTGGAGTCCCATGTGGACTCCACCTTCCTTGGTGGTTTCTTCCGGACTTTTCTAGAACCTTCTAGAACCTTCCATAGAACCTTCCGCGACATTTTAATTCACATAAAATGACATCCTATATATGAATCTTATTCTCCAGACCATTCCGGAACTCCTCGTGACGTCCGGGATCTCATCCGGAACTTCGAACAAATATTCGAACTCTATTCCATATTCAAGTACTACCATTTCAACATCCAACTTTAAGTGTGTCACCCTACGGTTCGTGAACTATGCGGACATGGTTGAGTATTCACTCCGACCAATAACCAATAGCGGGATCTGGAGATCCATAATGGCTCCCACATATTCAACGATGACTTTAGTGATCGAATGAACCATTCACATACGATACCAATTCCCTTTATCACGCGATATTTTACTTGTCCGAGGTTTGATCTTCGGTATCACTCTATACCTTGTTCAACCTCGTCTCCTGACAAGTACTCTTTACTCGTACCGTGGTATGTGGTCTCTTATGAACTCATTCATATGCTTGCAAGACATTAGACGACATTCCACCGAGAGGGCCCAGAGTATATCTATCCGTCATCGGGATGGACAAATCCCACTGTTGATCCATATGCCTCAACTCATACTTTCCGGATACTTAATCCCACCTTTATAGCCACCCATTTACGCAGTGGTGTTTGGTGTAATCAAAGTACCTTTCCGGTATAAGTGATTTACATGATCTCATGGTCATAAGGACTAGGTAACTATGTATCGAAAAGCTTATAGCAAATAACTTAATGACGAGATCTTATGCTACGCTTAATTGGGTGTGTCCATTACATCATTCATACAATGACATAACCTTGTTATTAATAATATCCAATGTTCATGATTATGAAACTAATCATCCATTAATCAACAAGCTAGTTTAAGAGGCATACTAGGGACTTCTTGTTGTCTACATATCACACATGTACTAATGTTTCGGTTAATACAATTATAGCATGATATATAAACATTTATCATAAACATAAAGATATAAATAATAGGGATTTCTATTTTCGTGCCCTCGGGTCCTTAGTTGTACTCAGTTTTCCCCAGCTCCTTAGTTTTTCCTCAGTTTTCCCCAAGCCCTTGTCTGAACCCGCAGAAGGAGCTCGGACGGAAGGAATCCGTTAAGTTGACCGTTCCGTGCTGACGAGTGGGGTCGTGT
Source organism: Lolium perenne (assembly GCF_019359855.2). Classification (NCBI taxonomy): domain Eukaryota; kingdom Viridiplantae; phylum Streptophyta; class Magnoliopsida; order Poales; family Poaceae; genus Lolium; species Lolium perenne. Next base: position 355,844,998 of record NC_067247.2, on the reverse strand, counting down.
CGTTTGTGGGGTCGCGTCGTGTGGGACCGCGTCGTGTGGGGCTGGTAGGAAGGGACCGCGTGGGACAGGACGAGACCATGTTTGTGGGGCCGTAGCGTGTGGAGCCGTGTGGGTCCGGGACGGGAGCACGAGTGGTTTCTGTCTCTTTCGCCCAGATTAGCAGTTTTCAATGTACCTTTTTCCTCTCTCTCGCTCGATCTCATTCATATTTGATAGCCCAAATTGGTAGCAAATCTAGAGCAGCTTGTCCTTCTGTTTTTTAACGCCATTCATTTCTTTATGCCTTCGTTTTTACCCAATCAGGTAGGAAATCTAGGGCACAAATCCAGAGAGAAAATATAGGATAAGCTGCATACAGCAACCAACATAGCATAGATATATTCAGGACAGATCCAAAAGTAGTACCGATAGATCCAACATAAGCTACATTTTACATGAATTTAAGCTGCTCTACAGATAGAGCAGTCACATACAGAGAGTGCAGTAGGCACGTTCAACGCCTCCAGGTAGCGCGTGTGACTCGCCTGGAGGTTGCGCAGGTGAATCCCAAGTGCTTTGTGTTTGGCCATGTACGCATGCACGTTCACGGTCCTTCCAACTCTAGCGCCACATCTGCCAATGGATTCAGCATGGTTCACCAGGGAGTTGAAGTCGCTGGCGCGGAGCTTCCTGTTGCAGAAGGGGCACTTGTAAATGCCTCGAGCAAAGGGGCCATCGTAATGGCCGGACTGCAGCCTCCTGAGGACGTGACGAGTCTTGGTGTGGAAGGACTCGTCGTCGCTGTCGACGTCGCTGCTCTGCACCTGTCACGTAGCACCAAAGATCGTGCAAAAAAAACGGAGTCAATTGCAACGATGATGGAACAGAGAGTGAACAAAAAATCATGCATGATAATATGGGCTCAAAAAAAAGAGGTAGCCTCAGTTACATTGGACACACTTATATCCAGAATTTGAGTCAGCAAACTAAAGATCATGCACAACAAATTTGTACACATCAATTGTTTACTGACCAAACCCTGAATCAATTTATGCCCAAATATTCATCATCATCGGCACAAATCTTAAACAAAAGCAAATCACAAACACTAATAACGCAAGATCTAACACAAAAGGATCGAACTAGAAACAGACGAACAATAATAACGCAAGATCTAACACAAAAGGATTGAACTAGGAACAGACGAACCGTCATAACGCTAGATCTAACACAAAATGATTGAAATGAGATAAGAACAAGGGAACAAAGGGTTACCTCCGGCTCGTTGTCGACGATGTTGGTGTCGTAGGGGTTCTCCGGCGTGTCGTATTGCACTGGTTCGTACGGGTCCGAAGCGACGGGGGACTGGACGGTGGCGGCGGCCGATGCGCCGGCTGCTACGTTGGAAGCAGCGACAGGGGCCTGGACGGGGGCGGCGGCCGATCCGCCGGCTGCTACGTTGGAAGCAGGGACAGGGGCCTGGACGGGGGCGGCGGCCGATCCGCCGGCTGCTACATTGGAAGCAGCGACAGGGGGCCTCGGACGGGGCGGCGGCCGATGCGCCGGCTGCTACGTTGGAAGCAGCGACAGGGGCCTGGACGGGGGCGGCGGCTGATGTGCCGACAATGGGCATCTCATTCTTCTCCATCGCCGGCGGTTTTCTTCGGGGTTTTTTCTTCGATTGTGGAGAAGATGATGGGACAGGAGAGGCGGTTGCAGTGAGCCAGTGAGAACGTGCGTCGAGGGAGAGAAAGAGGGGCTCTATAAAGACGAAGGTGGCGTGTACCGCAACACGCGTCCGCTATGCACGGCTGCAGCGTGCACCGCTACACGAGTCTAACCCTGGGACGTTTGGTGTACTCAGTTATAACCTCAGGCCTTAGACAGAAATTTTATCTGTACTCAGTTTTCCCCTCGAGGACTTAGACCGGCAAGTGCAATATACTCAGTTTTACCCTCAAGTAGCTGGTCAACAGAGAGTCAACAAATGAGAATAACATAGCTAATTGAGTCATTTCATGCGCAAAAAAATCCAAAAAAATAAAAACATAGTGGCAACTACTCATGGAGTCTTCCTACGCAACCTGCCACCTAGAAAACCTTGACAAACATATATAAATCAAGTTTTACCACAAATTGCCACTTCTCAGAATCACTAGTGTAGCTATGAAGATGATTGGTTTTCCACCCAAACCCCTTTGCAAAACATCTTTCCCAAAACATAGTTTGTCTAAATGATGCCATAATTGTCACACTCATGTATATTTGAATTGCAAATAATTTGATGTAGCCCAATATGAATTATATTGTACAAAACACACATTTTTCATTTTGTAATTCTTTTGTTTGAATCCCTTAGTCTATTTACTATTTATGTGCCCTTGGATTCTTAGTACTACTCAGTTTTGCCCTCAAGTACTGTCACAAATGCTCTGAGAAGCCCAAACTTATCCTGATTGGTTGAGCCATTGTCACACGGATCGACTCCACGAACCGTTGATCCACTGATCTAACGGGCAGTATACCCCTATCCGTCTCTTCGTGGCAACCTCTCTCTCTCTCTCTTCGTGGCCACCCCTCTCTCTCTCTGTCGGTGGAGAATGCCCACCCCTCTATTTATGTGCAATAACGAGTTTGCCACTTAATATAGTTTGGGATATAGTATTGGTATAAACATGAGGCATACATATTTGCGGATTTCGGTGATTGCATTATTTGTCACCCCTCTAACAATTATCAACTATCTTTAGCTGTCCTTTTCTTTTAGGGAATATAGTTTGGGATATAGTATTGGTATTTTGAAACGGCCTAAAAGTGGTATAATTTTGTTATAAACATGAGGCATACATATTTGCGGATTTCGGTGATTGCTATCAACTATCTTTAGCTGTCCTTTTCTTTTAGGGAATATAGTTTGGGATATAGTATTGGTATTTTGAAACGGCCTAAAAGTGGTATAATTTTGTTATAAACATGAGGCATACATATTTTCGGATTTCGGTGATTGCATTATTTGTCACCCCTCTAACAATTATCAACTATCTTTAGCTGTCCTTTTCTTTTAGGGAATATAGTTTGGGATATTGTATTGGTATTTTGAAGGGACCCTATTTTGAAAGGGATCCCATTTTGAAATGGCCTAAAAGTGGTATAATTTTGTTATAAACATGAGGCATACATATTTGCGGATTTCGGTGATTGCATTATTTGTCACCCCTCTAACAATTATCAACTATCTTTAGCTGTCCTTTTCTTTTAGGGAATATAGTTTGGGATATGGTATTGGTATTTTGAAACGGCCTAAAAGTGGTATAATTTTGGTATAAACACGAGGCATACATATTTGCGGATTTCGGTGATTGGATTATTTGTCACCCCTCTAACAATTATCAACTATCTTTAGCTTTCCTTTTCTTTTAGGGAATATAGTTGGTAATTTCGGTGAATGCACACACTAACTTTGAAAACAACTACAAGTACATGTAACTGAATAATGGATTTGTAAGGTATCCCTTATAACAACTTCTAGCGCCTGGTGAGCAATGATAAGAATCCGATCGTAATTATACAACAAAAAAAAACCAGCCATCAGGTTAGCTTGCTTCTTCAACTCGATCAGCTGCCTTAACTGCTTGTTCATTTTCTTTACTTCTCCCTTCACTTCCACCAGTTCTGCATTGGGAGCATTAGGCATAATCGGAACGGCTCCTCTCTCCGCCGCATTCTCTACAGCAAGTCCCCCCCCCCTCCCAAATTGCGCCCCCCAATAGCGCCAATTGATTCCTGCAACTGAAGCCTCTAAACGTACACATCGATCCACTCGAAATGCCTGCATTTCTTCAAGATCTGAAAACAACAACGTGAACCCTAAATCCCAAATTCGAGGGAATAACAAGAAAATCGAGAGAAAACAGAGAAATTGGAGCGAGATCTAACCTTATCCCCCTCTCTATATGGCAAGCTCTCGCATGCAACGAACTCACGTCCACGGTTGCCGTTCTCGTCCGTCTTACAGATCGACCGCTTCAGAGGCTCCTGGCGTGGGCAGTCAGGGCATCTTGTCAAAGGCACGGGTCCATACTGCGGCCATGAAGAACGGGAGGTCGAAGAGAAACTAGACATCACCCGCCTACCGGAGAAGGGTTGCCGCTGGCGGAGAAGAAGAACAATGGGGCGCGGGGAAAGAAAGGGGAAGCAATGGCACGGGCACGGGCGCAGGGCTGGCTCGGGCTCCCATTTTGCAACGGTCGCCTGGATAAGCTGTGGGTCCGGCGCACTTAACGTGGACAAGTTGTGGGTCCCACGTTGATCTGGATAAGTGAAGACGTGTCCACTGTGGGGCACCAACAGCGGCCCCACTTGCCAGCACCAACCAACGTCAACTAACGGGATTCCTTCCGTCCGAGCTCCTTCTGCGGGTTTCAGACAAGGTTTTGGGGAAAACTGAGGAAAAACTAAGGGGCTGGGGAAAACTGAGCACAACTAAGGAGCCAGGGGCACGAAAATAGAAATCCCTAAATAATAACCACTTTATTATTGCCTCTAGGGCATATCTCCTTCACGGCTCCCATGAATTATTTTTATTTTTGGGTGGCACTCCTTCCAACCTTTCTTTCACAAACCATGGCTAACCGAATCCTCGGGTGCCTGCCAACAATCTCATACCATGAAGGAGTGCCTTTTTATTTTAGTTTTATTATGATGACACTCCTCCCCACCTTTGCTTTCTCAAGCCATGGCTAACCGAATCCTTCGGGTTCCGTCCAACAATCACATACCATGGAGGAGTGTCTATTTAGGTTAATTAATTTGGGACTGGGAATCCCATTGCCAGCTCCTTTTTGCAGAATTATTGGATAAGCGGATGAAGCCACTAGTCCATTGGTGAAAGTTGCCCAACAAGATTGAAAGATAAACACCACATACTTCCTCATGAGCTATAAAACATTGACACAAATCAGAGGTGATAAATTTTGAATTGTTTAAAGGTAGCACTCAAGCAATTTACTTTGGAATGGCGGAGAAATACCATGTTGTAGGTAGGTATGGTGGACACAAATGGCATAGTTTTTGGCTCAAGGTTTTGGATGCACGAGAAGCATTCCCTCTCAGTACAAGGCTTAGGCTAGCAAGGTTGTTTGAAGCAAACACAAGTATGAAACGGTACAACAAAACTTACATAAGAACATATTGCAAGCATTATAATACTCTACACTGTCTTCCTTGTTGCTCAAACACTTTTACCAGAAAATATCTAGACCTTAGAGAGACCAATCATGCAAACCAATTTTGACAAGCTCTACAGTAGTTCTCCACTAATAGGTTTAAACTACATGAAAAAACTTAATCATGATCTACTTGAGAGCTCAAAACAATTGCCAAGTGTCAAATTATCCAAGACAATATGAGGCATTTTCTGTTTCCACCCAAATAACAATAAGTGCTGTAGCTTCCAACTTTTGTCATTGAACATTAAAAGTAAAACGAAGAACACAAGTGTTCATATGAAAAAGCGGAGCGTGTCTCTCTCCCAAACAAGGATTGCTAGGATCCGAATTTATTCAAACACAAACAAAAATAAAAGCACACAGACGCTCCAAGTAAAGCACATAAGATGTGACCGAATAAAAATATAGTTTCAATAGAAGAAACCTGATAAGTTGATGAAGAAGGGGATGCCTTGGGCATCCCCAAGCTTAGACGCTTGAGTCTTCTTGAAATATGCAGGGATGAACCACGGGGGCATCCCCAAGCTTAGACTTTTCACTCTTCTTGATCATATATCATCCTCCTCTCTTGACCCTTGAAAACTTCCTTCACACCAAACTTCCCATAAACTTCATTAGAGGGGTTAGTACTCAAAAAACTTGAATCCACTTTTAGTCCTGTAGTGACACATTGCAAGAACTCAATAAAACATTAGCTACAGCTCTCCACGTCTAGAAAACCTTGCTTAAAGTCCACAAGAGACAATGCAAAAAACAGAGACAGAATCTGCCAAAACAGAACAGCCAGTAAAGACGAATTTTAAAGAGGTACTTCCGTTGCTCAAATCAGAAAACTCAAAACTAATGAAAGTTGCATACATATCTGAGGAACACGCATGTAAATTGGCAGATTTTTCTGAGTTACCTACAGAGAATCCTACCCAGATTCGTGACAGATAGAAATCTGTTTCTGCGCAGAAATCCAAATCTAGTATCAACCTTCGATTAGAGGCTTCACTTGGCACAACATTGCAATAAAATAAAGATAAGGAGAGGTTGCTACAGTAGTAACAACTTCCAAAACACAACAAAATAATAGCAAAATAAACACATGGGTTATCTCCCAAGAAGTTCTTTCTTTATAGCCATTAAGATGGGCTCAGCAATTTTAATGATGCACTCGCAAGAAATAAGAGTTGAAGCAAAAGAGAGCATCAAAAGGCAAGTAAGAAACACTTTTAAGTCTAACCCACTTCCTATGCATAGGAATCTTGTACACAAATAAATTCATGAAGAACAAAGTGACAAGCATAAGAAGATAAAACAAGAGTAACCTCAAAATTTTCAGCGTATAGAGAGGTGTTTTAGTACCATGCAAATTTCTACAACCATATTTTCCTCTATCATAATAATTTTCAGTAGCTTCATGAACAAACTCAACAATATAACTATCACATAAAGCATGTTTTTCATGATCCATAAACACATAATTTTTATCAGACTCAAAGATAGTGGGATTAAAACTTTCGAACCCCCTTTTATCAATAATATAACGTGATGATTGATCAATCTCAAGAGATATGGGACTCATAGATAAAGTCAAGAACTCTCCAATCCCATTTTCATTAGTAGTACAATTAATATTATCAAGTAACATAGGACCATCATCTAAAGATTTATCATAAACATTTGCTAAGCAAAATTCTTTAGTACCATGCATTTCAACATCAGGCACAAACAAAGCATTATCATAAGATTTATCAAAATAGCATGGATTATCATAAGTAACAGTAGCATAATTATTCTCACAAGTTTTACTCATAGGGAATATTTCAAGAAAATCCACAGGAACATAACATTCAACCTCTTTCGGTAAGCATGGAGGACAATCAAATAGTGTAAGAGATAAAGAGTTACTCTCATTAGAAGGTTGGCATGGGTAGCTAATCCATTCTTCCTCCTTTTGTTCATCACTCTCCTCTTCTTTTTCATCCAATGAGCTTCCAGGTTCATCAATTTCCTCCTCTTTTTCATCCAATGAGCTTTCAGGTTCATCAATTTCTTCTTCCACATGTTCCTGCAAATTGTGAGTGCATTCTTGTGCATTAATGAGTCTCTATTTATAATCAATGATATAAGGATTGTCACTATAACTTTCATTGCAAAAATTAAGGATAGAAGAGACATAATCTTTAAGGTCCTTACAAACAACACAAGTTTCATAATTCTTAACCATGAAGGATTCTATCTCAGAGGCTCCCATAAATAAGACAAATTGTTCTACCTCTTCGAACCCAAAATGAATATAGTTATTCCAATTATAGTTCTTAATTAAAACTTCTTCACTAAAGCCACATTGAAATTTCAGATGTTTAGTATCCTCTTTAGAGCAACAATTTATATCATGGCGTTTAAGCAAAATTTTAGCAATTGTATTCAATTTTTCTATCATAGCGCTCATTACTTTACCAGTTTTTGATTCTCTATAATTATTATAATATTCTATAAGCTCCAAGTAGGTTATAGGTTCTCCCATAATAGCAGTTTTTAATTTTTCGATTTTTCAAATTTTTATGGATTTTTGGGTATATGAGAAAAGTAAAACAAGACAAAAAGAAACTAAGCAAAAGTAAACTAAGAAAAATAATACTAGACAGAAATAAACTAAGCACAAATAAACTAAACAAAAGTAAACTAAGCAAAACAAAATAAAATAAAATAAAAACAGAGAGAGAGGTAGAGTGTACTCCCCAGGTGAACTTATGAGTAGAGCTATGCCTCCCCGGCAACGGCGCCAGAAAACGGTCTTGATAACCCACAAGTATAGGGGATCGCGGCAGTCTTCGAGGGAAGTAAAACCCAAATTTATTGATTCGACACAAGGGGAGGTAAAGAATACTTATAAGCCTTAACAACTGAGTTGTCAATTCAGCTGCACCTGGAAAAGCACTAGTAACAGGGGTGATGTGAAAGTAGCAGTAATATGAGAGCAATAGTAATAGTAACACAGCAGCAATAACAGTAACACAGAGGCAATGGCACCAAAAAATAGTTGATACTACTTCCAATGACATATAGAACGAGTATATGATGATGAGAAATGGACCGGGGTTCCCAACGATCTACACTAGTGGTAACTCTCCAATAACAAGTGACAAGTGTTGGGTGAACAAATTACAGTTGGGCAATTGATAGTAGGATTGAAATAGCATTAAGATAGAATATCAAGATCATTAATCATGTAGGCATGTTTCCATATATAGTCGTACGTGCTCGCAATGAGAAACTTGCACAACATCTTTTGTCCTACCAGCCGGTGGCAGCCGGGCCTCAAGGGAATCTACTGGATATTAAGGTACTCCTTTTAATAGAGCACCGGAGCAAAGCATTAACACTTGGTGAAAACATGTGATCCTCATACCTACGCCTTCCCCTCCGGTTGTCCCAATTTCTGTCACTTTGGGGCCTTTGGTTCCAGACATAGACATGTGCATACAACTTGTAGATACAATCTAAGCAATAATTATAGAGCTTAAATCCAAGATCATGCCACTCGGGCCCTAGTGACAAGCATTAAGCATAATAAGATTGCAGCAACAATAACTTCACAAACTTTATAAATAGACTAATCATAATGTATCATCCATCGGATCCCAACAAACACAACACCGATTACATCAGATGGATCTCAATCATGTAAGGCAGCTCATGAGATCATTGTATTGAAGTACATGGGATAGAGAGTACCAACTAGCTACTGCTAGAACCCGTAGTCCATGGGGGAACTACTCACGGAGCATGATGGAGGCGGTGACGTCGATGGAGATGGCTTTCGGGGGCACTTCCCCGTCCCGGCAGGGTGCCGGAACAGAGACTTCTGTCCCCCGAATTGGAGTTTCGCGATGGCGGCGGCGCCCCTGGAGTCTTTCTGGAGTTTCGTCAATTTGTATCGCGTTTTTAGGTCGAAAGGGCTTATATAGGCGAAGAGGCGGCGCAGGAGGGGCAACAGGGTGCCCTCCCCATAGGCCGGCGCGACCAGAGGCTGGCCCGCGCGACCCTATGGTGTGGGGGCCCCAGGCCTCCCCTCTGACTCCCCTTCGGTGTCCTGGTCCGTCTCGGTGAATTATGATGTTTGGTCTTCGTTTCGTCGAATTCCAAGAATATTGCCCGAACAGCCTTTTTGGAACCAAAAACAGCAGAAAACAGGAACTGGCACTGTGGCATCTTGTTAATAGGTTAGTTCCGGAAAACGCATAAAAACATTATAAAGTGCAAGCAAAACATGTAAGTATTGTCATAAAACAAGCATGGAACATCAGAAATTATGGATACGTTGGAGACGTATCAGTGCCTTCAGATTTGCAGTTGGCAGATTTCTTTACAAAGGCACAAACCCGAGCGCAGCATGGCTTCTTACTCTCCAAACTCAGTTATGTGGATCCACCATGAGTTTGAGGGGGGTGTTAGATGTATATATTGTATATTGTAGTTTCCTCATATGTTAGGGGGCTTCCTGCATATTTGCACATGTACATGTACTATATATTGTGGCCTTTGACCCCCCTGGTAATACAACAAGTCTATTACCCTAACAGGGACAAGGGGTGGGAAGGGTGTGGAAAATCGGTCTCATGTTTTGATCACTTCTTATGGTCTACACTCTACAAGGTACTCGATCCTCTAATTTTTTTCTTAATTGCTACTAGGGATGCCTTGTGGAATGAGGTTTTCAGCGGTTGCATGGTAGCGATTATGATGAGGCATTTTCTCATGTGCCTAATACGATCATTAATCACACTCTTCTTGCCGAATCTCCTATTCGCTAGTGGTATGTTCATGAGCTTGATGTTAAAATGCATTTATTAATGGTGAGTTGTACTCACCACATGAATATTCAGTTTTAATGGGCACTAATTGTCATCTTTGTCATTGTCTTTATGGTTGTAAACAAACCTCTCAAGTCTGGTTTGGCGCTTCACATAGGTGATCACGTACTGATGTTGGTTTTTCAGTGATTGATCATGATAATGTGCTATATGTCAACCCTAAACTCATGTGAACTCCTCTTTTTCTATATCATTTAATTATGGATGTTGATGACATGATCGTCACGATCATGATAATGTGCTATATGTCAACCCTAAACTCATGTGAACTCCTCTTTTTCTATATCATTTAATTATGGATGTTGATGACATGATCGTCACTATACATGATTGTATACTGCCTTTGTGAAGGATAGTCTTTGTCAACACTTTCTTATGGCCAATCTTAGCCATGCCTCCTAAATTTTTATTATTGAGGTTTATTATACCTCTGGTTGCTTCCTCGTGTTCCAAGAGAAGTGCACATGTGTTCTTATTACATATGTTGCTCTTACCGATGAGTGAGTAGTTTAGCCTCCAATAAAGCTCATTGTCCACCTAAGAGCTTATAGTGATTCTCCTTCTGGTTTGCTAGCTACGGTCATCCTGCCACGAGTCTTGTATACCTAGTTGTCACTCACTTGGGAATATCCTATCTTGTTTCCTAAATTTGGGTCGGACTATCTCTAATATAGGCAGTGTTTAAAATCTTAATGAAAGTTGACACTTTTATCTTATTTTTTCTATGGTTGCATAAACTCCCTATGTATGAATTCTACAAAGTAGAAACTTGTAAAAAAATACATTACAATAAGTAAAGAAGCAAAGTAAGGGGGGTACAAACACGAGGATGTATCTCGAGATTCAAATAGTTGACGTTATCCCATGTCCTCGTTGGAGAAGGAAACAAATTTCCAAGTCACCAAAACCACCCTACTTCTCCTTATGCTAGTACACTTTAGCCATGCACAACCATTAAGAAGGGATCTTCACACGATGTAGGCAGTCATAGGGCCTTTCAAAACTCCCGGACCCTTCATAAATCACCATGAAGGATTCCAAGTGACAGTAGCCGGCTAGGAGGTGCACACCCTCCATGAGGTAACAAAACAGAGTCTATCACTTGGAACTTGAAGACACAACAAAGGCTCTCAAATAAGCTTCAAATCACTCTAGATCTCATAAAGTTTGGATTCGAGGCGTATATATAGGTGTATGAAATATAGATGATAAGGGTAGGTCAAGAAAGCTCTCTTTTATAACCCTTGAATGAGTCCTACTTCTGCCTTGGGGGCCAGTGTTATTCATAGGCAAAATGAGAAATTTACAAGAAAAAATAATTAGCTTAGTGTAGTAATGAATAAAAATACCATAAGTACTGAACAATACATATTTGAATTTCTGAGTGGAAAAAACTGAATATTAGAAGTATCCGAGGAAAAGGCTTGGAGGTACTAGTATTTTTTTTTTGAAGGCTTGGAGGTACTAGTAGGAACAAAACACTCAAAAAATGGTTTTCACCCCGAAGTGAAGACAAAAAAATCTTAAGGTTCTAACCTAGAATGGCTAGTTTTCATCCTTCAAATGGGAATGTTTGGAAGTACTGGTCGAGAATCATCTCGGTGGTACTGAATCGAATAAAGCACCCTCAAACATGTGCTTGGACAAAAACAATAAATATCCTCCTTAGAGGTGCTGAACAAGAATGACCCGGAGGTACCAACCCTATACAAAAACTTTTTAGGACAAAACTTATGAAGGCTCAAAAGTTCTATTGGGAAACAAACAATTTTGGAGGATAATCAGACGATGTCTTCCTCAAAACAAACAAAAAGGCAAAAGAAAGGGGAGTGGATCCTCTTTTAGAAATTATTGATAGGGAAGTGGATCCTCTTTTTTTTTCTTGAACAACTTGAGGATTATCGTAATTTTTGTCACTCTAGCAACTTTTCTTTTGTCGAGCAGTAGTACAGACTCCACCAGTTGAAATATAAGCTCACCAAACAGATTAGAGTTTATGCTAGCTTCTTATATGCAAACACAAATATATTATTAGGTTATTCCTCTTTGATACGTTACTTAGATTTTTAGTTGGCGGACTTGTTCACCAAGGACTAGATTCAACTCTACAAATCCGATGGTGCTGATCTGGCACGAATTTGAGGGGATGGTAGTGATATATATTAGTCTTTGTGTAGAGTGTTATTTGTAAAGGGGGTTTATGTATTCTTTTCATGTTTACCTTGTATATTTACACCGGCTGACAAAATTATACCAGTTGCATTTATTTCATGGCAATACATCACAGTGCCGATGTATACTACTGCCGAGGAGTCAGGATTGGCACAAATGTTCACGTATAAACGGAGAGGGTCTTTTTTATTCTGGGTTCACAATGCTCCATCTCATGGTTTAATCTACGAGTCAGGGTGCGCCCTGACGACCGATGACTGTTGGTTTCTAAACAAAATAATATGGACCTATTATTGACGTGTTGCTTTAATCACTAACCTGTCTTACCATGAATTGTTCCCTTTTCCTTTCGCTAGTTGCCGCAGCACCTGAAACGCACTTGGTCAGACCTGCATCCAAGCACGCAGAATATGACCAATGAGAGCAAGGATGAAGATGCAGCAGCACCAGTGCGCTACAGGCGAGTCGACACTGAGAATGCTTGCTTTAACTACCGTATCAGTTTTGAGCACCAGATCAGAGCCTTCACCAATTGGTGTTGCCCCCGGGCAACGCACTCCTAGGCGTGATTGAACGGTTTGCAAGAGTATTTTGGAAATTATTAGGAGTATCACTTCCCTATCAGAAAGCACGCAGGTATACAACAGATTAAACGTACATATGCCATGATTTCCACTCAGCCGGTTCCTAGTAAAACCATGTTGGGTTTGGAAGCTTAGCTTCGTATTTCTCGAGAATCAACATAAACCATGTTGGATTTGGCATATATCCCTGGTGGTCGTTTTCAATGTTCATTGGGCGCTAGTTTTATCAGCCATATGGTACGGTGCCGAATATGGAATTTATCGGGTAATATACCAATACCAACCCATTTGTCAGGATCCCTAGACTAATCATCGAATCTAGTTGTCACTTGGAACTTTAAAATCAGAAATGTTAAGCCCTCTTGCAAGTACGGGAGTGTTTTGAACAGAGATTTTTGGCACGCGTGCCAACCTTGTTAGACTAATTGACAATAATTTCAAAAGCAACTAAAAGAATAAAATTTCAAAAAAGGCAGAAGTCTTCAAATTTAGTGACAAGAATGAGAAGATTGCGGTTTCATTAAAGATATATATATAGGTAAAAAGGATGAAAAGGTTAAAATTATCTTTGAATTTTTTTAGTGTCATTCCTAATTTCCATAACATATTTAGTATCTAAACTAATATCATCACTAGGATACGTACTCATCCATCCCAGTATCTTTCAGCTATTGCAATGGACAAACATTCAACTGAAACCATAAAATTGTTATTAAATTTAGACTTCCACCAGAGTTCCTTGGCTGAATCGAGAGAAATGTTCATGTGTAAAAAATATGGATGAGTAAAATAGCGTTTACAAAAAAAAATACATTTGACTAAATGGCATTACTAGTGTAATGCGTCAAGTTTGCGACAACTCGTGCTTGAGCCATGGGTGCAGGTGGTGTTCTCATGGAGCTCGTTGGACGTTCTTATTGTCAGCTCCCCTGTCAGCCTGGGCCTCAACGTTTGTTCAGGTTCTAGGGTGAACTTCTTTGCTTTCGATGGTGCGACACTCTTCGATCTAGGGCGATAGGAAAATGGCCTTATTTGGAGCAGAGGCTGGGGCACATCCCCCATTTCGAAAAAATGAATATTTAGTCTATGACCTCGGTTGCCTTGTTTTATCTGTCATCGTGGATTTATTAATTTAAAGTTCAGTGTAATGACTTTGAGTAAACATCATGTAAAAAAGGAATCGCATCGCATTATCAATTGCTTAATCCATACCAAAAGGTTGTATGATTTTGGAATCCTACTCACATGAGTACAAGTGCAAATTTAATAGATACCGGACCTCCCTATTTAAGGTGCTGCCATCCTCTTCTCCCTCAAGTATCTTGCGCTCAGATAGCGCCTTCTACCTTTCTTCGTCTACGGCCTCGTTTACTCAGTTCACAAAGCTGGCTCACAGCAAGGGAGATACCGGCGGCGACGCCGGCTTACTATTCCATGGCAGCAGCACCAGCAGCGACAAAGCTGTTGTCAGCAGCAAGGCGGTGGTGGAGGAGCTGTACAGCGCGGTGGAGCGCGGCGACGCGGACACCGTGCGGCGGCTGCTGAACCCGGACGTGGACTGGTGGTTCCACGGCCCGCGCGCGCACCAGCACCTGGTGCTCATGCGGCTCCTCACCGGCGGCGCCGGAGCCGCCCCCGGCATCCCGTTCATAGTCCGCACGGTCGACGCCTTCGGGTCGACCGTCCTGGCCGAGGGCACCGACGCGACGGGGTTGCTGTACTGGGTGCACGCTTGGACTGTTGGTCCCGGCGGGCGCGTAACGGAGGTGCGTGAGTACTGCAACACGGTGCTCCTCGTGACCAGGCTCGGCCGTGCCGCGGAGGAGACGACGGCGTACTCGCAGCCGCCGTCGCAGCACGTGTGGCAGAGCCGGCTGCCGGACCACGCTCGGAGGAAGCTCCCTGCCCTCGTGCTCGCCATCTGATTCTGTTCTGAACTTCTGATCACTCCTCCAATGGATCTTTGCTGATGACATGTGATCTAGTTGGTCCATGTGCTCTCTAAGCTGTACGTTACAACGATTATATATGCTGTAGCAATTTTTGCTCGAAAAGTATTAAATTTGTCTCTTGAAACAGCCTTTAACCCTGTTTTATTAATATATCAACCATCCCGATACATGAGTTCGGAAAAAAAGTTGATGCAACAACACAAATATGCCTAAAAAGAAAAGAAATAAAGGCTATGACAAAGTGATAAAAACGATAATGACTCGCAATCGCTGCGCCCTCGATCTTTGGCCCACGCTTCAAGCACCCCTAAAGCGCCCCTTGCTAAGCAGCCTATTCAAGAAGAGAATCACCATCGACACGACGCTGCTGTATGGTCCTAGAATTTTCCCCGGCACACATAGTACAATGGGCAAGGTATCCCCACGATGCCCTCTTGGATGGAATGGTGCCACAAGAAGGCGCCACCATGTAAGGATCAAACGAGCCGACAAGGATTTCTTCCAACACCCTCCACACACAAAAAAAAACCAGGCGCAAGGAAGCACCGCCACCTAGCTATGCCGTCCACCAACATATTTGCGCTGCCACAATCATGTAGTAAATATCATCGGCCGCTACGTGACACCAACAATCGGTCTGCAAGAAGAAAGCACAAGACATCGTCAAGACGAGAAAACAGCCCTGCAACCACGTGTGAGTGACCCACCTCCACCGCCGAGAGGCACTCATCGACCGGACATAGCATCAAGTGCACACCAGGCCCAGCGGGCCCGTAAAGCCGCTCCCACCCTGCTGCAATGGGCATGCCACAATGCCATCGTCGCAATCCAAGACAAGTTGCCACCACCACCTTCAGGAAGCCTCACAGCCGCAATACGCTGACCGCTTGAGCCCATTCGGTGCCCGAGGTGCTTAGACCAGGGCCAAGTCGGTCACCAACGACCCGTTGTCGTGGAGCTCCACCGCAGGATGACACCAGCACCACCCGGCCACACCGAACCAGGGCCTCCCAAAACGCACCCCCTCCAAGGAGGGAGATGGCCCCGACCACGCCTCCAGAGCGTGGGTAAGGAAAGGCCAGCGGTGGCGGCTTCGCCCGGCGACCCCTGCCGGCAGTGGCGACGGGAGGAGGGGGAGGAGGGACGCGGCGGCTGGTAAACCCTGTCGTCCTCAAGGGGAGGAGAGGGTGGGGGTCCCTATCGAATTAAATTTGTCTCAGCTTGGTCACCGTTACTTATGAGATGGTTAAGTATAGTCACGAAGGTAGCAACAATGCTCAGGTATGGTTATTGCCCGCATTGTTAAGATTTAAGAACATATCCTCTAAAAAAAAGATTTAAGAACATATCTGGCTTCCCAAAGCAAAGGACTAAGCACGTAGCATCAATGTAACAACGATCTCTCCCCCGGTGAAAATTTCAAAAAAAAATTGTAACTACGCTTCATGTCCCGGTCGCTGGTAGAACATTCTTTTTGCCCACCATAGAAGCACGGATGTCTTCCGCGGGAAGACAACTGAATATGGATTTCCAACCTGACACCATGACATGTTTGCATCTTTATCTGAACTGTGAAATGAGAAGAACAAGCAGTAAGAAATGTTCGGTTGAACCACTCGATAGAATAACAATAGCAGTTGAGGCACTCAATTTTAAAAGCATGCCATTTTCATTTTCTTAGATAATCTGAAGCACTCGTGTTTGTACTGTAATGAGATTATGTTAAATGTAGATGGGCCCAATAAGGCAGCCCATGTGGTCTACAATTTCTGAAATCTCAAGGTCCATCACGTTGGCAGTTTGGGATAGCCTTGGGGAACAAAGTTTAGTCCCACATTGCTAGTTGAGAGAGAGTTCGAGTGGTATATAAGGGCTGCTGTTCTAGTCCTTCAAAGTGAGTGAGATTAGAAGGAGCCCTCGCGCACTCCTCCTCCTCCGCCCGCCCCGCATCGGCACGTTTCGTGACTCGAGTTCGAGTTCGAGACACACTCAAGGAAGACTAAATTTTTGCTTGGTGCACCAACTGAGTTGGGTACATGTCGACCTGCATGTGCATGCTTGCCGCGTATCCTTGGCTTCCTACGCATGGCAACGCGGTCGAGGCGGCTCTCCTCCCAGGCTATACAAAGAGACCGATCAGATCTGGAGAACAGTGCTCTTAGATCTCTCTCACGAAGTTCCTTTGGCTGCGCTACTCTCTAGTATTCCACATCCCGGCGACTGCGTGCACAGCCGTCCGGGAGAGAAGGCCTCCGAAACCCCCGTCTGTTGAGATCCTGCACCGGGAGACGAGCGATAAGGTTTTTGGGGAGCGTCTCGGCGTGACTGCTCGCTGCTGTTCGTGCTCTTCTTCGCCGGTTCGACTGCTTCATCGACGACTCCGACTACACCATGGGCGACATCAACAACTCCCATGGTGGTGCTGCTGCGACCTTCCCGGTCGCGGTGTATGTGCTTTTCCTCTCCTACCTTGCAATGCTACTTGTTCCATGTTCAGATCTGATGCATGTGCTTAGTCTGATGTGTGTGGTTAAGTATGCTTGTGCATATGTAATGTTGCTTTCGGTAATTAAACTCACACGGAAATTGCCTAGTAATCCAACAATCCAAAAACCTTATATGTTTAGGCAATTTTCACCATCTGGTTTTGCTGCTGCGCTCAAACCGAGCCCGTTTACGGGTTCTCATTTCAAGAGATGGCAGAATAAGACCCTCTTGTGGCTCACTTCTATGGGCGTGCACCGAGTTGCGGAAGGTACTCCCAGAGGTCCGCTTACTCCTGACGAGGATAAAGCGTTCAGGGATGCCACCGTAATCTTTGTGGGTGCCGTCCTAAGTGTGCTTGGAGACAAGTTGGTTGATGCTTATCTGCACATCCGAAATGGGAAGGAACTGTGGGATGCATTGGACGCTAAGTTTGGTGCTGCCGATGCCGGAGGTGAACTGTATGATATGGAGCAGTTCAATGACTACAGAATGGTTGAGAACCGATATGTGGTAGAACAGGCTCATGAGATACAGATCATGGCAAAGGAACTTGAGCTCCTCAAGTGTGTGCTACCGGACAAGTTTGTCGCGGGATGCATTATCGCTAAGCTTCCCCCTTCATGGAGGAACTTTGCCACTTCTCTGAAACATCAGAGGCATGAGTTCTCTGTTGAGAATATCATGGGCTCTTTGGATGTTGAGGAGAAGGCGAGGGCAAAAGACAAACACACTGGAGGAACCGAGGGACGTTCTGCTGCCAATATGGTACAGAAAAATACCCACAAGTCCAAGGGAAAGAACAAGGGAGTCTTCCAGACCACCAACTTCAAGAAGAAGGGGAAAACGGAGAAGAAAGATCCTTGCTGGGTGTGTGGTGAGATAGGCCATTGGGCTAATCACTGTCCACAACGCAAAGGAAAGAAAAGTCAGGCTGGACAGAACTCAAATTCTGTCAGCATGATCATTGGCAACTGATACGCGTACATCACGCGTCCGTTGGGAACCCCAAGAGGAAGGTGTGATGCGTACAGCGGCAAGTTTTCCCTCAGTATGAAACCAAGGTTTATCGAACCAGTAGGAGCCAAGAAGCACGTTGAAGGTTGATGGCGGCGAGATGTAGTGCGGCGCAACACCAGGGATTCCGGCGCCAACGTGGAACCTGCACAACACAAACCAAGTACTTTACCCCAACGAAACAGCGAGGTTGTCAATCTCACCGGCTTGCTGTAACAAAGGATTAGATGTATAGTGTGGATGATGATTGTTTGCAGAAAAACAGTAGAACAAGTATTGCAGTAGATTGTATTTCAGTATAGAGAATTGGACCGGGGTCCACAGTTCACTAGAGGTGTCTCTCCCATAAGATAAACAGCATGTTGGGTGAACAAATTACAGTTGGGCAATTGACAAATAAAGAGGGCATGACCATGCACATACATATTATGATGAGTATAGTGAGATTTAATTGGGCATTACGACAAAGTACATAGACCGCTATCCAGCATGCATCTATGCCTAAAAAGTCCACCTTCAGGTTATCATCCGAACCCCTTCCAGTATTAAGTTGCTAACAACAGACAATTGCATTAAGTATTGCGCGTAATGTAATCAGTAACTACATCCTCGAACATAGCACCAATGTTTTATCCCTAGTGGCAACATCACATCCATAATCTTAGAGATTTCTGTCACATCCCCAGATTCACGGAGACATGAACCCACTATCGAGCATAAATACTCCCTCTTGGAGTTACAAGCATCTACTTGGCCAGAGCATCTACTAGTAACGGAGAGCATGCAAGATCATAAACAACACATAGATATAAATTGATAATCAACATAACATAGTATTCTCTATTCATCGGATCCCAACAAACACAACATATAGAATTACAGATAGATGATCTTGATCATGTTCGGCAGCTCACAAGACCTGACAATTAAGCACAATGAGGAGAAGACAACCATCTAGCTACTGCTATGGACCCATAGTCCAGGGGTAGACTACTCACACATCACTCCGGAGGCGACCATGGCGGCGTAGAGTCCTCCGGGAGATGATTCCCCTCTCCGGCAGGGTGCCGGAGGCGATCTCCTGAATCCCCCGAGATGGGATTGGCGGCGGCGGCGTCTCTGGAAGGTTTTCCGTATCGTGGCTCTCGGTACTGGGGGTTTCGCGACAAAGGCTATTTGTAGGCGGAAGGGCAGGTCAAGGGGCGTCACGAGGGGCCCACACTACAGGTCGGCGCGGCCAGGGCTTGGGCCGCGCCGCCCTGTGGTTTGGCCACCTCGTGGCCCCACTTCGTCTCCTCTTCGGTCTTCTGGAAGCTTCGTGGCAAAATAGGACCCTGGGCGTTGATTTCGTCCAATTCCGAGAATATTTCCTTACTAGGATTTCTGAAACCAAAAACAGCAGAAAACAAAGAATCGGCACTTCGGCATCTTGTTAATAGGTTAGTTCCAGAAAATGCACGAATATGACATAAAGTGTGCATAAAACATGTAGATATCATCAATAATGTGGCATGGAACATAAGAAATTATCGATACGTCGGAGACGTATCAGCAACACAGAGGAAGGAACTACATGGTATGGTAATATATTACCTACCGTTCTTTCGGTGTTTCAGCCCACGGAATGGTGGGTTGATACAGGTGCCAATGTTTATGTGTGTGTGCTGACATCTCCATGTTTACCTCTTATCAGGCCCGAGGTTCCTCAGTAATGATGGGAAATGGGTTACATGCTACTGTTCGTGGTGTTGGCTGATGTCTACGCACGCTTCTATTCCTGTAGACAGTCTTGGGCCTCCAAGAGCAGAGGTTTGTAGAACAACAGCAAATTTCCCTTAAGTGAATCACCCAAGGTTTATCGAACTCAGGGAGGTAGAGGTCAAAGATATCCCTCTCAAGCAACCCTGCAATTAAGATACAAGAAGTCTCTTGTGTCCCCAACACACCTAATACAGTTGTCAGATGTATAGGTGCACTAGTTCGGCGAAGAGATGGTGAAATACAAGTAATATGGATGATTATAAGTAGTAATTGCAATCTGAAATAAAAATGGCAGCAGGCGAACATGTAGCAGAACTTGTTGGAAACGGTGTTTCAATGCTTAGAAATAAGGCCTAGGGATCATACTTTCACTAGTGGACACTCTCAACAATGATCACATAATTGTATAAATACTACTCTCAAACACTCTCTTGTTGGATAACAAACACCATTCATTGTGTAGGGCTACAAAAGCACACCTCAAGCCGGAGTAAACAAGCTCCACAACTTCATAAAGGAATCACACACGATGCGCACACTGTCACCATCACACCGTGGAGAGTGAATCCGGAGTTCATATTAAAGTAACATCTAGAGTGCATAATAGACCGTTGCAATTTAGACCGAGTACTAACATAGCATACACACTGTCACCAATAGCTATGAAAGGGGGAATAGATCACATCAATACTATCATAGTAATAGTTAACTTCATAATCTACAAGAGATTACAATCATAACCTACGCCAAGTACTACATGATGCACACACTGTCAACTTTACATCATGGAGGAGGAATAGACTACTTTAATAACATCACTAGAGTAACACATAGATTAATAGTGATACAAAGCTCATGATCACATAAAGATCACACCATGGGAGAGAGAGATGAACCACATAGCTACCGGTAGAGCCCTCAGCCTCGGGGGAGAACTACTCCCTCCTCATCATGGGAGACAGCAACGGCGATGAAGATGGCGGTGGTGTCGATGGAGATGACTCCGGGGGTAATTCCCCGTCCCGGTGGCGTGCCGGAACAGAGATTCAGTTCCCCGAAACTTGTCTTCGTGATGGTGATGGCTACGGAACTCTTCGTGGAATATCGTCGACTCCCTTAGGGTTTTCGCATCTGGGAGAATATATAGGCGAAGGGGCGGCGTCGGTGGAGTCCCGAGGGGCCCACCCCATATGGCGGCGCAGCTAGGGTGGGGCCGCGCCCCCCTAGGGTGTGGCCACCTCGTGGCCCCTCTCTGTCTCCTCTTCGGTGTTCTGGAAGCCTCCGTGGAAAATAAGACCGTGGGATTTTGTTTCGTCCAATTCTGAGAATATTTCCTGTGTAGGATTTCTGAAACCAAAAACAGCAGAAAACAGGAACTGGCGCTTCGGCATCTTGTTAATAGGTTAGTCCCGGAAAATGCATAAAAATGATATAAAGTGTGAATAAAGCATGTAGGTATTGTCATAAAACTAGCATGGAACATAAGAAATTATAGATACGTTTGAGACGTATCAAGCATCCCCAAGCTTAGTTTCTACTCGCCCTCGAGTAGGTAAACGATAACAAAGATAATTTCTTAAGTGACATGCTACTATCATAATCTTGATCAACACTATTGTAAAGCATATGAGATGAATGAAGTGATTCAAAGCAATGGTAAAGATAATGACTAAACAAATGAATCATATAGCAAAGACTTTTCATGAATAGTACTTTCAAGACAAGCATCAACAAGTCTTGCATAAGAGTTAACTCATAAAGCAATAGATTCTTAATAGAAGGTTTTGAAGCAACACAAAGGAAGATTTAAGTTTCAGCAGTTGCTTTCAACTTTCAACATGTATATCTCATGGATAATTGTCAACACAAAGTAATATGATGAATGCAAATAAGCAAGTATGTAAGAATCAATGCACACAGTTGACACAAGTGTTTGCTTCTAAGATAGAAAGAAGTAGGTAAACTGACTCAACATAAAGTAAAAGAAAGGCCCTTCGCAGAGGGAAGCAGGGATTACTTATGTGCTAGAGATTTTTATTTTGAAAACATGGAAACAATTTTGTCAATGGTAGTAATAATTCATATGTGTTATGCATAAAACATCCTATAAGTTGCAAGCCTCATGCATAGAATACCAATAGTGCTCGCACCTTGTCCTAATTAGCTCGGATTTCCATGGATTATCATTGCATTACATATATTTCAACCAAGTGTCACAAAGGGGTACCTCTATGCCACCTGTACAAAGGTCCAAGGAGATAAATCGCATTTGATTTCTCGATTTTGATAGATCTCAACTTGAGGACATCCATACCGGGACAACATAGAAAAAAGATAATGGACTCCTCTTTAATGCTTTAAGCATTCAACAACAGATAATATTCTCATAAGAGATTTGAGGATTAATGTCCAAGCTGAAACTTCCACCATGATACATGGCTTTTGTTAGCGGCCCAATGTTCTTCTCTAACAATATGCATACTCAAACCATTCAACTCATGGCAAATCTCCCTTACTTCAGACAAGACGAACATGCATAGCAACTCACATGATATTCAACAAAGGTGTAACAGTTGATGGCGTCCCCAGAAACATGGTTACCGCTCAACAAGCAACTTATAAGAAATAAGATACATAAGCGATATATTCTTTACCACAACAGTTTTTAGGCTACTTTCCCATGAGCTATGTATTGCAAAGACAAGGAATGAAATTTTTAAAGGTAGCACGCAAGCAATTTACTTGGAATGGCAGAAAAATACCACATAGTAGGTAGTTATGGTGGACACACATGGCATAGTTTTTTGGCTCAAGATTTTGGATGCATGAGAAGTATTCCCTCTCAGTACAAGGCTTTGGCTAGCAAGGTTCTTTGAAGCAAACACAAGTATGAACCGGTACAACAAAACTTACATAAGAACATATTGCAAGCATTATAAGACTCTACACTGTCTTCCTTGTTGCTCAAACATTTTTACCAGAAAATATCTAGACCTTAGAGAGACCAATCATGCAAACCAAATTTCAACAAGCTCTACGGTAGTTCTCCACTAATAGGTTTAAACTACATGATGCAAGAGCTTAAACATGATCTACTTGAGAGCTCAAAACAATTGCCAAGTATCAAATTATTCAAGACAATATACCAATTACCACATGAAGCATTTTCTGTTTCCAACCAAATAGCAATAAATGCAGTAGCTTCCAACTTCCGCCATGAACATTAAAAGTAAAACGAAGAACACAAGTGTTCAAATGAAAATTTAGAGCGTGTCTCTCTCCCACACAAGCATGATAGGATCCGAATTTATTCAAACACAAACAAAAATAAAAGCACACAGACGCTCCAAGTAAAGCACATAAGATGTGATGGAATTAAAATATAGTTTCACTAGAGGTGACCTGATAAATTGTTGATGAAGAAGGGGATGCCTTAGGCATCCCCAAGCTTAGATGCTTGAGTCTTCTTGAAATATGCAGGGATGAACCACGGGGGCATCCCAAGCTTAGACTTTTCACTCTTCTTGATCATATTATATCATCCTCCTCTCTTGATCCTTGAAAACTTCCTCCACACCAAACTCAAAACAATCTCATTAGAGGGTTAGTGCATAATCAAAAATTCACATGTTCAGAGAGGACACAATCATTCCCAACACTTCTGGATATTACCCAAAGCTACTAAAATTTAATGGAGCAAAGAAATCCACTCAAACACAGTAAAGGAGGCAATGTGAAATAAAAAGCAGAATCTGTCAAAACAGAACAGTCCGTAAAGACGAATTTTTTCAAGGCACTTAACATGCTCAGATGAAGAAGCTAAAATTTAATTAAAGTTGCGTACATATCTGAGGATTACTCATGAATTTTCGCAGATTTTTTAGACTCTCCTACAGAGAGAACAACTCAAATTCGTGACAGCTAAAAATCTATTTCTGCGCAGAAATCCAAATCTAGTATCAACCTTCTATCAAAGACTTTACTTGGCACAAAAACAAAATAAACATGATAAGAAGAGGTTTTTACAGTAGTAACAACTTCCAAGACACAACAAAACAGTAGCAAAATAAAAACATGGGTTATCTCCCAAGAAGTGCTTTCTTTATAGCCATTAAGATGGGCTCAATAATTTTAATGATGCTCTCGCAAGAAATAAGAGTTGAAGCAAAAGAGAGCATCAAGAGCAAACTAAAAACAAATTTAAGCCTAACCCGCTTCCTATGCATAGGAATCTTGTACAAAAATAAATTCATGAAGAACAAAGTGACAAGCATAGGAAGATAAAACACGAATAACTTCAAAATTTTCAGCATATAGAGAGGTGCTTTAGTACCATGAAAATTTCTACAACCATATTTTCCTCTCTCATAATAATTTCCAATAGCATCATGAACAAACTCAACAATATAACTATCACATGAAACATTCTTATCATGAGCTACATGCATAAAATTATTACTCTCCACATAAGCATAGTCATTACTATTAATTGTAGTGGGAGCAAATTCAATAAAATAGCTATCATTATTATTCTCATCACCATAATCATCATATATAGGCGGCATATTGTAATCATAATTAATTTTCTCCTCAATAGTAGGTGGACTAAAAATATGATAGTCATCATTGTAATCATCATATATAGGAGGTAAAGTATCATCAAAGTAAATTTTCCCCTCCATGCTTGGGGGACTAAAAATATCATGCTCATCAAAACCAGCTTACCCAAGCTTAGAATTTTCCATAGCATTAGCAACAATGGTGTTCAAAGCATTCATACTAATAACATTGCCATTAGCATGCATATAAAGTTCCATAGGTTTTTTAATTTTCTCTTCAAACACCTCATGTCCTAACTCAAGATAAATACTATAAAGATCTCTAATATTTTTGTTGTTTTCCATTAAGCCGAACTAGTGAAATAAAAACAAGAAACAAAAAGATATAATTGCAGAATCTAAAGGAAATAGCTTCGAGTACTCACACCGGCAACAGTGCTAGGAAATAGCTTAGTAGTCGGAGGATGTGAATACCTTTTACCTTACCTCCCCGGCAACGGCGCCAAAAAATAGCTTGATGTCTACGCACGCTTCTATTCCTATAGATAGTGTTGGGCCTCCAAGAGCAGATGTTTGTAGAACAGCAGCAAGTTTTCCTTAAGTGAATCACCCAAGGTTTATCGAACTCAGGGAGGTAGAGGTCAAAGATATCCCTCTCAAGCAACCCTGCAATTAAGATACAAGAAGTCTCTTGTGTCCCCAACACACCTAATACACTTGTCAGATGTATAGGTGCACTAGTTCGGCGAAGAGATGGTGAAATACAAGTAATATGGATGATTATAAGTAGTAATTGCAATCTGAAATAAAAATGGCAGCAGGCGAACATGTAGCAGAACTTGTTGGAAACGGTGTTTCAATGCTTAGAAATAAGGCCTAGGGATCATACTTTCACTA
The DNA here is from genome assembly GCF_019359855.2 of Lolium perenne. NCBI lineage: Eukaryota > Viridiplantae > Streptophyta > Magnoliopsida > Poales > Poaceae > Lolium > Lolium perenne. The sequence continues at coordinate 355,819,500 of NC_067247.2, read as the reverse complement.
GTGGACACTCTCAACAATGATCACATAATTGTATAAATACTACTCTCAAAAACTCTCTTGTTGGATAACAAACATCATTCATTGTGTAGGGCTACAAAAGCACACCTCAAGCCGGAGTAAACAAGCTCCACAACTTCATAAAGGAATCACACACGATGCGCACACTGTCACCATCACACCGTGGAGAGTGAATCCGGAGTTCATATTAAAGTAACATCTAGAGTGCATAATAGACCGTTGCAATTTAGACCGAGTACTAACATAGCATACACACTGTCACCAATAGCTATGAAAGGGGGAATAGATCACATCAATACTATCATAGTAATAGTTAACTTCATAATCTACAAGAGATTACAATCATAACCTACACCAAGTACTACATGATGCACACACTGTCAACTTTACATCATGGAGGAGGAATAGACTACTTTAATAACATCACTAGAGTAACACATAGATTAATAGTGATACAAAGCTCATGATCACATAAAGATCACACCATGGGAGAGAGAGATGGACCACATAGCTACCGGTAGAGCCCTCAGCCTCGGGGGAGAACTACTCCCTCCTCATCATGGGAGACAGCAACGACGATGAAGATGGAGGTGGTGTCGATGGGGATGACTCCGGGGGCAATTCCCCGTCCCGGCGGCGTGCCGGAACAGAGATTCAGTCCCCCGAAACTTGTCTTCGCGATGGCGGCGGCTACGGAACTCTTCGTGGAATATCGTCGACTCCCTTAGGGTTTTCGCATCTGGGAGAATATATAGGCGAAGGGGCGGCGTCGGTGGAGTCCCGAGGGGCCCACCCCATATGGCGGCGCAGCCAGGGGTGGGGCCGCACCCCCTAGGGTGTGGCCGCCTCGTGGCCCCTCTTCGTCTCCTCTTCGGTGTTCTGGAAGCCTCCGTGGAAAATAAGACTGTGGGCTTTTGTTTCATCCAATTCCGAGAATATTTCCTATGTAGGATTTCTGAAACCAAAAACAGCAGAAAACACGAACTGGCGCTTTGGCATCTTGTTAATAGGTTAGTCCCGGAAAATGCATAAAAATGATATAAAGTTAGAATAAAGCATGTAGGTATTGTCATAAAACTAGCATAGTACATAAGAAATTATAGATACGTTTGAGACGTATCATTGGCACGGTAGATCTGAAGTTTATTTCGGAAAAGATCGTGCAACTGAAGAACGTGATGCATGTCCCTTCTATCAAGAAGAATCTCGTTAGTGGCTCCCATCTTATGAAAGATGCGTTTAAGTTGGTGTTTGATTCCAACAAAGTTGTACTGTCTAAGTATGAAACTTTTGTTGGAAAGGGCTATGAATGTGAGGGAATGTTTCGTTTCTCTCTAGAAGACTTCTGTGATAATGTTGTGAACCATGTAAGCACTAGTGTTAATGAAACTAATGTTTGGCATTCACGACTTTGTCATGTTAATTTCGATTGTATGATGCGGCTTGCTGATATGAGTTTAATTCTGAAATTCACCTTTGTCAAAGGCTCTAAGTGCCATGCTTGTGTGCAAGCAAAGCAACCTCGCAAACCTCACAAGCCTGCGAAGGAAAGAAACTTGGCACCACTAGAGCTCGTACATTCAGATCTATGTGATATGAATGGTGAGTTCACAAGAGGTGGAAAGAAATATTTCATGACTTTGATTGACGATTCCACTAGGTACTGTTATGTGTATCTCTTGAAAACTAAAGATGAGGCTCTTGATTTCTTTAAAATCTATAAGGCTGAAGTTGAGAATCAACTTGAAAGAAAGATAAAAAGGGTTCGGTCCGATCGTGGTGGAGAGTACTTTTCTAATGAGTTCAATTTATTCTGTGCGGAACATGGTATAATCCATGAGAGGACGCCTCCCAATTCCCCACAATCCAATGGGATTGCGGAAAGGAAAAACCGTACTCTAACAGATTTGGTTAACGCCATGTTAGATGTTTCGGGTTTATCCAAGGAATGGTGGGGGGCTATATTGACTTCGTGTCATGTCCTAAACCGTGTTCCAACTAAGAATAAAGAGATTACCCCTTATGAGGAATGGGAAAAGAAAAGACCAACACTCTCCTACCTACGAACTTGGGGCTGTTTGGCTAAAGTGAATTTGCCAATCACCAAGAAGCGAAAGCTTGGGCCAAAAACCGTGGACTGTGTCTTTCTTGGCTATGCTGCCCATAGCATTGCTTATATATTTCTTGTGGTGAAATCTGGAGTGGACGACATGAATGTTGGCACCATCTTTGAATCAAGAGATGCTATATTCTTTGAGGTTATATTTCCTATGAGAGATATGCATGGCATGTCTAGTTGGGAATCTGATCCAATACATGAAACTCCTATGGAGTCTGATGAGGAATCTGATGATGAGAGTTCAGATTCTGATGAAGATGACAATGAAACTCCCACAAGGAGCAAGAGACAAAAGACTGCAAAGTCTTTTGGTAATGATTTCATTGTGTATCTTGTGGATGATACTCCCACTACCATTTCAGAAGCTCTCGCATCTCCTGATGCAGACTACTGGAAGGAAGCGGTTCAAAGCGAGATGGATTCCATCTTGGCTAATGGAACGTGGGAGTTAACTGAGCGTCCTTATGGGTGCAAACCTGTAGGATGTAAATGGGTATTTAAGAAGAAGCTTCGAGCTGATGGTACTATTGAGAAGTACAAAGCTCGGCTTGTAGCCAAAGGCTATACCCAAAAGGAAAGCGAAGATTTCTTCGATACTGATGTCTACGGGAGCTTCTATTCTTGTAGACAGTGTTGGGCCTCCAAGAGCAGAGGTTTGTAGAACAGCAGCAAGTTTCCCTTAAGTGGATCACCAAGGTTTATCGATCTCAGGGAGGAAGAGGTCAAAGATATCCCTCTCAAGCAACCCTGCAACCACAAAGCAAGAAGTCTCTTGTGTCCCCAACACACCTAATACACTTGTCAGATGTATAGGTGCACTAGTTCGGCGAAGAGATAGTGAGATGCAAGTAATATGGATGAGTATGAGTGGTAATAGCAATCTGAATAAAATATGGCAGCGAGTAAACATGCAACAAAACAGTAAACAAACGGAGATTCGATGCTTGGAAGCAAGGCCTAGGGATCCTGCTTTCACTAGTGGACACTCTCAACAATGATCACATAATAGGACTACTCTACACCCTCTTGTTGGATGATGAACACCACTAATTGTGTAGGATTACACGAACCCTCAATGTCGGAGTTAACAAGCTCCACAATATTCGATATTCATATTTAAATAACCTTAGAGTGCAAGATAGATCAACACAATTACACCGAGAACTAACATAGCATGCACACTGTCATCATCACACTATGAAGGAGGCATAGATCACATCAATACTATCATAGCAATAGTTAACTTCATAATCTACGAGAGATTACAATCATACCCCACGCCAAATACTACACGATGCACACACTATCACCATTACACCGTGTAGGAGGAATAGAGTACTTTAATAACATCACTAGAGTAGCACATAGATGATATTCAACTAGATCACATAAAGAGAGAGAGATGAACCACATAGCTACAGCGGAGCCCTCAGCCCCGCGGGTGAATTACTCCCTCCTCATCATGGAGACAACGATGGCGGTGAAGATGGCAGTGGAGACGGCGGTGGAGATGACTCCGGGGGCAATTCCCCGTCCCGGCAGGGTGCCGGAACAGAGACTTCTGTCCCCCGAATTGGAGTTTCGCGATGGCGGCGGCTCTGGATGGTTTTCTCTGGTTTCGTCGAACGGGGTCGAGGATTTAGGTCAGGGACGAATAAATAGGCGAAGAGGCGGAGTCGGAGGGGCCACAGGGGGCCCACACACTAGGGGGCGCGCCCCCCCTTGGCCGCGCCGCCCTGTGGGGTGGGGCCCCCCTGGCTCCCCTCTGGCCCTTCTTCGGTGCTCTGGAAGCTTCCGGGAATTCTAAGATCTCCGGTGTTGATTTCGTCCGATTCCGAGAATATTTCCTTACTCGGATTTCTGAAACCAAAAATAGCAGAAAACAGCAACTGGCCCTTCGGCATCTCGTCAATAGGTTAGTTCCGGAAAACGCATAAAAACGATATAAAGTGTGCACAAAACATGTAGATATCATCAATAATGTGGCATGGAACATAAGAAATTATCGATACGTCGGAGCCGTATCAGCATCCCCAAGCTTAGTTTCTGCTCGTCCCGAGCAGGTAAACGATAACAAAGATAATTTCTGGAGTGACATGCCATCATAACCTCGGTCATACTATTGTAAGCATATGTAATGAATGCAGCGATCAAAACAATGGTAATGACATGAGTAAACAACTGAATCATATAGCAAAGACTTTTCATGAATAGTACTTCAAGACAAGCATCAATAAGTCTTGCATAAGAGTTAACTCATAAAGCAATAATTCAAAGTAAAGGCATTGAAGCAACACAAAGGAAGATTAAGTTTCAGTGGTTGCTTTCAACTTGTAACATGTATATCTCATGGATAATTGTCAATGCAAAGTAATATAACAAGTGCAATATGCAAGTATGTAGGAATCAATGCACAGTTCACACAAGTGTTTGTTTCTTGAGATGGAGAGAAATAGGTGAACTGACTCAACATAAAAGTAAAAGAAAGGCCCTTCGCAGAGGGAAGCATCGATTGCTATATTTGTGCTAGAGCTTTGGTTTTGAAAACAAGAAACAATTTTGTCAACGGTAGTAATAAAGCATATGTGTTATGTAAATTATACCCTACAAGTTGCAAGCCTCATGCATAGTATACTAATAGTGCCCGCACCTTGTCCTAATTAGCTCGGATTACCTGGATTATCATCGCAATGCATATGTTTTAACCAAGTGTCACAAAGGGGTACCTCTATGCCGCCTGTACAAAGGTCTAAGGAGAAAGCTCGCATTGGATTTCTCGCTATTGATTATTCACAACTTAGACATCCATACCGGGACAACATAGACAACAGATAATGGACTCCTCTTTAATGCTTAAGCATTCAACAATTATTAATTTTCTCATATGAGATTGAGGATATTTGTCCAAAACTGAAACTTCCACCATGGATCATGGCTTTAGTTAGAGGCCCAATGTTCTTCTCTAACATTATGCATGCTCTAACCATTCTAGCGGTAAATCTCCCTTACTTCAGACAAGACGGACATGCATAGCAACTCACATGATATTCAACAAAGAGTAGTTGATGGCGTCCCCAGGAACATGGTTATCGCACAACAAGCAACTTAATAAGAGATAAAGTGCATAAGTACATATTCAATACCACAATAGTTTTTAGGCTATTTGTCCCATGAGCTATATATTGCAAAGGTGAAGGATATAAATTTAAAGGTAGCACTCAAGCAATTTACTTTGGAATGGCGGAGAAATACCATGTAGTAGGTAGGTATGGTGGACACAAATGGCATAGTGGTTGGCTCAAGGATTTTGGATGCATGAGAAGTATTCCCTCTCGATACAAGGTTTAGGCTAGCAAGGTTATTTGAAACAAACACAAGGATGAACCGGTACAACAAAACTCACATAAAAGACATATTGTAAACATTATAAGACTCTACACCGTCTTCCTTGTTGTTCAAACTCTTTACTAGAAATTATCTAGACCTTAGAGAGACCAATTATGCAAACCAAATTTTAGCAAGCTCTATGTATTTCTTCATTAATAGGTGCAAAGTATATGATGCAAGAGCTTAAACATGAGCACAACAATTGCCAAGTATCAAGTTATTCAAGACATCATACCAATTACTACATATAGCATTTCCCGTTTCCAACCATACAACAATTAACGAAGCGGTTTCAACCTTCGCCATGAACATTAGAAGCTAAGAACACATGTGTTCATATGAACCAGCGGAGCGTGTCTCTCTCCCACACAAGCATGAATTTATTCAAACCAAACAACAATGAAAACAAAAGCACACAGACGCTCCAAGTAAAGTACATAAGATGTGACCGAATAAAAATATAGTTTCAAGAGAAGTGACCTGATAATTTGTCGATGAAGAAGGGGATGCCTTGGGCATCCCCAAGCTTAGACGCTTGAGTCTTATTGAAATATGCAGGGGTGAACCACCGGGGCATCCCCAAGCTTAGAGCTTTCACTCTCCTTGATCACATTGTATCATCCTCCTCTCTTGACCCTTGAAAACTTCCTCCACACCAAACTCAAAACAACTCATTAGAAGGTTAGTGCATAATCAAAAACTCACATGTCCAGAGGTGACACAATCATTCTTAACACTTCTGGACATTGCCCAAAGCTACTGGAAGTTAATGGAACAAAGAAATCCATCCCACATAGCAAAAGAGGCAATGCGAAATAAAGGCAGAATCTGTCAAAACAGAACAGTCCGTAAAGACGAATTTTAAAGAGGCACAGACTTGCTCAAATGAAAATGCTCAAATTTAATGAAAGTTGCGTACATATCTGAGGATCACTCAAGTAAATTGGCATAATTTTCTGAGTTACCTACAGATAATTAGGCCCAGATTTGTGACAGCAAGAAATCTGTTTCTGCGCAGTAATCCAAATCTAGTATGAACCTTACTATCAAAGACTTTACTTGGCACAACAATGCAATAAAATAAGATAAGGAGAGGTTGATACAGTAATAACAACTTCCAAGACTCAAATATAAAACAAAATTACTGTAGTAAAATAGACATATGGGTTATCTCCCAAGAAGTTCTTTCTTTATAGCCATTAAGATGGGCTCAGCAGTTTTAATGATGCACTCGCAAGAAATAGTATTTGAAGCAAAAGAGAGCATCAAAAAGCAAATTAAAAACAAATTTAAGCCTAACATGCTTCCTATGCATAGGAATCTTGTAAATAAACAAGTTATGTAGGCATAATGCAACAGGCATAGGAAAACTAGACAAGCTCAACTTCAAAATTTTAAGCATATAGAGAGGTGTTTTAGTAACATGAAAATTTCTACCACCATATTTTCCTCTCTCATAATAACTTTCAGTAGTATCATGAGCAAACTCAACAATATAACTATCACATAAAGCATTCTTATCATGAGTCTCATGCATAAAATTATTACTCTCCACATAAGCATAATCAATTTTAGTAGTTGTAGTGGGAGCAAATTCAACAAAGTAGCTATCATTATTATTCTCATCATCAAATATAGGAGGCATATTATAATCATAATCAAATTTATCCTCCATATTTACAGAGGGATCGAGGTTCTCTCTCATTTTGCACTTAGGGTTAGGCAATGTGAGTTAGGGAAATTTCGACATGATCTCTTTTGTAACTTATTACTTTGGGGAATGTTTGCATTTGATAAGTGTTAAACAGTTAACTATAAACATCACACCATATAAACAATGAATTTACAAACATAAGATATAAATTCAAATCACTTTGAATTTCAAAGTGAATATCAAATAATATTTTATCAAGAAAATAAACATTACATAATACAAAGCTCATAAACCAAAACTTGAGCTTTATTGATATACAACACAATTACAAAGTCTTTACAATATTCTTGATACAAGAATTGAGATATAATGAACAGAATAAAAGAAAAGGAAAATTACAAGTTTAATTCTAAACTAAACCTAAACTAAGTGTCTTGAGGATGATCTTCTGGCCATAGTATAATTTAAACCTGCAAAATAACACAGAGAACAAGAACTAGCCAGAATACAAGTGTTAGCAAGATTCAGTTTAGACAGTTAGCAGAAATAACACAAAGTTCAGTTTGGACAGTGAAACTGTCACAGCACACTTGTGCTTGTCCAAAATCCTGGACAGCACCAGATAAACATAGGCAGACCAGCACTGAGCAAGCCACAGGGGCTCAAGTTTCACCATATGAAGGTTGTTGCTAGGCAAGCAACAGCAAGGCAAGGCAAGGGGTGAGTCATAAAGTAAATGAGCCAGTGTGTCATGGCCAGGGAAGAAGTAGAGGCCATATAAATAGCACACAAACCCTAGAACCATGACAGTCGACTAGAATTGCAAATCACCAGGTAAGGGTGAAGCAAGAACAAGCACAGTTCATCCAGTTCATAACCAAGAACAGAAACCAACACAACCAACTTAGCCACCAGGAATCATGGTGACCTGAGAAGATCAACCAGAATCTGGAGGTGAAGGGCTGTGAACAGAAACCCCAAGTCTGCATCAACCAAATATTTCACACTAGGAGCTGGAACAAGGTATACCAAGTTCCTGGACAGATCCAATGGATTTGATCCATCACATATGCATGAAATAAGCATGGGAATGAGCAGATGCTCATATGGGTAGATCATCACTTGGTTTTCACCAAGGATTACTGCCAGTCAAAAGCTACTAAAAATAGAAAGCATCTAGGTACAGATCTTGTACACAGAAACTAGCACATATGCACAGGTGCACACACTAGCCAGATTAGATGCACAGATAGCACCAGTAGATGGCAAGGATTAGCAGCTAAGACTACACAGTAAATCCTAAGCTATGAACCATCAGTAACCCTAGATTTTCATCAGGCAAGCATATTGGCATTCATATCTAGTATGATTCCCAAATATGCAAGCAAAGGTTGAGTAGCCACAAGATCCAACTAACTAAGTGAGCAACCAATCAGTAGCAAGGCTACTGAGGTCACATCACACTTAGCATCAATTAAAAGGAAGCCAAACCTAGCACATCATTATCCAGGAATGGATTCAGGTTCAATTGCTTGCTAAACACTCATGAATAGCCAAATCATTTGCAAGCAAGTCATTTAAATCATTACTGCATAAGCAGTTCATCATAATTTAATTAATACAAGCATGAATTTATCACAGATCCATGCTTAGCACTGACAGTAACATGCTATTAAGCAACACAGTTTAATCACTGCACCATAGCCACTGGAGCAAGTCCAGTAGCTTAAGTAAGCAACAGCATAGTGATGCTTGAGCATCAGCATCACAAGGAAATTGAATCACTTAGCCACAGTATTAATCAGTAAGCCATCACTGACATTGAATTGATCAAATGGATCAATTATAGCAAGCCAAGCTACACAGGGAAGTTAGCCAACAAGCAAGGAATGATCCAATGGATCATTGGCTTGCATAGATAGCACTGAAGCAGATCACAGGCACCACTGGCACACACACAAGTGTCACTGATGCATCACAAATACACCTAGACAAGCAAGTATGATATCCCAGTAAGAATAAGCAAGCCACAATCAAGCATAGCATGGCATAGCAAGCTTTTGAGCAAGCACAGCAGAGCATGGCAAGTACAGAGCATGCTAGGAGCAGCAGAGAAGCAAGCACAGCATAAATAGCAAGCAAATCGACATGTGCCAGTACCAGTAAATGGTAATTGGGCCATAAGCTTGCAGTAGACAGAAGCATAGGAAGATTGCGCAGCAATAGCATGGCTCTGCGTGATCACAGGACCACCAGAGAGCAACATCGCATGAGGAGGAAGAAGAACAGTAACAAGGGGAGGCGCACAGATATGGAGAAGAGGAAGAGGAAGTGCAGCAACTTACTTGCGCCTGGAAGCAGAAGCTAGGGCATGGCGAGGCAGTGCTCGCGCGGCCCTAACAGCTGCAAGTCCAGGGTAGGCGCCGACGTTACGCCGGCGAACCCAAACACGAACCAACATCACCGTAGCAAGCACCTGAGGCGACGGCACGAGTACTGCGAGCACCACCCACGCCAGGTCAACCCCAGGAGCGCACCCATCGTCGGCGAGGACGAGCGCTCGCCGGAGTTCGTCGAGGCGATTCTTCCCGAGATCCAGATCGGAGGCGATTCGCCAGGAGAGGAAGAGAAGGGGAAAACTACGCGGACAGATCGATAGATCTGCACGCGGCGGTTCTAGTTCGGTAGGTGGCTACAGCGGAGGAGCACGGCGATGGCCGGAGCGAGGCGGCGGCCATGGCAGCGACGTCATCGCCAGAGCATCGCGAGAGGTTAGGGTTAGAGGTGGACGAGAGAGAGAGAGGGCCGAGTGAGTGAGAGAGGGGTGGGCCGTTCGGCGCCACCGAGCCGCTATGGGGCAAGCCTTAGTGGGCTGTCCCATGGGCTTAGGTTATTGGGCTGGGCCCAATAAGGTCCAGGGGGGTATTTTAGTCTTTTAACATTTAATAAGAAGCCGAAACTTTACCAAATTTTAATAAATCAAATACAACTCTAAAAATCCATTAAAAATTGGATTAATGAATGAAAAATAAACCTTAACAAGAATAAAATATGAAATGGAATTTATGAAACAAATTCAAAATTATGAATTTTCAGAATTTAAATAATAACTTGGAATTTTAAACTATTATTTCCTTGTATTTAAAAATTCAAGGAAAAATCTCAAATAAGTTCAAATACTTATTTTCAAAACATTTCAAAATGAAATTCTAATACTCCAAGTCATTTCTATTGAAAAGGGTATTTTTCCAAGAAAAATACTATATTCCTTTTATTTCCAAAAACTATAGAGGTAACTCTATAATTTCAAATTATTTTTGGAATGACTAAGGAAATCATCAAGTAAAATAGTTTTACTTTGAATTGTTGTACTTTGTGTGAATTACAATGATTAATACTTTTAAATCAATTGTAAATTACTGTCGAAGACATAAATCTTAAACGCAACCCTAAATTGATATAACTCAGCGGGGTAAAGGGATCCAACATAAACTAATACATCCATGATTGCATTATTTGGATTTTATAACATTGTCCTTACCGGACAATGATGCTTCTTACAGAACCCGAGGTCCAGGTTCCATCAACTGCATTGAACTGCACTATCTCGCAGTCCACAGGCAAGTTCACCCTTGCTCATGTCAACTTGAGTATTTTCTACTACTTTAATGCAAAGCTATATACTTATCATTCCTGCATCGCAAATAAAATGTTACTTTCCAACTATGAATATGACTATGTGGCTGGCAATGGAACCATGGTATGTGTTGATATGGTGGAGGTTCCATTGCAATGGGTTATATCACCCTAGGATTAATCACCAATGCCGTCCAGTGATTCTAGTGCCGTACAAATCGCGTTGACCATGAGATCTATAATGGCTCTGGGGAAGCCAGCCGTATCTTTTCCCTTCTGCACGCCAATGGATTGGTAGAGCCGGCGGGGTGTTGGAGGCACTGCCGTAGGTTGGGATAGCCTTTTAAATCCCCATCCATTAGTGATGATGGCTCTACGATCTATGAAGGATTGTCCGGAGTACACCGTGAGTAAAGCCGTATTATCGGGGGAAGTCTACTGGGGGTATACGGTTGGACAAAATGGTGGGTTTGCAGTCGCGAAGAAGGCGGTTTGGGCTTGGATCTTTATACCTGGCCTCACACCAAAGGAAGTGTGAACGGGGGCAAGTCCCTGTGGATGGCAAAAAGGGTGAGATCTCTTGTGGGAAAAGTAACGCACCTCTGCAGAGTGTATCAAATTGTGGCTGTCACTCCTTGTTCCGGGAAGGGAACTGCGAACGCGGCAGGAAAGGAACTCCACGAAGTTCTAGTCAACCTGTGAAGACTGACGGGCATAGTTTTCATAATAAAAGCAACCTTTTGAAGAAATGATTGCAAAACATGCATTGACCTGAGATTTCCTGATCAATGGTCGTAGCTAGTGCATCAAACACCTTTTAACTCTTTTAGAACTTGCTGAGTACCCCTGTACTCACTTTCTTTCGACACCCTTGCTAGACTGTGATCCGGAAGTGGAGGCCATCAACGATGGAGCACCAGAAGGAAGTTACGAGCTGGTCTACGAAGAACCTGATCTTACCGGCGGAGTGGAAGGAGTAGACTATGGGATAGTCTATGGATCAGATGACACGGAGGTGGAGGAGTAGTGACATACCCTAGCATCATAGAGCTGAGCAACGTAGAACTTACCTAAATAAGTTGTTGAGCTCTCTTTATATTTGTTATGAGTTGTAATCGTACTTAAGTAGTATCTTAGGGTGTTCTCATAGGACCTGTGAGAATACCAACTTGTTAAGACAATGTTTGTAATAAAGTATGGAGTGTTATGACTTGCAATGTTTCTGTTGTACCACTCTGAGGGATATGGCAAATTGTGAAGAAGTCCCTTCGCAAAGATCATATCAACGACTTGTATACTACAACATGCAGTGGTATCTTTGGGTCACCGCAGCTGGTATCGAGCAAATGTTGCGACCTTAGGTTGGAAAAACCTAGTATAGGGAAGAAACCTGTAGGAGTCTAGTAGAAATAGTAAAGGATTCTCTAGAAATATGGTGATTATTCACTTGAGAATAGCAAAACCATATATTTTAGTGCGATAATTCTTTATTATAGCTATTATGATGCATTATCACTACTAATATTCTGCTTTTGTATACAGCCATAATGGCGAACACTTTTCCTAAGAGGACTTTGAGGAAGGTTGAGGGATGGCTTGGTGATTATGATGGACCAATAACAGCTCTCCTGTGTGGGATGTCAAGGAACTTCATTGTGATCCACGGATACTGTTATCAAGTATACTTACTATGATGGGGAAATCCTAGCCAAGTGCAGAGTATCGGTCCAACTACCGGAAAAACTGCTGATGAGTCGTATAATGCCATACGGAGAAGCCAAAACTATCACCACAGCCTACCACATGGGCCTATTCAAGGCAATCCTTGAGATAAGGCAGCACAAGTCAGTAGAACTGCTATGTTCAGAGTTTTCTCATATACCTCATGCCGAGGAAGATGAGGATCCCACTCTGAATCATTTGGTGTTAGCACACAGAAGTCCTGAAGCTGCAGCACAGCACATGGATAGCTGTAAGTCTTTATTGACCACGATGTACCTTTTACACATGAAGATGAGAGGCGAGATTGACCACATGCTAGCTGAGTTCACGGACCCTGATAAAGTCCAAACTCGGATGCGTGATTTGAGGGCACAACCACAACATACTACACCTTTCTTTAGCCTAGACAGCTATGTAGATTTGAGTGACCAGTTATCCCATAAAGATCCACTCACACCCAACTTTGTTCCACATTATCCACATGTGTCAGCATCATATGAGTCTGGATATGGGGGAGATGATTCCAGGAACCTAAACTGCTCGGAGTCACCAATCGAGAATTCGACTGGTTGGCGTTTCGGGGAACCATTTGGAGATGAAGGAGAACCCATCACTTGTGAGTCAGAGGATGAAGGAGGCGCGGTTAACCAGAATGTTAACCAAAGCTTTGGGCACGAAGATAAAGACACCAACTCCATTTCTTTAGATTTGGAGATGGGGTTACCCAAAACATCCCAGTACGTCGTAGGTGAGAGTTCTGGAACCAAGAAAAAGAAGAAGAAGAAGATGAGGGGTCAAGTGAACAGGAATCCTCCATGGATGACAGGAGAAGATGAGCTGTATCCCACCTGGGATATATATGAGTCTTTATCTAGTTACTTTGTCATGACAGATCTCTCTCTCGGCACTTCGTCCGATTTAGACTACATACCTATGGGAAGAACCTTCATTCCGGACGGTGTTCGGAGGACAAACCGCTGTACCGGATGGACCCCAGGGATGTACGTGGAGGCGAGCTATGATGACGAGGAGTAGAGCTCCGAGGAAAAATAAAGTAATCTAGGTGGTATTGTAATAGAGCGTATTTTTAATTCCCGTTGGCTTGGGCTTTGAGCCAAATAAGTGGTTTATATATACCACATGTAATATAAGTTTGTGAGTGTGTTATGTATTATACAAAGTATATGCATAATAAATGTTTGTTTTGTATTTGCTTCTTGATTTCATTGTGTGACTAGTTCTGGGCATTGAGTTGAGCTCAGAAAGCATTTGCATGGTGTAATTATGAGTAATCGCTCTTTGTTACAGGACTAGGGGGAAATGGCGTTAGTAGAAACCGAAGAGGCTCGCAGAGAGCGGGAAGCAAGAGAAAAAGAGGAGGCAGATGCAGCAGCTAGAGCAGAGAATGCACCACCACCACACCCAATGATGCACCCAGACTTCCAACAGTATATGAGGTCAATGGAGGAAGATAGGAGGCGTTACCAGGAAAGCCAGAGCAAGAACATGCAAGATTTCTTTACCCACGTCATCAATGATAGGGGTAATGAAGGCAAGGGAGTAACTCTATCGGACTTCCAAAATGCAAGACCACTACCGTTTACATCAGCTCCAGAACCAATGGACGCTGAAGATTGGCTTATGGATACGGAAAGGAAGCTGAAAACCGTTGGTTGCAACGATGAGGAGAAGATCAGATATACCACTTATCTGTTGTCAGGACCAGCAGCGTCATGGTGGGAGAATCTTGTAGCAGTACACCCTCCTGATAAGGTGTTCACCTGGGAGGAGTTCAAGAAGAAGTTCCGGGATGCTCATGTTCCGGACAGTGTGGTGGAGCTGAAGAAGAGGGAATTTGACGAACTACGACAGAATACTGCACCCATCATGCAGTATGTTCGGGATTTCAACAGGTTATCCAGGTATGCACCTGAGGATGTAGATACAGAGGAGAAGCGGAAGAAGCGGTTCATGAAAGGCATGAATCCATACATGAAGATGCAACTGAGGTTGGCACGGACTGCCGAATTCCAGGAACTGATTGACTCGGCAATCACTTTCGAGGATGATTACCGGCAAGTCCAAGAGGATAGGAGGAAGAGGGCTCGTATAGAGCCAAGGAAGTACCCAATCAGTAAACCAACACCTGATCGGAGTTTCAAACCCCGATACAGACCTACTACTGGTAATCAATACAACCGGTGAGGTCGAATCGTAATCCAATCAGCCAAATCATACGCAACAATTGTGGCCTAAAGGGTCATTTGCGGAAGGATTGTCGAAACCCGAGAATCATTTGTTATGGTTGTGGGAAGGAAGGACACATCAAGCCGGAGTGTCCAAACAAGGCGTCTTGGAGCGGACAGAGCTCTGGAGGACGAGGTGGAAACAACAACAACAACAACAACAACAACCGCAACAACAACAACCGCAAGTACAACTACAACAACAAGAGGGGAAAGCCTTATGGAAAGCTGAATTGCACATCTTTGGAACAAGCGGAAGAGTCGGATCAAACAGTCTTAGGTACGCTAAGCATTCTTACTCATCCTGGCAAAGTATTATTTGATACTGGAGCAACCACATCATTTCTTGCATTGGAGTTTGTGGAAAAATTCGGGCTTAGATGTTCTAAGTTAGAAACCCCTATAACTGTTCTATCCGCGGGGGGAACGATCTTAGTAACCCACGTGAAAGAAGCACAAGTCCTAACCATATGTGACTGTGTGTATTTCGCGGACCTATTCATCATACCCATGAAGGACATATCAGTTATCCTAGGGATGGATTGGTTGACAGAAAATGGAGCGGTGATTAACTGTGGAGACAAAACAGTATCACTTCGCAACTCCATCGGAGGTCGAATAGTGTTCCAAGGAGATAAGTACAGTGAGTTGGAGATTGGATTGGAACTCAATAGTCTGAAGGAGGTGAGAATTGAAGATATTCCTGTAGTGAATGAGTTTAAGGATGTATTTCCTAAGGAACTATCGGGAATGCCACCCGATAGAGAGATAGAATTCACAATCGACCTGATTCCAGGCACAGCACCAATAGCACAACCACCATATAAGATGGGGCCAAAGGAATTAGTGGAACTGAAAGCTCAGATTGATGAGTTAGAACAGAAGGGATTCATTCAAGAAAGTGTGTCACCATGGGGTACACCAGTTATTTTTGTGGATAAAAGAGATGGAGGAAAGAGAATGTGTGGAGATTACAGAAATTTGAATAATGTAACTATCAAGAACAAGTATCCTTTACCTAGAATCCAAGACCTTTTTGATCAAGTTCAAGGAGCGGGAGTCTTCTCGAAGATAGATTTAAGGTCAGGATACCATCAAATCAAGATCAAGAAGGAGGATGTACCAAAAACAGCGTTCGTATCAAGGTATGGACACCATGAATACTTGGTTGTACCATTTGGACTAACAAATGCACCATCAATTTTCATGAATTTGATGAACAAGATATTCATGAAGTACTTGGACAAGTTTGTGATAGTGTTCATAGATGATATTCTAATCTATTCCAAAGATAAAGAAGAACATGCCAAGCATTTGAAGATAGTTCTGCAAACTTTGAGGGAACATCAACTATATGCGAAGTTTAGCAAGTGCAAATTTTGGTTAGATAGTGTTGAATTTCTTGGACATGTCATAACCAAAGAAGGCATAGCGGTGAATCCAAGCAAGGTTCAGTCCGTATTGGAATGGAAATCACCTAAAAATGCTAAGGAGATACGAGGATTTCTTGGTATGGCAGGCTATTATCGGAGATCATAGAGGGGATTTTCGAAGATTGCAGGACCATGACCAAGTTACTCAAGAAAAAATACTCCATTTGTGTGGACAGATGAGTGTGAAGCCAGCTTCCAAACACTCAAAGATAAGTTAACCACAAGACCGGTGTTAGCGGTTCTGAACCTAGAAAGGATTACACGGTGTATTGTGATGCTTCCAAGAATGGACTTGGATGTGTTCTTATGCAAGATCGGAAGGTAATAGCTTATGGATCAAGACAGTTGAAACCCCATGAACACAACTACCCAGTACATGATCTAGAGTTAGCGGCAGTTGTGTATGCTCTGAAGAGTTGGAGACAATTTCTATATGGATCCAAGTGTGAGTTATACACCGATCACAAAAGTTTGAAATATTTCTTCACTCAGAAGGAATTAAACATGAGGCAGAAGAGATGGTTAGAGTTGATTAAGGATTATGACCTTAAGATCAACTATACACCAGGCAAAGCTAATGTAGTAGCAGATGCCCTAAGTAGGAAGAGTACGGAGAATCAACCTACGGAATGGGAGATTCCAAAGGAACTTCGGAAAGAGCTAGAGGAGGCTCAGATTTTGTTTATTCAAGGTGATGATAAGGGAAGTATAGCAACCATGAGGATTATGGATGAGATGTATTCAGATTTGAAATATGAGATTATCCGGAAGCAAGCGGATGATTTGTTCATACAAGAGGAAATCAAGAGGATTGGTGAAGGAAGACCATCGGAATTCCATCTAGGGGATTTTGATTCATTATACTTCCAGAAAAGGATCTGTGTACCAGATGATCCAGAAGTGAAGTCAATCATATTAAAGGAAGCACATGAAACCCCTTATTCCATACATCCAGGAAGTACTAAGATGTATATGGATTTGAAGGAGATGTTCTGGTGGAACAACATGAAAAGAGAAATAGCACAATATGTCTCGGAATGTCATACATGTCAACGAGTGAAGGCAGAACATCAGAGGCCTGCGGGGTTACTCAAACCACTAGAGATACCGGAATGGAAATGGGATGAAATCGGAATGGATTTTGTTACTGGTCTACCAATGACTAGTAAGAAGAAGGATATGATATGGGTAATAGTGGACAGACTTACCAAGAGTGCTCATTTCATAGCCGTAAACACAAAAGATAATCTGAAAAGCTTGTGGATATATATGTGAAGGAGATTGTGAGTAAGCATGGAGTACCAAAGAAGATAGTCTCAGATAGAGGTTCAATTTTCACATCAGCATTCTGGAAACGACTACAAGAAGCTTTGGGATCCAAATTGGATTTCAGTACAACATATCATCCACAAACCGGAGGACAAACCGAAAGAACCAATCAGATACTTGAGGACATGCTTAGAGCCTGTGCTCTGAACTTTGGAGGCTCATGGGAGGACCATTTACCTTTAGCGGAGTTCTCATATAACAATAGTTATCAGAGTAGCATCCAGATGGCACCGTACGAAGCATTGTACGGAAGAAAGTGTCGATCACCAATTTGTTGGTTTGAAACCGGAGAAAACAAGGAGTTTACACCGGACTACATCAAGGAGAGACAAGAAGTCATCGAGGTGATCCGGGATAGACTCAAAATAGCTCAGAGTCGTCAGAAGAGTTACGCCGACTTAAAGAGAAGAGATTGGGAACCGAAAGTGGGAGACATGGTTTGTTTAAAGGTTAGCCCAATGAAAGGACTTAAGAGGTTCGGAGTGAAAGGAAAGTTAAGTCCTCGATATATTGGACCATTTAAGATACTCAGTCAGAATCGAGGAACAGCTTTTGAGTTGGAGTTACCGGCATAATTAAGTCAAGTTCATAATGTGTTTCATGTTTCACAACTCAGGAAGTGTTCGAAGGCACCGGATGATCCCATCACATATGAAGAAATAGAATTGCAATCTGACCTAACTTATGTGGAAAGACCGGAAAAGATCTTAGAAGTACAATGGAAGAAGTTAAGAAACAGAGCAATCAAATACTGCAAAGTTCAATGGCAACATCATCCTGAGCGAGAAGCAACTTGGGAGACGGAAGAAGAATTGAGGAAGTCGTACCCCGAGATGTTCAGGTACCAATCTTAACTTCGGGACGAAGTTTCATTAAGGGGAGAGGCTGTAATAACCCAGAACATAGGAACAACGAAGGGTAGATTTAGAAATGGGATGTGCATTTCATCGCAAAACGGGGGAAATTTTCGCGCCTTATTGCAACTAAACCTAAGAGGGATCGAGGTTCTCTCTCATTTTGCACTTAGGGTTAGGCAATGTGAGTTAGGGAAATTTCGACATGATCTCTTTTGTAACTTGTTACTTTGGGGAATGTTTGCATTTGATAAGTGTTAAACAGTTAACTATAAACATCACACCATATAAACAATGAATTTACAAACATAAGATATAAATTCAAATCACTTTGAATTTCAAAGTGAATATCAAATAATATTTTATCAAGAAAATAAACATTACATAATACAAAGCTCATAAACCAAAACTTGAGCTTTATTGATATACAACACAATTACAAAGTCTTTACACTATTCTTGATACAAGAATTGAGATATAATGAACAGAATAAAAGAAAAGGAAAATTACAAGTTTAATTCTAAACTAAACCTAAACTAAGTGTCTTGAGGATGATCTTCTGGCCATAGTATAATTTAAACCTGCAAAATAACACAGAGAACAAGAACTAGCCAGAATACAAGTGTTAGCAAGATTCAGTTTAGACAGTTAGCAGAAATAACACAAAGTTCAGTTTGGACAGTGAAAGCATCACGACACACTTGTGCTTGTCCAAAATCCTGGATAGCACCGAGATAAACATAGGAAGACCAGCATCGAGCAAGCCACGGGGCTCAAGTTTCACCATATGAAGGCTGTTGCTAGGCAAGCAACAAAGCAAGGCAAGGCAAGGGGTGAGTCATAAAGTAAATGAGCACATGTGTCATGGCCAGGGAAGAAGTAGAGGCCATATAAATAGCACACAAACCCTAGAACCATGACAATCGACCAGAATTGCAAATCACCGGGTAAGGGTGAAGCAAGAACAAGCACAGTTCATCCAGTTCATAACCAAGAACGAAACCAACACAACCAACTTAGCCACCAGGAATCATGGTGACACGAGAAGATCAACCGTAACTGGAGGTGAAGGGCTGTGAACAGAAATCCCAAGTCTGCATCAACCAAATATTTCACACTAGGAGCTGGAACAAGGTATACCAAGTTCCTGGACAGATCCAATGGATTTGATCCATCACATATGCATGAAATAAGCATGGGAATGAGCAGATGCTCATATGGGTAGATCATCACTTGGTTTTCACCAAGGATTACTGCCAGTCAAAGCTACTAAAAATAGAAAGCATCTAGGTACAGATCTTGTACACAGAAACTAGCACATATGCACAGGTGCACACACTAGCCAGATTAGATGCACAGATAGCACCAGTAGATGGCAAGGATTAGCAGCTAAGACTACACAGTAAATCCTAAGCTATGAACCATCAGTAACCCTAGATTTTCATCAGGCAAGCATATTGGCATTCATATCTAGTATGATTCCCAAATATGCAAGCAAAGGTTGAGTAGCCACAAGATCCAACTAACTAAGTGAGCAACCAATCAGTAGCAAGGCTACTGAGGTCACATCACACTTAGCATCAATTAAAAGGAAGCCAAACCTAGCACATCATTATCCAGGAATGGATTCAGGTTCAATTGCTTGCTAAACACTCATGAATAGCCAAATCATTTGCAAGCAAGTCATTTAAATCATTACTGCATAAGCAATTCATCATAATTTAATTAATACAAGCATGAATTTATCACAGATCCATGCTTAGCACTGACAGTAACATGCTATTAAGCAACACAGTTTAATCACTGCACCATAGCCACTGGAGCAAGTCCAGTAGCTTAAGTAAGCAACAACATAGTGATGCTTGAGCATCAGCATCACAAGGAAATTGAATCACTTAGCCACAGTATTAATCAGTAAGCCATCACTGACATTGAATTGATCAAATGGATCAATTATAGCAAGCCAAGCTACACAGGGAAGTTAGCCAACAAGCAAGGAATGATCCAATGGATCATTGGCTTGCATAGATAGCACTGAAGCAGATCACAGGCACCACTGGCACACACACAAGTGTCACTGATGCATCACAAATACACCTAGACAAGCAAGTATGATATCCCAGTAAGAATAAGCAAGCCACAATCAAGCATAGCATGGCATAGCAAGCTTTTGAGCAAGCACAACAGAGCATGGCAAGTACAGAGCATGCTAGGAGCAGCAGAGAAGCAAGCACAGCATAAATAACAAGCAAATCGACATGTGCCAGTACCAGTAAATGGTAATTGGGCCATAAGCTTGCAGTAGACAGAAGCACAGGAAGATTGCGCAGCAATAGCATGGCTCTGCGTGATCACAGGAACACCAGAGAGCAACAGCGCATGAGGAGGAAGAAGAACAGTAACAAGGGGAGGCGCATAGATATGGATAAGAGGAAGAGGAAGTGCAGCAACTTACTTGCGCCTGGAAGCGGAAGCTAGGGCATGGCGAGGCAGTGCTCGCGCGGCCCTAACAGCTGCAAGTCTAGGGTAGGCGCCGACGTTACGCCGGCGAACCCAAACACGAACCAACATCACCGTAGCAAGCACCTGAGGCGACGGCACGAGTACTGCGAGCAGCACCCGCGCCAGGTCAACCCCAGGAGCGTACCCATCGTCGGCGAGGACGAGCGCTCGCCGGAGTTCGTCGAGGCGATTCTTCCCGAGATCCAGATCGGAGGCGATTCGCCAGGAGAGGAAGAGAAGGGGAAAACTACGCGGACAGATCGATAGATATGCACGCGGCGATTCTAGTTCGGTAGGTGGCTACAGCAGAGGAGCACGGTGATGGCCGGAGCGAGGCGGCGGCCATGGCGGCGACGCCATCGCCAGAGCGTCGCGAGAGGTTAGGGTTAGAGGTGGACGAGAGAGAGAGAGGGCCGAGTGAGTGAGAGAGGGGTGGGCCGTTCGGCGCCACCGAGCCGCTATGGGGCAAGCCTTAGTGGGCTGTCCCATGGGCTTAGGTTATTGGGCTGGGCCCAATAAGGTCCAGGGGGTATTTTAGTCTTTTAACATTTAATAAGAAGCCAAAACTTTACCAAATTTTAATAAATCAAATACAACTCTAAAAATCCATTAAAAATTAGATTAATGAATGAAAAATAAACCTTAACAAGAATAAAATATGAAATGGAATTTATGAAACAAATTCAAAATTATGAATTTTCAGAATTTAAATAATAACTTGGAATTTTAAACTATTATTTCCTTGTATTTAAAAATTCAAGGAAAAATCTCAAATAAGTTCAAATACTTATTTTCAAAACATTTCAAAATGAAATTCTAATATTCCAAGTCATTTCTATTGAAAAGGGTATTTTTCCAAGAAAAATACTATATTCCTTTTATTTCCAAAAACTATAGAGGTAACTCTATAATTTCAAATTATTTTTGGAATGACTAAGGAAATCATCAAGTAAAATAGTTTTACTTTGAATTGTTGTACTTTGTGTGAATTACAATGATTAATACTTTTAAATCAATTGTAAATTACTGTCGAAGACATAAATCTTAAACGCAACCCTAAATTGATATAACTCAGCGGGGTAAAGGGATCCAACATAAACTAATACATCCATGATTGCATTATTTGGATTTTATAACATTGTCCTTACCGGACAATGATGCTTCTTACAGAACCCGAGGTCCAGGTTCCATCAACTGCATTGAACTGCACTATCTCGCAGTCCACAGGCAAGTTCACCCTTGCTCATGTCAACTTGAGTATTTTCTACTACTTTAATGCAAAGCTATATACTTATCATTCCTGCATCGCAAATAAAATGTTACTTTCCAACTATGAATATGACTATGTGGCTGGCAATGGAACCATGGTATGTGTTGATATGGTGGAGGTTCCATTGCAATGGGTTATATCACCCTAGGATTAATCACCAATGCCGTCCAGTGATTCTAGCGCCGTACAAATCGCGTTGACCATGAGATCTATAATGGCTCTGGGGAAGCCAGCCGTATCTTTTCCCTTCTGCACGCCAACGGATTGGTAGAGCCGGCGGGGTGTTGGAGGCACTGCCGTAGGTTGGGATAGCCTTTTAAATCCCCATCCATTAGTGATGATGGCTCTACGATCTATGAGGGATTGTCCGGAGTACACCGTGAGTAAAGCCGTATTATCGGGGGAAGTCTACTGGGGGTGTACGGTTGGACAAAAGGGTGGGTTTGCAGTCGCGAAGAAGGCGGTGTGGGCTTGGATCTTTATACCTGGCCTCACACCAAAGGAAGTGTGAACGGGGGCAAGTCCCTGCGGATGGCAAAAAGGGTGAGATCTCTTGTGGGAAAAGTAACGCACCTCTGCAGAGTGTATCAAATTGTGGCTGTCACTCCTTGTTCCGGGAAGGGAACTGCGAACGCGGCAGGAAAGGAACTCCACGAAGTTCTAGTCAACCTGTGAAGACTGACGGGCATAGTTTTCATAATAAAAGCAACCTTTTGAAGAAATGATTGCAAAACATGCATTGACCTGAGATTTCCTGATCAATGGTCGTAGCTAGTGCATCAAACACCTTTTTACTCTTTTAGAACTTGCTGAGTACCCCTGTACTCACTTTCTTTCGACACCCTTGCTAGACTGTGATCCGGAAGTGGAGGCCATCAACGATGGAGCACCAGAAGGAAGTTACGAGCTGGTCTACGAAGAACCTGATCTTACCGGCGGAGTGGAAGGAGTAGACTATGGGATAGTCTATGGATCAGATGACACGGAGGTGGAGGAGTAGTGACATACCCTAGCATCATAGAGCCGAGCAACGTAGAACTTACCTAAATAAGTTGTTGAGCTCTCTTTATATTTGTTATGAGTTGTAATCATACTTAAGTAGTATCTTAGGGTGTTCTCATAGGACCTGTGAGAATACCAACTTGTTAAGACAATGTTTGTAATAAAGTATGGAGTGTTATGACCTGCAATGTTTCTGTTGTACCACTCTGAGGGATATGGCAAATTGTGAAGAAGTCCCTTCGCAAAGATCATATCAACGACTTGTATACTACAACATGCAGTGGTATGCTGGGTCACCGCATTAGGTGCACTAGTTCGGCGAAGAGATAGTGAGATGCAAGTAATATGGATGAGTATGAGTGGTAATAGCAATCTGAATAAAATATGGCAGCGAGTAAACATGCAACAAAACAGTAAACAAACGCAGATTCGATGCTTGGAAGCAAGGCCTAGGGATCCTGCTTTCACTAGTGGACACTCTCAACAATGATCACATTATAGGACTACTCTACACCCTCTTGTTGGATGATGAACACCACTAATTGTGTAGGATTACACGAACCCTCAATGCCGGAGTTAACAAGCTCCACAATATTCGATATTCATATTTAAATAACCTTAGAGTGCAAGATAGATCAACACAATTACACCGAGAACTAACATAGCATGCACACTGTCATCATCACACTATGAAGGAGGCATAGATCACATCAATACTATCATAGCAATAGTTAACTTCATAATCTACGAGAGATTACAATCATACCCCACGCCAAATACTACACGATGCACACACTATCACCATTACACCGTGCAGGAGGAATAGAGTACTTTAATAACATCACTAGAGTAGCACATAGATGATATTCAACTAGATCACATAAAGAGAGAGATGAACCACATAGCTACAGCGGAGCCCTCAGCCCCGGGGGTGAATTACTCCATCCTCATCATGGAGACAGCGATGGCGGTGAAGATGGCGGTGGAGACGGCGGTGGAGATGACTCCGGGGGCAATTCCCCGTCCCGGCAGGGTGCCGGAACAGAGACTTCTGTCCCCCGAATTGGAGTTTCGCGATGGCGGCGGCTCTGGATGGTTTTCTCTGGTTTCGTCGAACGGGGTCGAGGATTTAGGTCAGGGACGACTAAATAGGCGAAGAGGCGGAGTCGGAGGGGCCACAGGGGGCCCACACACTAGGGGGCGCGCCCCCCCTTGGCCGCGCCGCCCTGTGGGGTGGGGCCCCCCTGGCTCCCCTCTGGCCCTTCTTCGGTGCTCTGGAAGCTTCCGGGAATTCTAAGATCTTCGGTGTTGATTTCGTCCGATTCCGAGAATATTTCCTTACTAGGATTTCTGAAACCAAAAACAACAGAAAACAGCCACTGGCCCTTCGGCATCTCGTCAATAGGTTAGTTCCGGAAAACGCATAAAAACGATATAAAGTGTGCACAAAACATGTAGATATCATCAATAATGTGGCATGGAACATAAGAAATTATCGATACGTCGGAGACGTATCAGATACCTACTCACCTGTGGCGAGATTGACCACCATTCGAGTACTACTGTCATTGGCTGCCTCACACGGTCTTCTCGTTCATCAAATGGACGTTAAGACGGCTTTCCTAAATGGAGAGTTGGACGAGGAAATTTGCATGGAACAGCCTGATGGTTTCGTACTAGAAGGTCAAGAAAGAAAGATGTGTAAATTAAATAAATCTTTGTATGGTCTCAAGCAAGCACCCAAACAATGGCATGAGAAGTTTGAAAGAACTTTGACATCTGTGGGCTTTTTTGTTAATGAAGCCGACAAATGTGTGTACTACCGCCATGGTGGGGGTGAGGGAGTTGTCCTATGCTTGTATGTGGATGACATACTAATTTTTGGGACAAGTCTCAAAGTGATTGAGGAGGTCAAAAGCTTCTTATCTCAGTGCTTCGAGATGAAAGATCTTGGAGAAGCTGATGTTATATTAAACGTCAAGTTATTGAGAGATGAGAATAATGGGATTACACTTGTGCAATCTCATTATGTTGAGAAGGTGTTGAGCAGATTTGTCTATGCTGATTGCAAATCTTCTTTCACACCTTATGATCCTAGTGTCTTGCTTCGAAAGAATGAAAAGGCAACTAAAGATCAATTAAGATACTCTCAAATCATTGGTTCACTCATGTATTTAGCTTGCGCTACGAGGCCTGATATCTCGTTTGTTGTATGCAAACTTAGCCGGTTTGTGGCCAACCCGGGAGATGATCATTGCATGCTCTTGAGAGAGTGATGCGCTATCTAAAGGGAACCATGAGCTATGGAATTCATTATACCGGGTATCCAAGAGGACTTGAAGGGTATAGGATTTCAGATGCTAAGATGAAGGCCACAAGTGGATATGTTTTCACTCTTGGTGGTGGCGTTGTTTCCTGGAAGTCTTGCAAGCAGACCATCTTAACGAGGTCAACTATGGAAGCAGAACTCACATCATTGGATACAGCTACTGTCGAAGCGGAATGGATTCGTGAGCTCTTGATGGACTTGCCTATGGTTGAAAAACCAATACCGGCCATCCTCATGAACTGTGATAATCAAACTGTGATTATTAAAGTGAAAAGTTCTAAGGATAATATGAAAAGTTCCAAACATATCAAGAGGAGACTGAACTCTGTCAGAAAACTGAAGAACTCCGGAGTGATAGCATTGGATTATGTCCAAAGTGCTAAAAATCTGGCAGATCCTTTCACAAAAGGACTATCAAGAAACATGATAGACCTTGCATCGAGGGAGATGGGTTTGAGACCCACTTGAGTTGCCGAGGGGGTAACCCAACCTATGTGATCAAAAATTCCGTGAACTAGGACGTGGGAAAACAAACCGGAGCAACTGAGTTGAGAGAAAATTTAATACTCCCACTCCGCTGCAGATGCAATTCTCTCATAGCTACTGTAAGGTAGGTTGACAATGTCTTAATGTGTTCTGAGCGGCTCTTGATGAGCGAAGACGCTGTCCTACAGGGTGATCTTTGAAGAACACACCTATATGAGTGACACTACTGGTCATAGTGTGGGAGATTTGGGTGAATCTCTAGTAAGCTCATGAAGGGCCGAGAAGTATGACTTATAAGCTCCACCCGAGGGGAAGGCTATGGTAGCCTAGTACCGTGCCGACATTGAGTGAAACTTGCTTCACAAAGACTGACAATTCAAGGCATAGTCCATTGTTCAGTTGTAGTCAAGCGTAACTCCTTGTCTAGGTGGAAGTTCAACTTAACAGTCTCCACTGAAGTGCAGGTATATTAAACAGTGAATGGAACTAATGTGTCATCTGATGTGCATATGAGATCTGGTGGGGGATTGTTGAATGTAGATGGGCTGCAGCCCAATAAGGCAGCCCATGTGATCTACAATTCCTGAAATCTCAAGGCCCATCACGTTGGCAGCTTGGGACAGCCTTGGGGGACAAAATTTAGTCCCACATTGCTAGTTGGGAGAGAGTTGGAGTGGTATATAAGGGCTGCTGTTCTAGTCCTTCCAAGTGAGTGAGATTAGAAGGAGCCCTCGCGCACTCCTCCTCCTCCGCCCGCCCCGCCTCGGCTCGGCTCGTTGCGTTTCGTGTGATGAATAAATTTGGTGGTAGGATATGTAAAAGGCTTTGGCATCATCCCCATCAAGCTCATCGAGACCACCTCTCTTAATAGTGCGGTGTTTCCTATCGACTCAAACATAAATCAAGAGAAATGAAACCAAAAACACCGACACTTCTCTTGTATAGCAAATGAGGGTCTCCAACCACCTTCCATCATCACTTGTGAACTAAAACTTGTTTAGACACTTATATGTAACGTTAGTTTACACTTTAGCTCTGGTGTCATCATTAGCTAAAATAAAGGCTACGGGTAAAATACCCTTACATGCGTGCGCACTTACTACTCTTCAAGCCTTGTGTTTCATCTAGAGTTTCAGTCATCTTTCAATTTTCTTGAAAATTCATCCAGGCATGCTAAATATGTACTATTTTGAACATCCAAGTCAATAGAGTAAGCTCAAAAAGCGGACAGAACTGGATGGTGCCACATTTGTTTTTATATATTTGCGGAAGCTAAAAGAAATGCAAAAACCCTAAAAACAAAAATGGAAGAAAATATTGATGGGAACACATATAGACCGAACACGGTGTGGACACTGAGCGATGCATACATTGGCCGGAACCAAGAGCACCCTTGAATCAACAAAAAAATCAAACATTCAAGCAAACCAACAAAGTTGTTCCCTAATTCTAGGGAGGTGGTCGATTCAATACGGAATAGGAGAAGGTCAAAGCGGTGGAAGCCTCCTCAAATGCATGAAGGGATTACATGGTCGCCAATTTTGGAGAGATCTGACCGACAAGGCCATGTGATGGGAATGTTAGACTCAGACATGCACATCAACCCAAAATGGAAATTCCATATTAGCTGGAAATGGGAATTTCATTTCCGCGTCTATTCCGCCTGAAAACGTTGTTCCGTTTGCGCTATTATTTTTTCTGTTTTGGATAATTATGTTTCCATTTCCATGTTTGCGTCCTGTTTCCGGTTTTCCGCGGAAAAGTAAAAAACCTTTCCGCTCCACCTTCGTCTCTACTTATGGATGTTTTCTTCTTCTTTGGAACAGTGTAGTCTTGGAATTGGTAATGAAAGGATACGCGTTATTGCATGATCTGATGCCAAAGAATACAAGCTCAAATAGCTGGACCGAGGTGCATACACCAACGGATGTGCTTA
The DNA here is from genome assembly GCF_019359855.2 of Lolium perenne. Taxonomy (NCBI): domain Eukaryota; kingdom Viridiplantae; phylum Streptophyta; class Magnoliopsida; order Poales; family Poaceae; genus Lolium; species Lolium perenne. The sequence continues at coordinate 355,791,577 of NC_067247.2, read as the reverse complement.
CCTAGAAGTAACCCTGTTTTTGTTTGTCTCGTTAGGCACCCATCAATCGTGCTAGCTGGAATCAGGAAACTCGATATGTCGTTGTCGTATGGCAGCGAGACGATGGTTCCATCGCCAAAATCATTACAGAGAAATTGTCAAGGCGTTCAGCTTGTTGGCTGTCATGTAGTCGCCGTGTTCATATTTTCTACCATTACATATTACGACGCGGCTTCTGAGCAACCAACAGTTGACATGTTCTTGCCGGATCGAGCGAAAGCGACCAGTAAATAAGCGTGTTCGATGGTTGTGTCATGGTGGTCTCCGGCCGAGTTAATCTTAAGCACGTAGTGCATACAGGCAGACGCGTGTTGGAGACGATGAAAAGGGATCAGAAAACAGAAGCCGCGAAGAATGTTCAGAGCTCAGAAGGACGTGCGTGCCAGCAACACAGCTGCAGTGCAATGGGATTTGGGGATCAAGCGAGTTTGTAATCCTCTATGTTTCATACCCAACAGCACTGTCGTAACTTGTAACATATATTTGATTCATCAGTATGCACATTAGCATGAGAGGAATAGGAAAAAAAATGAAAGAATTATAAAAGAGAAAAAAAATATTATGATCAATCAATCAGACGCGCCGACCGAATTAGGATCAGGGTCAGAGTCGATCAAGCTTCCTGGGAGTAGAAGTCGATGATCTCCTTGAGGTCGGGCTGGAGGAGGGAAACAGCTGAGCGGTCGTGGCAGCGGGCGAGCCAGAGTATGTGCTCGAAGAGGATGGCGTCGACATCCACGAACAGGGACTTGCCCCGCCGCTCCTCCTTCCTCGCCGCCGTCTCCAGGAGCACCCGGAACGGGTAGGTGTCGAGCACCAGCTGGTCCACGGCGAACACCCGCCGGTCCTTCCCGACGACCACCGTGACCGTCGCCGGGGGCGGGCCGGCCTCGTCGTCGATGGCGTGGTACCCGAGGCGGGAGGCAGAAGCGGTGGACGGCCACCGGAGGAAGACGCAGCAGCCAGCCATGGATTCAATGGCGGAGTCGACGGAGAGAGTCCTTCGCTCGGCGCTCTGTTTCTTGGGCTGCTCTGCTTCTTTGGAAGTGTTGGGTGTGGGGGGTGGCTTCGATGGAGAAGGGCTGCGAACTTGTTTATACGAGGCGGGATGGTGGGCGGGTTGAGCCGTTGGAGCCATTTTGCAAAATAGGACCTGCATGTATCAAAATCATTCCCATGCCTAAGCTTGAGGTTTTTATTCACAAGTGTGATCCTTTGAGACTTTGAGCAAACATTTAACGCCATTTTCCTTAATTTAGCGAGCATAAATGACTGTGGTTAGGTTTTGAGCAGTAAAGCATGGTAAATGTACACATCTAAACAAAGGTTGACCAAGTTTTGATCTCCAATTCGCGGGTTTAAGCTTGATGTTAATACATATAGGTGCTAGAAGAACTAAGCAAGATTTCTTTACTTATCTGCGACGGAAAATAAAAAAAATAGGCTGTTTTGCAGCTGGCGACATAGTGTTTTAAAATGTTGTTGGGACTATGAAAAAAATCAATTGAGGTACTTTCTAGGTGATGATTGTGAGTGATAGAAACCATGGAAAATATACCATTTACTACTTTTTTGCGGGGCTTTACTAGCTCGCCACACAGTAGTAAGGAGAACTACTTGTAACAAAAATAAGTGAAGGCAAACATCTCATGTGCTCTTCATGTCCTATCCAATGAGTCGCATTTCTCAAATAGCTAATATAATCGCATGCATGTAGAATTAATAAAACATCTGTAAATTAAATTTGAAATGTGTGATGAGATAATGACATCTAATACCATAGAGAAAATATTCTCATGTTGCGCAATGAAATACTCACATCTTTGTCAGGAAAACTCGTTTTGTCCATCTTTCGACTCATAGTAAAGAAGTGGCGAGGGGAGAAATAGTTGTTCTAAAGCATCACTGTCCAAATTATACAAAGAAAGGGGACCTTAGTGCAAAGTAGCTCTAGCTAGCTGCATCTCGGTGTAGCCGTTGGACCTGGCCAGGCCCACACGGGACAGGACATGATGGAAAGAGACAGGCCGCGTCCTGGACCCGCTCTCTCTGCCTGCCACTCATCCAGGTTTCCTTCTTTCCTCTTTTTTTCTCTCGTCTCTCTATAGATTTCTTCTCTGACTTGGCTGTCGAGAGCTCACCCTAGCCCATCACGTCACCGAGACGTGTAGACTGTAGAGACACGCGGTACAATCTGCAGCACAATACACAAGCAAGGGGTCGGATAGGAAATTGTGGACGCGGACACGGGCAGGCTGTGTGCACGAAGAAGCCGAGCGGTCGACTATTGAGACGCAGTACGTCTTGACTCCTGCGTTGCAACGCCAATCGCGCGCGCACAACCGGTGGGCGGTGGCACGGCCGAGGAAAGTCTCCAACTCCGACGGCAAAACGTTCGTTCCACTTCCACTTGACACGACGTTTGTACAGTATGCCTGAAACAGATGCCGCGAGGTTGGCACGGCCGGCTGTCGTCGGGTTGGGGAGCGATCCCCAAGACGTGAGAGCGTGTCCATATGATTAGGGCATCTCCAGCGGCGCGACGCATTTCGGACGTCCGAAATGTCCGTTTGCGTCGGTCCGCGGACGCGTTGTGGCTCAGGGCGACCGTTTGCGTCGGGGGTAGCTCCAGCGGTGCGGACGCATATTTTATCCGGGGACAGCGTCAAGGTCGCTAATGGTGTTTTACGTCCCGTCGAGGACTGCCGCCGGCGATTAATCGCATTCGCGCGACGACGATCGTTCCGCGCGCGCCCAATACATTCGCAAGTTTCGCCGGCGTTTGACGCGCGCGAGAACGCCTGTGGCGCTCAACGCCTTTTCCCGCCCCGCCGTGGCTATATACGGTGGACACCGCCGGGTGCGACGGGCACACCTCACACTACCATCCATCCATGGCAGACCACATGAGTTGGGAGCAAGTTGTTGACATTTGCCGCCAGCTCCACCCGGAGGAGGAGGAGGACGAGGTAGCTGCCGCCGGCGTTGAGGCCAAGCAGCTGGACCTGGAGGTCGCGGAGGCGGAGGCGGAGGTCGCGGAGGCGGAGGCGGCGGAGGCGGCAGAGCGCGCGGAAGGGCGCCTCGCGGCGAACAGGGCGGAGATCGCCAACGCCATGGCCGAGCTCGCCGACGCCAGGTGACATAGGCATCCCAAATGGGCCTGCCGAAGATAGTACCCGGGATTTACTGAAGGCCCAATACCCGAAGAATAAGAAGATTCGGGAGCCCAAGATATATTAAGGAAAGTTAGAGTTGTAATAGGAAGTGTTATTTGTAATCTGGCGGGGTGAGTTAGAAACCGTCCCGGACTCTGTAACTTGTACAAAACGAAGCCCTCGGCTCCGCCTCCTATATAAAGGGGGAGTCGAGGGACGAAGAGATAATCGAATCATGGTTACAAACCCTAGTTTTCATAATCGTCGAGTACTTTTAAATTTGAAACCTTCGAGATCTACTTGCACTCTACTTCTAACTAAACCCTAGCCTACAATCCATAGGCATTGACAAGTTGATACCTTGTCAATTGGCGCCGTCTGTGGGAACTAGAGGCATAAGGATCTGATCTCGATGGCACGTTCAAGATCTTCGACATCGTCAACCGCGAGCAACATAATGGATCGAGGTAAACAGATCGCTGCTGGTCCTGTCGATTTTGTTCCTCACCCACCCTCCCGTTTGGATGCATATGCGTATCTGGTGGAGCCCATGGAGATGACGTTCGGAAGGTTTCACTTTCGCGTCGAGAAGGAAGGATCGTATCGTGTCGAAATTCCGATTTCGTCGGGATCGTCGGCGGTCGATTCCGATTTTTCAAGCTATACATCGTCAACCGAGTCAGACGAAGAAGAAACTTCGTCGACACGCTACGTCAGCACCAGAGCAAGAGAGAAACTCGCCAAGATCTTCAACGACATGTCGTTTGAGTCATCTGCGGACTCATATATAAGCGATGGCTCAAGCGATGTCGACAGTTACGACTTCATCGACAAATCTATCACAGTGGGCAAGGTCTTCATCAATCTCAACGATGATGTCACCAAACCCAACATAGATCTGAGTACAAAGTATCATCAGATTTATGCCATTGAAGATCAGAGGAAACATACGAGGCTTTCGACGATGCGGGAAATCCATACGTCGATCCCTCCAATCTGCGACAAGGCCTGGGCAATAAATACGTCGGGGCGCAGCCGCTAGACCGAGTTCAGCTTTCGCAAGCAGGGTGGGACAGAGCCACGAGTGCTATGAACAGTTCGAGAACCAATGGCCACCACAGCCACACCGGAGGAATTGCAAGCATATCAATATAGACTCGCACGAGCAGACAAGAGAATTGGAAAAGCAGACGGTGAGTTAAACGAAGAAAGGAAGCAGCTTCGCATCTAGCAGGAGGAGGGCAGATCTAAGTCGACAATCTAGAACTTCGGGTGATAGCCACAGAGAGGCGCGGCACAGAGCAAGATCAAGATTGCAACATATACCCGAAGCAGAAAGAGAGCACTTGGTCCAAAACCTCGACATGTCCTTCATGTCGATAGACACAAGAGGAAACATCATCCCTAAGACACCAGAGGCTGGGTATATGGCGACACATGCTGTTATCCTCGCATCTAAACCACCTCCAGGTGATCCAAGGGAGACACTATACAATATGGCGGTAGCAGGAGTTGGAGCTATGGGGACAGCGTTTGTATCAACGCCTCCCGAAGGAGCGGCAAGGCAAAATAGTCCACGACCCGCAGCAGCAACAGCGGCAGACTCGAAGGACCAAGTGGAGCAAGAGACACGACGGCACAAGCAAGGGTTGACGAGAGCGCGGCAAAGCGAGATGGGATCATCGGCAATCTCCGGAGCTTAATGACGAAGATATGTGCGGCTTGCCATGCTTCACGAGGAGAGTCCGAAAAACTCGAGTCCCATCGGGATTCAAGTTGCAGACAACTTCAAGAAGTTCGACGGCCTTCAAGATCCGAGAGGATTGGCTAGTTGATTATCTCGAGACGGTGAAGCTCACGGGAGGAACCAGGGCAACAGCTATGCAAAGCATCCAGGTGCATTTGAGTGGAGCCGCACGATCTTGGATAAAGAAACTCACTCCGGGATCTATCGGCAATTTGGGAAAGTTTCGAGGATGTGTTCGTCAAGAACTTCGGATCCACGTGCAAAAAACCTGCGTCGTTAGAGGAGTTGAGAGCGTGTCGACAAAGCCAGATGAGCCAATGAGAAAGTACATCCAAAGGTGGAATATCATCAAAAACTCGACGAAAATATATCGACGAGAGAGCAATAGATGCGTTTGTCGCGAGGAATCGAGCGTGGAGATTTTGTCGAGGACTTAGGAAGGACCAATCCAAAGACGATGTCTGCGTTAATGGAGATAGCAAACAGATGGGTAGATGGAGAAGATGCTGTCCACAACAAACGGCACAGTCGCCGAGAGGAGGACCGTAGTCGAAATTATCAACCAAGGCGACGATTTCCTCGGCGGTACCCGAACTATGACGCTTGGAGCAAATTTCGGCAGGTTTCGGGCAAACACGGGAGGAAGCAACGAGAGATGATTATCGAGAGAAGCGGTGAACATCGAGGCGATAACGGGGATGATTCTCGCAACAACGAGGCAAAATAGCGGGCCTAGGTTCCCAAGGCCTTTCGTGTCCCTGAAGAGATGATGAATGGGCCGTGTCAAATGCACTTTTTCCTCGACGACAACGGTAAAAGACGGTCAGGGCACTGCGAAGAAGACTGTCGAAATTTTCAGGCAATGCTAAGATATGCGAGAGAACGCTAACGCGCGGGCAACACGAGAGAAATCCTCGAGAACCCGAAGCGAGATTCACTTGCCGCCTCCTCCCGCGATTACGAGACGACAATCGGCATCGGCTCAGAATAGCGGCAGCACCTCCGGCACCACCTTATGTTGATCCTAACTCCAACGGAGCGGTGTCAATGATTCGAGAAGGGAAGGCCGTCCAATAGAGCTCGAAAGTAATCTCACGACGGTGTTTATGGCGAGAAAAAATGCCTCCACCAACGGTTGAGTATCTTAATTGGTCGGGACAAGATATTGGCTTCACAATAGCAGATCATCCGCGACAAGTCCCTCGACCAGGCGATCGGCACTTATTCGCCCGGCGATTATCGCGAGGATTTGATGTCTCTCGAGTGTTCATAGACGGCGGCAGCAGCCTCAACCTTATGTATGCAGATACATTGAGGAAGATGAACATATCCTTAGCAAACTTGAAGCCAACAGACACAAGGTTCCACGGCATCACACCGGAGAAACCAAGTTATCCATTGGGGAAGATCAATCTCGACGTTCAGTTTGGGACCCGAGAAAATTATAGAATCGAGAGGCTGGAATTTGAAGTCGTAGATTTTCCGTCGCAGTACCACGCTTTGTTGGGACGACCAGCATATGCCAGATTTATGGCGGTGCCACACTATACATACCTGTTGTGGAGATTGCCTGGACCAAAGGGACCAATCACAGTTAAAGGAAGCTTTGCCTTAGCCGATAAATGCGACAAGGATTTTCATCGGCTATCAGAAACTTTCGGGATGCAAGCTGAGTATTTGGCGTCAAAAAGCATGACCGATTACGACGTCTTGCCCGGACGTTGGAAGGCCAAATAAGGAATCAACTTTCAATACCGAGAAAAATTCTAAGGAGGTGCAGATTCATCCGACAGACCCGAAAAAAACGACATCTATCGCAAACGACATGGATATCGCATAGGAAAGCGCGCTCGTCAAGTTCCTCCGTGAGAACTGGAAAATCTTCGCATGGTGTCCAGCTGACATGCCAGGAGTACCCAGGGAACTTGCCGAGCACCACCTAAACTTGGATCCATTAGCGAGACCAATCAAACAACCTTTGCGACGTTTTTCGGAACCAAACCGCAAAGCTATGCTATCAGAAGTAAATCGACTTAAAGAAGCTGGTTTTATCAAAGAGATATCTACAGAAGCCACATGGGTAGCTAACCCAGTGATGGTGCCGAAGAAACACACGACAGTCCTTCGCATGTGCGTCGACTTTACGTGTCTCAATAAACATTGTCCAAAGGATCACTTTCCCCTCCCGAGGATCGATCAAATTATCGACTCCACGGCTGGATGTGAACGTCTTTCCTTCCTGGACGCGTATTCTGGTTATAACCAGATCAGATTGAAAGAAGAAGACGAGGCCAAAACAGCGTTCATAACACCTTACGGCGTGTTTTGTTACAGAACAATGCCTTTCGGTTTAAAAAAAGCGGGAGCAACATATCAGAGGATGATGCAGAAGTGTTTGGCGACACAGATCGGGAAAAAAGTACAAGTATACATCGACGATGTCGTCATAACGTCAAAAGAGGGGGCAACACTGATCGAGGATCTCAAGGAAACCTTCGAAAACCTCAACAAATTCTGCCTCAAGCTGAACCCGACGAAGTGTTCCTTTGGCGTCCCGAGCGGAGAGAACTTCTGGGATTTCTAGTCTCAGCAAGAGGGATTGAAGCAAATCCCGACAAAATACAAGCTATCATAACAATGAGGAAGCCAACAAAGTTGAAAGAAATACAATGACTAAGCGGGCGAGTCGCGACTTTGAGCAGATTCGTCGCCAGGTTGGGAGAAAAAGCGTTACCATTTTACGCTCTAATAAAGCAAGGAGATAAATTCCAGTGGAACGAAGAGGCCGACAGAGCTTTCAAGGATTTAAAGCGCACAATCTCGACACCACCAATCCTGGTGGCGCCGAAGGAAAAGGAACCTCTCCTGCTGTATATTGCAGCCACGCCCCAAGTGGTGAGCACGGTGCTAGTTGTCGAAAGAGAAGAAGAAGGAAAACTCCACGGAGTACAGAGGCCAGTATACTTCGTCAGCGAAGTTTTATCGCCATCAAAACAAAGGTACCCTCAGTACCAAAAGCTAGCATATGGAGTGCTCACAACAGCACGAAAATTGCGCCACTATTTTTCGGCACATCCGATCATAGTGGTCAATGAAGCTCCCTTGTCAAATATATTAAACAATCCAGAAGCCACGGGTCGTGTCTCCCTTTGGGGAATAGAACTTTCCCCTCGGGACATCACGTATGAAAAAAGAAAAGCAATCAAGTCGCAAGTTTTGCCGGACTTCATCGCAGAGTGGATGGAGTTGCAAAACACAGGACCTCCAGACTTGTCGAGAACCTGGACCATGAACTTTGATGGGTCCAAAAGACTAGAAGGAGCTGGCGCAGGAGTAGTACTCATATCACCTGAAGGCGACAAGTTGAAGTACATCCTTCGGATGACGTTCCCTAACGCATCTAACAATGAAGCAGAATATGAAGCTCTCATACACGGGATGAAGATGGCGAAAGCTTGCGGTGCAACTCGATTAAAAATCTTTGGCGACTCACAATTGGTAGCTCAGCAAGTCATGAACCAATGTGACGCAGTCAATGATAGCATGATGGCATACAAGGAGGTGTACAACGAGCTCGAAAAGTTGTTTGATGGATGCGAAGTAAATCATATTAGCAGATTGAGCAACGACGAAGCCGACGTTCTTGCAAACATCGGGTCGCAATGCCTTGCAGTTCCGCCAGGTGTATTTTGGGAAGAGATAACAGAGAGATCTACAAAATCAACAAAATCAAAAAAGAAGGAGAAGAAATCCTCGGGGGCTACCAAGGAAGAGCAAGAGGAAGAAGAAGATCAGGACCTGGTCATGGTGATACAGATACCATGGATGCAGACGTACATATCATACATCCTCAGGAAAGAAATACCCGATGATCCAGTTGAGGCAAGGCGAGTAATTCGACGCTCCAAAGCTTTCACGGTGGTCAAAGGAGAATTGTACAAGCGAAGTATTTCAGGCGTCCTGCAAAGGTGTGTCACACCCGAAGAAGGAAGAATAATTCTGAAGGATGTACACGAAGGAATATGTGGCCACCACGCAAGTAGTCGAGCTATTGCAGCCAAGGTTTTTCGGGTAGGATTCTACTGGTTGACAGCAATCGAGGACGCCAAGGAAATAGTAAGAACTTGTGACGCGTGTCAAAGGTTTGCCGCAAAACCTCACTCTCCAGCAGAATTAACACCAATACCATTGTCATGGCCCTTTGCCCAATGGGGACTTGATATGGTGGGCAAGTTACACAAATCCTGGCCAGGAGGAAAAGAGTACATGCTAGTAGCTGTCGACAAATTTACAAAGTGGATAGAAGCAAAGCCGATAAATTCACCAGACGGAGCATCTGCAGTAAAATTCATAAAAGGCCTCGTTTTCAGATTTGGAGTGCCCCATAGCATCGTCACAGACAATGGCAGCAACTTCACATCCCACGAATTCAAAGATTATTGCGAAGAAGTGGGTATCAAATTACACTTTGCGTCGATTCGCACATGAGACCAACGGACAAGTCGAGAAAGCTAATGGAATCATCTGCAATGGCATTAAGAAACGCTTATTAGCGCCACTGGAAAAAGCTCGACACACCTGGCCAGAGGAGCTGCCCAGTGTATTATGGAGCATACGAACAACACCAAACACAGCAACACAGGAAACTCCGTTCTTCTTGGTCCATGGAGCAGAAGCAGTATTACCAATCGAGATAGAGCACAACTCTCCACGAGTCGTCGAATATGATGAAGAGGTGTCGAGAAAAGCGCTAGAAGATGACGTCGATGCACTTGATGAAGCTAGAGATGAAGTACTGTCTCGGGTAACCAAATACCAACAGGACTTGAAGAATTATCACAGTCGACGTTTGCGGCCAAGATCTTTTCAGGTGGGAGACCTAGTTCTTCGGCTCACGCAAAAAAGTCATGAAAAACTCGAGTCACCATGGCTAGGCCCTTACATTGTCACGGAAGTAATCGGAGGAGGAGCATACAGGATAAAGGACAAGAAGACAGGGGTGGAGGAGCAAAACCCTTGGAACGTGGCGCAACTCAGGCGGTTCTATGCCTAGAGTTGAAATATAGTCCTTGTAAAACTTCAATGTCTTGAAAACGCCCGCGAGTTTTCAGACGCACTCTTTTCCTTTTTCGGGGCACCGAGTGGGGCCGGGAAAGGTTTTTAATGAGGCGGGCTCGCGGTGCTGCAATATAATAAAGATAGTGTCAATATAACTTTTCTTTATCGACATGCTCAAAGTCTCTGACCCGACGAATTTCAATATAGTTCATCGAAAAAGAAAAGCCTTGCCTTGGTATTAAAATACCTCGTGAGTCAATAAAAATACAAAATAGTACTCAATAAAGAAGCTCGGGGGCTGATATTCGCCATAAATACATATTAAATAAATGCCTTGGTTCAAAACCTCGCAATATACAAATACAGTAAATAGCCACTGAAACACTCGGGGGCTATACAAATATAGAAATATAATGGTTGCTTCACAATATAATCACAATCATGGGTTACAAAGAAGAGTTATCTACAAAAGGAAAATAATTAGTCATGATTCAGTATGTCATCAAGGGTAATTCTGTTTTCTTCGGGAAGCGGCCAAGAAAATCAGCATAATGACCATCGGCAAAAAGTCGGCATCCATCCGAAGAAGGTCTTCAATCATTTCTTCGGCTATAGGCGAAACCTTCGTGTTAATTCGGTCGACACCAACTCTTCGGCGCTTTACCTTCTGATGAACTTTCGCAACAACTTGGGTCAGGTCAAGATTTGAGTGGCAGATCTGAAGCATGATAAGAGCAAATCTGGCGCCAGCTACCAGCTGAGCTTTGACAAAATCATGGATCCTGTGGGCATCCTTGAATTTCTCCATTAATTCGGGAAGAGTTTTTGGTTGAACATTCCGAGGAAACATGGAGTTATAAACCATAGACAAGGTCTTGGTACAGAAGTCAAGGAAGTCGCGAGTTTGAGAGGCGCGATCCTGAAATCTGACAATCTGGCGGGTCCTCTCTGGGGTAGCCCAAAACAGAGAACCATGATCAAGGGAAAGGTTAACAAGGAGGTTCGTCCTAGTATTTACCCTCTCTTCTTCGGCAACAGCATCAGTAAAGGAACCTATTAAAACAACGGAGCAGAAAAATTTTAAGAGACGTAGCATGAAGACGGAAGATATTGAGGATGAAACAAGCATACCCGACATATCCGCACTGGCTTCATTCATCAACTCGAGCATGAAATTTTCTCGAGTAGTCGCCTTTTCAGCCTCGGAAGCAGCGATTTCCTTAGCAGCCACGGCCTCGCGAGCTTGCTGAAGTGCAATTTTTTCGACGGATGACTTACGAGATTTTTCCATCATCACAAGTGTTTGCTTCTTTGCATACTGAAGTTGCTGCCGAAGTTCATCCAATTCTCGCGGCAAGGAATCTTCGACAGGTGTAGCATCAGCAAGAGTTCTCTTTGAGCGAGAAGAAGAAGGCGAAACATTGAAAGGAGTGGAAGATGGAGTGTAGTTATCAAATACCAACTGAAATTTAAAAGACAACATCAATCAACAAGCAAAAGATAGAGTTTTCATTAATCTTTCGGAATAATTACAAAGGCTTTACAGTAGAGCTAACGAAGTACGTGTCGCCAAATAACTACTTTGGCGACAAGAGCAAAAGAAACAGAGAAAGAAAAACAAAGAGGCATGCAACTAGACCTCCGGCCTTGATGAGCTAGGAGTCGAAGCTGGTTTGATCCCGAGATATGCCAAGATTTTCTTCGTGTTGGGCTTGGCTGCCTTGATCAGTGACCTCCATCTCGATTGCTCTATTTGATCGGTGTCGCCAACTTTCGTCCAATCAACAGTCTGTTGGCTGTCGGCAACCAGGGCAACAGTGCTTTCGACAGCAATCTTCATGTTTTCTTGACGCATCTTCAATCCAAGGTCTTCTGATGAATTGAAGCTCTTGGCAAGGGTAAGAAAAGTGGGGGGCTCCTCTTTCTTCGGGAAGAAGTAGGGGAACAACGCCGACAATCCTGCATTAGCATTTGCCACGCCTTCACGAATTTCGGACCCATGAAGCTCTAGATAAGAAAGTGCATCAAGGAGAGGGTCATTGACGGGATTCTCCAGATCAAAATCTTGGTTTGTTTGGTCTGCCACAGGAAACAAAACATTGGTCAACAACAAGAAACAGCGGTTCTCATAAAAATAGACGGAATCAATGGTATTACTGTGCGTGCGTCGACTTTGTGATTTCAGGCGCTTGAGGATCCCTTGTTCACGAGCACCTTGTGCAGCTATATGCTCGGTTAAAGCAGATTCAGCATCCTCAAGTTTTTTCTGCAGTTCCTCGACACTAGCAGCTTTTGCTTTGGCTTCATCAGCCTCGGCTTTAGCTTCGCTAGCAACAAGTTCGGCTTTCTTACGAGCCGCCTCACTTTGCTCAAGTTTTTGAGCAAGTGCGTCGGCACGTTTGTTGGCCTCTGCAAGTTTCTCTGTCGAGATAAAAAATAAAAAGAAGAAAGATCAAAAATCGCGACAAACAACAGGAGCAAAAAGTCAAGAAAAAACGGCAAGTATAAAAATTGTTACCTTCGGTTCTGCTCACATACTCACGGTACCCAATGAATTGGGATCCGATGCGGAGAAGCTCTTTGATCATGGGCTGTCAAAGAAGAACACAGTAAGAGAAACATCGGCATGAAAAAAAGAGTGAAGGCGTGAAAAAGCAAAATAGAGGAAATATAGATATCGACAAACTTACATCGTCTAAGAGCAGAGTCGAAGAGCTGCCCAATTGAGGGGCAGGTTCAACAATCGTTTCAATCCTTGTCCTTTTTGGTGAAGGAGCAAGGGGGCTTCTTTGGCGGAGTTGTGGTGACGACGTTTCGTTGAGGAGGCGAGGATTCTTCTCCTTCAACTAGCGTGTCTGAGGCAAGTACAGTATGTGACGTGCTTGTCCGAGGAGCCACGTCAACAGTTGGTATTTCTTCCTCGTCATCACTGTTGATTAAACATCGACAGTATAAAAAGCAAGACAAGATAAACATTTCGAGTACAGAAGTAAGGAGAAATAAAAATGACTTACGAGCTGACGAGGGATTCAATATAAGGATCATAAGCTGCCTTCGGATGAGAAGGAACAACTTTTCGGCTTTAGAAGTACCGAGAACCCTCGGCGTCATTCCTTTTCCTTTTGTTCCTTGGGGAAACAGCAGGAGGAAGGGATTGCGTCGACTTCAAGGCGTCGATTCAACTTCTTTTTCATGGGAAGCCGCAGATTTGTGAGAACTGCGACTTCACTTTCGGAAGAGAAGAACCTTGGTTGTCTTCGGCAACGATAGCACTGTTCTTCGACTTCTCCATCCTCGGGAAGAGGAGGAACGGACGCCATGGTAGGATGGTTCGACAGGAAAATAGCGACAACAGAAAAATTAATGAGATGCAGAGAAAGTTCGGAACAAGATAAAAATTCGAGAAGACAAAATACCTCAGGGAGAGGATTGGCGGAGCTGTATGGTTCCACGCGGCAGGAGGAGGGAATAGGATCCTTCTTGGCCAAGCGGGAAATTCTTCGAATCAGCTTCTCCAAGTCCTTTGCGTAAAGATCACCTTGGAGAGTCTATTGGCGTCGTTTTCACCAGAATACGTCCAAAGGGGATTTTTGCGAGCACTGAAGAGGCTGCACTCTAATCCTCGGGAAGTAGGCGGTGATTTGAACACCAGACAGTTCTTTGCCTCGAGTATTTTGAAGGCTGATGAATACGAGACATAAGTGCTTCGTCGCCTTTTCTCTTCTTCGGAAGCTTCAAGATCCCGGGAGCGGCGGCGCTGAATTTTGGCACTTCCGTCGAAAGGGCCTCGGTTGTGGTCCACAGTGTTGGCACTTTCTTCGTGTATGTAGAGCCACCTTTTGCGCCACCCTTGGACAGAATCAGGAAATTTGACGTCGAAGTAATCAACGTCAGTTCGGACACAGATAACAACGCCGCCTATGTTATAAGTGGCGTTGTGGGAGCCATTGCGGCGGAGGCAGAAAATGCGTTTCCACGAGCCCGATTAGGAGGGATTCCAAGGAAGCATTCGCACAGCGTGATAAAAATGGAAATATGGAGGATGGAATTGGGGGTCAAGCGGTGCAGCTGAATCCCATAAACAAAAAGAAGGCCGCGGAGGAAATCGTGAATTGGGGCGAAAGGCCGCGGATGAGGTGATCAACGAAACTAACCCGGTACTCCATTGGAGGGTTTGGGTAGCTTTCTTCGGGAAAGCGGATGGCGTCCTCTTTCTTCATCGGGCCAAGCCTCTTCAGCGTGTTGATGTCTTGGTTGGAGATTTTAGATCTCTCCCACTCAAGGTCTTCGAGCGGCCATCTTGGACTGCGAGTCTTTGTGGCGAGTGAGTCGCGTGCGCGGTGGCATCAATGGCCTTTGGAAAAGCAATGTTCGTGCGGAAGATCAAAGAGAGTTGGGCGCGGGGAAGTTTTGGAAAGAGGAACAGGATGTGCGGCGCAAGCGAAGGAGTGAACGGAGGTTGAAGAAAGGTTTATATAAGAATCGGGCGAAGCAATGCACCGTTGGATGAAGAAATCGTGTGGTGAAAAAAGATCTTCTAGATAAAAGGGTAAAAAGGTATTTTTACTGAGATAGGCGTTACCGTACGTGTGCCAGGAAAAGCGGAGGACGTGTGTCCCCCACTTGCACGACGTGTCAACATGGTGGAAACAATGGACCCACAAGGCAGAAAAATCACGACTATTAACAGAGATGAAGTAAATTTGATTAAGGGAAACATGCCGATAAGAAAAATAAAAGAAGATTGGCGACAGGAGAGATTATCAAATACTTCGGGAGCCTTTGATCAAATACAAGTTTTTGCCCAAATGCTCGGGGGCTACTTCGACAAAAAGTAAAATTTCGAGTATGGCAGTATGGAAATTGCGGGAGCCTACAACCAAGCACAAGTCCTTGGCTGTAGCCTCGGGGGCTACTCCCATCGGGAGCGCTGTTCGCGCACCCGAGAGATGAAAAAAAAGATCATATTGGGAAATAATGACAATATAGCGACAAGGTGGACGAAAATGTTGAGCCTACAACCAAGCACAAGTTCTTGGCTGTAGCCTCGGGGGCTACTCCCATCGGGAACGCTGTTCGCGTGCCCGATGAAATTAAAAAAAACAAGAAAAGATAGAAAAGCAAGAGAGTATATTTCGAGTTATAATTAACTCTACATATACTCCCATCGGGAGAGCAATATAAGTCATATTTGACTCGATAAAATGTGCCATTCCAACAGCCGGAAAAGCACTCGACAATATATTCTCAGAACGCCGAAGTTGCGATCAATTTCTGAATGCCGCAAATTTGCGAAGGTAAGACCCCAGATCCGTTCTGCTGGGCGTGGCATCGCCGATGACTGCGCTCTGCTACTTTTATCCGTATCAACAGATACGAAGAAAAATCCTAACGGACGCGTTAGGTACTCGATAAATTTGACCAGGACTCGACGAATGGTAAGACCTTAAGCGGCACCTGTCGAAGTTTACACCAGTATCCCGAGATCATGTCCAGGGACGTGATCTCGAAGTAGGTTTTTGCGGATTGCCACTAGAGCAGTTAACTAGTACCTGATCCGTCAGATGAACTAGCCCCAACTACCAGTATCCCTGTACAATATAGAATTTTATGTGAAGAAATATAAAAAAAGTTAAAGCTCTCGAATAAAAATAAACAGTGGAGATTTTCCCTGACTCTACGATTCAAGCAAAATCTCGGGGGCTACTGACATAGGCATCCCAAATGGGCCTGCCGAAGATAGTACCCGGGATTTACTGAAGGCCCAATACCCGAAGAATAAGAAGATTCGGGAGCCCAAGATATATTAAGGAAAGTTAGAGTTGTAATAGGAAGTGTTATTTGTAATCTGGCGGGGTGAGTTAGAAACCGTCCCGGACTCTGTAACTTGTACAAAACGAAGCCCTCGGCTCCACCTCCTATATAAAGGGGGAGTCGAGGGACGAAGAGATAATCGAATCATGGTTACAAACCCTAGTTTCATAATCGTCGAGTACTTTTCGGCTGAAACCTTCGAGATCTACTTGCCCTCTACTTCTAACTAAACCCTAGCCTACAATCCATAGGCATTGACAAGTTGATACCTTGTCACCAGGGCCGAGCTCGCGGAGGCGCGGGCGGCCCTCGCGGCCCCTCCGGCCGACGCCGTCATCCACGACATCGCGGACGACGACCCCCCCGTGCGCAGGCGCTTCGAGTGCGCCGGTGACCAGCGGGTTCTGCTCGCGTCCTTCGAGTCCCTGGCAGGGGACGCCCAGCGCCTCCAGGCTTTGGTGGCGCAGGAGGAAGCCGCCAGCTATGCGACGGCCATGGCTAGGGGGTTAATGTGCTCCGACCTGGACTCGCTCCAGCGTAGGGGTCGTTCTCCCGCGCGGGTCGAGCAGGAGAACCGGGAGCTGGAGGTCGCCATCGCCGCCAGGGACGAAGCTGTGGCGGCGGCGGCTAGGGGACAGGCCCGTCGCCGATGTGGCGGCGATCCAGGCGGCGGTCCAGCGGAGGGAGGAGCGGGCGGCGGCGGCGGAGGAGGCCCGGGCGGCGGCGGTCCAGCGGCGCGAAGGAGGAGGTCCGTGCGCGGCGCGCGGAGTGCAAGAAGCGCTCCCGCTGACGATGGCGCCGGCCCATCCGGCGGCTTGATAGTAGGGCGCGCATTGCGAGTAACCGAGGCCGGTGTAGGCAGCGACGGCGAGCATGTACGGCCGTTGTAGTTTTAGGTTAACTCGACTAACCATCTCTATAAAGATGGTCCTTTGGCCAATCAATAGTAATGAAAAAATATTTTGCTTATCTAGTCACTGGCCGACCGGCCGGATGTACCAACGCGGACATTTTCCGCGACCGCAGCGTCATGGAGACGCAAACCTGGCGCATATTTGGGCCAGGTTTGCGTCTCCGCGGACGGGCCGGTCACTTTGCGTCGCCCCGCTGGAGCAGGGCCCAGACGCATTTCCGGTCACGGCGGACGAAAACGGTCGCTCAGCGACCATTTGCGTCGCGCCGCTGGAGATGCCCTTAGTGAGATGATATGACATGTGGTTCATCGACCGGGCACCCAGCCGCCGGCCCGCCGAGTCCCTTCCCCAACCCTCTCCCCCCATCGCTGCCGTCGGCAGGGCTCCTCGGACGACGAGGCAGCCGAGCGATTTTTCTTACCCCGAGCTCTGGACGCTGGTGGGGGCCATCACTTCCATAGCGGTGGTGCACGTCGGGAGGTCCTGGCATGGCGCGGCCGGGTGATGTGGTCGGTCGGTCGCGATCGGCGAGAGCGAGGGCAGGAACCAGGCGGCCTGGGCGATAGCCACAAACCGCGAGAGGGCAGGCAGGAAATCGAGGTGTCGGTCTTGGGCAAATTGGCGATGTTTCACATATCGATATATGGAAAAGATTTCATGTGCTAACTCAAGTCGTGGCCGGCCAGCTGGAGTTGGAAGCTTCAGACGGCCATCTCCCCTCCTGGATCCTCCTGGACACAAGGGTGTACCTCGCCCGCCGCCACGACTGCACCACCGTCAGCACCCTGAGGAGCAGAGGCCACGCCATCCAGCTCACCATCTGCCTCGCCCACCCGTCCACCGTCTCCTACGTCTGCATCGACTGCCCCGACCTCTCACACGCCAACTTCGCTGACGTGTCGCGCGTCGTCCGCTCCGAGAAGCAGTTCCTCCTACTCAACCTGCCTCTCAACTGCTCCACCGTGGACGTGGAGCAATCCGACAAGTACTACATGTACCACGCCGTTCCCGGGAGCCCGTCGCTCTCCAGGATCAGGGACCCTCCTCCAAGCCTGCTCTCGGCTGATCATCTCGGCATCTACTGCTGTGGTGCCGGGGAAGATTACATCCTGGCTGGTCTCTCACTGGGGTGGGATGTACTCCACCTCTACTCATCGACGTCGCAGGTTTGGACCGTGAAGCATATTAGATTGGACAGATCGCCCATCGGTGGATATATGCCTGTCGGCGTGCACAAGGTGATCCCGCTTGGAGGAAGCCTGTTCGGATGGGTCGATCTTTGGAGGGGCATGCTGGTATGCGACGTGCTCTATGACGATCACAGTGTCCCGCTCTGGTTCATCCCTCTTCCTGGCCTCATGCCTGGGAACAAGGAAGAACATATATGCCCGTGGTCTATCCGGGACGTCACATACACCAATGGTTCGCTCAAGTTCGTCGAGATCGAACATTTCCGAATACCAGATCCGGTGATGTAGCCCCGCTCACCGACGTCGCTACACCAAGACCAACAAGTCCCCCAAGTGGACCGATGACATGAGCCCGAGTCAAAGCTCTACATGATGAGGTGAACTCGCTCCTCACCACCCTTGATCTTGGTACCCCTTTGGATGGATTGCTACCTCATGCCGACGTGCTATGTGTCATTAGGTACAAGGCACATCAAGACCCCGGAGAGGAGGAGACGCCAAGGTCAAGGGAGGGAGAGAAGCAGCTGGACATGGAGATGATCATGAAGCCGAAGCCGACGTCGCTCGAAGCGCTCCAAGGAAGAGACGGACGCTGGCCGGTCCAGAACCCGGTCAAACCGGACCCACAACCGGATGCCGGTCCACGAGCCCGGTCAACGAGCGCAAACCGGCGCAGCTCCCTCGTACGGACGCAGACCGGACCCAGGACCGGATTCTTCGCAGATTTCCGGTTTGCGCCGGTCGGCCGGACCCATGGCCGGACAGCCCGGGCACATGCCCGGTCAGACGGGACCCATGTCCGGACAGCCCGGTCCACGAGCCCGGTCAGACCGGACCCAAACCGGATCTGACGGGAATGACCCACCAAACTGCCTTAACTTATCCATTCGCGTACCTATTCGCCCTTGCTGGCCATGTGTGCCTATATAAGTAGCTTGGACCCCTCCTTTACCCCTTAGACTTGTTTTGAACTCAAACCTACCTTTGAGCTTAGTCTCCCTTGGGTATCATCCCTCTGTAATCAAGGCACCTTGGTTGTTGATTTGGATCTTGTTGAGTGAGATTCTAGTACAAGTTACTCTCTCTCCCTCACCAAGCTCTTCTTCTCCAACCCCAATCTCTCTCCGGGAATTCTGCCGCGCGCCTCTTCCTCAGAGATTCTATTGGCGTGGTCCATCGAGCCACGGAGGTAAACATCGGGTGTATCGGGTTGGTGTGCGTGCGTGAGTCTCGGAGTTCCTCGTGTTCGTCGTGTTTTCGTGTTCCTCGCGTTCTCCCATCTCTCCCCTTGGTTTCGAAGTCAATCCGCGAGATCGGGCCACACACGGGGTCTTAGACCTCATCATATGGTATCAGCAGCTCTTGGTTACCGCGGATTTGACCCTCCACCCACCCGATTTCGTTCCTAGAAAATTTTCCAAAAAAATCCCCAAAAATAGCCCCAAATTGCCTCTTGACCGATCTGTGATTTGGTTGCGTTTTGAGTGGTTTTGGTCCGTGGATCTGGTGTTGTTGTGCTTCATCTACTATTTCCCCAACTTTCAGCCTCCAATTCCATCATTTTCCCGTCGATTTGCTCTTTTGGATTTGGTTTGGGGAAGAACAGGAGAGAGAAAGCTCCAAATCGTGAAACCCGGTTGCGAACCCGGTCAACCGGATCCACGACCGGCCGAGCCAGCCCAGAACCCGGTCGACCGGGCGGCAACCGGACAAGCCGGTCCAGGATCCGGTCCAACCGGGCCCCAGACCGGGCGCATCTTCGCGCCCTCCTTCGAGCTCGACTTCCGGCGATCTCCACCACCACCACCACCACCACCATCGCAGGTATAACTTGCAGCTTTCACCTTGTAACCCCTCTTCCTTTTGCGATCTATCCCATCGAGCATTGCTTGTCTAGTGTTGCGAGACATTGCACGTGGCCCCGCATTGTGAGGTGTGTGTGTCGTGTTGAGTAAGGCATCCAAGCAAACACTCGTGTGGCAAGATAGCAAAAGCGAGGCTAACGCTAACATAGTGCGTGAAAAAGCCCCAAAAACACAAAAGAGTGCGAGTAGCACCATACATCCATACATCCATACACCCATACATACAAAAGTGTCCAAGTGCCACCAAAGATACAAACGAGTGCAAGTGCCACCATATACAAAAGAGAAAAAGCTTTTAAGCAAAGAGAGATAGGAGAAGAGAGGCCGCGTGTGAATCTTGTTGTATCTTCCTTTGCAACCGAAGCTTTGGCTCTCTTTGTGTTAGTGTGACACCGAGCACTTATACATACACTTTTCCGCTCACTTTTGGTTGCACTAACCCCGCTTATCTCGTGTGTGTGTTCCACAACTTTTTCCGTGTTTATAGTGATCTTCACATTGACATTTGGATTTTTGGACCTTACCCACTTTTAACAACATACTCGATCTTGGATTTGTCCTTTGGCTTTCCACAACACTCGCCTAACACCATATTTGCTAGCTTTTGCGTGTGGTTTTGCGTGTGTCCCCGATACACTTGATCTTACTTTCGGCTTGGTTGATTGCCTCAATACTATCTTACCTTGGTAAGAGGGCGAGGTAGTCTCCTTCCACTAACATACACAACATAGTTCTTGTCTTTCCATCATGGATAGGAACGGAGATACCACAAGGGATGAAGAGATCCTCCGCAACACCGAGAGGTTGGCTACTCAACACAACCTATGGACGCAACGACAAGAGTTCAAGGAGCAACTCACCCTCTTCGAGACGCGCATCGATGAGCAATACGATGAGGTAGCTCACAACTTCTCCGCCGTGAACCAAGACTTGGCTCTTCTTCGTGAAGCTACGGACAACTTGAATGGCCAAATGGCGGCCAATGATGCCAACATGGAGCGGCGCATGGATAGCCTCGAGCGCACCATCACCAACTTGGGTCGTCATCGTCGACACCGCTCTACTTCATCGTCCTCAAGCTCGCCACAAGATTACTACTCTCATGGTGGCCTTTCGTCCTCAAGCTCGTCCTCAAGGCATGAAGACCATCATCGACCTCATCGCCCACAAGCTCGTCATGAAGACTCTCGCTCCAACTCTAGGCGCGGAGAAATCCATCGCCATACTCGCCCACATGAGCGTCCTCCACAAGACCAAGTCCTTCAACAAGATCGTCACCAAGCGGATCGCCATGCCCACCATGGGCGTGACGGCCAACCCCAAGACCAAGGTCCTCAAGATCCACCCCGACGAGACCTCCGGCGCCATCCTCGCCATGATCAACGTGGAAGAGGAGATCCACCACATGATCAAGATGAGAGGGCCAACAATGAGCCTCGTCAACAACCGCGACAAGATCTTCAACCACATCCTCACCGTGAACCAAGTGAAGCAAGTGTTCACCTTCAATGCCAACCCAATGCTATGGTTGGCCGTAGAAGACCTCCTATTCCTCCTCTAGCCGCAAGAGATGAAGGCGCCCCTCCTCGTAGAAGAAACTTGGAGGATGAAGAAAACATGTTTGGAAGACTCAAGTTCACCATGCCAAAGTTCAAGGGTGAAGAAGATGCCGAGGCCTACCTCTCATGGGCACTCAAGGTTGACAAGATATTCCGCATCCACAACTACTCCGGTGCCAAGAAGGTGGCTATGGCGTCTCTTGAGTTCGAGGATTATGCAAACACTTTGTGGGAGCAAGTACTCACTCTTAGGGAAGAAAAGGGTGATCCTCCAATTGACACTTGGGAAGAGATGAAGAAAGAGATGCATGCTCGCTTTGTCCCAACTCACTATATGACCGACCTCTTCAACAAGCTCCAAAAGTTGAAGCAAGGCACCAAGACCGTTGAGGAGTTCTACAAGGAGAAGGAGCTCACTATGATGCGAGCCAACATCCAAGAGTCCGAGGAACAAACCATTGCTCGTTTCTTCAATGGCCTCAATTACCCCATCAAGAGGATCGTCGAGTTCCAACCATACTCCAACATGGTTGAGTTGGTCCACCAAGCATCGAAGGCCGAGCGCCAAGTGATTGAGGACATCAAGTACTCCAAGGCCAAGACCTATTTCTCCTCCAAGCTCGCTACATCAACTACTCCTACTACATCGACTACTCATACTACAAGTGCCAAGGCCGACGCATCCTCTACACCATCCAAGAAGCCGACTATCCAAAGTCGCATGAAGCAAACGGTCTCCTCCACCGCCTCCTCTAAGGCATCCACGGGACCATCTAGTGTCACTTGCTTCAAGTGTGGCACCCAAGGTCACAAATCGTTTGAGTGCAAGAACACCAAGGTTATGATCACTATGGAGAATGGTGACATCGAGACGCTAGATGAAGATGAATACGAAGCCCTTGTGCAAGCCGCCGTGGAAAGTGAAGAAGCTTATGAGCAAGAAAGTGGAGAAGATCCTCTCTTATGTGAGCATGACCCAAGTCCCTCACTTGTGGTCACAAGGGTGCTAACCACACAACCTCAAGCTATGGAAGAACAACGGTGCAACATCTTCCAAACCCGTGCCGGAATTGGTGGCAAGTCGATCAAGGTCATCATAGATGGTGGAAGTTGCCATAACCTTGCAAGCACCGAGTTGTGTGAGAAGCTCAACCTCACTCTCCGCAAACATCCTCACCCTTACCATATCCAATGGTTGAGTGACAAGGGCAACGTCAAGATACAACATACCGTCACCGTCAACTTCAAGATCGGCCCTTATGAGGACACTATTGAGTGTGACGTGGTACCCATGACGGTGTGCCACATGTTGCTTGGCCGCCCTTGGCAATATGACAAGAAGGCTATACATGATGGACTCTCCAACACATACACCTTCAAGGTCAACGACAAGAAGTTCGAGTTGCGCCCGATGACTCCTAGCCAAATCATCGCGGATAATGCGAAGGCTTTAGCGAGGGCACAACTCCGCACCCACCATAGTGAGATGAGAGGAGAGGGAGCAACCAACCACAAAGATAGTGAGCGCCACAAGCCATATATGAGTGAGTCCAAGAGTGTCCTTCTAGCCACCAAGAGTGAGTGGAGAGAGCTCCAAGAGAACCCATCCACCATATTGCACTATGTGCTCATATGCAAGGGACCCTCGTCGGCGACTAACGACTTAACCAACATTCCTCCGTCTTTGTTGTCTCTTTTGCAGGAATTTCAAGACGTCTTCCCCGACGAGCTCCCTCATGGACTACCACCACTCCGAGGCATAGAACACCGCATCGACCTCATACCCGGCGCCCCGCTTCCAAACCGTGCCGCCTACCGCACCAACCCCGAAGAAACAAAGGAGATACAACGCCAAATACAAGATCTCCTCGCCAAAGGGTACGTCCGCGAAAGCCTTAGCCCTTGTGCGGTTCCCGTGATTCTTGTGCCTAAACCGGATGAGACGCAACGGATGTGTATGGATTGTCGCCCCATCAATGCCATTACCGTCCGTTACCGCCATCCCATTCCGCGTTTAGATGACATGCTTGATGAACTTAGTGGTGCCATGATTTTCTCTAAAGTCGATTTGCGTAGTGGTTACCATCAAATCCGCATGGCCATTGGTGATGAATGGAAAACGGCATTCAAGACCAAACTCGGTCTCTATGAATGGCTCGTTATGCCTTTCGGTCTTTCCAATGCTCCATCTACTTTCATGCGTCCTCTCATTGGCAAGAGTGTGGTTGTCTATTTCGATGATATTCTCATTTATAGCAAAAACCTCGAGGACCATGTGCAACATGTGAGAGAGGTCTTGTGCAGCTTGCGTCATGAAAAGCTTTATGCTAACCTCCCCAAGTGCACCTTTGCTCAAAACAAATTGGTTTTCCTTGGCTTTGTGGTTTCCGCTAATGGGATTGAAGTTGATTCTTCAAAGGTGGAGGCCATCCATAATTGGCCCACCCCTACCAATGTTGGTCAAGTCCGAAGTTTTCATGGACTTGCCGAGTTTTACCGCCGCTTTGTGAAAGATTTTAGCACCATTGCTTGCCCTTTGAATGAGCTTACCAAGAAGAATGTTCCGTTTGTTTGGGGCAAGGCCCAACAAAATGCTTTTGATGAGTTGAAGAAACGCCTTACCGAAGCTCCCCTTCTTGTTCTTCCAAATTTTGCCAAAACTTTTGAGATTGAGTGTGATGCAAGTGGGCTTGGTATTGGTGGTGTTCTTATGCAAGAGGGCAAACCCGTGGCATACTATAGTGAGAAGTTAGATGGCGCACGCCTCAACTATCCTATATATGACAAGGAGCTCTACGCTTTGGTTCGTGTTCTTGAAGTTTGGCAACACTATCTTTGGCCAAAAGAGTTTATCATTCATTCCGACCATGAGTCCTTGAAATATTTGAAAAGCCAACACAACTTGAACAAACGACACGCAAAGTGGGTCGAGTTCATTGAGTCCTTCCCATATGTGATCAAATACAAGAAGGGCAAGGACAATGTTGTGGCGGATGCTCTTTCCCGCAAAAACACCCTTTTGCTTACTCGTTTGGATGTCCATGTTTTGGGACTTGAAGAGATCAAAGAACTCTATCCTTCCGATTCTTTCTTTGCTCCCATTTTTGAGAAGTGCTCCATTGAGCGAGGAGTGGATGATTTCTATTTGCATGATGGCTACTTGTTTAAAGCTAACAAGATTTGCATTCCCGAGTCTTCGCTTCGAAAATTGCTTTTGCAAGAGTCACATGGAGGAGGTCTTATAGGTCACTTTGGACGTGACAAGACATATGCCATGCTCTCAACCCACTACTATTGGCCAAAGATGAAGCGAGATGTGGAGCGCCTTTGCCGTCGGTGCACAACATGCTTACAAGCTAAGTCCACTTCCAACCCTTATGGTCTTTACACTCCATTGCCTATTCCTTATGCACCATGGACCGATATTAGCATGGATTTCGTTCTAGGCTTGCCTCGCACTAAGCATGGTCATGATTCTATATTCGTGGTAGTGGATAGATTCTCTAAGATGGCTCATTTCATACCTTGCCATAAGAGCGACGATGCTTCACACATTGCTTCATTGTTTTTCAGGGAAATTGTTCGCCTACATGGAGTACCGCAAAGCATTGTGTCGGATCGAGACGTCAAGTTCATGAGTTATCTTTGGAAGTCGCTCATGGCAAAGTTTGGAGTGAAGCTCCTATTCTCATCATCCTCGCACCCGCAAACGGACGGCCAAACGGAGGTGGTCAATCGAAGCCTCTCCACCCTCCTACGCATCCTAGTGAAGAAAAACTTGAAGTCATGGGAGGAGTGCCTTCCTCACGCGGAGTTCGCCTACAACCGCGCCAAGCACAAGACTACATCAAGAAGCCCCTTCATGGCCGTCTATGGCTTCGAACCTTACACGGCACTCGACATACTTCCGCTACCCCTTCACGAGCGCATCAACATGGACTTCGACAAGCGCACCGCCGCCGTCAAGAAACTACATGAAGAAACAAGAGCGACCATACAAGAACATGTGCTTCGTCAAGCCAACCGCATCAACGCCAAGAAGAAGGAAAGGATATTTCAAGAAGGAGACCTCGTTTGGATCCACCTCCGGAAGGAAAGGTTCCCTCATGAGCGCAACTCCAAGCTCAAGCCAAGAGGAGATGGCCCATTGATACGTCTCCGACGTATCGATAATTTCTTATGTTCCATGCCACACTATTGATGATATCTACATGTTTTATGCACACTTTATGTCATATTCGTGCATTTTCTGGAACAAACCTATTAACAAGATGCCGAAGTGCCAGTTGCTGTTTTTTGCTGTTTTTGGTTTCAGAAATCCTAGTAAGAAAATATTCTCGGAATTGGACGAAATTAACGCCCAAGGTCCTATTTTGCCACGAAGCTTCCAGAAGACCGAAGAGGAGACGAAGTGGGGCCACGAGGTGGCGACACCATAGGGCGGCGCGGCCCAAGCCCTGGCCGCGCCGACCTATGGTGTGGGCCCCTCGTGACGCCCCTTGACCTGCCCTTCCGCCTACAAATAGCCTTCGTCGCGAAACCCCACCGAGAGCCACGATACGGAAAACCTTCCAAAGACGCCGCCGCCGCCAATCCCATCTCGGGGGATTCAGGAGATCGCCTCCGGCACCCTGCCGGAGAGGGGAATCATCTCCCGGAGGACTCTACGCCGCCATGGTCGCCTCCGGAGTGATGTGTGAGTAGTCTACCCCTGGACTATGGGTCCATAGCAGTAGCTAGATGGTTGTCTTCTCCCCATTGTGCTTAATTGTCGGGTCTTGTGAGCTGCCGAACATGATCAAGATCATCTATCTGTAATTCTATATATTGCGTTTGTTGGGATCCGATGAATAGAGAATACTTGTTATGTTGATTATCAAAGTTATGTCTATGTGTTGTTTATGATCTTGCATGCTCTCCGTTATTAGTAGATGCTCTGGCCAAGTTGATGCTAGTAACTCCAAGAGGGAGTATTTATGCTCGATAGTGGGTTCATGTCTCCGTGAATCTGGGGGAGTGAGAGAAACCTCTAAGATTATGGATGTCTTTGTTGCCACTAGGGATAAAACATTGGTGCTATGTTCGAGGATGTAGTCACTTGATTACATTACGCGCAATACTTAATGCAATTGTCTATTGTTAGCAACTTAATACCTGGAGGGGTTCGGATGATAACCTGAAGGTGGACTTTTTAGGCATAGATGCATGCCGGATAGCGGTCTATGTACTTTGTCGTAATGCCCAATTAAATCTCACAAGTACTCATCATAATATGTATGTGCATGGTCATGCCCTCTTTATTTGTCAATTGCCCAAGCTGTAATTTGTTCACCCAACATCTTTGTTTATCTTATGGGAGAGACACCTCTAGTGAACCGTGGACCGGTCCAATTCTCTATCTTGAAATACAATCTCTTGCAATACTTTGTTCTCTTGTTTTTCTGCAAACAATCATCATCCACACTATACATCTAATCCTTTGTTACAGCAAGCTGGTGAGATTGACAACCTCGCTGTTTCATTGGGGCAAAGTACTTGGTTTGTGTTGTGCAGGTTCCACGTTGGCGCCGGAATCCCTGGTGTTGCGCCGCACTACATCTCGCCGCCATCAACCTTCAACGTGCTTCTTGACTCCTACCAGTTCGATAAACCTTGGTTTCTAACTGAGGGAAACTTTTATGCCAGACGCATCACACCTTCCACTTGGGGTTCCCAACGGTCGCGTGTTGTACGCGTGTCAAGCTAAATTTAAAACATCTGCGCCGTTGCCTGTGGGAGATCAAGACACGCTGCAAGGGAGTCTCCACATCCCAATCTCTTTACTTTGTTTTTGTCTTGCTTAGTTTTATTTACTACTTTGTTTGCTGCACTAAATCAAAATACAAAAAAATTAGTTGCTAGTTTTACTCTATTTACTATCTTGCACTCTATATCAAAAACACAAAAAAATTAGTTACTTGTATTCACTTTACTTATTTCATTATGTTTCCTTTTAATTTTACCGTAAAAAACATGCCGGTAGGACGCGGGTCTATAATTGGGAGAAATAATATAGAAGAATTTTTCAACCATGTTAGTACCGTTGATGATTTTGAAGATAGACACTTGGTAGATCTTGCTCCTACTTATGAAATTGCTGCCGCTGCTCTAGTTCGCATGTTGGAAACTAAATTTGTTAATCTCAATCCTATAATCCAACACATGTTTCTTACACTCGGTGATATGGAAGAGGGGGAAAAGAAAGATTTTGTCTTAGAAACCCTTCTTAGAGAATTTGGTGGTCTAGCAAGAGAGGCTAGAAAGGTTTTTGCTAAATATAATATGCTTGGTTCTTGCACCAATTTTGTTAGTCTCCTTGAAAAAATGGATATGGATAGAATAAAGTACACTAATAATATTAATGATGGTGGGGAGATCAAAGCACCAATACCATGCAAGCTCCTAGCGATGAATGATGCACTAGAAAATAATTATGCTTGGCTTGTTCCTGAAAATTTGTTCGATGAGAGTAGCAAGCCTAAGACTAATGAAAAGGGAGACGCTAAAACTTATGTATCCAATATACTATGCTTGGCTGAGAAAACTCCAAACCCCGCTGTAGATGTACCATCTCTTGATAACACTTGATACACACTTTCTGCGCCTAGCTGAAAGGCGTTAAAGAAAAACGCTTATGGGAGACAACCCATGTTTTTACTACAGTACTTTGTTTTTATATTTGTGTCTTGGAAGTTGTTTACTACTGTAGCAACCTCTCCTTATCTTAGTTTAGTGTTTTGTTGTGCCAAGTAAAGTCGTTGATAGAAAAGTTCAGACTAGATTTGGATTACTGCGCAGAAACAGATTTCTTTGCTGTCACGAATCTGGACAAAATTCTCTGTAGGTAACTCAGAAAATTATGCCAATTTACGTGAGTGATCCTCAGATATGTACGCAACTTTCATTCAATTTTAGCATTTTCATTTGAGCAAGTCTGGTGCCTCGATAAAATTCGTCAATACGAACTGTTCTGTTTTTGACAGATTCTGCCTTTTATTTCGCATTGCCAGTTTTGTTATGTTCGATGGATATTTTGATTCCGTTGACTTTCAGTAGCTTTGTGCAATGTCCAGAAGTGTTAAGAATGATTATGTCACCTCTGAACATGTATATTTTGATTGTGCACTAACCCTCTAATGAGTTGTTCTAAGTTTGGTGTGGAGGAAGTTTTCAAGGATCAAGAGAGGGAGATGATACAACATGATCAAGGAGAGTGAAAGCTCTAAGCTTGGGGATGCCCCGGTGGTTCACCCCTGCATATATCAAGAAGACTCAAGCGTCTAAGCTTGGGGATGCCCAAGGCATCCCCTTCTTCATCGACAACATTATCAGGTTCCTCCCCTGAAACTATATTTTTATTCCATCACATCTTATGTGCTTTGCTTGGAGCGTCGGTTTGTTTTTGTTTTTGTTTTGTTTGAATAAAATGGATCCTAGCATTCACTTTGTGGGAGAGAGACACGCTCCGCTGTAGCATATGGACAAATATGTCCTTAGGCTCTACTCATAGTATTCATGGCGAAGTTTCTTCTTCGTTAAATTGTTATATGGTTGGAATTGGAAAATGATACATGTAGTAATTGCTAAAATGTTTTGGATAATGTGATACTTGGCAATTGTTGTGCTCATGATTAAGCTCTTGCATCATATACTTTGCACCCATTAATGAAGAAATACATAGAGCATGCTAAAATTTGGTTTGCATATTTGGTCTCTCTAAGGTCTAGATAATTTCTAGTATTGAGTTTGAACAACAAGGAAGACGGTGTAGAGTCTTATAATGTTTACAATATGTCATTTATGTGAGTTTTGCTGCACCGGTTCATCCTTGTGTTTGTTTCAAATAGCCTTGCTAGCCTAAACCTTGTATTGAGAGGGAATACTTCTCATGCATCCAAATACTTGAGCCAACCACTATGCCATTTGTGTCCACCATACCTACCTACTACATGGTATTTCTCCGCCATTTCAAAGTAAACTGCTTGAGTGCTACCTTTAAATTTCCATTCTCCACCTTTACAATATATAGCTCATGGGACAAATAGCTTAAAAACTATTGTGGTACTGAATATGTACTTATGCACTTTATCTCTTATTAAGTTGCTTGTTGTGCGATAACCATGTTCACTGGGGACGCCATCAACTACTCTTTATTGAATATCATGTGAGTTATTATGCATGTTCGTCTTGTCTGAAGTAAGGGAGATCTACCACCTTATGGTTAGAGCATGCATATTGTTAGAGAAGAACATTGGGCCGCTAACTAAAGCCATGATCCATGGTGGAAGTTTCAGTTTTGGACAATATCCTCAATCTCAAATGAGAAAATTAATTGTTGCTACATGCTTATGCATAAAAGAGGAGTCCATTATCTGTTGTCTATGTTGTCCCGGTATGGATGTCTAAGTTGAGAATAATCAATAGCGAGAAATCCGATGCGAGCTTTCTCCTTAGACCTTTGTACAGGCGGCATAGAGGTACCCCTTTGTGACACTTGGTTAAAACATGTGCATTGCGATAATCCCGGTAGTCCAAGCTAATTAGGACAAGGTGCGGACACTATTAGTATACTATGCATGAGGCTTGCAACTTGTAAGATATAATTTACATAACACATATGCTTTATTACTACCGTTGACAAAATTGTTTCTTGTTTTCAAAATCAAAGCTCTAGCACAAATATAGCAATCGATGCTTTCCTCTTTGAAGGACCATTCTTTTACTTTTATTGTTGAGTCAGTTCACCTATTTCTCTCCATCTCAAGAAGCAAACACTTGTGTGAACTGTGCATTGATTCCTACATACTTGCATATTGCACTTATTATATTACTCTATGTTGACAATATCCATGAGATATACATGTTACAAGTTGAAAGCAACCGCTGAAACTTAATCTTCCTATGTGTTGCTTCAATTCTTTTACTATGAATTATTGCTTTATGAGTTAACTCTTATGCAAGACTTATTGATGCTTGTCTTGAAGTACTATTCATGAAAAGTCTTTGCTATATGATTCACTTGTTTACTCATGTCATATACATTGTTTTGATCGCTGCATTCACTACATATGCTTATAAATAGTATGATCAAGGTTATGATGGCATGTCACTCCAGAAATTATCTTTGTTTATCGTTCACCTGCTCGGGACGAGCAGGAACTAAGCTTGGGGATGCTGATACGTCTCCGACGTATCGATAATTTCTTATGTTCCATGCCACATTATTGATGATATCTACATGTTTTATGCACACTTTATGTCATATTCGTGCATTTTCTGGAACTAACCTATTAACAAGATGCCGAAGTGCCGATTCTTTGTTTTCTGCTGTTTTTGGTTTCAGAAATCCTAGTAAGGAAATATTCTCGGAATTGGACGAAATTAACGCCCAGGGTCCTATTTTGCCACGAAGCTTCCAGAAGACCGAAGAGGAGACGAAGTGGGGCCACGAGGTGTCGACACCATAGGGCGGCGCGGCCCAAGCCCTGGCCGCGCCGACCTATGGTGTGGGCCCCTCGTGACGCCCCTTGACCTGCCCTTCCGCCTACAAATAGCCTTCGTCGCGAAACCCCCAGTACCGAGAGCCACGATACGGAAAACCTTCCAAAGACGCCGCCGCCGCCAATCCCATCTCGGGGATTCGAGATCGCCTCCGGCACCCTGCCGGAGGGGAATCATCTCCCGGAGGACTCTACGCCGCCATGGTCGCCTCCGGAGTGATGTGTGAGTAGTCTACCCCTGGACTATGGGTCCATAGCAGTAGCTAGATGGTTGTCTTCTCCCCATTGTGCTTAATTGTCGGGTCTTGTGAGCTGCCGAACATGATCAAGATCATCTATCTGTAATTCTATATATTGCGTTTGTTTGGATCCGATGAATAGAGAATACTTGTTATGTTGATTATCAAAGTTATGTCTATGTGTTGTTTATGATCTTGCATGCTCTCCGTTATTAGTAGATGCTCTGGCCAAGTTGATGCTAGTAACTCCAAGAGGGAGTATTTATGCTCGATAGTGGGTTCATGTCTCCGTGAATGCGGGAGTGAGAGAAACCTCTAAGATTATGGATGTCTTTGTTGCCACTAGGGATAAAACATTTGTGCTATGTTCGAGGATGTAGTCACTGATTACATTACGCGCAATACTTAATGCAATTGTCTCTGTTGTTAGCAACTTAATACTGGAGGGGGTTCGGATGATAACCTGAAGGTGGACTTTTTAGGCATAGATGCATGCTGGATAGCGGTCTATGTACTTTGTCGTAATGCCCAATTAAATCTCACAGTACTCATCATAATATGTATGTGCATGGTCATACCCTCTTTATTTGTCAATTGCCCAACTGTAATTTGTTCACCCAACATGCTGTTTATCTTATGGGAGAGACACCTCTAGTGAACTGTGGACCCCGGTCCAATTCTCTATACTGAAATACAATCTACTGCAATACTTTGTTCTCTTGTTTTCTGCAAACAATCATCATCCACACTATACATCTAATCCTTTGTTACAGCAAGCCGGTGAGATTGACAACCTCGCTGTTTCGTTGGGGCAAAGTACTTGGTTTGTGTTGTGCAGGTTCCACGTTGGCGCCGGAATCCCTGGTGTTGCGCCGCACTACATCTCGCCGCCATCAACCTTCAACGTGCTTCTTGACTCCTACTGGTTCGATAAACCTTGGTTTCTAACTGAGGGAAACTTACTGCTGTACGCATCACACCTTCCACTTGGGGTTCCCAACGGTCGTGTGCTGTACGCGTGTCACCCCTTCAAGGTCCTCAAACACATCAACAACAACGTTTACGTCATCGACATACCGACATCAAAGTACTTGGTGAGCAACACGTTCAACGTCTCGGACTTGTCGCCCTATCATGGAAATGAAGAGGTGCAAGAGTCGAGGACGACTCTTTCCCAAGGGGGGGGGGAGATGATGTAGCCCCGCTCACCGACGTCGCTACACCAAGACCAACAAGTCCCCCAAGTGGACCGATGACACGAGCCCGAGTCAAAGCTCTACATGATGAGGTGAACTCGCTCCTCACCACCCTTGATCTTGGTACCCCTTTGGATGGATTGCTACCTCATGCCGACGTGCTATGTGTCATTAGGTACAAGGCACATCAAGACCCCGGAGAGGAGGAGACGCCAAGGTCAAGGGAGGGAGAGAAGCAGCTGGACATGGAGATGATCATGAAGCCGAAGCCGACGTCGCTCGAAGCGCTCCAAGGAAGAGACGGACGCTGGCCGGTCCAGAACCCGGTCAGACTGGACCCACAACCGGACGCCCCGGTCACAGGCCCGGTCAACCGGGCGCAAACCGGCGCAGCTCCCCTCGTCTCGGGCAGCGACCGGACCCAGGACCGGATTCTTCGCAGATTTCCGGTTTGCGCCGGCCGATCGGGACCCATGACCGGACAGCCCGGTCACAGGCCCGATCGAGCCGGACCCATGACCGGACAGCCCGGTCACGAGCCGATCGACCGGACCCAAACCGGATCTGACGGGAATGACCCACCAAACTGCCTTAACTTATCCATTCGCGTATCTGTTCGCCCTTGCTGGCCATGTGTGCCTATATAAGTAGCTTGGACCCCTCCTTTACCCCTTAGACTTGTTTTGAACTCAAACCTATCTTTGAGCTTAGTCTCCCTTGGGTATCATCCCTCTGTAATCAAGGCACCTTGGTTGTTGATTTGGATCTTGTTGAGTGAGATTCTAGTACAAGTTACTCTCTCTCCCTCACCAAGCTCTTCTTCTCCAACCCCAATCTCTCTCCGGGAATTCTGCCGCGCGCCTCTTCCTCGGAGATTCTATTGGCGTGGTCCATCGAGCCACGGAGGTAAACATCGGGTGTATCGGGTTGGTGTGCGTGCGTGAGTCTCGGAGTTCCTCGTGTTCGTCGTGTTCTTCGTGTTCCTCGCGTTCTCCCATCTCTCCCCTTGGTTTCGAAGTCAATCCGCGAGATCGGGCCACACACGGGGTCTTAGACCTCATCATCCGGTCGAAGAAAGTGTGGCGCCATGTGATCCAGATGTAATCTATGATGACTTGTGCTTTGTGTGGCCTCGATCTGAGGATGATTCGTACAAGATGCGGTGGCCACATTGTTTGTTTGGTTGGAGGGCCGTCATATGGAATAGAGTTCTTATCGACAACTGTTGGCGCAAGGGGTGTGAGGTTCATGTCGATGACATAATGGTGGAGAACCCACACCATTCTGCTTTGATGGCTCAGCTCGGGGACGATGCTGTTGGAAACTCGACGATCATGAACTTGTTACCATCTTTTCCCACCCTCGGGGTCTATGGTGACGATGTCGTCCACATGAGTTCCAGGGTGAGAAGTTCCGACATCGAAAACATGAGGATGGTCGCTGTTGACATGAGGAAGAAAGCACTTAAAACATTAGCACCATCTCATGTTCTTGATGTAGATGACTACTGCAGCTACTTCCCATGTGTGTTGTCAAGTTACCTCAGCAACACTCCAATACATGCCCAGACACCTGAGCAGAGTTTGAGCTACTACTATGGTAGACCTCATGAATATGCTAATTGCACATATCCAAGCTATGACAATTACCTGCAGCCACTCGCTGTTTCATTGCAGTGGCAGCAGCAGCAAACATTCCAACCTAACTGCCCAATATACCCTGTGTTGGTGCACCCAAATTCGATGAACGACTGTCGCCTGCATCAGCCTCCACTACCATGGGCCCCTATGCCGCCGCTTCCCTTCGTCGGAATGTTGCCGTTAATACCTCCTGCAGCAGCTGTCAACCCTGCTCCTCGCAACAGGCACCGAAGCCCACATCGGCACTCACCCTATGGACGGCCCCGCCGAAATCTCTAGCTAAGCTAGACTAGTTGAACCTCGTGCATTTATGTACTGAAAAAGAATCAATCTATTCAACAGAAGTAAGATAAGGTAGGTAACATAAGTAACCACGTTAAGAAAATTGCTTCATATCTAAGACGCGCATTAGTTGTAGCGCTAATTCACACTGGAAATCACATTGGATTACATGGTGGATAATGCTGAGTGAGAGATGACGCCAATTCACGTTTCTACTGGACTGAGACCAGATGGCGGCACCAATATACGACTACATAGTGGATGGATTTGCATTACAATGAAGATAAATTGGTTCTGTTCTACAATGGTGCTAATATATTTTGAATAAAAAAAGATAACTATATACGATAGGTAGAGATCTTTTGCTAGTCCGGCCTCAGAACATCAACTATCATGTATCATAAAGAAATTCCATGGGCTCTGTCAGATTTGCAACCTGCAGCAGCAATTGATCGTTGGAAAAGTTGGGCAAAAGATAGACTTAGCCTTCAACGATGCTGGTTGCTATGCGAAAAGTGGTTGCACCGAAAAAAAACTGAAACACTCTTCATGTGAGTGGTTGGACAAACAAATCAATGAGACGGTGATGAACGTGGATTCCTACCGGACCTTATGGCGCCAGGACCCAATCGGCCACCATCCACTGCATCAAGATTAGTGCTTTACTTTTGCAAAAAAGTCCTATGTTTTATCAAATTTCTCTCAGGAGATCCTTGCAGCTGTTCTAAAGTTCTTCACATCTGGTGTGTGGATCCATTATTTTGTATAAAGTTCTTCACAACTTTTATATGGATCCATTGTTGTGCGTTTTTCACAAAAATGTAGTGTGTATCCACTGTTGCTATTGTAAGTATCATTTATCAGATCTCTGTAGAATTCTTCAAAGATCTTCATAGATCAAACATAGACAAGAAAGTATCTAAATCAAAATCTAAAATATCCTTTAAGAACAAGCACCGGATCCATTCCATTCTACAAGAAAGTATCTAAATCTAAAATCTAAAAGATCTTCAGAAACAAGCACTGGATCCATTCAGTTCTACAAGATCCAAACAAAGATCTTTACAAAGAAACAAAAGAAAAAACGCCGGTTCCTGTCCAACCGCCGGCTCGGCCGTGCTGGCTGGCGGCGACCTCCGCCTCGGCCGTCTGGCTGGCGGCGATAGCCGGCGGGAGGCGGCCCAGTCCGACGACGGCGGCGTGCGCCCGTCGATGGGGAGGCCGAGGGGCCGATGCAGGGCCGGCGCGAGGTGGCGGCCAGGAGGAAGCGGCACCGGGACGACCGTCCCTGTCGACGAGGGGAGGCGGAGAGGAACGGCGGCGAGGGGAGGCGGAGAGGAACGACGACGAGGGGAGGAGGCGAGGGGAGGCGGGGATGGCGGCTCGATCTGGGGACCGATTTAGGGTATGATCCGGACTGGGAGGAATTTATACAGAGCGTCCATCGGACCATTTCGTGATTTGGAAAAAATGCGGGGACCTTTTTGCAAAATGGCCGCGCACGAATCTCCACCGGAACCGGACGTACAGGATTCGGTCCGGGCGCCATAACGTCCGCTCGTTTGAGTTTTCGGACGGTGATAGCTAAAGGAAGAAAGGAACCCTATGGTTTTAGCTTTCCCATGGTCGCCGCCCTGGCTTGCATTTGTTGCATCGTGTGTTGTGCGACATCATGCAGAGGCACCGCCTCTGCCCTTAAAGCACGACTGCTTGATT
Source organism: Lolium perenne (assembly GCF_019359855.2). Lineage (NCBI taxonomy): Eukaryota > Viridiplantae > Streptophyta > Magnoliopsida > Poales > Poaceae > Lolium > Lolium perenne. The sequence continues at coordinate 355,755,624 of NC_067247.2, read as the reverse complement.
CGTGGCGGCTAAGAATGGCGATGAAGACACAGACATTGTCAACCATGGATGCTACGAGATGAGTGAATGGAAGTGGCTGGCCACGAGATGGTGACATGATCATTTAAGAGGGAGGAGGTTGTGGAGGCGGGGTGGTTTACAAGGGGCTCTCACGGCAACGAATTGGTTTGGTGGGGCAAGCCAGGGAAAAATAGGAAAAAAAAATAATTAGGATCAAAATACAATTTGATATGTGATCCTAGTTGGGATCGTTGTTTCCCCGCTGTGCCAAATAACTTTGGGATTAGAACTGGCTGCGTGCGCATGAGTGGCTATATCTCCAGGTGTGTTCACCATAGATGAAGTTAAAGACATCGTGTGAATATAGTTCCGTTTGTGTGGCGAAGTTAATGTCCACATTATGCACGCGGCAACTGCGAGACCAATAATTTGTGCATTGCAGAAGTGATTCACGGCGAGTAGAAATTAATATTTGGATGAAAACACGAGGTCCATCCTTCACTGGTTGTAACCGAGAAGGATGGATTTTTATTCACTTTATTGTTCAATGCATTGCCTAAAGTTCGGTTGGACTCTTCTCGAGGACGTAAGCCCATGATTTGACTTTTGTTGTTAGATCTAGCAATTCAAAACTTGTCCACCAATCTGGTTCGGCCAAACTTTTGCCTTTCTATGGATGTGCATCCATATGCATTTAAATTTTAATAAATTTCAGATAATTTTCATGGGACTTAGGGAGTACATTAAATTTGTGAAAGTGGCATAACTTCTTTCATTTTGATATTAATACTTCTTTACCGAAAATTTAAATATTATGTAGCATATCTTAAAGAAAAAACAAAAATGGATTTGTCTTTGTTTCAGAATAATATATAGATGTCTCAATATGGAAACCCAAATGGAGCCAGAGCTCCATGTTTATTCTCAAATTTTGAAAACAATATTTTAAAGAATCTAAAAATAATTACAAGTAGACAACGTTGTACTTAATCAAGGTGCAAAATCTCGCTTTAAATATCTTATATTTAAGGCTACACAAACCCCAAATATAATATATTTTGAGTTAGAATTTTGCACTTTAGTAAAGTACAATATTGTCTACATCTAGATATTATTTTTTTCATATTTTTAAAATGTCATTTTGATTTTTTTTAAACAGGCTCAACTGAGCCCGAGCTCCATTTGTCCACGATCCATTTCTCATTTGGACTATTTTTTTTTGAGGTACTATTGTTATCTTATCAAGATTGAAGAACATGGGATTCTCAAAAGATAAGAGCATCCCCACTCGTCTCCCCGACGAGACCCCCGAGCGCCGTTTTTCTCATCCGGGCGGCGGAATTCGGCCCAGTCGCGTCTCCGGTTTCTCGATTTCGTCCGGATATGGGCCTTCTTCCATCCGGCGAGCCCACGCTATCCCCGGTCTCCCGAGGCGCGCTCGGGGACTCCGGATGAAGCGAAAGCACGCGAAACGCCGAGAAATCTCTCCCGCGCTTTCGCTTTGGCTTCGCCGCAGAGGTGGACCCGGCCGGTCAGCGGCAGACGCATCGTCTTCCGCGCACAGTAAAGGCTGCCGCCGGCCAGCTCGCCGCGGACGCGTAGCATCCACGTGCATTAAATCGCCGGCTCCAACCCCGCCTAAGTACCCCGCTCGCCGCGACGCGTCACACCACTCTTCCTCTTGCCTCGACGAGATCCATGGCGTTCAACGATGAAGACGGCGCGGCCAACAACGGCTTTCCCCGCCGGTCGCACCACGCGTGGGAGGGGCACCTCCTCCACCAGGCGGGGTGCCCCTGCCCGCCGGACACGAGGCCACCCGGCGGCGGGTGGCGGCTAAGTGCGGGCGGCGTGCCAATCCCGCCACCGCCCCAGGGACGCGCCCTCGACGTCGCCATCGAGGAGGTCCGACTAACATTGTCGGACCAGGATCGCGCCGAGCCACGCTACCACCCCGACAACTACACGTCGTGTTTTATTTAGTTTTATTTGTATCCCCCGACCGAAGTCAAAATATATTCGAATTCGGCCTCTATGTATGAACTTCGCCCTATATATACTCCCTCCGTTCCTTTCTATAGCGTCTATAGATTTTTGGCATGGAAATTAGCGCAAGAGTATTTTTTACACAAAACCCCCTCGCTGAATGATTTGAGATCATACTAAAATTAGGGAAATCGATAACTTCCTAACTTACCGTAACAAATCCCACAAATCTGTCTGATTGACTCTCCATATATGTGCAGCCAGGTTTAATTAAGGAAAGAAAAACATTGATTCCTAAATATAAGCAATCTTTGAGGCCATGCATTAGGAATCTCAATTAACTGTTTTCTATTTTATCGGAATGGCTAGAAATCAGGCGCCTGATTTTTAGTATGTATCAGTCGACGCTTTTAGCCTTTGGATTTTGCCTCGCGATTTGTGCAGTGTGAGAACATAGTGAGTTTCCACTAGGTTGAAACTAAGAATTTAATGAGTTTCAACTAGGTTGAAACTGATAATTAGTACTATTTTTATAAGTTACAACTATATTGAAACTAAGATTTGTCACATGACATAGGCGACTGAGACATATTATGTCTTAGTCGCCTGAGACCTAGACTCGCCCTTTATTCGGTTTTGCTATGTCTCAGTCAACTGAGATTTTCTTAAGTCTAAGTCACTTACAAAAATGTGTCTTGAGTTGCACTTTTCTGTTAAAAAAATGCAATTGCACTTTTCAGACAGAAATGTGCAACTGAACCGAGTTGCACTTTTCTTTAAACTGTAGTTGCACTTTTTTGAGTTGACTGAGACTTAAGAAAATCTCAGTCAACTGAGACGTAGGCACACCCCTATTTTATATAGATTTTTTTTTCATGTATGTCGTGTGGGAGTTGATCGGTGGAGGGGATAATTGAAAAAAAAAGCCAAGCTACAGCCTTATATTCTGAAACAAATGCAAAAAGTCTATAGGCACTATAGAAAGGAACGGAGCGAGTAGTAAATATCATTAAATTTAGTCTAAATTTAATCGTTTTAAGACGTATTTTGTTAAGGTTCCGTTTTTCAAATTTAGATCACCATTTTCGCCTGAGATCGCGGCTGGGAAACTAGTCCTTCCCACGCAAATTCATGGAATCCCTAGAAAAAATGAGAATGTGGGTAAGAGGGCGGAAATAAGGGCAAAACCGTAAACACCCACCGAAGAAGAAATTCGATGGCGGTCTCCTCCTCCGTCGGCTCTGCCAAATCCCTAGCTTGCTTCCATATCTCCCGCCTTGCCCCCCAAAGAACAGGTGCGAATCTTCCATCTCTGCGTTGTTTGCCATCATACGATCTTCTTTATCTCTCGGTTTTTCGTGGTGCGGTAGTGCGAGCCCGTGCGTAGAGCCCCCAATTCGTTTTATGTGTTCTACAATTGGATTATCTATACAGTATACACCACCAATTCGGGATGAAATTGCTTCCGCTCTTGCTCACACCTCGCAGGCTCTGAGATTCCTTGAAACGTTGGTATACCCCTTTACCCGCAAAAAAAAGTCATACCCCTCTATAATCCAGAACCCTAAGGATCCACTTCGATTCACTAGCATTAGTATTTCTTAGGACATCAAATGAAGAAATTGGGATTCTGTTGTAATATTGATGTTAGGATTTGTAATGCAGTTTGCTCGCGTCTACCATCTATCAGGATGTGCGCTTCTCTGGCTGCGCCGTCAGAGTTGAAGAAGACCGTGTGGGTATGGACAGAGAACCGGCGGGTGATGACAGCAGCCGTGGAGAGGGGATGGAGTACTTTCCTCTTCGGATCCAAAGAACTCAGCGAGGACTGGTCATGTGAGAGCAGATTTCAGTTTGTTCCAAGCACCCACATCCCGTGATTTAGTTAAACCTGGCAAATGTTTTGATACACAATGCGTAAGCTGATTAAATATTGTGTGTGCTGCAGCAACTGCTCGCATCCATCCTCTCTTTATCGATGGCCTGGAGATTCTTGATGAGGGAAATCAAAAGGTTGCCGCAATTTCTGTAATCTCTTCCCCAAGTGAGTTGCAACTCATACAACCTGAAAATATGGAACTACAGAACACTGTGATCGACTTTCAAGGTGATTGGCAGGTTAGAAAGTCAAACACTGCAATATAACCATATCGTTTTTTTCGTGGACTAATTTTATGTCCCTAATTTACATAACATACATGTTACGTAGAACCAGCACTTGGGCTATTACAATACTAGGCTCTAAACTGTTTAGTCATCATTGACTGTCTTCTTGTGTGCTGAAGAACTCCCTTACATATGTATAACTGCACTTACTATTCTTCATGAGTTACTGGGTTCCCTTTTATTCATACTTGACCAATGATTTGCATATGGTACTGCACACTCCCACCTTACCTGTATGAAGTATTAACTGTTGTCTTGTTTTCTAAATTCCATAGGTTATACCAGCAGAAAATATAGTTGCTGCATTCCAGGGTTGTACGGGAACCGTATTGGCTGTTTCAAAAAATTCAACTGAGGCTCAAGTTTTTCTTGAGGTAATTATTGAGGGATTCAACATGCAACAGTATACCTTACATATAATGATGGTATGTATTGTCAACGACTATATTGTCTATTCCATAATTTATGATACTCATTCTGCAGGCCTTGGAACAAGGGCTTGATGGAGTTGTACTTAAAGTAGAGGACATGGATGATATTATTAAACTGAAGGTATCAGAATTCTTCCGGAACTTCTTTGGTGCTTAACAAGTAAACCTCTGTATGGGTGTATAACAATATCATGTAAAGTTAGATATAATGCTACATATGTATATCTAAAACTTAAGTGTACAAAAAGCAAAAAAATTGCTATTTTCACTGATTACAGTTTATCTGATTGTACTATTTACCGGTTGTTATTTCTTCACTCCTGTAATCACTCAGGATTATTTTGACAGAAGGAATGAGGCAAAGAGCCAGTTACAGTTGACAAAGGCTACCGTATCAAAGGTTGAAGTTGTTGGTATGGGCGATCGTGTTTGTGTGGATCTTTGTAGTATCATGCGACCTGGTGAAGGCCTTCTGGTTTGTGTTACCTCTCACCTTTCGCTGTCATCGACCAAATAAAAAAAATACACAGATTGGTTAAAAGCATCGAGATGGATGTGCCAATGTGCCATTACACCAGTTCCAAGCATCTACATTTGTGCTAGTAAAGTGTTATATTTTTTTCTTGAAACAAAGTAATATGTGGTATGTTGTTTCCAGGTTGGCTCCTATGCAAGAGGAATGTTCCTTGTTCACTCTGAATGCTTGGAGACAAGCTACATTGCTAGCAGGCCTTTCAGGGTCAATGCGGTAAGATAATGAATTAGACTGCAGTGAGCTATCGTAAGTATTGCATTACAGCAGGCTTCAATGAATATGTTCTCCATTTTAGGGGCCAGTGCATGCATATGTTACAGTCCCTGGGGACAAAACTAGCTACCTCTCAGAGCTGCGATCAGGCAGGGAAGTAATTGTTGTTGATCAAAATGGGTTGTGGCGAACTTTAATTGTCGGCCGTGTGAAAATTGAATCAAGGCCTCTCATCCTTGTAGAAGCAAAGGTACATAAAAGCGATCTTCCTTTTAATGATAACTGTACATTTATTCTCAGTTTAATGGCATTACTGAACCTGCTGCAGGAGAACTCTGGAAGTGGCACATATAGCATTTTCCTTCAAAATGCAGAGACAGTTGCACTTATCACTCCTGACAAAGGTAAACCTATTGTAGCACATGTTTCGAAGATAATGCGGACTTCTTTTTGAATTGCGATTCAAACAAGCTGCAAAAACTTATTTATTTCTGGAGGGCTCTTATTAGTTTAGTAGGAAATGTTCCAGTTCGAATGTCTACATAGGTAACTATACTTGACAACGTGTTGAAGCAAACGATATGCAACACTAGGAATACACGAGCACAAAATTTCACTGCAAGAAGAACCCTTATGCAACTCCAGGATGAACAGGCACAAAGTTTAATCACCAGAAAAGATACATTTAAAAACCAATGCGGTGGTTATGCACAACCGACGCAATGTACTTGTTCAGTTCTCTGGTACATACATAGTTTTTTTCATAATAAAGGAGGCCATAATACATGCATAGTTTTAGTTAAGTCAAGTTTCAGATTAGAGATTCAACAGTTCATCATCGGTCTTTTGACCAACTTATTCCAGAGCTGTATGATTGTTTGTTGTAGGATCTGGTGGAAGGACTGCTATTCCTGTCACTTCACTAAAAGTTGGTGATGAAGTTTTGGTGAGGAAGCAGGGCGCCGCCCGTCACACGGGAATAGAGATTCAGGAGTTTATTGTTGAGAAATGAGGCACACTGCACCATTTTCCCACCTAAGCAGTGCCACTGTTTTTGTTCTCCACAAGTAATTTGTTCTAATTCATGTGGGTGAATTTCACACCAATTCGTGTATATCTAAAGCACCATTAAATCCAATACATCGAGTATCGTTGCATTACCCTGATTCAAGGCTAAACTTTCCATTTTATTTTGTGAGTCACATAATTATGCTAGTGGGAATCCTTTCATGTGGCTTACAATTCAGCCTTATACCTGTAGATTGATCTTCACAAAGGATGCCCAGAGAATGGTCATCTCTAGACTGCTAGACTTGGGCAACTTTGACTAAAAACATCAAGATCCTATCTGGTAACTTCGCAATCTATCAAGAAGAAATGCTGATGAATTTGGCAACGAATAGAAAAGGCATGGAAATATTTTCATTTTACAGTTTCTAACATCTCCACAACGAAACATTCAGAGAGGCATCACTATGAAGAGAAAACCCTGATTCAGCAACCAGAGAAATATTTGAGCACCTATCACTATCAGCTTGGTGAAAACAAGTTGATGATCTTAATGCCGTAGTCATCCCTCATGTCACCCTGTCAGCTTGACCCAGAAGCATCAACCATCGCACTACTCACAGCTCACACCACCAAATATACAGCCGCACAGGTACATATGGTCCCTTCCCACGCCACGCTTCTAGTGCACTTGCGAAGTCCTATATGCTGGTAACGGCGACGCCACCTTTCCAAGAGAGCGCCTCGGCGAAGGTTGGGTTCTCATCGGTGACTTTGGGACAGTGTTTGACGTCCTCCGGATGGCCACCTGTGGAGACTCTGAATTGCATTTGGGCTCTTGCAGCAGCTGCAACTCTTCCAAGACCTCAGACATCTGTGGCCGCATTTTGGCATCGTTGCAGATGCATTGCAAGGCGAGGTTTGCAATGGCATGTGCGCCTTTCTTCGGATACTGGCCTCCCAACTTTGTATCCATCACACGGTACAGCTTGCGCTTGTCGCGCAGGTGCGGTTTCGCCCAGTCGACTAGGTTCTGCTCTAGGCCTGGCTTCGATTTGTCCACGGCTCGCCTCCCTGTCAGCAACTCGAGCAACACAACCCCGAAGCTGTAGACATCTGCCTTTGCGGAGAGGCGACCTGCGAATTTTTAAGTAACATGAGAATGGGTTTATCTAGAAATAAACTATACATTTTTGTTTATTCATTATTAACAGTTTCATCAATACATGTTCAGATATTCTTCCATTTTGTAAAATCCAAGAGTAATATGGCCACAGCATGAAATTAATTAAGTAGGAATAAAGTGGAATGGAACATGAATGATTAGTTTGACTTTACATATAACAATGACATGTAAGCATCAGATGACAAATATAGTTGACTATCAAGGGAATTCAGGAAACTAATTCAATAATTGGCAAATGCCATAATATTGTTATAATGGCAAATATAGTTGACTATTGAGGGAATTCAGGAAACTAATTGAATGATCGCAAGTAACATAATATTCTTATTCTACTTTTAAAAAATAGTGCCTCATTATTACTCAGATATAGGCATAATATACTTCAGGCAGCATGACAGTTCTGGTCATAGCTTTAGCTAATGCAAAGCAGGGACTCGGCACCAGCATCTATTGCCAAAACTGATTTCATTTTTTTTTTCGAAATGGATAACTGATATCATATGAAACAAAAAGGGAAATGGTTCCATTTTCATTAACACAAAAAAAATCTTCTAACCTGTTGCAATATACTCAGGAGCTGCATATCCATGAGTGCCCATCACTTGTGTGGAAACATGAGTTCTATCCCCAGTTGGACCAGCTTTCGCTAAACCAAAATCTGAAAGCTTCGCGTTGAATTCCTGTATTGAATCAAGAAAAATAAGCTAAAGGAACATTCCAATAAGAAAGACACGCTTGCAATAAAAGTCAACACTATTTCTCAAGCATACCGAATCAAGGAGAATGTTTGATGCCTTGAAATCACGATATATAACTTGGTTTTCTGCATGATGCAAAAATGACAAACCCTTAGCAGCCCCGATAGCAACCTTAAGCCTTATTGCCCATGACAAAGGGTCAGCACCTCCTAAAACAACAGAGACATTATTGATTACTTGATAGTTGACACATGTATATTTAAGAAACGACAAATCAGGGATTTAGAAACGAAGAACCATAAGAATTAAAATACGTACTTCTGAACAGATGATTCTCCAAACTTCCCTTGGGCATGAACTCATAGACCAGAAGTCGGTTATCACCGTCTGTGCAATAACCAATGAGCTTAACAAGATTTGGGTGGTGAAGTTGGCCAAGGTAGTTAACCTCTGTCTGAGAAGCAAAATTAACAATCAGGAAACATGAAAAATATCCTTGAGGATGGTAGAAAATAGTGGTAAGGAGTCTTGAAGCTACCAGCCACTCCTTGTGTCCTTGGAAACCTTCTGGTTTAAGCTTCTTGACAGCAACAACCATACCAACTCCCGGTTTCGAAGGAGCAAGAGTGTATTCATCAATCCAACCTTTGAAAACATGCCCAAATCCTCCTTCCCCAAGAAGACTGTCCGGTCGGAAGTTCTTGGTCGCATTTTTTAGGTCATTGAACAAGAATGCCTTCAAATTTGACGAGGACAAGATTTCACATTCTGTCCTAGGAGTAGAATGCTCACTCCGATCCCTTATAGATGGAAGAGTAAACGTTGAACGAGTTGAGTTGGTTTTACTCGTGGAAGTAGCAGATGATAAGCTTGTTTTGCTGGTCACTTTCGATGGATCTGATTTCAGCAAGAAACAAAGGAAATATAAGGAAAACATCTTAGGTTTACAATGATGATGAAATTATTAATGGTCAATTTGCATGAAATTGTCAATGGTCAATTACGAAGCTCTAAGTTGATCAAAAATGGAGAAAACCTTCTTAACCCGTACCATCTTTATAATTGAAAAACCTCCTTAAGCTACATCTTCATAAGCCAAGTAAGGACATATCAGCAGCTCTATCCTATCTGAAATTTTGAATCAGGTAACTTCTGTTTCATTGACTAACGTTAAATTAAAAGTACACATAGGAAGAAACTAATGCTCCTATCATTGCACCATAAAATGCTAAATGGTAAGCTTATACCACAGAAATATGAAAGGGAAACAAACGAGGCAAAAACTAGTGACAAAAATATAAGTGTTTAGATGCACAACATGATCTATTGAACTAGACATGGTAGCACATCCACATGACCTTTGAGACTTGATGCCTTGCAAGAAACAAATATGTTCTATAAGGAATGGCAGCGTGCACACCCATCTCAATTCCCTACAATCTAAATCCAGAAACCGCTACTAAAAAAAACCAAAACACCTTAAACCACCGCTCAAAAAAAAAAAAAAAAAACCCCAAACCCACAGCTACAAGTAGAAACTGACAAATATATACAGATCCAAATTAGAACTTCATCTAAGAAGAGAGTACAAGTAGTAAGGAAGCCACTCACATGCAGCGCCGGTGTTCATGCTGTGATCCACCCGCGACGTGGCTTTCATGCAATTCCCCATCTTCTCTGGCTCTCCTTAGCTAACAGGATGAAGGAAACTTCCTGTCCTGAAGATCAGCAGGTAAACTATAATCGCCCGGTACAGGTCACAGCCAAGCAGGGGAGGTGGACTACTCCTTGCAGCAGCAAGCTAGATATGGCCAGCAACGGAAGAGATCAAGAGGTACGGCCGCTGAGCAGACAAAACTCAATGGTCCAGCCGTTCTTGGCAAAGCCTCAGCTGATCTGGACCGCCACTTGAAGGGGGGAGAGAAAAATCGGCGAGGCCGGCGGCCGGCAGCCGCAACGCAAGGAAAGAAACAAGCAGGAACCTTCAGAAAGTCAATCAAATCCCCTCAGCCCTTCTCCGAGATGACCAGAACGGGGAGGAAAGGAAAGTCGGTCAACTCGAGGGGAGGCCAGCCAAGCCGCCACGCCGCCACCAAGAACCGCACGGGGAGGGGGAGATGGACGGAGTCGAAGATGCTCTCCTAGAGCTGAGGCTGCGAGAGAGAGAGAGGAAGATGGCTGAGCTGAGACTTGGGGGAAGTAGCCTGCTGCGGCCGGCAGCCACCGACCGATGACCTCAGGTCCTCAGGTGGGAATGGAGCAGCTGCGAATGGGAGCGGTGGTGGGCTCTTCCTCCCCTGTCTCTCTCTTCTACACGTTGGTGGCGGCAACTTCTCATATAAAACCTCAGTGTTGCAATGTTTGATGTACACCACCTGCTCAGAGGAGATCCATGCGAATGTACGCTTGGACGGTGGCGGATGCAACCTTAACATTCTACAGGGGCTGAAAGGAAAAAATGGATGTCATACTAGTCAACATACTTCTCATCAATTATGATGGCAGGTTCGTTAAACCGAAAAAACTAAGATTTGCAATTTGAGCGACTGACGTAAGCTGCCTATTTTCAATCAACAACCTAGTGTGGTGGTACTAGTTGTTAGCAGAGACGAAACAATACTAGTCTGGGATGCTGTTTTAGACATACAAGTAATCTTGAATTTCATACTTTGACCGTTTGTCTTTGCATGAATCATGCTAATAAGAAATTGTATAACTGGGACGTGGTGAAAACACTTCGAATTTCAAATGTAGTTTTAGACTATCTTACTAAACAAAATTTATATACTATGGGTCAAATGTAGAAAGGGACCCTGACACGTTCTAGGAAGTCACATTTTTACGGCTGTTAGGGCATCTCCAACCGGCTGACCCAAACGGACGCGCTGGGCCGTCCGGTTTAGGCCGTTTGGGTGGCCAAGCGGACACCCGGACAGCGGCCCGCGTCCGCGTGTCCGTTTGGGTCGCGCGCTGCGCCCAACGCGCGGACGCATCGCATAACCGTAGAAACAGGAAAACAAACAAAAAAATGCGAATTTAAACGAAATTATATTGAACATATGCCCTATTTTGGGCAAATTTGTACATAGCCCTATTTTGGGCAAATAAAACTAACAAAAGAAGCCCCTATATGGGCTTTTAAATTTAAACTAATATTTAAAAACCCTCTATTAGGGTTTGGTCGGCGGCGCGGTGGCCGCCGGTGCGCCGCCTAGCCCCTGTGGGCGTCGTCGGCGACGTCGTCATCCCCGGGCGGCGAGGCGCTGTTGTGGCTCGGACGCGCCGGGGACTCCGGCCCACGGAGACCACATGGCCTCCTCCCACGGCGAGTGGGGGTTCGGAGCCACCCGAGGCTGCGGCGGCGCACGAGCAACGCCTCCTCCCACGAGGCGCTGCTGCCTCTCTGCCAGCGCGGCGCACAGCCTCCTGGCGTCGCCGCTGGTCGGCGCGACGCCTGTCCTCCTGCCGCCGCCGCTCTGGCGGCGCTCCTCGTCGGCGCGGCGCACAGCCTCCTCCGCCGCGCCGCCTCCTCCTCCTCCTCCCGTCGCGCACTGGAGGGCACAGGCGTAGAGCTCCCGACCTCCGCCTCCTCCACCTCCCGCCGCGCCGCCTCCTCCATTTCGGAGGTGCGAATGGCCGCATGGAGGTGCGGCCATTTCGCCTCCTCCTCCGCCGCCGAGATCATCGGGCGGCGCGGAGGTCCGGGTCCTCCTCCGAGGACTCGGCCGGCTCGAGGAGGAGAGGCGGCGGTTGCGGCAATGCCGCCCCGGCGCGGGCGGCCTCTCCGATGTGGCGGCCGCGGTGGTTTCCAACCGACGGCCGCCACGCCCGCGGACGACGGCGGCTGCTGCTCGCCGCGTCGTCGTTCGCTCGGGGAGCGAACTGTCGCTTCGGGGCCATGGCGGCGATTTTGCTCGGGGAGTGGAGTGGGGACTGGAGTGGAGGGCCAGATCCCCTCCAGTCCCCATTTAATAGTCTCCCTGGTCACCGACAGGTGGGCCCAAGGGAGACGATGCGACCAGCGCGCGGACGCGAGCGGACGGCGCGTGCCATCCGCGGCCACGCAAACCTAGCCCAGATTTGGGCCGGGTTTGTGTCGTTCCGGACGCCGCGGCCGTCCGCTTTTGCGGTGCGTCCCCGCGCTGGGCCGCGTTTTAGTCCGGCTCGACCCAAACGGACGCGCGGCGCGGTTTGGGTCGCGCGGTTGGAGATGCCCTTAATGTGTAGACACAGGAAAGAAGGTGCATACTAAACAAAAGTTGTTTACCCTTATCAAAGAAAGTTAACGTGCACTCTTTATCAAAGGTTGTCTTTTTACCGCATGGTCAATAATAATTAAACAAGAGAAAAGTGTTCTACACCAACGACACAAACAAAAAGAGGATTCTTAAGGCTAATTCGGGGACAACTAAGAATTAAGAGAATATCATACTCAACCGACCATTAGATAAGTTATGTCATCATGGCACACTTTGTAGTTTTGTTAAATATTCTCTTAAGTATTTGTTAATTTTCAAATTCTTAGAAGTGACTGTTAGATTATTAGGCAATTTCAGAGTGAGTTTAGTTACCGAAAACAATATTACATATGCAGTAGCGTACTTAACCATACACATTAGACTAAGCATATCTAGCAGATCTGAGTATGGAACGATGAAGGGCATGTACATCTCAACCGGGAAAGTTGCTCCAGCAGCTGCATCATCACCATGGTTGTTGATGTCGCCTACACCTGGGCATTCCTTGGGCCGGGCCTAAAAAAGCCCGACCTTAAATTCATAGGCCCAAACCCGGCCCAGCTCCACCTTCGGGCTTACAAACTAGGTCCGAACCCAGCCTGGACGGACGAAAGCATGGCCCGGCCCGACAAGCCCTACCCAAACTAGGCTTAAACTACCTTTCTTGCAAGCCCGAGCCCGGCCCGGCCTACATTCGGTCTCCAAAATTAGACCCGAATCCAGCTCGAAGTGCAAGCCCGACCCGACCTGGCCCGGGATTTTCGGGCCGGGTCAGGCCGGGCCGTCCGAGCTGCCCATGCCCAGCTGTAATGTCGCCCATGATGTTGTTGGAGTCGGAGACGCGACTCTGAAAGGACAAGATGTCGCCTAGAGGAGGGGCGGGGGGGTGGTGAATAGGGGTTTCAAAAATAATTAATGAATTGACTTGTAAGAATGCGAAATTGAACTAATGTTTATTTTACAAGCATAAAACCTAAATAAGCTAGGTTCAACTAAGTGCACCAATAACAACACAAGCTAAGGAAGATATGCACAAGATATATATATATAACACAAGTGATAAACAAGATATAAGTACTTCAAGCATGATGGCTATCACAAGGAAAGTCACCTCGGGTATAGAGATAACCGATGCGGATGTATTCCCATGTTACCTCACATAGAGTGAGGTACGTCACGCTGGAGAGATGTGAGCTACCACAAAGGTCTGCCGAATGCTACAAAGGCTCACATTCTTCTCCAAGCCAATTCCACGAAGGACAAAGGTCTTTCCCATATGGCTGCATTTTCCTCCACTCCGGAGGTGTCAACCTCCACAACCACTTCACAAGCTCCACGAAGGAGAAGCCGAGGCCTCTTCACAATATCCCATGAAGAGATCACCGGAGCACCAACTACCAAGACAATTAGGAGATCACCCTCCAAGTGTAACAAACTCACAGTCTCTCACTCAAACTAATTGTAATGGAGAGCTCAACACTTATGCAAAAATGCAAAAGCAAGAACACCAAGGGTGTTCAAATCCTTCACACTTAAATCTCACCAAAGCAACAAATGTTATGGAGAAACAAGATAGGAAGAACAATGAAGGAAATCAACAAATGACTCTAAGATCTACTCCCCTCTGTACTTATTTAATCGACGCCAGCTTCCACATGCATACACTACTTTCTCGGCAGAGCCCCCGTCGATTTAATCTGAACGGAGGGAGTAGATCCCAATAGTTCCCCTCACTTAGAGGAGGAGTTGATTGGTGAAGATTGTAGATCTTGATCTCTTATTCCAAATCACTCAAGAAAATACAGGAATCATACGAGGGAATGGAGAGGAAGCAAGATTTTGAGGTTCAACAATGGATTATGAGAGAGAGAGAGAGCAAATGGAATGGTTGACCTTGCCTCCTCAAGAAGGAAGAACGGTTATTTATAGTCCAAGGGGAAATCTAGACGCTTGGCGGAATTTTGCGACCCAACCCAGAGGTAAAAACGGCGGTCACACCGGTTTGATCTAGCGCACAAACCAACAAACCGGAATGCCTGCCTGAATGGCCACCATCGCACGAGGCTGGGGCGGTTTAGAACCGGCACGCCAGCTCCCACTCTGGTTTCAATCCGGCTCACCGGAATCGGTTCGGCATACGCCATAATGGCATACTGGTAGCCCATTTGGCATATACCGGAACCGAACTAGCTTGATGAAATAATTTCAGTGGGGAGCCCGGCTCCGTCAGTTCCTACGCCGGTTTTGCAGAGAAAACCCTCAAATTGCAAATTTCTCAAAAGAACTAAACTTATCGCAAAGTTCACTAACTCCGATTAAGATGAAACCAATTTTGTTGAAAAGATAACGACGAATAAAACTCAACAAAAACTAGAAATATTAGGAATCATCAAAGGATGTTGCTACATAAATTCAGAGGTGAAACCTAACACTAAGAATTGGTAAAAAACTTCCAAACTCGATAACACAATAGAAGATGCATATGGATTCCGTTTTTAATTAATTTGGGCTTGTTGAAAAGCTAGTAACAAGCTCAAGAACCTCACACGGGGAAACATCAAGAAACAACAATAATAAGGGATGCAAAGTAGGCAAAGGATTGAGCTCCCTAAAACGATGTGATCAAGTTAGCCAACCGAAAGCCCTCTTGATATTGCAGCTATCTATCCTATAACCCGATCTTCCAACAACCACCTTGAGACCGACTAAAGGAAAACCTAACAAGGTCATACCTAGCCCGCGCATCCCTCTTGACCATGATGATGACGCTTCATGCTTCATTCAAAACAGAATGTGTTACTTAATCAGTGTTGCTTCGTGAAGGCTCACAATTGGTCCCCCATACACCACTATGGGATAACTTCATTGAAGAACATCTTCACATGTCCATTATCACCAAATAGACGACAAGCTTTAAGGATAAGTACTCGAGATACCTAACCCACATAGACAACACAAACACACATATATGATGGGTTAGTTCAGAAAGCATAATTGACAAATCTTACCCTACCACAAGATTACATGATCCAAAGTGGTACAATATTTATGCTTCATGTGTTGACCAACATGAATCCAATCTTCAATCTTAGTCTTGGTCAACCTTGTATCTCCTCATCCTCTATCATAATATCTTGAGGTATATAAAGAACTCTTCATTTGATTACATGCTCTAAACCTTAGTCAACTATAGGTCAACTCATGGGACTATCATAGGCACCAGATTAGAGCCATATCTTGAATTCTTCTCTTGAAATCAAACTCTCAAAATGTTGATCATATGATATTCTTCTCTTGAAATCGATGATCTTGATGCCAATACCCAAGGTATATCTTTATCTTCATGGCATCCACACTTGAATTCAACACATGGACTACAAGAATCACCTATGAAATATTCCTTCTTATAAACTCAAAGAAACCATTTGTCCATAGGGACTATCATTAATTACGAATAAAATTAACACATAGGGGAATGTACCCTTACGGGTGTGCGATGCATGGCGAGGCGAGGTTGGCGACAGAGGAGAAGTGTGCGTCAGCTCCTTCCCTTCTCAGTCACTTACAAGAGCTAGAATAGAAGTCCTTATAAGATGCTCCAACTCTCTCCCAACTTGAGACCACTGGCGGAGCTTCGTTGGGGCCGAACTGGGCCATGGCCCGCCCAGGTTTTTGGCAAAAAAGTAAGTAACCCCTGTGAATCCGAGGCCCAGCCCAATAACAAGAACGACCATCCCCTGTATGCTGCCTCGAGTCAATTGTTCCTCTCGACTTAACGAAAGCCACGGCCGTGAGATCTCCTCGCTAGGTTTAGCAATGTGAACAGAAAAGGTTGGGAAGCCATGAAGCAGACCAACGGAGGACGCACAACAGCGCCGCGCCCCCTCCGGCTGCCAGGTGGTCACCGCAGCCGGCAAGCATGGCCGCCATACATGGCCACGGGGCCGGCATGAGTTCCAGCAGCCGGCAGCCAACCGGCCGACACTGCGACCGAGGAACTACTACGACAAAATCCATACCTTTCTCATCTCCAATTACCCTCTCCAAGCAATTTTCTTTCTTCCCAAATTCTTAGTTAGCAATTTTATAGCATCTATTGTTTCATTGTTTACTGATTTGTGAACTCCTTCTTCAGTTTTGCAAATTATAGCAGCCAACAGGCAACAGCCATGGAAAGAGCAGTTAGACAAGTTTTCTTTTGCCTTTTTAAAGGCTGGCCCGCCCATGGACTTTATCTCCCACAACTTCCAAGCTACCATCAAGGATGGGCCTTGAGATTTTAGGTATTGTAGGCTATATGGACTGCTTTCCTGAGTCTCATTTACATCCAACAGTGAGCTTCCCAACTTGCTTCAGTCGCTAAAACGGCTTACATTATAGAACGAAGGGGGTACATGATTAGGTAGGGTACCCTTGCTAGTTGGGGCACATGTGTTAGCTACTCCATCGAGTTCACAAAGATGTGGCGTTTTAGGATTGACCCGATCTATAGATACTTTTTGCGGTAGGATATATAAAATACTTACTACTTTTCCTGTCCTAAATACTTGTCGCAGATTTAGGACCGGCGGGAATATAGTTTCTATTGTACTACACGTGTAGTAACCACTTTTGAAGAATAGCATGCTTATATGATTTTGAGTTTTCAATCTAGAATGTTATAGGCACTCACATTTTTCGATTGTGATTGCAGGTATCCTACTGATGTACTCAACCTTATTGCCTAACCTTTTAAATTAAAAGATGTGTATGATAGTTAGATGTTGCAGTTATTTAATTGAGCTTCCACATCCTTACATTATTTATCTAGCAACATTGTTTGAGTGATGCACTCCATCAATTACAGGACTACCAAGGGCCCTACAGCGAGGTTCTGCCACGTCAGTGAACTAGTGTGCAGTTTGTTGGCACCAGATTGGTTGCCAAGGCCTCCAGAATGCTTAGCAGCCGGTCTCGCTTGGTCCGACGATGGAATGGAGTATTGACTAGTCCCCAGGCTAATCCATAAACGATCTTTCTGCAATCCTTTGAATAATCGACTGATCTCTGTTCTGGCTATATATAATGTTGATACGGTCAAAGATGCATAGAGTATACAGAGGCGAGTATCATTGTCATCGCAATACAACAATTAAATGGAAATTCTCATGTCCCTGTCCGAGGACTGCTGACACTGACACAGACGGAGCCGATTATGCTAATCCGAGCAAAACGTCGGTAGCATTCACACTTGAAACTTATGCAGTAACAGTGGAAGGTGGAACCACCGTGCATGAATGTGAAAAGGTTGTTCTTCACCATCTCGCCGTCGATCAATTCTGGCTAGGGTTAGTTGACTCGATGTGCATTGGTTGGTGGACCTCACGATGGCTACTTTGTTGCAGCTGTGGTCTCTGTCCCCACGGATGCTGCTAAACCGACCAGATTTTGCTAGTGCTTTCTCTCTTCGTCGGTCTAAGTTTAGAGCTCTTTTTAAAACTGAATATGGGGCTGTCAAAGGAAGATATATATAGCTAGGCTAGGCCAGGCAGGATCGAACTGATCCTTTGTCTGTAGCCACAAACCGATCTGAGTGACGATCTGCAGAAAGGTTTTTTTATTCTGTTATTAGCTTGGCATCCATCCTTTTTGAGGGGCTATACCTACCTGCATTTGAAGAAAGGAAAAGAGATATATTCCCCAACAATTTGCCTCTCCCCTTTGATTTCCTCCTTTATACCCCGTCCCTCGTTGCCATGAGCTATGATAGATCTTAGTGCAAATATCTGAAACCATGTATTCTGCTAAAACTTTTTTTTTTGTTTGGAATCGTGCATCTGGCATTCTGGCCTCACTAACAGCTGCCTAGTTTTCATGAGGGGCAGCAAGAATCTAATCAAATCTAATGGTATCTTCTCGGGCGAGACCTCTGCTCGGAGTCATCAATGGCAACGTTGCTTCTTGGCTTATTGCCTCGGTCCTTCAGTGATGTCAACTCTAATCGCACCTTCTCCGGCGAGACCTCTGCTTCTGCTACTACCATGTGGAGTGTAAATGTGTAATGCGGCAGCCACTAAGCCGAAGTCGTACGCCTCCAAGCAGTTCAACGTTGCCATCACTAAAGGGGTCGTCAATGGCAACGTTTTTGCAGATACTCTAGTATAAAAATGTACACTACTACTACTACTAGGAGGATAAGCATAGGAATCTCGTAAAGTTGGAGGAGATGGAGATCGCAGCACGACGGAGCTTTGACCAATTATTTGTCCCTTCCGCTGCCATAACAATACATAAGCAACGATAGGATGATACTACCCATAAGCTAGTGTCGGATGAACTGCTTCCTGGTGTCAATAATTGGCCTCGATGGGGAGTATGAGTTAGGCACATATCCACCAGAAATACAAGCTAGATTAACTAACATGAGCGTGCCAGATCAGATATGCTAATCAACTCACCATTTGCCGGGGCCATGGGGGCATTTCGAGAGCTTTCGACACATCGCACTGAGATACAAACAGAAGCAGATGACACTCACTTCAGAACGGCCATTGAAGGCGATGGTCCAAAAGGAATGGGGAGAGGGAACCAAAGCGAGTGAGCTTGAGTGAGATGCGCCATGGCTCATGGACCATGGTAGACCGTTCCACTACTACCGACCTCGCACTCACCCCGACCATCTACTATCTTAGGTGCCTTTACTTGCTTTTTTTTTTTTGAAACGAGGCAAAAGTTTTGCCTTTCATTGATATAGGAGAAAAGAGTTGGCCCGTTTATGAGGAAAACTGGCCGAAAAACCGTTACAACACGACACCACACGCCAGCCCCGAGGCTGCGCTCCACACGGGTCGACGACCAGCCAGGTCGACACCACACCTCAACGCAACAGGCGGAGGCGAAAGACCGGAGCCACCGCTCCCACTACCACGCCGGCCCCGAGGCCGCGCCCCGCCTGGCCGAAGACGAACCCGCCTCCGCCGAAAACCACCAAAACACACCACGAGTCCCTTGTCCGGTGGACATCCAAAGCGAGGCCCCAAGAGGCAAAGCGACGCAAGAGCGCCGCCCACGCCCAATCCCGCGAGGGATCTAGGGTTTCCCCCGGAGAGCCCGAGCGGAGAACAAGAAACACCCGCTTCGACGACGCCTTCAAGAAGTATGCGACGCCCACAGGCGTCACCGTCGTCGGTCCTGACCGGCCGCCAAGACAGA
Organism: Lolium perenne; assembly: GCF_019359855.2. NCBI lineage: Eukaryota > Viridiplantae > Streptophyta > Magnoliopsida > Poales > Poaceae > Lolium > Lolium perenne. The sequence goes on along the minus strand of NC_067247.2, from coordinate 355,735,972 downwards.
GCTTTCGCCTAGCAAAGAGTTTCAAGACCTCGCGCCCGCCAAAAAGGACCGGCACAAACCACCACTTGCAACCGCAGAGCAACCCCCAGGCCAACCTGTAGCCGCCGACGCGCAGAGGGTAGCACAGCCCGAAGCCAACGAAGTACCGCCGAAGATCCCCGTGGGCGCCGCCGGAACGCCACATAGAGGGGACGCCGACCAACACCAACACGGGGATCGAGGACGAACGCCGAAGCCCGCAGGCATGAACTCCCCGCACCACCAGCCGCCACCGCACAGCCAACCCGGCCCATCGCCGTAGCCTCCTGAAGCAGCACAGCCGCCATGGCCTCCGGCAGGCTCCTCCGCCGACGCGGCCATCTCAGCCGCCGCACGAGCCCAACACCACGCTGCCGCTGCCCGGGGCCGTCGCCCCGGCAACCCATCAGAACCCAGACGCAGCAACCAGGAGCTCCTCGTCACGGCCGCCGCCCGGGGACACCGCCCCGGCAAACCGCCGCACCTGCCCCGGTCCTGGGCAGCACCACCGGCTGCCCCCCGCGCTGCCGGAGAGGCCCCTCTGCTGCACAGCCCGCCGCGCCGCCCATCGTGGCCCAGATCGGGCCCGGAAGGCCCGCTCCGCCTGCCGGCACCATCAGCAGCGCCACGACCTCGCACGGCCACCGCGCGCCGTCCGCGCGACAGCCGCGCCGTCGCCCTTCGCCGCCGCGCCCGCCGACCGTCGTCGCGCCCGCCGCCGTCTCCGCGCTCGAGAGAGCTCCCTCTCACCAGGGACGCGGGAGGGAAGAACCACCCCGCCGCCACCTTCCCCGGGGAGCGCACGGCTTTGCCGGCCCCCCTCCGGCGGCGGCGAGGCAGGGGAGAGAGGGGGTGGGAACTAGAGGCGGCGGCGGCTAGGGTTCCCCCCTGGTCGCCAGAGGAGGGCGACGCGGGGGGGGGGGGGGGGGGGGACGGGTGTGTGCCTTTACTTGCTAATGCATGAGGCAGGGGTTGTTCTACTTCTAGATTGTGCGAGAAGAACTGATTAGCTCTTCTAAAGCAAAAGTTGGAAATTGTTCGACAGAGAACATACTAGCAATAGCTGCCACGTCTTTTTGTAGTTGCAAGAATCGAATGGGAATGGACGATCACTAGCCAAATATACGAGCAACTTGAAGAACTTTAGTATTTTTGCAAATTAAGAGCATCTCCAGCCGCGTCCCCCAAACCGTCTCCCAAAACACGCCGGATTGAGCGTTTGGGGGACGTGTTTCGTTCGTGCCGCGTTTGGGGGACGTCGCTCCCCAGTCGCATCTCCCAAACAAAATTTCGGTAATGTTAAACTTAACGAGATTCGTCCAAACTTACATAGATTCGAACGAAATTTGACTAAATTTAAACTAAACCTAATCTAGAAGTACTTGCGGCGGCCGGAGGCGTCGTAGTACTGCTGGAAGTTGTACATCTCGTCGGTGACGACCTCCTGCTTGACGCGCTCGTCGACGGGCTCGTCCTTCACCAAGCCGCTTGGTCCTGCCTCGCCGTCATCGGTGAGGTCCACGAGCGGCTTGCCGAAGTCGCGGATGGACATGGCGATCGCCATGTCGACGTCGCCCCTCCAGGCGTCCTTGTCGTTCATGGACGCCAAGAACGCCGCCCGCAGCCCTAGGCAGTCCTCGGGGTCGTCGCTGCTGGCGATGAGCCGCCAGCGCCGCCTGCGACGCTTCCTCTGGCTCCTCCTTCACCTCCAGCTTTGGGATGAGGAGGGCGTCGCCACGCCTCCCTTGCTGCCGCCGGCTGCCGCTGCCGCTGCCGCCACGCCTCGTGTTTACGGGCGTCACCGGCTCCTCCTTCACCTCCCGTTTGGGGACGGTGTAGGGCGCCGAGCGGTACGACGAGGACGGCGTCGATCGCGCCGGTCCTGAGGAAGAAGAGTGCGAGGACGACGAGTACGTCGTCCTCCTCGGCTGCCATTGCGGTGGTCCTCCTCGAGGAGACGGTGGCGGTGACGACGGCGTCTCCAACCTTGGAGCGCCGTTGCGGATGCCACGGATGACGTTCTCGAGGGTGCGCCCCGGAACGCCCCATAACAGGGCGCGACCGTCCTTGTTCCAGCTGTTGGGCCCGCCGACGAGCCCCTGGGTGCTGTGCATCTCGACGTCGTACTTCGCCTTGAAGTACGTCTTCCACCAGTCGTCGTTGTTGTTGGCCGCCCACGTCGGATCCTGCCGCTCGGCGGCGGTGAGTTGAGCCCGCCGGGCCCTGATGCCGTCCCTCCATTGCTCCGTGCCCGGCTTCGGCGGCAGCGGGATGCCAATGCCGTTCACGGCCATCTTCCAGCCGCCGCTGCTTGGCAGCCGCATGTCCGGCGGGACTGTATAGCCGGCGTGGTACAGCGCCCACGCCTCCGCCACGGTTAGGCTGCCGCGGCCGAAGCCGCTCGCCGCGGTGATCTTACGGGAGGACGAGGTCGACATTTTTGGAGCGGTGAGGAGAAGATCTGTGAGGGGGGAGGCGGCGACGAGAAGGTTTGGGAGCGGTGAGAAATTGGGACGAACTGCAGGGCGTCTTAATGTACAGCGGCGGCAGCGGGGTGGTTGCACGCAATAACACCGGCGCGGACGGCCACGCGGCCATGCACGACGAGACGCGTCTCTGCGTCGCCTGGGAAAACAGGGACGCCATTAACGTCGCTTGACCAAAGGTAGACGACGGGTTTTAGCCTTCCGAGCCGCTGACGCGTCGGGCCCGCGTCGGTTCGCCTCGCTTTTCGTTGTGTCCGGCGTGCCCGGAGGGGCTCGGGCCGCCGGATACCATATCGGGCTGCGCCGGACAAAAATGGGCTTTGTGGGACGCGTCTGGAACGATTTTTTGATCCGGCGCGTCCCAAATTGCTTTGGAGACGCTTTGGAGGACGCGGCTGAAGATGCTCTAAGGATCAGGGTATATGTTCTCGGCATCCGTCCACTTCTATCTCGTTCTTATCCACAACGACCATTGTACCATGAACTGAACTGTTGCCATTGTACTATGAACTGAACTGTTACAATCACTAGTTAAATGCCCGTGCGTTGCAACGGGTTGGTAGAATATATGTAGTTAAATATCTTTGTGTTGCCACCTGACATCGGTTTTTCTTCATATCGTTATTTTTTTACATAGTCAAACTCACTCCAACATCGCAACCACAATACTCCATAGTCCCTATACTCCAACATGACACTTGCCGTAGTAGTAGATTACCAGCTTTCCATTGTCCATGAATTTGAAGTTGGTAGTAGACAAGGTGTTGTGTCTGAAAATAAAATAAAAAATTAAATGGCATATATCTCTGGTTCTGAAGCCCAAAGATTCATGCACCAACATACTAATACAAGCCAAAACTTTGTAAGATCTTACTAAATAGCTTTGGCTTTCTTGTTTTTCTGCTCCTATCTTGACACTATACCAGATCAATAGAATAGAATATATTTGAGAAAATTTGAGACAGTACGTCTACAACTAAACATTTGGCATATGAATTCCGAGTCAGTCAAGAGAAGAAACCTAACATGCTACCGAATCTTCCCCAATTATCTAATTCTTGAATTGAGTGGTACATGAAACAAAAGAACTGCTCACCAACCATCAGTTTGAGCACCTTGAAAAAATTAGCAGAATTAAACTTGTGGGCCCCGAGTGAGAATAGCATTGCATGGTCTTGTCTAGGCGGTACCACAACTTCTTGACAACTGGAAGTTCTTTCAACGCAAATTGGAGTGTGTGCTGGCCATCGTCACATAGTGTTAATGATGCTGCCATGTGCTATGGTCAATTGAAGGAAGATCACAAATCACCGGCGGGGTTAACTGGCACTGCAACGATCCTCCATCAACCTGAGGTAGAGCATATTATGTGCCACACAACCGCAGGTTTACCTGAGGAATAGAGCTACAAATCTGGGCTCCAATCATTCAAGAGGTAGAAAGTTGTCAAATTGTTCTCATACAATCCAAAAAGAACAAAACGCAAGCCTTTTGAGTAATTACTACTCCCTCTGATCCATAATAAATGTTGGGGTTTAGTTCAAATTTGGATCGGATGGAGTACGTAATTCGCAAACATCATCAAAGAAAATGGTGTACAACCGAATCTAGTGAACCCTAAATTAAAGCTGAGTGCGGCCATCAGACCGAACAGAGTTTCTGGTGTCGAAAAATAAAAATATCTATGTAGAAGTAGAGGACATGATGCAGTAGGTAATACATACACAAGCGAAACTTTAGGGGAACAGTTAAGTTACATAAATCAGATACACAATCATTTCTGAGATATTATGTTTCTAACATATTTACGTAGTTTATGAATTGCCAACAATTTGATGAAAAATATAATATCAGATGTCTATTTGGATCAGTTATAGAAAATCTAACAAATTGGCCAACTAAAGGCGTGGTGCTAATGCTTATTTTTCCTACACAACATTGTAGCTTTTTCCTCACACTCCGAATTTGACATGTACATGCAAAAACCAAAAGTGAAGCACCATGAGCATACTCCACTCTAAGATGCAACTGGTTCTACACAAACGAAGCATCGTATTTTTACTCTCCATAAGAAAATAATGGGGATCAACATAGGTTTTCAGTATTTTTATTCTCCAAAGAAAATAATGGGAATAGAGTTTCGGGGGATATTTGCTTAATACCTAAAATTCTTTAGGAAATGTATGTGAGCCTCGAAGGCAAAATTTTCACGATATTAATATGTGAGCCTCGAAGAAAAAATTCACGATATTAACTAAATTTAGTTTTGTTGCTCTCGACATACTGTTTATATACAAAACATTATCAAATTAATTAATTAGTAAACATGTACACAGGTCGCCGCCATTAGAATGGTCAATATCAAAAACTCTCTAATTCATAGCAAACATGAAGAGACGAGCAACTTTTCCTTACAGAAAATACTGCATTACTACTGCTAGGGTCGACTTCTTTTCTACTGCCCATAAAGAAGAAATGAAGTAATAGGTAGGGATGACAGGAACCTGTGACATTTTGTACCCAAAACAAACGCGCTACCAAGCTGCGCTACATCCCTTTTCCAAATTGTATAAAACTGACCATCCAACGATATGCCATATACACTGCTGGCTCATGGTGCTCTTCCTAAAACTAAGCATGAAGGAGCATATCCACGGAACCCCCTGAAAAGTGAACAACTTGTTCTGTAAGAGAATCCTCTATAGGTAAATGGTCCACTAATTGCCATAGTGCCATCCAGGGAACTATAATATACTTCGAATTTTACATTAAACATTGAAGTTTTTCGGTAATCCAGGGGAAAAAATGCAAGTAGCAACTCTAATTTTAAGCACCATCAAAATGACGAACTGCAGTAATGATGCTAATATCAATGGAATTTATCGGCAGAAATTAAAACATTATATGCTGCTTGATTGGCTTCCTATCTTTCCATCTCATGTGCTGATGTATTTACCTCTCTTCTACAAGCTACGGTCTCACAGCTGGAGAACCGAGTATGAGCTGTAGTTTCAGATCTTCCAAGGCAGTTGCCAATACAAAAGAATGTCATTGGCGCTTAATGAGTGCTAGAATAAGCAGTTCCAAATCAGTCTCGATGAATCCTAATAGCTCCCCAGCAGCTCCGCCTAAAAATGGTTATCTAGCAGCGTTTTTTTATTTGTATTGATTTTTATAGGTGTGCCGCTGCTAAAATATATGACCAAACTCACTGTAAAGAATATCAGTAGGTATGCGTGATAGTAGTGGAAGCCAATATAAGATACGTAGATCTGTTGTGAAATCGCTTCCATATTGAATCTAGAAGTTAAAACAGATCTAACAGGAAATGCTACTGCGTTCCACTGGGGCATACATATTCTAGTTTATAAAGTAGTTAGCGATCTACCATACATGCAAAATTCATCAAACAAACTGGTGAGGCTTACCACAAGCAATATAAACATATTAATTTCACTAAAATATAATCAACTATACATGAATAAATTGACACAAGCAACAGCAGCAAAGCATAAGAAAGCTTCAGTTACCTATCTTTCTGCACACATGCTTCGCAGAGGTACTTACTGAAAAGGGAAGACAACCAATAGTTCAGTTCATGCACGATGAGATAAAATTCTGAAAGAATATGGAGAAAAAATAAGGATATTTACATAAGAGAACCCACTTCTTGATGCAAGCTTTGCAGCCAACACAAACAATACACAAGAGAGATATACAAACTCACCGATATTTGAATAAGAAAAATAAATGACACGGCAAGTGATATATTGCTTCAATTCTCATCTAAATTTTTAATGTCATGGTACCTATACAAAGCTGCAATAACAGAACTACGTATACAAGTGGGCATAATTATCAATCAAAGTCCATGTTTTAAATCACGGCAACAGTGCCACAAGTGTTGCTGCTCTTCTCAGCCAAGTACTGGTTTCTGGCACTGAAGAGGATCTAACTCACGTATTGATTTGTTTCACCCACCTTCAGTTTCTTATCACACATACTATATATCTGAGTAATTTAGAGCGACTCGGAAAAGAAACTAAGAGCTTCAATGCTAAATTTGTGCTAGTACTCCTACCATTATTTTTCTTAATCAATTTGCTTTGTAAACTGATAAATCTGAACCAAATAAAATATCGACAGCTAAAACCATTTGAGCCGAGAGAGGATTAAAGAATTGAAACAGAAGAACGTTTCTACATCAGGGTATTGTATATAAAAAATGCTAACAAATCAAACTTATCCAAATCAATGATAGCAATGAAAAAATGAAAGTAACCTAATGCCCTGGAAAAGGTACCTCTTGATGTGTACATATCTTAAACACAATAGTAGAACGGAAAATTCTGCAATGTGAAGCAGAGATTTTGAACAAGAAAATGGGGGAAGGCAGTATAGTCTGAATGATGTGCTCTGCTCACCTACTCGTGAAATCCTTGGAAGTGAGGACCGGGCGTTGAGCTCATTACGAGCAGAACAGACCAGATCAAATCGATTAAGTAATGTGCAAGTAACTCCATGAAGGACACGATCCTATGTAAACAAACGCAGGTGCTAAATTCATCAGCAGCCCACGTCAATCGAATATCTCATGAGCTGCGCGTACTGGTGCTGCTCGTGCAGTAGCGAGTCCGCGAGGGGGCTGAGCGCGGGGGTCGTGGAGTCGCAAGTGGCGGCGGCGTGGGCGATGTCGACGAGCGCGCCGAGCACGAACAAATCTTGGACGCAGACGCGACACGCGGATGCTATCAAAAAGGACGTGATTGCATAATTGGTGTTAGACGTAAATTTTTGATACGGGGACATGCCTGACCTATTCCTTGATTTGTGGCCTTCTACTGATAGCAATAAATCTGTACAATAAGGGATGACTCGGAAGGAATAGCGATAATAACGGGAATGAGGATGACCTACCATTCTAACAGTAAGTCTGCATTGATTACAATTTATATTGTGATTAGCGATAATAACGGGAAAGAGGAGTAATTTATGGTGGAAAATAGATCGAACGGATGGATTTTAAGCGGAGGCTTTGACTTAAATCGAACGGTCAGGATGTTCCCAATCTCCTTCACCAAACGCGTTGTATGACGTACGACCAACTCAAATATAATAGTAAAGATCAGCTAGGACGTGATTAGTTGCGTGGACACTTTTTTTTTTGCTCCCGGGCTGCAAACGTGATTTAGAACATGTTGTGCCCTTTATTTGCTTACCCACAATATGTTTCGGTAGCCCATAGCCCAGGAGAGACGCAAGTATTAGCTATTTGGTTAAACATACCATTCTACTTTTACACTCACATTTTATCCCTACATAGTGACCTAACACCTTGCATAGGTAGATACAGATCTACTCATCTATGCCCGTCAAAATGAAAAACATACAACATGAGAGTTGTATGAAACGACAAGGTGAAACTACTTATGAAATGAAATTTTAAACGGTTGACCATATCCTATCAATTTGACAAAATTCATTAAAAACAAGTCAAACTTTGAACAGAAAATTGAGAAGTTTTAGTTAACAAAACTCAGAATAGATTGCCGGAATGAAATCATGTCATCAACCGGTACCCTTTTCATCTAGACCTCATGATGAAATAATGAGCCGGTAAACTAGATAACCAAGAGACAAGTGGGAGGTTTCAAAGGACAAAAGGCGATTACAAGGGGGGTTGAATAGGAGCTACCAAATTATAACTTTTTCAATTTTTATGTTGAGTTGCGGAAACGTGAATGTGATTGTAGAATAGTAGATATGATCCTATATGAAATGCAAGCATAAGCAAGGAAACACCAAATGCAAAACAAGATGAAAAGGAAGCAGTACGACGAGGAAAATGCGCGGAGACAAGGTTTGTTTCCCGTAGTTCCCCCCACAAAAGGGGTACGTCTATGTTGAGGAGATGTGGCACCACAAAGGTGCCAACCGCCACAAAGACATCACATTATTCCTTGTAGGCACATCACAAATGTGTCCCTACTTCTCCATTAAGCAAAGTCGGTCGAGATGGCTAGCTTTCACACAAGGTTGGGGTAAACTCCACAAAGAACGGATTTTCCCAACAACATCACAAACTAGTCATAACAAGATCTAGGATGAGATGCTCTTCCAACAACAAGGACCCCCACAAAGGAGATGTAGGGTTTCCAAATCCACAAAGGATGAGTAGGAGAATCACAAAATTTCTTAGTTAGATTGGTAGATCTAGCCCTCCTCCTTCGATTCCCCAAGTTTGGGGAGATTTGGTTGGCTAGGGAGGGAGATCCACTCGATTTAAACTAAAAAATAATGGAGGAGAGCGAAAGTCTTAGTGCTGCTCAAATCTGATTTGAGGAAGAAGAAGGCTCCCTCTTTTATAGCCCGTATGAGTCTTCTAGCCGTTGTGGTGCCCGAAGGGGCGGAATATCCGTGGTTATTTAGCCCGGAAGTTCCGGCCCATCCGGAAGTTCTGCCCTGCTCTGCAACTGTGATCGGGGCGGAAGTTCCGGTCCCCCAGAAGTTTGGGGCCGGATGGAGTTAAGATCCGACCACCATGCCGTAAGATGGCACACGCGGCTCTTTGCAGGTGAAGGGTGGGTCAGATGTAATTTACATCCGGTCAGAAATATCTGACCAAACTTTCGGCCAAGATTTCACCGTGGATTTTTGCAGAAGAGGGGCTGGATGTTGAACAGTTTCGGCAACAAACTTACGGCCAAATTTCCGGCCTGGCAAACACCTTCAGAAGACCTTGGCATGTAGGGACCGAAACTTTCGGCTGCTTGGGGGCCGGATATTCCGGCCTGGAGAGAATTCCATTTCCTTCTTCAAATCAGCAACAATGTAATGTTTCTCCTCAGAAGTTCTCTTCCACCAAATGCAAATATACATACCCAATTCAAAGGGACCATATACAAAATCAAAATAAAAGGTGGGTCATCATCCGTAGTGCTAAAATTAATTCCTACACACTTGAGCACATATGGTAAAATTCTTATTCAAGTGTTGTGATCAAACACACAAAACACTAGGAATAGAGCATGCTCTTTCAAGGTTGATCTACACACGTTAGACACACATAGGTAAACACCTTACGAGACGCATAGATATATATGTCTACCATCACCGAAAAAAATATAACACAAGAGTTATGCAAAATGGCAAGGCGAAGCTACCCCCAAAGAAATTTTTAAATAGACGTTAGCCGCACGCTTTCAATTTGACAAAATTTGTTTAAAAAAGGTTAGAACATGAGAACGAAATCAAGAAGATGCAGTTAACGAACTCAGATCCAATTGTTAGGATGGAATCACATTATCGACATTCTTTTTTCACATATAGAGCTTATTTTCAATCGAAACATGGTTGATAATTGAAAGGGATTAAAAATGAGTATAAGAAAGGTGAGCAAAAGGAACCCCTCGTGTACCCTCAGGTACGAGGTTGCATTCCTAAAGCGCATACTGACTAGAAACAGTCGGTTTGAGCATTTTTTTAGAGCTTGATCCGGAGGTGCTTTAAAGTGTGTGCAACCCATAATACGGAGAGAGCGTATACAACTAATCAAGACGTTTTCTCCGCCGCATGCCCTGGCTGAACCTCATGCAGGCTACCAATCACGTCCTAGTTTTTTTTTTGGCTTGTGTTATCTTCCTAGGATTACTCCTCATGTTCTGTTTGGAATATTTTGTGCGCTGAGGTTGATTGCTTGTTGTCCTCCAAATGTCATTGCTGCTATTCCAATTGTTGTTGAATTGGGGTTCTAATTGTTGTAGACACATTGTCGATCGTAACCGCCACTTGCCACTAACAGTCTTGTCCTCCTCCTTTGTTTCCCCGTTCATCTTGCCCATTGGATTGGGATCACTATCGCCCATCGTATCAAGATCGATCCACCTCCGAATTAGTCGCTTCCATCACCAGTCAACTGCCACTATTGTCGTTGCTTCGAGCTCCTCAAATGAATTTCCTTCTTCATCCTGAAAACCGGTGCACTCTAGCCTCCCCCCCCCCCCGTAAAAAAAAACTTCTCTTGCCACAAGGGTCACCTATCACGAGGCTGACATCGAGGTCAAACAAGGTACCTCATCGTTGGCCAAATACTAGAAAGAGCCGCCTGAACTCTTGGAAAGAACAATGCGACTTGCCTGGTTGCTATCTATTCCCTTGCATTTCTTGGATTTAACTATGTTTTAACTTCCCTTATGATTTTCCACTTCCGCATCCAATTTTTAAGGACTCCAATAAGGAGCAGACGATTTACAAACCGAACAGATCTGGTAGGTGTTACACGGCAATGGTCCAAGCCTAACAATTGTCATGCACTGTCGATTGAAAAATCTAATGGCTGACAACTGGTTCGGTCCATACGCTAAAATCTGAACGTTTGCTCAATATAATTTTCCATTTTTGATGCTACTTTTGAATCTCATCAGCGTCAAATTTTTTTCTATTTTTAAGATAAATCTCATCAGCGTCAAATGGCATACTGCAGCATTGTCCTAGCCAGAATATAGGAGCAGGCCCATTTCTCTCAGTGCTCACCCTCTGTTTTGGCCCAGCCCTTTAGAGTGTAAATAGCTGACGTCCTCCCAATAAGCCCATGAATCTGGAATTGTGAGGCAGAGGCACCACTTTCTCGGGAGCACCTACTCTCCGCCTTAAGCGGGAGCGAGCGCTCGCTCCGCCTGAAGTGTCTCCACCTGGGCCGCTCCAAAAACTGGGCCCAACAAAAGGTATTGTTTCTCTCTTCTTTTTTTCTCTTTCAGTTTAGATCTTTAAACATGTTTAAATTCAAAAAATGTTCAAATATAAAAAAGTTCAAAAACCAAAAATGTTCGAATCTCAAAAAAATCAAAATTTAAAAGTTCGAATTTAAAAATGTTCGGATTTAAAAATGTTTGAATCTCAAAAAGTTCGAAATTCAAAAATGTTCAAATATTAAAAATGTTCAGATCTAAAAAGGTTCAAATTTTGAAAATGTTCAAAGAATTTATTTGGAACAAACATTATATTTTAACAAAATTTATATTTGAAGAAATTTCAAATTTGAACAAATTTCAAATTTGAACAAAATTCAAATTTGAACAAATTTCAAATTCGAATTTTTTTAATATGAACATTTTTTTAAATCAGAACAGAAAAAAATCTGAACAAATTTTGGAATCAGTAAAACCAGCACAGAAAAAAAACCATAAAAGAAACCATCCAAAACCAAAAAAAACCTGAGAAACCCTGAAAAAAAACAAAAAAAGGGAAAACCGTACCTCCTAAGCGCTAATGGGCCGGCCCACCCAGTCCGTCGCTTGAGCGGGAGCGAATCGCTCCCGCAATAAGCGGCGAATAGGGGGGTGCCACTTTCTCTGCGAGGTGCAGAACAAAAGTTCAAAGAAAATGACTGGAAACAATTAAATTATCACCAGAAAAAAACAAAAAATAAAAACAGAAAACCCGAACCAGAAATCCTAGTGTAGAAGAAAAGGCACGTACAGAAAAACCGGATAATAAATTCCCAACTTGAAACTAGGGCGGACCAACGGAAATAGCAAGCATGAGGCGAAAATAAAAATGGGCCTGGCCCAACAGATATCGCTTTAGGCAGGAGCGAATCCTCACGCCCGCATTAAGCGGTGAATAGGATTTCGGGGAAAATCCTCGGGTTTTTTCTGGTGATTGTTTTTGTCAACACCCGGATTTTTAAGTCCGAATGCCTATTATGTCATACATCGCAATCCCAGGAATATTGTTGTTGCGAGGCATAATAGTTAAGTATCACAGTCATCATTCATTACAACCCATAAGTCTTACAAATTGGAATCACATGATCCATATTACACGAATAGTTGATCTATTGATCAACGAACAAACACAAGTTCATAGTTCAACATAGCGGAAGCGTAAGATACAAGGACTCTCTAGTCCACAGGCCAACGCTTGACGTCGGAAGGCGCTTAGTTGTCGTAGGCGTCATGCTGGTCATCTCCGTGTTCATCTTCATACTCTGGCCATTGGAATAGCCAGGGACAAAGCCGTGAGTACGTTGAGTACTCGCAAACTCAAACTACTGGAAGTGCAAGACATTCTAGTAGGGTTTGCTAAGCTCTAGTTTATTTGCATAAAGCTAGTTTTAGTTCACAAAGTTTTGAGAAAAGCTTACTCAAGTGCTAAATACCTCAAGTGGGAACACTAGTGTCATCCCCACCATTCAAGTGGTGATTTCAAGTCAAGTCACCACAAGTCATTTCACCATCAACCTTTTCAACTTCATTTTCAAAGATATGACATCGGAAACTGTATGGCCTTTCCAACCGTCCGTAACCGTGGACGCGGCTATTCGAATAGGTTTACACTCTGCAGAGGTTGCACACTTGTGCCACAACATTTGATTTCATCCGTCGGGATTTCCCCGAATAATCGTAACACAGTACGCGGATCATCAACCATAACCTTTCACTTACGAACCCTAGTATGAGCACCTCTCCCCATGAGCTTGGCCTCCCAGTGAAGACCAACTGTCAACCTGGGAATCGCACAGGCTTGGGCCGGACATTCACCTCATTTCGCATCATATCGTATCGTTTCTTTTGTGGTAGAGGCAGCTTTCGGCATAACCCCGATGACGCTTGTTTAGAGGGAACCCATACTAAGACGCATAAACTTCCAGTTAAGCCCTACCCATAATCAGGTATTGTGGGGGTACTTGAGAATTGGAAAGGTATCGCATTCCAACCAACATCATGTTTTATCAAAAATCACCATCTTCTCTTGGTCATATTCACCTTCAAAAATCATTCAATGGAATGCATCTTCATTCCAAGGTTTCAAAATCCTTTCAAAATCACAAGTCTCCCATCTAGAGTAGTCAAATTTAGTTTATTAGCACTAGCTCTAATTCATGAGGGGTGCTATCCTGCCTTGCTTGGAAGAGACTAACTCACTACTCTAGTATCCAAAATGTATTTTGACCAAAGTTAACTATAAAAGTAACTCTTTTAGAAAACAAGTAAAAACTTGTAGAGTAAAAACTTGGGATGGGTTCTCATAATCAAAGATAAGAAACATGGTGCCTTGCCCCAAGGGGCTTTGTACCTTGCAAGAATATTAGCTTGCATAGTAATTTGGCTTGCCTTGGTAGTTTTCAAACTGTTCCTCTTCCTCCTCCTGGTAGCAACCTTCTTCTTGGCGTACTCTCATTGCTACCGTCTAAATTTGAATACGAGTATAATTACTCACTAGTTCAATGGCTATTCCACACATCACAAATAAACACACAAACTACTCTATGCACACACATAAATAAACTAGGGTGCATGGGTTGTGGGATTTAAGTAGAATGTGTATTCCAAATGTAGATGATAGTTTCCATAGGGTTCTTGAGAAATAATTTCCTCTCATTGAAATCTTCTTAAGATTTAATTTCTCCAACAATCATGGATGAACTCATATTGACCTAAATCAAAAGTTCATCATCATCATCATTTGGTAGAATGATTTAAATGAGGTGGAACACCTCATACCATTTAAATAACACTATATTTGATTTAAATCTCAAGAAATTCATATAAGAGAGTTTGGAACCAGGGGTCCAAACATCCCATGAATTCATGTGAGACAAGTTTAAATGAAGTGTAATACTTCACACAATTTAATTCTAATAGTTTTGGACAATATCAACTAGTTAAACTAGTCAAAGTATCCATTCACAAAACCATGGCATGATCATGCAAAGTGACCACACCATTTTATTGCATAAACAATTAGTGTAAGTCAAATGTGAGCTATTAGAGTTGGAATTTACTTAATATATATTTTGGTTGATTTTTAAGAATTATTTGAATAGGGAAAAGTCCCTGGCTTGTTATTTTTGTCACATTAATTCTACAAAGAGATTGACCATGAGGCCAGTGGCATTGGATAGAGAATTTCAGTGGCTTTCTAACAATGTCAAATTCACTAAATTTGGTTTAGCCAATTTGAAATGGTTGAATTTCAAAGTTTGGGCAGTATTGGATTGTTTGGAAAATGTTTAAAACGAATTTGAATTAAACAGGCCGGCGGGAAAACGAAGCTGGGCCGATTTGAAATAAAACGGCCCACCTCAGCCCACCACGCGTACGTGCCCGCGTGGGCTGCTCGACAGGGGGTCCCGCATGTCAGCGGCGTTTAAAACCCGAAACGGTACGAGCGACGTGGCGCGTTGGATTAGAAGGCAATCCAACGGCGCACGGTCGTCGTCTTCTCCGGCGAGAAGCAAGAGGTTCGGGCGGCGAGCCTAGGGGTGGGAGAGCTAACCAGGGCTCTCCGCGGTGGCTGGCAGTGTGCGTGATGTCGATGTGGACGACGGCGGTTCTCCCGGTACCGGCGGCGACTCCTGGATCGGCTCCAATCGACGGCGGCGAGGTGCGGCATCGGGCGGGCTCCGATCTTCAAATTGAAGCAACTCCGGCGACAATCGAGTGAGTGGTTGGGTGGAGGAGAAGCAGTGGAGGATGGTGAACGAGATGGTGTGCTCAACTTCGTCCAGGGAACGCTGTATTTATAGATGGCCAAGGGTGCGGCTTGGCCGTGAAGAAGTCGACCATGGCGCGGCTTCTCCGGCAAGCGATCGAGCTAGGCGAGGTGGTGGCAGTGTTCTACGGCTCCTGGCGACGCTATTGGCGGCGACAGCGGGGTCGGGCGGTGGCTAAACTGGTCGCATTGCTTCCGTGTCCGCCGTGTTGGTCGCGGGATCGCGTTGTCGTCTCCGGCGACGGCGGGCACGGGTCGGGGTCGAGGGCATGTCCGTGGCTGCGTGGCGACGCGGCGATGCTCAACGGCTGGTCAGCGAGTCCAGGGCGTGCTCGTGGTGATGGCGCGGTGCGTGGCCAGTGTGTGCCCGCGGCGTGCACACGCGCGACGTGCGCGGCGTCTAGGGCGCCATGGACGCGTGCTGGTCTCGGCGTTGTCGAGCTCCTCCTCGACCAGGGCTGGGCTAGGGTGGCGTAGGAGAGGTGGTGGCACACGGTGGCGCAGGGGCCAGGGTTGGGGAAGCAAGGGGAGAGGGGGTGGTGCGGCATGGCCGGCATGTGGCCGGCATGGCCATGCCATGCTTGCTCTCTCTCCCTCCTTAGCTCCACTATGCTTTATTTAGGGTTTAAGGGGACCAGGGAGCATTGTAGGATAGCTTTGGTTTAAATTTGGATGAGGTAGATCACTATTTGCAATAGTTGCAAATAGTGCCCAATTTTGGAAAATGCAAAATTATCCAAATTGGAAAAAGTTCAAAAGGTGAAAGTTTGTGATATGTGAAGGTTGAGATAAGTTGTAATTGACCAGAGATGAATTGAGGTGGTGGTGGAAAAATTAGATTTCAAAATTTGGCCAAAATGGCTAAGTGGAGATTGTTGACAATATTAAAAAGTCAAGACTTTGGATGAGCATAGCTAGTGATCCAAGATGAATTTGGCAGGGTGGTCTTCATCAAAGTTGTTCACCTTGATGTTGACTTTGAAATGGTGCAAAGAGTTAGCAAAGATTGGTTTGGGAAGATTGAATTGCAGGGGCTCAAAGTGGTGATCAGACTAAAATTGGCAGATTTGGTCATCATCACATGTGAGTGGGAAAAGTGTTTGAAATTCATTTGAATTGTGCAACCCTGGTTCCAAAAGTTGTAATAAGTGTTTAATAACATTCTTCCACTAATGGTGAAGACCAAATAGGTCTAGGGTCAAAATTTATAAAAATGCCATAGGGCATATGTGAGGGTTTTTAGGGTTTTGCCTTTTATTGGATTTTCTTCCTCTTTGATTTATTTGGTTGGTGATCTTCATATGATCACTCTAGGGTTTTAGAGCCCATCAAAATACAAGTAATAACAATCATCATGGCATATCACTCAAATGCACAAGTCCTATGCATGGTACTATATGCAAAAGCAAAGTTTTTGTTGGTTTGAAATTTTGTTTTCTGGAATTCTCTAACTTTCTTTTCATTGAAATTTGGGGTGTTACAAACCCTTCCCCCTTACAAAAGATCTCGTCCCGAGATCGAAAAGAAAGTTAGGTACTAAAGAGATCTGGGTATTCCTTCTTCATGAAATCTTCGCGTTCCCGTGTGGCTTCATCCTCTCGTATGATTGCTCCATTGGATCTTCAGAAACTTGATGCTTCGGTGCGGGTGGTTCTGTAAGCTTCTTCTAGGATGCGAATCGGCACTTCGCGGTAAGTCAGATCCTGGTTGATATCCACCGATCGGTGATCGATGTTCTTGAACACTTCGGTCTTCTCAGGGACTTCAAGACATTTCCGGAGAAGTGAGATGTGAAAAACGTCGTGCACAGCCGACATTTCTTCAGGCAACTCCAGTTGATAAGATACTTCACCTCGGCGGCTGAGGACTTGGAAAGGTCCCACATAGCGAGGTGCAAGCTTTCCTTTCAGCTGAAACCTTTGCATCCCTTTCAAGGGGGATACTTTAAGATAGGCGAAGTCTCCGATCTCAAAGGTCATCTCACGACGTCTCTTGTCGGCGTAGCTCTTCTGCCTGGATTGCGCAGTCTTGAGGTACTCGCGGATCTTGTGAACCTTCTCTTCGGCTTCACGAAGAACATCCGGGCCGAACACTTGACTCTCTCCGGCTTCCGACCAGTTCAGGGGGGTACGGCACTTCCTTCCGTACAAGGCTTCAAAGGGGGCCATCTGCAGGCTGGCTTGGTAACTATTGTTGTATGAGAATTCGGCGTAAGGTAGGCAGTCTTCCCACTTGGATCCGTATTCCAGTACGCATGCTCTAAGCATGTCTTCCAGTATCTGGTTTACTCTCTCGGTCTGTCCGTCGGTCTGCGGGTGATAGGCGGTGCTGAAATTTAGGCGAGTGCCTAGTCCTTCATGCACCTTGTTTCAGCTCACGGAATTCATCCCTCATCTTCTTGATAAGACCCGGGGGTACATGGTACTTGCTGAACTTGAGTTTGAAATCCTCCCAAGTCATGAATTGACCTCCGTTCATGGCACGGGTACTTGTCCACCAAGCGCGAGCTGGTCCAGCGAGGTAGTGAGTGGCGAACAACACCTTCTCGTTGGCTTCCACTCCAGCTACTTCCAGATTGTTCTCCATAGTCTGGAGCCAATCGTCGGCGTCGAGGGGCTCCTCGGTCTTGCTAAACACCGGAGGGTTGGTGTTCTGGAAGTTCTTGAGCTTGGATCCGGGGTGGTCATGATTTCCATGGCCTTGGTTGGCGATGTTCTGCAAGGCGATGATGTTGGCTTGTCGCTCGGCTCTCTCTCGGTTTCCCTGCAGCGGGGTTTGCAGAAGTTGCATCATCGCGTCGTTGGCGCGATTCGGAGGGGCCATCTGAAGATATAGAAGATCATGAGATAAGAGGGAACATTCTATGGTTCATTTTGGTTAAGTTTGAAAAACATTCGAACACTGGTAATCTTTTCATGACAAACATAACATTCATTCATTCATGCAACACATAGTACAAACTACACATACTCCAATGGTTTTAAGAACCATTCTCATGCTACGATACAAAGGACGGGATACAACTCACACCTACTATAAGTGAGACTAGTGCAACTACTCCTCATCATCGATATCGATCGGGACGTAGTCATCCTGTCCGGCCTCCAGGAACTCGTAGTCCTCCTCCTCGGTGTTCTCGTCCTCCTCAAAGTCATCGTCATCGCTCAGAAAGGCGTCTCCTCCTCGGATGTCGATGCCTCCATCGTCCTCCTCCAGCTGAAGAATCAGATCCTCCTGGGCCTTGACAGTGGCCTCGAGTGACGCGATCCGGTCGCGAAGGCGGCGAATCGAAGCGTCCTTCTTGGCACGCTGGCGGCGAAGGCTTCTGCGGTCTTTGTTGAGTAAGCTTGATCGCCTCACCCTGCTCGATGATGTGAGCATGGGTCTGGTTCGCGTAAGCGCGAGAGGCGTCTAGGTCCCTCTGAGTCTGGTAGAGCATGAAGTCCAAGTGATCCACATGGTGCCTCAACTGGGGGTGCAGCGGCACATCCATGGGTCTTCCGTCAGAGTTACGCCGTGCGAGATGCGCAAAGCGTTCCTCACGAAGGGCTTCGGTATTCTGTCCGCACGTACGAGCAAGTGCTTCTCGAAGAGCACGTGCAAGCCCGTCGAGCCGCTTGCTTTCCCCGAAAGAGAAAAGGATCCTCTCCGAGGTGGGAGGCTCCAACTTGCCCCTCAAGTCGGCAGTGATAATCCACCGCAGCCTCCTCCCGGCTGGTCGTCCACCTGAATCCCGTGAAACTCGGGGTGTGGGCGGCCAAGGTGATCCGACAGGAGTCGAGGTCATGCTCGAAGATCAAGCTTCCTCCGTTTCCAAGCTGATAAAACTTGGTGTTGAGGGGTTCATTCGGCTCCATCTGAAAGAGAATTGGATGAGTAAGTTAGAGAGTGCAAAGTGTGGCAAATTTTTAAGTTGATTCAAATAAGATAGAACATGATTCCCCAAATTTTGGCAAAGTCTCAAGACAAGAGTGTAGTAAGTTTTCACAAATAAGTTCTTTCCTTTGATTTCAAAGTTAAATTTTTCAGAACGCCCATTCTAACTAAGGTCTTCTAAGGTCAAACAATGGCTCTGATACCAACTTGTCAACACCCGGATTTTTAAGTCCGAATGCCTATTATGTCATACATCGCAATCCCAGGAATATTGTTGTTGCGAGGCATAATAGTTAAGTATCACAGTCATCATTCATTACAACCCATAAGTCTTACAAATTGGAATCACATGATCCATATTACACGAATAGTTGATCTATTGATCAACGAACAAACACAAGTTCATAGTTCAACATAGCGGAAGCGTAAGATACAAGGACTCTCTAGTCCACAGGCCAACGCTTGACGTCGGAAGGCGCTTAGTTGTCGTAGGCGTCATGCTGGTCATCTCCGTGTTCATCTTCATACTCTGGCCATTGGAATAGCCAGGGACAAAGCCGTGAGTACGTTGAGTACTCGCAAACTCAAACTACTGGAAGTGCAAGACATTCTAGTAGGGTTTGCTAAGCTCTAGTTTATTTGCATAAAGCTAGTTTTAGTTCACAAAGTTTTGAGAAAAGCTTACTCAAGTGCTAAATACCTCAAGTGGGAACACTAGTGTCATCCCCACCATTCAAGTGGTGATTTCAAGTCAAGTCACCACAAGTCATTTCACCATCAACCTTTTCAACTTCATTTTCAAAGATATGACATCGGAAACTGTATGGCCTTTCCAACCGTCCGTAACCGTGGACGCGGCTATTCGAATAGGTTTACACTCTGCAGAGGTTGCACACTTGTGCCACAACATTTGATTTCATCCGTCGGGATTTCCCCGAATAATCGTAACACAAAGACGCGGATCATCAACCATAACCTTTCACTTACGAACCCTAGTATGAGCACCTCTCCCCATGAGCTTGGCCTCCCAGTGAAGACCAACTGTCAACCTGGGAACTGCACAGGGCTTGGGCCGGACATTCACCTCATTTCGCATCATATCGTATCGTTTCTTTTGTGGTAGAGGCAGCTTTCGGCATAACCCCGATGACGCTTGTTTAGAGGGAACCCATACTAAGACGCATAAACTTCCAGTTAAGCCCTACCCATAATCAGGTATTGTGGGGGTACTTGAGAATTGGAAAGGTATCGCATTCCAACCAACATCATGTTTTATCAAAAATCACCATCTTCTCTTGGTCATATTCACCTTCAAAAATCATTCAATGGAATGCATCTTCATTCCAAGGTTTCAAAATCCTTTCAAAATCACAAGTCTCCCATCTAGAGTAGTCAAATTTAGTTTATTAGCACTAGCTCTAATTCATGAGGGGTGCTATCCTGCCTTGCTTGGAAGAGACTAACTCACTACTCTAGTATCCAAAATGTATTTTGACCAAAGTTAACTATAAAAGTAACTCTTTTAGAAAACAAGTAAAAACTTGTAGAGTAAAAACTTGGGATGGGTTCTCATAATCAAAGATAAGAAACATGGTGCCTTGCCCCAAGGGGCTTTGCACCTTGCAAGAATATTAGCTTGCATAGTAATTTGGCTTGCCTTGGTAGTTTTCAAACTGTTCCTCTTCCTCCTCCTGGTAGCAACCTTCTTCTTCGGCGTACTCTCCGGTGCTACCGTCTAAATTTGAATACGAGTATAATTACTCACTAGTTCAATGGCTATTCCACACATCACAAATAAACACACAAACTACTCTATGCACACACATAAATAAACTAGGGTGCATGGGTTGTGGGATTTAAGTAGAATGTGTATTCCAAATGTAGATGATAGTTTCCATAGGGTTCTTGAGAAATAATTTCCTCTCATTGAAATCTTCTTAAGATTTAATTTCTCCAACAATCATGGATGAACTCATATTGACCTAAATCAAAAGTTCATCATCATCATCATTTGGTAGAATGATTTAAATGAGGTGGAACACCTCATACCATTTAAATAACACTATATTTGATTTAAATCTCAAGAAATTCATATAAGAGAGTTTGGAACCAGGGGTCCAAACATCCCATGAATTCATGTGAGACAAGTTTAAATGAAGTGTAATACTTCACACAATTTAATTCTAATAGTTTTGGACAATATCAACTAGTTAAACTAGTCAAAGTATCCATTCACAAAACCATGGCATGATCATGCAAAGTGACCACACCATTTTATTGCATAAACAATTAGTGTAAGTCAAATGTGAGCTATTAGAGTTGGAATTTACTTAATATATATTTTGGTTGATTTTTAAGAATTATTTGAATAGGGAAAAGTCCCTGGCTTGTTATTTTTGTCACATTAATTCTACAAAGAGATTGACCATGAGGCCAGTGGCATTGGATAGAGAATTTCAGTGGCTTTCTAACAATGTCAAATTCACTAAATTTGGTTTAGCCAATTTGAAATGGTTGAATTTCAAAGTTTGGGCAGTATTGGATTGTTTGGAAAATGTTTAAAACGAATTTGAATTAAACAGGCCGGCGGGAAAACGAAGCTGGGCCGATTTGAAATAAAACGGCCCACCTCAGCCCACCACGCGTCTGTGCCCGCGTGGGCTGCCTGACAGGGGGGTCCCGCATGTCAGCGGCGTTTAAAACCCGAAACGGTACGAGCGACGTGGCGCGTTGGATTAGAAGGCAATCCAACGGCGCACGGTCGTCGTCTTCTCCGGCGAGAAGCAGAGGTTCGGGCGGCGAGCCTAGGGGGTGGGAGAGCTAACCAGGGCTCCCGCGGTGGCTGGCAGTGTGCGTGATGTCGATGTGGACGACGGCGGTTCTCCTGGTACCGGCGGCGACTCTGAATCGGCTCCAATCGACGGCGGCGAGGTGCGGTCCGGGCGGGCTCCGATCTTCAAATTGAAGCAACTCCGGCGACAATCGAGTGAGTGGTTGGGTGGAGGAGAAGCAGTGGAGGATGGTGAACGAGATGGTGTGCTCAACTTCGTCCAGGGAACGCTGTATTTATAGATGGCCAAGGGTGCGGCTTGGCCGTGAAGAAGTCGACCATGGCGCGGCTTCTCCGGCAAGCGATCGAGCTAGGCGAGGTGGTGGCAGTGTTCTACGGCTCCTGGCGACGCTATTGGCGGCGACAGCGGGGTCGGGCGGTGGCTAAACTGGTCGCATTGCTTCCGTGTCTGCCGTGTTGGTCGCGGGATCGCGTTGTCGTCTCCGGCGACGGCGGGCACGGGTCGGGGTCGAGGGCATGTCTGGTGGCTGCGTGGCGACGCGGCGATGCTCAACGGCTGGTCAGCGAGTCCAGGGCGTGCTCGTGGTGATGGCGCGGTGCGTGGCCAGTGTGTGCCCGCGGCGTGCACACGCGCGACGTGCGCGGCGTCCAGGGCGCCATGGACGCGTGCTGGTCTCGGCGTTGTCGAGCTCCTCCTCGACCAGGGCTGGGCTAGGGTGGCGTAGGAGAGGTGGTGGCACACGGTGGCGCAGGGGCCGAGGTTGGGGAAGCAAGGGGAGAGGGGTGGTGCGGCATGGCCGGCATGTGGCCGGCATGGCCATGCCATGCTTGCTCTCTCTCCCTCCTTAGCTCCACTATGCTTTATTTAGGGTTTAAGGGGACCAGGGAGCATTGTAGGATAGCTTTGGTTTAAATTTGGATGAGGTAGATCACTATTTGCAATAGTTGCAAATAGTGCCCAATTTTGGAAAATGCAAAATTATCCAAATTGGAAAAAGTTCAAAAGGTGAAAGTTTGTGATATGTGAAGGTTGAGATAAGTTGTAATTGACCAGAGATGAATTGAGGTGGTGGTGGAAAAATTAGATTTCAAAATTTGGCCAAAATGGCTAAGTGGAGATTGTTGACAATATTAAAAAGTCAAGACTTTGGATGAGCATAGCTAGTGATCCAAGATGAATTTGGCAGGGTGGTCTTCATCAAAGTTGTTCACCTTGATGTTGACTTTGAAATGGTGCAAAGAGTTAGCAAAGATTGGTTTGGGAAGATTGAATTGCAGGGGCTCAAAGTGGTGATCAGACTAAAATTGGCAGATTTGGTCATCATCACATGTGAGTGGGAAAAGTGTTTGAAATTCATTTGAATTGTGCAACCCTGGTTCCAAAAGTTGTAATAAGTGTTTAATAACATTCTTCCACTAATGGTGAAGACCAAATAGGTCTAGGGTCAAAATTTATAAAAATGCCATAGGGCATATGTGAGGGTTTTTAGGGTTTTGCCTTTTATTGGATTTTCTTCCTCTTTGATTTATTTGGTTGGTGATCTTCATATGATCACTCTAGGGTTTTAGAGCCCATCAAAATACAAGTAATAACAATCATCATGGCATATCACTCAAATGCACAAGTCCTATGCATGGTACTATATGCAAAAGCAAAGTTTTTGTTGGTTTGAAATTTTGTTTTCTGGAATTCTCTAACTTTCTTTTCATTGAAATTTGGGGTGTTACAGTTTTTTTCTGGTGATAATTTTATTTTTTCCAGTCGTTTTCTTTGAAATTTTGTTCTGCATCACCCCATCCCGTCGGCATATAGCACCTCGCAGAGAAAGTGGCACCCCCATATTCGTCGCTTATTGCGGGAGCGATTCGCTCCCGCTCAAGCGACGGACTGGGTGGGCCGGCCCATTAGCGCTTAGGAGGTACGGTTTTCCCTTTTTTTTTGTTTTTTTTCAGGGTTTCTCAGGTTTTTTTGGTTTTGGATGGTTTCTTTTATGGTTTTTTTTCTGTGCTGGTTTTACTGATTCCAAAATTTGTTCAGATTTTTTTCTGTTCTGATTTAAAAAATGTTAATATTAAAAAAATTCGAATTTGAAATTTATTCAAATTTGAATTTTGTTCAAATTTGAAATTTCTTCAAATATAAATTTTGTTCAAATATAATTTTTGTTCGAAATAAATTCTTTGAACATTTTCAAAATTTGAACTTTTTTAGATCTGAACATTTTTAATATTTGAACATTTTTGAATTTCGAACTTTTTGAGATTCAAACATTTTTAAATCCGAACATTTTTTAATTCGAACTTTTTAAATTTTGATTTTTTGAGATTCGAACATTTTTTAATTCGAACATTTTTGGTTTTTGAACTTTTTTATATTTGAACATGTTTTTGAATTTAAACATGTTTAAAGATCTAAACTGAAAGAGAAAAAAAGAAGAGAGAAACAATACCTTTTGTTGGGTCCAGTTTTGGAGCGGCCCAGGGGGAGACACTTCAGGCGGAGCGAGCGCTCGCTCCCGCTTAAGGCGGAGAGTAGGTGCTCCCTCCCGAAATCCTATTCACCGCTTAATGCGGGCGTGAGGATCGCTCCCGCCTGAAGCGATATCTGTTGGGCCAGGCCCATTTTTATTTTCGCCTCATGCTTGCTATTTCCGTTGGTCCGCGCTAGTTTCAAGTTGAGAGTTTATTATCCGGTTTTTTTGTACGTGCCTTTTCTGTTGGAGATATGCCCAAGAGGCAATAATAAAAGTGGTTATTATATATCTTTGTGTTTATGATAAATGTTTATATACCATGCTATAATTGTATTAACCGAAACATTGATACATGTGTGTTATGTAAACAACAATGAGTCCCTAGCAAGGCTCTTAACTAGCTTGTTGATTAATAGATGATCATAGTTTCATGATCATGAACATTAGATGTTATTAATAACAAGGTTATGTCATTATATGAATGATGTAATGGACACACCCAATTAAGCGTAGCATAAGATCACGTCATTAAGTTATTTGTTATAAGCTTTCGATACATAGTTACCTAGTCCTTTCGACCATGAGATCATGTAAATCACTTATACCGGAAAGGTACTTTGATTACATCAAACGTCACTGCGTAAATGGGTGGTTATAAAGGTGGGATTAAGTATCCGAAAAGTATGAGTTGAGGCATATGGATCAACAGTGGGATTTGTCCATCCCGATGACGGATAGATATACTCTGGGCCCTCTCGGTGGAATGTCGTCTAAATAGCTTGCAAGCATATGAATGGTTCATAAGAGATCACATGCCACAGTACGAGTAAAGAGTACTTGTCAGAAGACGAGGTTAAACAAGGTATAGAGAGATACCGATGAGCAAACCTCGGACAAGTAAAATATCGCGAGACAAAGGGAATCGGTATCGTATGTGAATGGTTCATTCGATCACTAAGTCATCGTTGAATATGTGGGAGCCATTATGGATCTCCAGATCCCGCTATTGGTTATTGGTCGGAGAGAGGTCTCAACCATGTCTACATAGTTCGCGAACCATAGGGTGACACACTTAAGGTTTGATGTCGTATTAGTAGATATTGAATATATGGAATGGAGTTCGAAGTTTTGTTCGGTGTCTCGGATGGGATCCCGGACATCACGAGGAGTTCCGGAATGGTCCGGAGAATAAGATTCATATATATGAAGTCATTTTATAAGTTTGAAAATGATCCGGTGCATTTATGGAAGGTTCTAGAAGGTTCTAGAAAAGTCCGGAAGAAATCACTATGGAAGGCGGAGTCCCGGAGGGACTCCACCTAGCATGGCCGGCCAACCCTAGGGGGTGGAGTCCTAGGTGGACTCCACCAAGGGTGGCCGGCCACCCCCCCTCACGGAAGGGTGGGAGTCCAACTTGAGGTGGGAATCCCACCTTGGGTAGGTTTCCCTACACATGGAAGGTTTTGGGTTGGGGTCTTATTCGAAGACTTGTAGTCCAACACTTGGGGGTTCCACCTATATCATGAGGGGCAAGGGGAGGGGGCGGCCACCACAAGCCCATAGCTTGGCCGCACCCCATAGTGGCCGGCCACCCCCTCTCCCCAAACCCTAGCCGCCCCACTCCTCCACCTCTCCCGCAACGCTTAGCGAAGCTCCACCGGAGATCTCCATCGACACCGCCACCACGATGTCGTGCTGCCGGGATTCAAGGAGGAGCTACTACTTTCGCTGCCCGTTGGAACAGGGAGAAGGACATCGTCTTCATCAATACCGAACGTGTGACCGAGTACGGAGGTGCTGCCCGATTGTGGCACCGTCAAGATCTTCTACGCGCTTTTGAAAGCGGCAAGCGATCGTCTACCGCAGCAACAAGAGCCTCCTCTTGTAGGCTTTGGAAATCTTCAAGGGTTAGTCTCGTTCATCCCCTCGTTGCTCTCGTCTTCTAGATTGCATCTTGGCTTGGATTGCGTTCTCGCGGTAGGAAATTTTTTGTTTTCTATGCAACGAATCCCTACAGTGGTATCAGAGCCGTGTCTATGCATAGATGGTTGCACGAGTAGAACACAATTGTTTTGTGGGCATTGATGCTTATGTTGTCTTTAGTTTGAGTACTTTGCATCTTTGTGGCATAGTGGGATGAAGCGGGTCGGGCTAACTTTACATGACCGCGTTCATGAGATTTGCTCCACGCTCGAGATGCAACTTGTATTGCATAAGTGGCTTTGCGGGTGTCTGTCTCTCCTACTATAGTGAAGATTCAATTTACGCTTTCTATTGACAACACTAGTATCACCGTTGTGGTTCATGTTCATAGGTAGATTAGATCTCACTCGAAAACCCTAAAGCACGTAAAATATGCAAACCAAATTTGAGACGTCTAACTTGTTTTTGCAGGGTAATTTGGTGATGTGATATGGCCATAATGTGATGATGAATATGTATGAGATGATCATTATTGTATTGTGGCAACCGGCAGGAGCCTTATGGTTGTCTTTAAATTTCATGTTGAATAGTATTTCAAAGAATTTGTAATAGTTGCTACATGGGAGAACAATCATGAAGACGGCGCCATTGATCTTGACGCTACGCCGACGATGATGGAGATCATGCCCGTTGATGATGGAGATCATGTCCGTGCTTTGGAGATGAAGATCAATGGCGCAAAGGCAAAGGGGCCATATCATATCACATATGAACTGCATGTGATGTTAATCCTTTTTATGCATCTTATTTTGCTTAGATCGCGACGGTAGCATTATAAGATGATCCCTCTCACTAAAATATCAAGATAATAAAGTGTTCATCCTTAGTAGCACCGTTGCCAAGACTTGTCGTTTTGAAGCATCTCGTGATGATCGGGTGTGATAGAGTCAACAAGTGCATACAACGGGTGCAAGCCAGTTTTGCACATGCGGATACTAAGGTTGCCTTGACGAGCCTAGCATGTACAGACATGGTCTCGGAACACGTGATACCGAAAGGTAGAGCATGAATCATATGATTGATATGATGAACACTTTGAGTGTTCGCCATTGAAGTTACATCTTGTCTCGTGATGATCGGACTTGGTGTGGTTGATTTGGTTCGTGTGATCACTAAGACAATTCGAGGGATATTGTTTTGAGTGGGAGTTCACTTATTTTTTAATTTTGTTGAATTAAAATTTGAACTCAATTTGTCATAAACATTAATCTAAACTATTGCAAATATATGTTGTAGATATGGCGTCCCAAATAAATTTTAACCAGTTCCTAGAGAAAGAAAAGCTTAAGAGCAACGGTAGCAACTTCACCGACTGGTTCCGTCATGTGAGGATTTTCCTCGCTGGTGGAAACCTGCAATATGTGTTTGATGCACCGCTAGGTGACCCTCCTGCAGAAACTGAAACCGATGAAGTAAAGAATGTTTACGCGACTCGGAAAACTCGGTACTCTCAAGTTCAGTGTGCCATCCTATGCAGTCTGGAAGCCGATCTTCAAAAACGTTTTGAGCACCACGATCCTCATGAGTTGGTCAATGAGCTGAAAGCTATCTTTGAAACTCATGCGGCTGTGGAGTGCTATGAAGCATCGAAACACTTCTTCAGTTGCATGATGGAAGAGGGCAGCTCCGTTAGTGAGCACATGCTCATCATGACTGGGCATGCGAAGAAACTCAGTGACTTGGGAATAGTGATTCCTAACAGACTGGGGATTAATCGTGTCCTTCAATCACTGCCACCTAGTTACAAGAACTTTGTGATGAACTACAATATGCAGAACATGAACAAAGAGTCACCTGAACTCTTCGCCATGCTAAAATCTGCTGAGATTGAGATCAAGAAAGAGCACCAAGTGTTGATGGTCAACAAGACCACCAGTTTCAAGAAAGAGGGCAAGTCTAAAGGTAAATTCAAGAAGGGTGGCAAGAAAGCTGCTACGCCTCCTGTGAAACCTAAGAATGGCCCTAAGCCTGATGGTGAGTGCTATTACTGCAAGGAGAAGGGACACTGGAAGCGTAATTGCTCCAAGTATTTGGCTGATCTGAAGAGCGGCCTTGTCAAGAAGAAGAAAGAAGGTATATCTGATATACATGTTATAGATGTTTATCTTACTGGTTCTCGTACTAGTACCTGGGTATTTGATACTGGTTCGGTTGCTCATATTTGTAACTCGAAACAGGAACTAAAGAATAAACGAGGACTATTGAAGGATGAAGTGACGATGCGCGTTGGAAATGGATCCAAAGTCGATGTGATCGCTGTCGGCACACTCCCTCTACATCTACCTTCGGGATTAGTTTTAAACCTCAATAATTGTTATTTTGTACCCGCGTTGAGCATGAACATTATATCTGGATCTTGTTTAATGCAAGACGGTTATTCATTCAAGTCTGAGAATAATGGTTGTTCTATTTTTATGAATAATATCTTTTATGGTCGAGCACCTGAAAAGAATGGTTTATTTCTGTTAGATCTTGATAGTAGTGATACACATATTCATAACATTGATGCTAAGCGAATTAAATTGAATGATAATTCTACTTATATGTGGCACTGTCGTCTTGGTCATATTGGAGTGAAACACATGAAGTAACTCCATACCGATGGATTACTTGAATCACTTGACTTTGAGTCACTTGATAGATGTGAAGCATGTCTAATGGGAAAAATGACTAAGACTCCATTCTCTGGTATTATGGAGCGAGCTACAGACTTATTGGAAATCATACATACCGATGTGTGCGGACCAATGAGCGTAGCCTCGCGCGGTGGATATCGTTATGTTCTAACCTTCACAGATGATCTGAGTAGATATGGGTACATCTATTTCATGAAACATAAATCCAAAACTTTCGAGAAGTTTAAGGAATTCCAAAGTGAAGTAGAAAATCAACGTAACAAGAAGATTAAATTTCTACGATCTGATCGCGGAGGTGAATATCTGAATTATGAGTTTAGCATGCATTTAAAGAAATGCGGAATACTTTCACAATTGACACCGCCAGGAACACCGCAACGAAACGGTGTGTCCGAATGTCATAATCGAACTCTCTTAGATATGGTTCGTTCTATGATGTCTCTTACTGATTTTCCGTTATCATTTTGGAGTTATGCATTGGAGACAGCTGCATTCACTTTAAATAGGGCACCATCTAAATCCGTTGAAACGACACCGTATGAATTATGGTTTTATAAGAAACCTAAGCTGTCGTTCCTTAAAGTTCGGGTTGCGAAGCCTATATAAAAAAGTTACAACCAGACAAGCTAGAACCCAAAGCGGAGAAATGCGTCTTCATAGGATACCCTAAGGAAACTATAGGGTATACTTTCTATCACAGATCCGAAGGCAAAATCTTTGTTGCTAAGAACGGAACCTTTCTTGAGAAAGAATTTCTCACTAAAGAAGTGACTGGAAGAAAAGTAGAACTCGATGAGATTACTGAATCTTCTCTCGTTGATCAGAGTAGCGCAGTACTGGAAGTTGTTCCTGTGCCGCCTGCACCGGTAACAGAGGAAGCTAATGATAATGATCATGAAACTTCGAATGAGATAGCTACTGAACCTCGCAGATCGACAAGGGAACGTGCCACTCTGATACGTCTCAAACGTATCTATAATTTCTTATGTTCCATGCTACTTTATTGATGATACTCACATGTTTTATACACACTTTATGTCATATTTATGCATTTTCCGGCACTAACCTATTAACAAGATGCCGAAGAGCCAGTTGATGTTTTCTGCTGTTTTTGGTTTCAGAAATCCTACAAAGGAAATATGCTCGGAATTGGACGAAATCAACGCCCAGGGTCTTATTTTTCCACGAAGCTTCCAGAAGACCGAGGGGGATACGAAGTGGGGCGACGAGGCGCCGCCACACTAGGGCCGCGCGACCTAGGGGGGCTCGCGCCGCCCTAGCGTGTGGGGCCCTCGTCAGCCCCCCGACTCTGCCCTTTCGCCTATAAAAATCCTTCGTCGCGAATACCCCAGTACCGAGAGCCACGATACGGAAAACCTTCCAGAGACGCCGCCGCCGCCAATCCCATCTCGGGGGATTCAGGAGATCGCCTCCGGCACCCTGCCGGAGAGGGGAATCATCTCCCGGAGGACTCTTCATCGCCATGATCGCCTCCGGAGTGATGTGTGAGTAGTTCACCCCTAGACTATGGGTCCATAGCAGTAGCTAGATGGTTGTCTTCTCCTCATTGTGCTATCATTGTTCGATCTTGTGAGCTACCTATCATGATCAAGATCATCTATTTGTAATGCTACATGTTGTGTTTGTTGGGATCCGATGAATATGGAATACTATGTTATGTTGATTATCAATCTATCATCTATGTGTTGTTTATGATCTTGCATGCTCTCCGTTACTAGTAGAGGCTCTGGCCAAGTTGATACTTGTAACTCCAAGAGGGAGTATTTATGCTCGATAGTGGGTTCATGCCTCCATTTAATCTGGGACAGTGACAGAAAGTTCTAAGGTTGTGGATGTGTTGTTGCCACTAGGGATAAAACATCAATGCTTTGTCTAAGGATATTTGTGTTGATTACATTACGCACCATACTTAATGCAATTGTCTGTTGTTTGCAACTTAATACTGGAAGGGGTGCGGATGCTAACCCGAAGGTGGACTTTTTAGGCATAGATGCATGCTGGATAGCGGTCTATGTACTTTGTCGTAATGCCCAATTGAATTTCACACTACTCATCATGATATGTATGTGCATTGTCATGCCATCTTTATTTGTCAATTCCCAACTGTAATTTGTTCACCCAACATGCTATTTCTTATTGGAGAGACACCACTAGTGAACTGTGGACCCCGGTCCATTCTTTTACATCGAATACAATCTACTGCAAACATTGTTCTTACTGTTCTTTGCAAACATCATCTTCCACACTATATATCTAATCCTTTGTTACAGCAAGCCGGTGAGATTGACAACCTCACTGTTACGTTGGGGCAAAGTACTTTGATTGTGTTGTGAAGGTTCCACGTTGGCGCCGGAATCCCTGGTGTTGCGCCGCACTACACTCCGCCACCATCAACCTTCACGTGCTCCTTGACTCCAACTGGTTCGATAACCTTGGTTTCTTACTGAGGGAAAACTTACTGCTGTACGCATCATACCTTCCTCTTGGGGTTCCCAACGGACGTGTGTCTCACGCGTATCAAGCACGTTTTCTGGCGCCGTTGCCGGGGAGATCAAGACACGCTGCAAGGGGAGTCTCCACTTCCAATCTCTTTACTTTGTTTTTGTCTTGCTTTACTTTATTTTATTTGCTGCTTTGTTTGCATTATATCAAAATACAAAAAAAATAGTTACTTGCTTTACTTTATTTACTATCTTGTTTGCGTTCTCCATAACAATAACACAAAAAATTAGTTACTTGTATTTACTTTACTTACTTCATCATGTTTCCTCCTAAGTTCACACTAAAAGATATACCGGTAGGATGAGGTCTATCATTGGAAAAGATAATATACAAGATTTTTTCACTCATATTAGTACGGTTGAAGATTTTGAAGATAGACACTTGGTAGAACTTGCTCCTACTTATGAAATTGCTGCTGCTTCTTTAGTACACATGTTAGAAGCTAGATTTGTTAATCTCAACCCCGTAATGCAACATATGTTTCTTACACTCTGTGAAAAATTGTTATTTGGATGTTAATCTTGCTGATAATTCTACAAAGAAACCTTTGGGGAGGATTGATAATGTTCGCATTACGGTTAACAATAACCTTGTCCCCGTTGATTTTGTTGTCTTGGATATTGAATGCAATGCATCTTGTCCCATTATATTGGGAAGGCATTTTCTTCGAACTGTTGGTGCTATTATTGACATGAAGGAAGGTAATATTAAATATCAATTTCCTCTCAAGAAAGATATGGAACACTTCCCTAGAAAGAGAATGAAGTTACCTTTTGATTCTATTATTAGAACAAATTATGATGCTAATGCTTCATCTCTTGATGTTACTTGATTCACACTTTCTGCGCCTAGCTGAAAGGCGTTAAAGAAAAGCGCTTATGGGAGACAACCCATTATTTTACTACATCACTTTTGTTTTATATTTGAGTCTTGGAAGTTGTTACTACTGTAGCAACCTCTCCTTATCTTTATTTTATTGCATTGTTGTGCCAAGTAAAGTCTTTGATAGTAAGGTTCATACTAGATTTGGATTATTGCGCAGAAACAGATTTCTTGCTGTCACGAATTTGAGTAGTATTCTCTGTAGGTAACTCAGAAAAATCTGCCAATTTACGTGAGTGATCCTCAGATATGTACGCAACTTTCATTCAATTTGAGAATTTTCATCTGAGCAAGTTTAGTGCCCCAGAAAAATTTGTCTTTACGGACTGTTCTGGTTTGATAGATTCTGCCTTTTATTTCGCATTGCCTGTTTTGCTATGTTTGATGGATTTCTTTATTCCAT
This sequence comes from Lolium perenne, assembly GCF_019359855.2. NCBI lineage: Eukaryota > Viridiplantae > Streptophyta > Magnoliopsida > Poales > Poaceae > Lolium > Lolium perenne. The sequence goes on along the minus strand of NC_067247.2, from coordinate 355,703,405 downwards.
TAACTTTCAGTAGCTTTGTGCAATGTCCAGAAGTGTTAAGAATGATTATGTCACCTCTGAACATGTGAATTTTTGATTATGCACTAACCCTCTAATGAGTTTGTTTTGAGTTTGGTGTGGAGGAAGTTTTCAAGGATCAGGAGAGGAGGATGATACAATATGATCAAGGGGAGTGAAAACTCTAAGCTTGGGGATGCCCCCGTGGTTCATCCCTGCATATTTCAAGAAGACTCAAGCATCTAAGCTTGGGGATGCCCAAGGCATCCCCTTGTTCATCGACAAATTATAAGGTCACCTCTAGTGAAACTATATTTTTATTCCGTCACATCTTATGTGCTTTAATTACTTGGAGCGTCTTTATGTTCTTGTTTTGTTTTGTTTGAATAAAATTGGATCCTAGCATTCATTATGTGGGATAAAGACACCTCCGCTGTTGCATATGAACACATATGTTCTCAGCTTTATTCTTAATGTTCATGGCGAAGGTTGAAACTGCTTCGTTAATTGTTATATGGTTGGAAACAGAAAATGCTACATGTGGTAATTATGTTGGAGATATGCCCAAGAGGCAATAATAAAATGGTTATTATAATATATCTTTGTGTTTATGATAATGTTTACATACCATGCTATAATTGTATTAACCGAAACATTGATACATGTGTGTTATGTGAACAACAAAGAGTCCCTAGTAAGCCTCTTGTATAACTAGCTTGTTGATTAATAGATGATCATGGTTTCGTGATCATGAACATTGGATGTTATTAATAACAAGGTTATGTCATTATATGAATGATGTAATGGACACACCCAATTAAGCGTAGCATAAGATCACATCATTAAGTTATTTGCTATAAGCTTTCGATACATAGTTACCTAGTCCTTTCGACCATGAGATCATGTAAATCACTTATACCGGAAAGGTACTTTGATTACATCAAACGCCACTGCGTAAATGGGTGGTTATAAAGGTGGGATTAAGTATCCGGAAAGTATGAGTTGAGGCATATGGATCAACAGTGGGATTTGTCCATCCCGATGACGGATAGATATACTCTGGGGCCCTCTCGGTGGAATGTCGTCTAATAGCTTGCAAGCATATGAATGGTTCATAAGAGACCACATACCACGGTACGAGTAAAGAGTACTTGTCATGAGACGAGGTTGAACGAGGTATAGAGATACCGATGATCAAACCTCGGACAAGTAAAATATCGCGTGACAAAGGGAATCGGTATCATATGTAAATGGTTCAGTCGATCACTAAAGTCATCGTTGAATATGTGGGAGCCATTATGGATCTCCAGATCCCGCTATTGGTTATTGGTCGGAGAGAAGTCTCAACCATGTCTACATAGTTCACGAACCGTAGGGTGACACACTTAAGGTTTGATGTCGTTTAAGTAGATATGGAAATATGGAATAGAGTTCTAAGTTTTGTTCGGAGTCTCGGATGGGATCCAGGACATCACGAAGAGGTCCGGAATGGTCCGGAGAATAATATTCATATATAGGAAGTCATTTTCAAGGTTTGAAAATGATCCGGTATTTATCTAGGATGGTTCTAGAAGGTTCTAGAAGAGTTCGGAATAAATCGGCATGGAAGGTGGAGTCCCAGAGGGACTCCACCCACCTTGGCCGGCCAGCCTAAAGGGAGGAGGAGTCCCAAGTGGACTCCTCCCCATGGTGGCCGGCCACCCCACCAAAGGAAAGGGGGGAGTCCCACTCCCCCTAGGTTTGGTCATATGGAAGGTTTATGTTGGGGTCTTATTCGGAGACTTTTGACCTAACCCTTGGGGCTTCCACCTATATAAAGAGGGGAGAGGAGGGGCTGGCCGGCCGGTGATACGTCTCCGACGTATCGATAATTTCTTGTGTTCCATGCCACATTATTGATGTTATCTACATGTTTTATGCACACTTTATGTCATATTCGTGCATTTTCTGGAACTAACCTATTAACAAGATGCCGAAGTGCCGATTCTTTGTTTTCTGCTGTTTTTGGTTTCAGAAATCCTAGTAAAGAAATATTCTCGGAATTGGACGAAATCAACGCCCAGGGTCCTATTTTGCCACGAAGCTTCCAGAAGACCGAAGAGGAGACGAAGTGGGGCCACGAGGCAGCCAAACCCTAGGGCGGCGCGGCCCCTGCCTTGGCCGCGCGGCCCTATGGTGTGGGCCCCTCGTGCCGCCTCCTGACCTGCCCTTCCGCCTACTTAAAGCCTCCGTCGCGAAACCCCCAGTACCGAGAGCCACGATACGGAAAACCTTCCAGAGACGCCGCCGCCACCAATCCCATCTCGGGGGATTCAGGAGATCGCCTCCGGCACCCTGCCGGAGAGGGGAATCATCTCCCGGAGGACTCTACGCCGCCATGGTCACCTCCGGAGTGATGTGTGAGTAGTCTACCCCTGGACTATGGGTCCATAGCAGTAGCTAGATGGTTGTCTTCTCCCCATTGTGCTTAATTGTCGAATCTTGTGAGCTGCCTAACATGATCAAGATCATCTATCTGTAATTCTATATGTTGCGTTTGTTGGGATCCGATGAATAGAGAATACTTGTTATGTTGATTATCAAAGTTATGTCTATGTGTTGTTTATGATCTTGCATGCTCTCCGTTACTAGTAGATGCTCTGGCCAAGTAGATGCTTGTAACTCCAAGAGGGAGTATTTATGCTCGATAGTGGGTTCATGTCTCCGTGAATCTGGGGAAGTGACAGAAATCTCTAAGATTATGGATGTGCTGTTGCCACTAGGGATAAAACATTGGTGCTATGTTCAAGGATGTAGTTATTGATTACATTACGCGCAATACTTAATGCAATTGTCTGTTGTTAGCAACTTAATACTAGAGGGGGTTCGGATGATAACCTGAAGGTGGACTTTTTAGGCATAGATGCATGCTGGATAGCGGTCTATGTACTTTGTCGTAATGCCCAATTAAATCTCACTATACTCATCATAATATGTATGTGCATGGTCATGCCCTTTTTATTTGTCAATTGCCCAACTGTAATTTGTTCACCCAACATGCTGTTTATCTTATGGGAGAGACACCTCTAGTGAACTGTGGACCCCGGTCCAATTCTCTATACTGAAATACAATCTACTGCAATACTGTTCTACTGTTCTCTGCAAACAATCATCATCCACACTATACATCTAATCCTTTGTTACAGCAAGCCGGTGAGATTGCCAACCTCGCTGTTTCGTTGGGGCAAAGTACTTTGGTTGTGTTGTGCAGGTTCCACGTTGGCGCCGGAATCTCTGGTGTTGCGCCGCACTACATCCCACCGCCATCAACCTTCAACGTGCTTCTTGGCTCCTACTGGTTCGATAAACCTTGGTTTCATACTGAGGGAAAACTTGTCGTTGTACGCATCACACCTTCCTCTTGGGGTTCCCAACGGACGCGTGCTGTACGCGTATCAAGCTCTTTTTCTGGCGCCGTTGCCGGGGAGATCAAGACACGCTGCAAGGGGAGTCTCCACTTCCCAATCTCTTTACTTTGTTTTTGTCTTGCTTAGTTTTATTTACTACTTTGTTTGCTGCACTAAATCAAAATACAAAAAAATTAGTTGCTAGTTTTACTTTATTTGCTATCTTGTTTACTATATCAAAAACACAAAAAAATTAGTTACTTGCATTTACTTTATCTAGTTTGCTTTATTTACTACTGCTAAAATGGCCACTCCTGAAAATACTAAGTTGTGTGACTTCACAACCACAAATAATAATGATTTCTTATGCACACCTATTGCTCCACCTGCTACTACAGCAGAATTCTTTGAAATTAAACCTGCTTTACTGAATCTTGTTATGCGAGAGCAATTTTCTGGTGTTAGTTCTGATGATGCTGCTACCCATCTTAATAATTTTGTTGAACTATGTGAAATGCAAAAGTATAAAGATGTAAATGGTGACATTATAAAATTAAAATTGTTCCCTTTCTCATTAAGAGAAAGAGCTAAAGATTGGTTGCTATCTCTGCCTAAGAATAGTATTGATTCATGGACTAAATGCAAGGATGCTTTTATTGGTAGATATTATCCCCCTGCTAAAATTATATCTTTGAGGAGTAGCATAATGAATTTTAAACAATTAGATACTGAGCATGTTGCACAAGCATGGGAAAGAATGAAATCTCTGGTTAAAAATTGCCCAACCCATGGACTGACTACTTGGATGATCATCCAAACCTTCTATGCAGGACTAAATTTTTCTTCGCGGAATTTATTGGATTCAGCTGCTGGAGGTACCTTTATGTCCATCACTCTTGGTGAAGCAACAAAGCTTCTTGATAATATGATGATCAATTACTCTGAATGGCACACGGAAAGAGCTCCACAAGGTAAGAAGGTAAATTCTGTCGAAGAAACCTCTTCCTTGAGTGATAAGATTGATGCTATTATGTCTATGCTTGTGAATGATAGGACAAATGTTGATCCTAATAATTTTCCGTTAGCTTCATTGGTTGCACAAGAAGAACATGTTGATGTAAACTTCATTAAAAATAATAATTTCAACAACAATGCTTACCGGAACAATTCTAGTAACAACTATAGGCCATATCCTTATAATAATGGCAACGGCTATGGTAATTCTTATGGGAATTCTTACAACAATAATAGGAATTCACCCCCTGGACTTGAAGCCATGCTTAAAGAATTTATTAGTACACAAACTGCTTTTAACAAATGCATTTGAAGAAAAGCTTGGGAAAATTGATATACTTGCTTCTAAAGTTGATAGTCTTGCCTCTGATGTTGATCTTTTGAAATCGAAAGTTATGCCTAATAGGGATATTGAAAATAAAATTGTTACTACAGCAAATGCCATCCAAGTTAGAATTAATGAGAATATAAGACTAATGGCTGAACTGCGTGCTAGGTGGGATAGAGAAGAAAATGAAAAACTAGCTAAAGAGAAGAATGTAGCTAAAGTTTGGACTATTACCACGACTAGTAATGCTAATGCTACACATGTTGCTGCACCTCCTACTATTAATAATAAAAGAATTGGTGTTAGCAATGTTTCCACTTCTAATGCAAAGTGCGAGAAACTGCCCGAAACTGCTAAAACTGCTGAAACTGCCTGTGATAAAACTGCTGAAATTTTTTCCAACATTGGGGATGATGATCCCATTGCTTTAGATTATAATGGTTTGAATTTTGATGATTGCCATATCTCTGAATTTATAAAGTTCTTGCAAAAACTTGCTAAAAGTCCTAATGCTAGTGCTATAAATTTGGCTTTCACGCAACATATTACAAATGCTCTCATAAAAGCTAGAGAAGAGAAACTAGAGCGCGAAGCCTCTATTCCTAGAAAGCTAGAGGATGGTTGGGAGCCCATCATTAAGATGAAGGTTAAAGATTTTGATTGTAATGCTTTATGTGATCTTGGTGCAAGTATTTCCGTTATGCCTAAGAAAATTTATAATATGCTTGACTTGCCACTGCTGAAAAATTGTTATTTGGATGTTAATCTTGCTGATCATTCTACAAAGAAACCTTTGGGGAAAGTTGATAATGTTCGCATTACCGTTAACAATAACCTTGTCCCCGTTGATTTTGTTGTCTTGGATATTGAATGCAATGCATCTTGTCCCATTATATTGGGAAGACCTTTTCTTCGAACTGTTGGTGCTATCATTGATATGAAGGAAGGTAATATAAAATATCAATTTCCTCTCAAGAAAGGTATGGAACACTTCCCTAGAAATAGAATGAAGTTACCTTTTGATTCTATTATTAGAACAAATTATGATGTTGACACTTCGTCTCTTGATAATACTTGATACACACTTTCTGCGCCTAGCTGAAAGGCGTTAAAGAAAAGCGCTTATGGGAGACAACCCATGGTTTTTACTACAGTACTTTGTTTTTATTTTGTGTCTTGGAAGTTGTTTACTACTGTAGCAACCTCTCCTTATCTTACTTTAGTGTTTTGTTGTGCCAAGCAAAGTCGTTGATAGTAAAGTTCATACTAGATTTGGATTACTGCGCAGAAACAGATTTCTTTGCTGTCACGAATCTGGGCTATTTTCTCTGTAGGTAACTCAGAAAATTATGCCAATTTACGTGAGTGATCCTCAGATATGTACGCAACTTTCATTCAATTTGAGCATTTTCATTTGAGCAAGTCTGGTGCCTCGATAAAATTCGTCAATACGAACTGTTCTGTTTTGACAGATTTTGCCTTTTATTTCGCATTGCCTCTTTTGCTATGTTGGATGAATTTCTTTGATCCATGAATGTCCAGTAGCTTTATGCAATGTCCAGAAGTGTTAAGAATGATTATGTCACCTCTGAACATGTTAATTTTTATTGTCCACTAATCCTCTAATGAGTTGTTCTAAGTTTGGTGTGGAGGAAGTTTTCAAGGATCAAGAGAGGAGTATGATGCAACATGATCAAGGAGAGTGAAAGCTCTAAGCTTGGGGATGCCCCGGTGGTTCACCCCTGCATATTCTAAGAAGACTCAAGCGTCTAAGCTTGGGCATCCCCTTCTTCATCGACAACATTATCAGGTTCCTCCCCTGAAACTATATTTTTATTCCATCACATCTTATGTGCTTTTCTTGGAGCGTCGGTTTGTTTTTGTTTTTTTGTTTTGTTTGAATAAATGGATCCTAGCATTCACTGTATGGGAGAGAGACACGCTCCGCTGTAGCATATGGACAAGTATGTCCTTAGGCTCTACTCATAGTATTCATGGCGAAGTTTCTTCTTCGTTAAATTGTTATATGGTTGGAATTGGAAAATGATACATGTAGTAAATTGCTAAAATGTCTTGGGTAATGTGATACTTGGCAATTGTTGTGCTCATGTTTAAGCTCTTGCATCATATACTTTGCACCCATTAATGAAGAAATACATAGAGCATGCTAAAATTTGGTTTGCATATTTGGTCTCTCTAAGGTCTAGATAATTTCTAGTATTGAGTTTGAACAACAAGGAAGACGGTGTAGAGTCTTATAATGTTTACAATATGTCTTTTATGTGAGTTTTGCTGCACCGGTTCATCCTTGTGTTTGTTTCAAATAGCCTTGCTAGCCTAAACCTTGTATCGAGAGGGATTACTTCTCATGCATCCAAAATCCTTGAGCCAACCACTATGCCATTTGTGTCCACCATACCTACCTACTACATGGTATTTCTCCGCCATTCCAAAGTAAATTGCTTGAGTTCTACCTTTAAAATTCCATCATTCACCTTTGCAATATATAGCTCATGGGACAAATAGCTTAAAAACTATTGTGGTATTGAATATGTACTTATGCACTTTATCTCTTATTAAGTTGCTTGTTGTGCGATAACCATGTTCACTGGGGACGCCATCAACTATTCTTTGTTGAATTTCATGTGAGTTGCTATGCATGTTCGTCTTGTCTGAAGTAAGAGAGATCTACCACCTTATGGTTAAGCATGCATATTGTTAGAGAAGAACATTGGGCCGCTAACTAAAGCCATGATCCATGGTGGAAGTTTCAGTTTTGGACAATATCCTCAATCTCATATGAGAAAATTATTAATTGTTGTTACATGCTTATGCATAAAAGAGGAGTCCATTATCTGTTGTCTATGTTGTCCCGGTATGGATGTCTAAGTTGAGAATAATCAATAGCGAGAAATCCAATGCGAGCTTTCTCCTTAGACCTTTGTACAGGCGGCATAGAGGTACCCCTTTGTGACACTTGGTTAAAACATGTGCATTGCGATGATCCGGTAGTCCAAGCTAATTAGGACAAGGTGCGGGCACTATTAGTATACTATGCATGAGGCTTGCAACTTGTAAGATATAATTTACATGATACATATGCTTTATTACTACCGTTGACAAAATTGTTTCATTTTTTCAAAATCAAAGCTCTAGCACAAATATAGCAATCGATGCTTTTCCTCTATGGAGGACCATTCTTTTACTTTCATTGTTGAGTCAGTTCACCTATTTCTCTCCACCTCAAGAAGCAAACACTTGTGTGAACTGTGCATTGATTCCTACATACTTGCATATTGCACTTATTATATTACTCTATGTTGACAATATCCATGAGATATACATGTTACAAGTTGAAAGCAACCGCTGAAACTTAATCTTCCTTTGTGTTGCTTCAATACCTTTACTTTGAATTATTGCTTTATGAGTTAACTCTTATGCAAGACTTATTGATGCTTGTCTTGATGTATTATTCATGAAAAGTCTTTGCTTTATGATTCACTTGTTTACTCATGTCATATACATTGTTTTGATCGCTGCATTCACTACATATGCTTTACAAATAGTATGATCAAGGTTATGATGGCATGTCACTCCAGAAATTATCTTTGTTATCGTTTTACCTGCTCGGGATGAGCAGAACTAAGCTTGGGGATGCTGATACGTCTCCGACGTATCGATAATTTCTTGTGTTCCATGCCACATTATTGATGTTATCTACATGTTTTATGCACACTTTATGTCATATTCGTGCATTTTCTGGAACTAACCTATTAACAAGATGCCGACGTGCCGATTCTTGTTTTTCATTGTTTTTGGTTTCAGAAATCCTAGTAAAGAAATATTCTCGGAATTGGACGAAATCAACGCCCAGGGTCCTATTTTGCCACGAAGCTTCCAGAAGACCGAAGAGGAGACGAAGTGGGGCCACGAGGCAGCCAAACCCTAGGACGGCGCGGCCCCTGCCTTGGCCGCGCGGCCCTATGGTGTGGGCCCCTCGTGCCGCCTCCTGACCTGCCCTTCCGCCTACTTAAAGACTCCGTCGCGAAACCCCCAGTACCGAGAGCCACGATACGGAAAACCTTCCAGAGACGCCGCCGCCACCAATCCCATCTCGGGGGATTCAGGAGATCGCCTCCGGCACCCTGCCGGAGAGGGGAATCATCTCCCGGAGGACTCTACGCCGCCATGGTCGCCTCCGGAGTGATGTGTGAGTAGTCTACCCCTGGACTATGGGTCCATAGCAGTAGCTAGATGGTTGTCTTCTCCCCATTGTGCTTAATTGTCGGATCTTGTGAGCTGCCTAACATGATCAAGATCATCTATCTGTAATTCTATATGTTGCGTTTGTTGGGATCCGATGAATAGAGAATACTTGTTATGTTGATTATCAAAGTTATGTCTATGTGTTGTTTATGATCTTGCATGCTCTCCGTTACTAGTAGATGCTCTGGCCAAGTAGATGCTTGTAACTCCAAGAGGGAGTATTTATGCTCGATAGTGGGTTCATGTCTCCGTGAATCTGGGGAAGTGACAGAAATCTCTAAGATTATGGATGTGCTGTTGCCACTAGGGATAAAACATTGGTGCTATGTTCAAGGATGTAGTTATTGATTACATTACGCGCAATACTTAATGCAATTGTCTGTTGTTAGCAACTTAATGTTTGGAGGGGGTTCGGATGATAACCTGAAGGTGGACTTTTTAGGCATAGATGCATGCTGGATAGCGGTCTATGTACTTTGTCGTAATGCCCAATTAAATCTCATTATACTCATCATAATATGTATGTGCATGGTCATGCCCTTTTTATTTGTCAATTGCCCAACTGTAATTTGTTCACCCAACATGCTGTTTATCTTATGGGAGAGACACCTCTAGTGAACTGTGGACCCCGGTCCAATTCTCTGTACTGAAATACAATCTCTTGCAATCTTGTTCTCTTGTTCTCTGCAAACAATCATCATCCACACTATACATCTAATCCTTTGTTACAGCAAGCCGGTGAGATTGACAACCTCGCTGTTTCGTTGGGGCAAAGTACTTTGGTTGTGTTGTGCAGGTTCCACGTTGGCGCCGGAATCTCTGGTGTTGCGCCGCATTACATCCCGCCGCCATCAACCTTCAACGTGCTTCTTGGCTCCTACTGGTTCGATAAACCTTGGTTTCATACTGAGGGAAAACTTGCCGCTGTACGCATCACACCTTCCTCTTGGGGTTCCCAAAGGACGCGTGATGTACGCGTATCAGCCGGCCACACCAAGGCCACCATGGCCGCACCCCTCAAGGCTGCCTGATACGTCTCCGACGTATCGATAATTTCTTATGTTCCATGCCACATTATTGATGATATCTACATGTTTTATGCACACTTTATGTCATATTCGTGCATTTTCTGGAACTAACCTATTAACAAGATGCCGAAGTGCCGATTCTGTTTTTCTGCTGTTTTTGGTTTCAGAAATCCTAGTAAGGAAATATTCTCGGAATTGGACGAAATCAACGCCCAGGGTCCTATTTTGCCACGAAGCTTCCAGAAGACCGAAGAGTCAATGAAGTGGGGCCACGAGGCGGCCAGACCACAGGGCGGCGCGGCCTAGGTCTTGGCCGCGCGGCCCTGTCATCTGGGCCCCTCGTGACGCCCCTTGACCTGCCCTTCCGCCTACAAATAGCCTTCGTCGCGAAACCCCCGGTGCACGAGAGCCACGATACGGAAAACCTTCCAGAGACGCCGCCGCCGCCAATCCCATCTCGGGGGATTCAGGAGATCGCCTCCAGCACCCTGCCGGAGAGGGGAATCATCTCCCGGAGGACTCTACGCCGTCATGGTCGCCTCCGGAGTGATGAGTGAGTAGTCTACCCCTGGACTATGGGTCCATAGCAGTAGCTAGATGGTTGTCTTCTCCCCATTGTGCTTAATTGTCGGGTCTCGTGAGCTGCCGAACATGATCAAGATCATCTATCTGTAATTCTATATGTTGTGTTTGTTGGGATCCGATGAATAGAGAATACTTGTTATGTTGATTATCAATTTATATCTATGTGTTGTTTATGATCTTGCATGCTCTCCGTTACTAGTAGATGCTCTGGCCAAGTAGATGCTTGTAACTCCAAGAGGGAGTATTTATGCTCGATAGTGGGTTCATGTCTCCGTGAATCTGGGGAAGTGACAGAAATCTCTAAGTTTATGGATGTGCTGTTGGCACTAGGGATAAAACATTGGTGCTATGTTCGAGGATGTAGTTACTGATTACATTACGCGCAATACTTAATGCAATTGTCTGTTGTTAGCAACTTAATACTGGAGGGGGTTCGGATGATAACCTGAAGGTGGACTTTTTAGGCATAGATGCATGCTGGATAGCGGTCTATGTACTTTGTCGTAATACCCAATTAAATCTCACTATACTCATCATAATGTGTATGTGCATGGTCATGCCCTCTTTATTTGTCAATTGCCCAACTGTAATTTGTTCACCCAACATGCTGTTTATCTTATGGGAGAGACACCTCTAGTGAACTGTGGACCCCGGTCCAATTCTCTTTCTTGAAATACAATCTCTTTGCAATATTGTTCTACTGTTTTCTGCAAACAATCATCATCCACACTATACATCTAATCCTTTGTTACAGCAAGCCGGTGAGATTGACAACCTCGCTGTTTCGTTGGGGCAAAGTACTTGGTTTGTGTTGTGCAGGTTCCACGTTGGCGCCGGAATCCCTGGTGTTGCGCCGCACTACATCTCGCCACCATCAACCTTCAACGTGCTTCTTGGCTCCTACTGGTTCGATAAACCTTGGTTTCATACTGAGGGAAAACTTTCCGATGTACGCATCACACCTTCCTCTTGGGGTTCCCAACGGACACGTGCTGTACGCGTAACAAGCTCTTTTTCTGGCGCCGTTGCCGGGGAGATCAAGACACGCTGCAAGGGGAGTCTCCACATCCCAATCTCTTCACTTTGTTTTTGTCTTGCTTAGTTTTATTTACTACTTTGTTTGCTGCACTAAATCAAAATACAAAAAAATTAGTTGCTAGTTTTACTTTATTTGCTATCTTGTTTGCTATATCAAAAACACAAAAAAATTAGTTACTTGCATTTACTTTATCTAGTTTGCTTTATTTACTGTTGCTAAAATGGGTACTCCTGAAAATACTAAGTTGTGTGACTTCACAACCACAAATAATAATGATTTCTTATGCACACCTATTGCTCCACCTGCTACTACAGCAGAATTCTTTGAAATTAAACCTGCTTTACTGAACCTTGTTATGCGAGAGCAATTTTCTGGTGTTAGTTCTGATGATGCTGCTGCCCATCTTAATAATTTTGTTGAATTGTGTGAAATGCAAAAATATAAGGATGTGATGGTGACATTATAAAATTAAAATTGTTCCCGTTCTCATTAAGAGGAAGAGCTAAAGATTGGTTGCTATCTCTGCCTAAGAATAGTATTGATTCATGGACTAAATGCAAGGATGCTTTTATTGGTAGATATTATCCCCCTGCTAAAATTATATCTTTGAGGAGTATCATAATGAATTTTAAGCAATTAGATACTGAGCATGTTGCACAAGCATGGGAAAGAATGAAATCTTTGGTTAAAAATTGCCCAACCCATGGACTGACTACTTGGATGATCATCCAAACCTTTTATGCAGGACTGAATTTTTCTTCGCGGAACCTATTGGATTCAGCTGCTGGAGGTACCTTTATGTCCATCACTCTTGGTAAAGCAACAAAGCTTCTTGATAATATGATGATCAATTACTCTGAATGGCACACGGAAAGAGATCCACAAGGTAAGAAGGTAAATTCTGTCGAAGAAACCTCTTCCTTGAGTGATAAGATTGATGCTATTATGTCTATGCTTGTGAATGATAGGACAAATGTTGATCCTAATAATGTTCTGTTAGCTTCATTGGTTGCACAAGAAGAACATGTTGATGTAAACTTCATTAAAAATAATAATTTCAACAACAATGCTTACCGGAACAATTCTAGTAACAACTATAGGCCATATCCTTATAATAATGGCAACGGCTATGGTAATTCTTATGGGAATTCTTACAATAATAATAGTAACACACCCCCTGAACTTGAAGCCATGCTTAAAGAATTTATTAGTACACAAACTGCTTTTAACAAATCTGTTGAAGAAAAGCTTGGGAAAATTGATATACTTGCTTCTAAAGTCGATAGTCTTGCTGCTGATGTTGATCTTTTGAAATCGAAAGTTATGCCTAATGAAAATCATCATAATAAAATTGTTACTACAGCAAATGCCATACAAGTTAGAATTAATGAGAATATAAGATTGATGGCCGAATTGCGTGCTAGGTGGGAAAGAGAAGAAAATGAAAAAGAAGAGAATATAGCTAAAGTTTGGACTATTACCACCACTAGTAATGCTAATGCTACACATGTTGCTGCACCTCCAACTATTACTAATAAAAGAATTGGTGTTAGCAATGTTTCCACTTCTAATGCAAAGCGCGAAAAACTGCCTGAAACTGCTAAAACTGCTGAAACTGCCTGTGATAAGACTGCTGAAATTTTTTCCAACATTAGGGATGATGATCCCATTGCTTTAGATTATAATGGTTTGAATTTTGATGATTGCCACATCTCTGAAGTTATAAAGTTCTTGCAAAAACTTGCTAAAAGTCCTAATGCTAGTGCTATAAATTTGGCTTTCACGCAACATATTACAAATGCTCTCATAAAAGCTAGAGAAGAGAAATTAGAGCACGAAGCTTCTATTCCTAGAAAGCTAGAGGATGGTTGGGAGCCCATCATTAAGATGAAGGTCAATGATTTTGATTGTAATGCTTTATGTGATCTTGGTGCAAGTATTTCCGTTATGCCTAAGAAAATCTATAATATGCTTGACTTGCCACCGCTGAAAAATTGTTATTTGGATGTTAATCTTGCTGATCATTCTACAAAGAAACCTTTGGGGAAAGTTGATAACGTTCGCATTACCGTTAACAATAACCTTGTCCCCGTTGATTTTGTTGTCTTGGATATTGAATGCAATGCATCTTGTCCCATTATATTGGGAAGACCTTTTCTTCGAACTGTTGGTGCTATCATTCATATGAAGGAAGGTAATATTAAATATCAATTTCCTCTCAAGAAAGGTATGGAACACTTTCCTAGAAAGAGAATGAAGTTACCTTTTGATTCTATTATTAGAACAAATTATGATGTTGACACTTCGTCTCTTGACAATACTTGATACACACTTTCTGCGCCTAGCTGAAAGGCGTTAAAGAAAAGCGCTTATGGGAGACAACCCATGTTTTTTTTACTACAATACTTTGTTTTTATTTTGTGTCTTGGAAGTTGTTTACTACTGTACCAACCTCTCCTTATCTTAGTTTTGTGTTTTGTTGTGCCAAGTAAAGTCGTTGATAGTAAAGTTCATACTAGATTTGGATTACTGCGCAGAAACAGATTTCTTTGCTGTCACGAATCTGGGCAAAATTCTCTGTAGGTAACTCAGAAAATTATGCAAATTTACGTGAGTGATCCTCAGATATGTACGCAACTTTCATTCAATTTGAGAATTTTCATTTGAGCAAGTCTGGTGCCTCAATAAAATTCGTCAATACGAACTGTTCTGTTTTGACAGATTCTGCCTTTTATTTCGCATTGCCTGTTTTGTTATGTTCGATGGATTTTTCGATTCCATTGACTTTCAGTAGCTTTGTGCAATGTCCAGAAGTGTTAAGAATGATTATGTCACCTCTGAACATGTATATTTTGATTGTGCACTAACCCTCTAATGAGTTGTTCTAAGTTTGGTGTGGAGGAAGTTTTCAAGGATCAAGAGAGGGAGATGATACAACATGATCAAGGAGAGTGAAAGCTCTAAGCTTGGGGATGCCCCGGTGGTTCACCCCTGCATATATCAAGAAGACTCAAGCGTCTAAGCTTGGGGATGCCCAAGGCATCCCCTTCTTCATCGACAACATTATCAGGTTCCTCCCCTGAAACTATATTTTTATTCCATCACATCTTATGTGCTTTTCTTGGAGCGTCGGTTTGTTTTTGTTTTTGTTTTGTTTGAATAAAATGGATCCTAGCATTCACTGTGTGGGAGAGAAACACTCTCCGCTGTAGCATATGGACAAGTATGTCCTTAGGCTCTACTCATAGTATTCATGGCGAAGTTTCTTCTTCGTTAAATTGTTATATGGTTGGAATTGGAAAATGATACATGTAGTAAATTGCTAAAATGTCTTGGATAATGTGATACTTGGCAATTGTTGTGCTCATGTCTAAGCTCTTGCATCATATACTTTGCACCCATTAATGAAGAAATACATAGAGCATGCTAAAATTTGGTTTGCATATTTGGTCTCTCTAAGGTCTAGATAATTTCTAGTATTGAGTTTGAACAACAAGGAAGACGGTGTAGAGTCTTATAATGTTTACAATATGTCTTTTATGTGAGTTTTGCTGCACCGCTTCATCCTTGTGTTTGTTTCAAATAGCCTTGCTAGCCTAAACCTTGTATCGAGAGGGAATACTTCTCATGCATCCAAAATACTTGAGCCAACCACTATGCCATTTGTGTCCACCATACCTACCTACTACATGGTATTTCTCCGCCATTCCAAAGTAAATTGCTTGAGTGCTACCTTTAAATTTCCATTCTTCACCTTTACAATATATAGCTCATGGGACAAATAGCTTAAAAACTATTGTGGTATTGAATATGTACTTATGCACTTTATCTCTTATTAAGTTGCTCGTTGTGCGATAACCATGTTCACTGGGGACGCCATCAACTACTCTTTGTTGAATATCATGTGAGTTGCTATGCATGTTCGTCTTGTCTGAAGTAAGGGCGATCTACCACCTTATGGTTAGAGCGTGCATATTGTTAGAGAAGAACATTGGGCCGCTAACTAAAGCCATGGTCCATGGTGGAAGTTTCAGTTTTGGACATATATCCTCAATCTCATATGAGAAAATTAATTGTTGTTACATGCTTATGCATAAAAGAGGAGTCCATTATCTGTTGTCTATGTTGTCCCGGTATGGATGTCTAAGTTGAGAATAATCAATAGCGAGAAATCCGATGCGAGCTTTCTCTTTATACCTTTGTACAGGCGGCATAGAGGTACCCCTTTGTGACACTTGGTTAAAACATGTGCATTGCGATGATCCCGGTAGTCCAAGCTAATTAGGACAAGGTGCGGGCACTATTAGTATACTATGCATGAGGCTTGCAACTTGTAAGATATAATTTACATGATACATATGCTTTATTACTACCGTTGACAAAATTGTTTCTTGTTTTCAAAATCAAAGCTCTAGCACAAATATAGCAATCGATGCTTTCCTCTTTGATGGACCATTCTTTTACTTTTATTGTTGAGTCAGTTCACCTATTTCTCTCCACCTCAAGAAGCAAACACTTGTGTGAACTGTGCATTGATTCCTACATACTTGCATATTGCATTTGTTATATTACTTTACATTGACAATATCCATGAGATATACATGTTATAAGTTGAAAGCAACCGCTGAAACTTCATCTTCCTTTGTGTTGCTTCAATGCTTTTACTTTGAATTATTGCTTTATGAGTTAACTCTTATGCAAGACTTGATGCTTGTCTTGAAGTACTATTCATGAAAAGTCTTTGCTATATGATTCACTTGTTTACTCATGTCATTTACATTGTTTTGATCGCTGCATTCACTACATATGCTTACAAATAGTATGATCAAGGTTATGATGGCATGTCACTCCAGAAATTATCTTTGTTTATCGTTTACCTGCTCGGGACGAGCAGAAACTAAGCTTGGGGATGCTGATACGTCTCCGACGTATCGATAATTTCTTATGTTCCATGCCACATTATTGATGATATCTACATGTTTTATGCACACTTTATGTCATATTCGTGCATTTTCTAGAACTAACCTATTAACAAGATGCCGAAGTGCCAGTTGCTGTTTTCTGCTGTTTTTGGTTTCAGAAATCCTAGTAAGGAAATATTCTCGGAATTGGACGAAATCAACGCCCAGGGTCCTATTTTGCCACGAAGCTTCCAGAAGACCGAAGAGTCAACGAAGTGGGGCCACGAGGCGGCCAGACCATAGGGCGGCGCGGCCTAGGTCTTGGCCGTGCGGCCCTGTCATCTGGGCCCCTCGTGACGCCCCTTGACCTGCCCTTCCGCCTACAAATAGCCTTCGTCGCGAAACCCCCAGTACCGAGAGCCACGATACGAAAAACCTTCCAGAGACGCCGCCGCCGCCAATCCCATCTCGGGGGATTCAGGAGATCGCCTCCGGCACCCTGCCGGAGAGGGGAATCATCTCCCGGAGGACTCTACGCCGCCATGGTCGCCTCCGGAGTGATGAGTGAGTAGTCTACCCCTGGACTATGGGTCCATAGCAATAGCTAGATGGTTGTGTTCTCCCCATTGTGCTTAATTGTCGGGTCTCGTGAGCTGCCGAACATGATCAAGATCATCTATCTGTAATTCTATATGTTGTGTTTGTTGGGATCCGATGAATAGAGAATACTTGTTATGTTGATTATCAATTTATATCTATGTGTTGTTTATGATCTTGCATGCTCTCCGTTACTAGTAGATGCTCTGGCCAAGTAGATGCTTGTAACTCCAAGAGGGAGTATTTATGCTCGATAGTGGGTTCATGTCTCCGTGAATCTGGGGAAGTGACAGAAATCTCTAAGATTATGGATGTGTTGTTGCCACTAGGGATAAAACATTGGTGCTATGTTCAAGGATGTAGTTACTGATTACATTACGCGCAATACTTAATGCAATTGTCTGTTGTTAGCAACTTAATACTGGAGGGGGTTCGGATGATAACCTGAAGGTGGACTTTTTAGGCATAGATGCATGCTGGATAGCGGTCTATGTACTTTGTCGTAATGCCCAATTAAATCTCACTATACTCATCATAATATGTATGTGCATGGTCATGCCCTCTTTATTTG
The DNA here is from genome assembly GCF_019359855.2 of Lolium perenne. Taxonomy (NCBI): domain Eukaryota; kingdom Viridiplantae; phylum Streptophyta; class Magnoliopsida; order Poales; family Poaceae; genus Lolium; species Lolium perenne. Next base: position 355,685,693 of record NC_067247.2, on the reverse strand, counting down.
TCAATTGCCCAACTGTAATTTGTTCACCCAACATGCTGTTTATCTTATGGGAGAGACACCTCTAGTGAACTATGGACCCCGGTCCAATTCTCTTTACTGAAATACAATCTCTTGCCAATCTTTGTTCTACTGTTTTCTGCAAACAATCATCATCCACACTATACATCTAATCCTTTGTTACAGCAAGCCGGTGAGATTGACAACCTCGCTGTTTCGTTGGGGCAAAGTACTTGGTTTGTGTTGTGCAGGTTCCACGTTGGCGCCGGAATCCCTGGTGTTGCGCCGCACTACATCTCGCCGCCATCAACCTTCAACGTGCTTCTTGGCTCCTACTGGTTCGATAAACCTTGGTTTCATACTGAGGGAAAACTTGCCGATGTACGCATCACACCTTCCTCTTGGGGTTCCCAACGGACGCGTGCTGTACGCGTAACACTGCCCTAGCCGGCGCCCCCTCTCCCAAACCCTAGCGGTTCCCTCCTACCTCTCTCTCCCACATAACTTAGGCGAAGCTCTGTCGGAGATCTCCACCACCACCGCCACCACGCCGTCGTGCTGCCGGGATTCCGTGGAGGATCTACTACTTCCGCTGCCCGCTGGAACGGGGAGATGGACGTCGTCTTCATCAACACCGAACGTGTGACCGAGTACGGAGGTGCTGCCCGATCGTGGCACCGTGATCAAGATCTTCTACGCGCTTTTGTAAGCGGCAAGTGATCGTCTACCGCAGCAACAAGAGCCTCATCTTGTAGGCTTTGAAAATCTTCAAGGGTGAGTCTCGATCATCTCCTCATTTCTCCCGTCTTCTAGATTGCATCTTGGCTTGGATTGCGTTCTCGCGGTAGGAAATTTTTTGTTTTCTATGCAACGAATCCCTACAGTGGTATCAGAGCCGTGTCTATGCATAGATGGTTGCATGAGTAGAACACAATGGTTTTGTGGGCGTTGATGCTTTTGTTGTCTTTAGTTTGAGTACTTTGCATCTTTATGGCATAGTGGGATGAAGCGGCTCGGACTAACTTTACATGACCGCGTTCATGAGACTTGTTCCTCGTTCGACATGCAACTTGTATTGCATAAGAGGCTTTGCGGGTGTCTGTCTCTCCTACTATAGTGAAGATTCAATTTACTCTTCTATTGACAACACTAGTATCACCGTTGTGGTTCATGTTCGTATGTAGATTAGATCTCTCTCGAAAACCCTAAACCACATAAAATATGCAAACAAAATTAGAGACATCTAACTTGTTTTTGTAGGGTTTGGTGATGTGATATGGCCATAATGTGATGATGAATATGTATGAGATGATCATTATTGTATTGTGGCAACCGGCAGGAGCCTTATGGTTGTCTTTAAATTTCATGTTGAGTAGTATTTCAAAGTAGTTGTAATAGTTGCTACATGAGGTGAACAACCATGAAGACGGCGCCATGGACCTTGACGCTACGCAGACGATGATGGAGATCATGCCCGTTGATGATGGAGATCATGTCCGTGCTTTGGAGATGAAGATCAAAGGCGCAAAGACAAAAGGGCCATATCATATCACATATGAATTGCATGTGATGTTAATCCTTTATGCATCTTATTTTGCTTAGATCGCGACGGTAGCATTATAAGATGATCCCTCACACTAATATCAAGATAATAAAGTGTTCTCCCCTCGTATGCGCCGTTGCACAGTTCGTCGTTTCGAAGCATCTCGTGATGATCGGATGTGATAGACTCAACGTTAACATACAACGGGTGTAAGCCATGTTGCACACGCGGAATACTTGGGTTTGCTTGACGAGCCTAGCATGTACAGACATGGCCTCGGGACAACGGAAACCGAAAGGTTGAACACGAGTCATATGGATGATATGATCAACATGTTGATGTTCACCATTGAAGCTACATCATCTCACGTGATGATCGGTTTTGGTGTAGTGGATTTGGATCGTGTACCACTTAATAACTATGAGGGATGTTGTATTAAGTGGGAGTTCATTAGTAATTAGATTAAAACATGAACTAATTATCATAAACATAGTCTGAGTAGTATTTTGAATTAATTTTGTAGTATTGGCATCCGTTTTTCTACCATGCGCTAGTCTTGTAATTGAGATAGAAATACTGTTAAAATCTGACAAGAAACTTTACGGACTGGTACCGTATTGTTAAAGAATCAAGAATTAATTAAGTCTTATTGAAATTTTTTAGTAAACCTCACATTGTTGATTCAAAGAGTTGTGGTTTCAATTAGTACCTAAAGTTATCTTGTCTCCGTGAAACTTGAAGTTCAAATCTGTTTGAAAAGTAAGGAGCTGGAAATTTAGTTTTCAGAAATAATCAAGGTATGAGATATATGTGATATCTAAGACCTTATTGCAAGATAATAGAATATAATTTGGTGAGACTACATAAATTCATAAGTTTTATGGGAATGTATGAAGGTTGAAGACGCCAGGCGTCACAATCCTCCAACTATTGGGGCACTAACAATATTCGCATATCCATGAAGTGATCGTCCTTAGTATGCACCGTTGCTAAGACTCGTCGTTTCTAAGCATCACGTGATGATCGGGTGTTATAGATTCTACGTGTGCATACAACGGGTGCAAGCCAGATTTGCACATGCGAATACTAAGGTTAAACTTTATGAGCCAAGCATGTACAGACATGGTCTCAGAAAGTCGTCATGAATTGATGGATAAAATTATGAGTGAAATTGTTCATCGTATTACAAAGTTACTAATAGTGAAATCTAGAACACCTGCCATATGATGATCAACTTCAAAGTAAGAACCTCAAGGTTATTGGTATTTGACCAACAAACCTAGAAGTTATTGAAGATGAAGTGTTTTCTGAATAATGAGGAAAGCTAAAAGAGAAATTACAAAAGATATTTTGGCAGAGAGAAAAGAAAAGACTACAAAGTCTAGCTCAGGTGTATATAAATGATATACATGTTATGGTTGTATGCCTAGTTAGGTCACACAATGAAATTCTTGGGTATTAGTACCATATTGGTTGGTATGAAGTGTCATACAAAACAACACAATACAAGAATACAATGGCCTAAGTGACTGACAAGGAATATGATAGGAATGCACGTCTGGAACAAAATAAAGTGTTATTATGTTCGTCGTTGGCATTCTATCTAGCCCTTAGAATTTATAATAAAGAACTTAATAATTGTTATTTTGCTCTGGTCAAATGAAAACAATGAGTTGTTCAAATTATGACATTACTCCATGTACGATGGATAAGTTATTATAAATCCTAATGGTGAAACATACACACATAATACTGACGCTAAAATGCCATAAGGAAAATGATTTGAATTCCACTTATTTGTGGAACCGCCATTTAGGTCATGTTGGAAAGGAACGCATGAAGAAACTCCATGCAAATGGATTTTTGGAGTCATTTGATTTTTGAATCGTTTGGCGCTTGCAAATCTTTTCTAAAGAGAATGACTAAAATACCGTTCATAGGCCAAGAGTTGAACGGGCAACTAACTTAGTGAAAAATACATGATGATGTATGTGGTTCACTAGGGCATAGTTGTTTGCGGGAGATTCTTCTACTTCATGAAAAACTTCCAACAATGAATTGAGTATATATGTGAGGATATATTCAATAAAGAAGAAGTTTGAAACATTTGAATGGATTCAAATAAATTTCAGCATGAAGTGGAAATCATCGTAATAGAAAAATCAAATATCTATGATTGGATCATGGTAGAAATATTTAAATTACGAGTTTTAGCGAACATCTAAGAGAGTTATGAAATTGTTCTACAACTCACGTTTCTTGGAGTATCATAGTGATGATGGAGTATCCGAGAGATGTATCCAAACCTTGTTGGATCAATGATGAGATAAAATATTGATGCCATTATATTTTTGTGAATTATGCTTTAAAGACTACCGCTTTACACTGAATAGAGCATCATCATGATCCGTTGAAATGACATCATACGAGTTATGACATGGGTATGAACCCTAATAGTCTTTTCTTAAATTTTGGTATGCATAGCATAAGTAAATAAGTTTACAACCAAAATCGGATGAATGTCTTTGTTGGTTATCCCAAAGAATTGATTGGGAATTCTTTCCACTATGAAGTAAAAGACAAAAGTGTTTGTTAATGTTACTTGCTTATTTCCAAGAAATTGTTTTCTAGTGAAGTATTTAAGTGGGAGGACAATATAACTTGATAAGGTTTATGAACCTGAGCATAATGATCAGAGTAGCGCAGCATCGGAATTGGTTCCGAAAGCGACCACGACGATCATGGCTCCCATGACTACAAAGTGTTTTAGCCATGGAGATCGAAGTACATATTGAACCTTAGGTATGGTTTACTTTGTGATCAAATAAATGATTTGTGGACAAAGTATTGATTTTGAACAATGATAAACCAACTACAAACAAAGAAGTTATGATGGGCCCTGACTCCGTTAAAATGGCTATACGCTATGAAATCCAAGATAGATGAATACTTTTTGAAAGTAAATGGATCTATAAAATTGATGGACTTGGATGAATATCCTTGAAGAAGCTCGAATTGTCGAAAAGTTGTTTACGAGAAAGTTCAAAGAGACTACAATAAGATTAGATCTTCCGTAGCAATGCTTATAGTCTATGTGGATTATTCTAGTAATCACTACATATTTTTTTATGAGATATGTTAGTAGGATGGCAAAATACATTACTTATCAGAAGTGTGTATTAAAAGGTGTATACAAGATACAACCAAGAGTTTTGCTGGTCCGTGGAATACTAGATAGGTATACAAACTTCAATTGGATAAAGTGAGTATCACGGAGTTGGAATCTTCACCAGATGAAATAGTCAAAGAGTTTTTGATTTCATCAGAGACGATGAAGAGGCTTGCATTTGCAAGAAATTAAGTGGGAGCGCTGAGACATATTTATAATACTTTATGTAGATGACATATAGTTGGTTATAAATGATGTAATTATATACTTGATTAAAAGGTTTCATTGAGAATTAACTTTAATGAAAGGATATGGACTGAAACATATTTAGTGTCAAGATCTATGAAGATAGATTAAAACACATAAATAAGTTTATTTCAAAGTACATAGAATGGATATTGAAGTAGTTCAATATAGAAATATTAAGAAGGTGTTCTTTTCATGCGAAGGTTTAACAAGACTTGAGTGTAATTGACACTCGATGAGTAAAAACACATGCGTGATTTTAGATCACGAATAATATGTACAAAATCAGATGTCCTAAGCTCTAAAAAGTTAGGAGCATATACCAGAATGATTCATGTGATGATCATTGGACAGATAGTAAGAATATCCTTGAGTACTTTAGAAGAACTAAGGATATATATATATGTTTTTGTATGGGGTAATGACAAACAAATTGCTGTAAAGTGTTGCACCGATATTAGTTTGATCACATATAAAAATAAATTTAAATCTCAAATTAGACTAAGTGTTGTTTAAAAGGTAGCACAATGAGCTAGAAGTTGTCTATGCTAGATTTAGAAGAGTTCTAAATATTGTGACGGATTCTACAAAAGAAGGCAGAGTATGTCATTGTTTTGACAATGACAAAGGATGTTAAAGTCAAGAGGTTCTTTGAGAACTTGGTGTAGTTCCGACAGAGTCAGAACTTTGAAGCTATATTGTGTGTGACAATATTGGTGACATATTTCAGACCGCGGAATTAAGGTTCCACCAGAAGACCAAACATATTTAATGCTGACTCATTTGAAAATGAGTGATGCGTTGAGACGCAAATGAATTACAAAATACATACGTTTCTGAGCATGTCAGATCCGTTGACTAAAACCTCTCCCGTGAGCAAAACATGATAAAGCACCGGAAGGCCAAGGTGTTATATCTTTACAAATGTAAACTAGATTATTGACTCTAGTGCAAGTGGGAGACTGTTGGAGATATGCCTAAGAGGCAATAATAAAATGGTTATTATAATATATCTTTGTGTTTATGATAATGTTTACATACCATGCTATAATTGTATTAACCGAAACATTGATACATGTGTGTTATGTGAACAACAAAGTGTCCCTAGTAAGCCTCTTGTATAACTAGCTTGTTGATTAATAGATGATCATGGTTTCGTGATCATGAACATTGGATGTTATTAATAACAAGGTTATGTCATTATATGAATGATGTAATGGACACACCCAATTAAGCGTAGCATAAGATCACGTCATTAAGTTATTTGCTATAAGCTTTCGATACATAGTTACCTAGTCCTTTCGACCATGAGATCATGTAAATCACTTATACCGGAAAGGTACTTTGATTACATCAAACGCCACTGCGTAAATGGGTGGTTATAAAGGTGGGATTAAGTATCCGGAAAGTATGAGTTGAGGCATATGGATCAACAGTGGGATTTGTCCATCCCGATGACGGATAGATATACTCTGGGGCCCTCTCGGTGGAATGTCGTCTAATAGCTTGCAAGCATATGAATGGTTCATAAGAGACCACATACCACGGTACGAGTAAAGAGTACTTGTCATGAGACGAGGTTGAACGAGGTATAGAGATACCGATGATCAAACCTCGGACAAGTAAAATATCGCGTGACAAAGGGAATCGGTATCATATGTAAATCAGTCGATCACTAAAGTCATCGTTGAATATGTGGGAGCCATTATGGATCTCCAGATCCCGCTATTGGTTATTGGTCGGAGAGAAGTCTCAACCATGTCTACATAGTTCACGAACCGTAGGGTGACACACTTAAGGTTTAATGTCGTTTAAGTAGATATGGAAATATGGAATGGAGTTTGAAGTTTTGTTCGGAGTCTCGGATGGGATCCAGGACATCACGAAGAGGTCCGGAATGGTCCGGAGAATAAGATTCATATATAGGAAGTCATTTTCTAGGTTTGAAAATGATCCGGTATTTTTCCAGGAAGGTTCTAGAAGGTTCTAGAAGAGTCCGGAATAAATCGGCATGGAAGGTGGAGGGACTCCACCCACCTTGGCCGGCCAGCCTAAAGGGAGGAGGAGTCCCAAGTGGACTCCTCCCCATGGTGGCCGGCCACCCCACCAAAGGAAAGGGGGGAGTCCCACTCCCCCTAGGTTTGGTCATATTGAAGGTTTATGTTGGGGTCTTATTCGGAGACTTTTGACCTAACCCTTGGGGCTTCCACCTATATAAAGAGGGGAGAGGAGGGGCTGGCCGGCCACACCAAGACCACCATGGCCGCACCCCTCAAGGCTGCCCTAGCCGGCGCTCCCTCTCCCAAACCCTAGCGGTTCCCTCCTACCTCTCTCTCCCACATAACTTAGGTGAAGCTCTGTCGGAGATCTCTACCACCACCGCCACCACGCCGTCGTGCTGCCGGGATTCCGAGGAGGATCTACTACTTCCGCTGCCCGCTGGAACGGGGAGATGGACATCATCTTCATCAACACCGAACGTGTGACCGAGTACGGAGGTGCTGCCCGATCGTGGCACCGTGATCAAGATCTTCTACGCGCTTTTGCAAGCGGCAAGTGATCGTCTACCACAGCAACAAGAGCCTCATCTTGTAGGCTTTGGAAATCTTCAAGGGTGAGTCTCGATCATCTCCTCGTTGCTCCCGTCTTCTAGATTGCATCTTGGCTTGGATTGCGTTCTCGCGGTAGGAAATTTTTTGTTTTCCATACAACGAATCCCTACAAATTGGTATAATGTCTTGAATAATTTGATACTTGGCAATTGTTGTGCTCATATAGATCATGTTTAAGCTCTTTCATCATGTACTTTGCACCTATTAGTGAAGAAATACTGTAGAGCTTGTCGACATTTGGTTTGCATGATTGGTCTCTCTAAAGTCTAGATATTTTCTGGTGAGGGTTTGAACAACAAGGAAGACAGTGTAGAGTCTTATAATGCTTGCAATATGTTCTTATGTAAGTTTTGCTGTACCGGTTCATACTTGTGTTGGTTTCAAACAACCTTGCTAGCCTAAGCCTTGTATTGAGAGGGAATACTTCTCGTGCATCCAAATCCTTGAGCCAAAAACTATGCCATTTGTGTCCACCATACCTACCTACTACATGGTATTTTCTGCCATTCCAAGTAAATACTTCATGTGCTACCTTTAAACAATTCAAAAGTTATTACCTCTTATTTGTGTCAATATTTTATAGCTCATGAGGAAGTATGTGGTGTTTTATCTTTCAATCTTGTTGGGCAACTTTCACCAATGGACTAGTGGCTTCATCCGCTTATCCAATAATTTTGCAAAAAGAGCTGGCAATGGGGTTCCCAGCCCCAATTAATTAACCTTCAATAATTTTACAAATAGACACTCCTCCATGGTATGTGAAAGGTTGGAAGGCACCCGAGGATTTGGTTAGCCATGGCTTGAGAAAGCAAAAGTGGGGAGGAGTGTCATCTAAATAAAACTAAAATAAATAGACACTCCTTCATGATCACTACTTTTATGCTCTCTTTATGATTTCAAAACTTGAAAAGCTGTAGCACATGATTTTATCCCTGCTTCCCTCTGCGAAGGGCCATTCTTCTACTTTTATGTTGAGTCAGTTTACCTACTTCTTTCTATCTTAGAAGCAAACACTTGTGTTAACTGTGCATTGATTCTTACATACTTGCTTATTTGCATTCATCATATTACTTTGTGTTGACAATTATCCATGAGATAAACATGTTGAAGTTGAAAGCAACTGCTGAAACTTATATCTTCCTTTGTGTTGCTTCAAAACTTTCTACTAAGAATCTATTGCTTTATGAGTTAACTCTTATGCAAGTCTTATGGATGCTTGTCTTGAAAGTACTATTCATGAAAAGTCTTTGTTATATGATTCAGTTGTTTAATCATTGTCTTTACCATTGCTTCGAATCACTTCATTCATTACATATGCTTACAATAGTATTGATCAAAATTATGATAGCATGTCACTTCAGAAATTATCTTTGTTATCGTTTACCTACTCGAGGACGAGTAGGACCTAAGCTTGGAGATGCTTGATACGTCTCAAACGTATCTATAATTTCTTATGTTCCATGCTACTTTATTGATGATACTCACATGTTTTATACACACTTTATGTCATATTTATGCATTTTCCGGCACTAACCTATTAACAAGATGCCGAAGAGCCAGTTGTTGTTTTCTGCTGTTTTTGGTTTCAGAAATCCTACAAAGGAAATATTCTCGGAATTGGACGAAATCAACGCCCAGGGTCTTATTTTTCCACGAAGCTTCCAGAAGACCGAGGGGGATACGAAGTGGGGCGACGAGGCACCGCCACACTAGGGCCGCGCGGCCTAGGGGGGCCCGCGCCGCCCTAGCATGTGGGGCCCCCGTTAGCCCCCCGACTCTGCCCTTCCGCCTATAAAAAGCCTTCGTCGCGAATACCCCAGTACCGAGAGCCACGATACGGAAAACCTTCCAGAGATGCCGCCACCAATCCCATCTCGGGGGATTCAGGAGATCGCCTCCGGCACCCTGCCGGAGAGGGGAATCATCTCCCGGAGGACTCTTCATCACCATGATCGCCTCCGGAGTGATGTGTGAGTAGTTCACCCCTGGACTATGGGTCCATAGCAGTAGCTAGATGGTTGTCTTCTCCTCATTGTGCTATCATTGTTCGATCTTGTGAGCTGCGTATCATGATCAAGATCATCTATTTGTAATGCTACATGTTGTGTTTGTTGGGATCCGATGAATATGGAATACTATGTTATGTTGATTATCAATCTATCATCTATGTGTTGTCTATGATCTTGCATGCTCTCCGTTACTAGTAGAGGCTCTGGCCAAGTTGATACTTGTAACTCCAAGAGGGAGTATTTATGCTCGATAGTTCATGCCTCCATTTAATCTGGGACAGTGACAGAAAGTTCTAAGGTTGTGGATGTGCTGTTGCCACTAGGGATAAAACATCAATGCTTTGTCTAAGGATATTTGTGTTGATTACATTACGCACCATACTTAATGCAATTGTCTGTTGTTTGCAACTTAATACTGGAAGGGGTGCGGATGCTAACCCGAAGGTGGACTTTTTAGGCATAGATGCATGCTGGATAGCGGTCTATGTACTTTGTCGTAATGCCCAATTGAATTTCACACTACTCATCATGATATGTATGTGCATTGTCATGCCATCTTTATTTATCAATTGCCCAACTGTAATTTGTTCACCCAACATGCTATTTCTTATTGGAGAGACACCACTAGTGAAATGTTCTTACTGTTCTTTGCAAACATTGAATACAATCTACTGCAAACATTGTTCTTACTGTTCTTTGCAAACATCATCTTCCATACTATACATCTAATCCTTTGTTACAGCAAGCTGGTGAGATTGACAACCTAACTGTTACGTTGGGGCAAAGTACTTTGATTGTGTTGTGCAGGTTTCACGGTGGCGCCGGTATCCCTGGTGTTGCGCCGCACTACACTCCGCCACCATCAACCTTCACGTGCTCCTTGACTCCTACTGGTTCGATAACCTTGGTTTCTTACTGAGGGAAAACTTACTGATGTACGCATCATACCTTCCTCTTGGGGTTCCCAACGGACGTGTGTCTCACGCGTATCGCACTCCTGATTGGTATGATCCTTGTCTAAATGTCATGATTGTAGATAACAATGATGAAGACCCTGCGACGTATGAAGAAGCGATGATGAGCCCAGATTCCAACAAATGGCAAGAAGCCATGAAATCCGAAATGGGATCCATGTATGATAACAAAGTATGGACTTTGGTAGACTTACCTGATAGCCGCAAGGCTGTCGAGAATAAATGGATCTTCAAAAGAAAAACATATGATGATGGTAATATTACTGTCTATAAAGCTCGACTTGTCGCAAAGGGTTTCCGAAAAATTCAAGGTATTGACTACGATGAGACTTTCTCACCTGTAGCGAAGCTAAAATCTGTGAGGATTTTGTTAGCAATAGCTGCATTTTTCGATTATGAGATTTGGCAGATGGATGTCAAAACGGCGTTCCTTAATGGAGACATTGAGGAAGAGTTGTATATGGTACAACCCAAAGGTTTTGTCGATCCTAAAAATGCTGACAAGGTGTGCAAACGTCAGCGTTCAATTTATGGACTGAAGCAAGCATCAAGAAGTTGGAACCGACGTTTTGATAAGGTGATCAAAGACTTCGGGTTTATACAGTGTCATGGAGAGGCCTGTATTTACAAGAAAGTGAGTGGGAGCTCTGTAGCGTTCCTGATATTATATGTAGATGACATATTATTGATTGGGAATGATATAGAACTATTAAGCAGTGTAAAAGGTTATTTGAATAATAGTTTTTCAATGAAAGACCTTGGTGAAGCATCGTACATATTAGGCATCAAAATTTATAGAGATAGATCAAGACGTCTAATAGGGATTTCACAGAGTACATACCTGGACAAGATTCTAAAGAAGTTTAGAATGTACGAAAGTAAGAAAGGGTTCTTTCCTATGTTACCAGGCAAGGTCTTGAGTAAGACTCAAGATCCGTCTACAGCAGAAGAAAGAGAAAGGATGAGTCAGATCCCCTATGCCTCGGCAGTAGGCTCTATCATGTATGCCATGCTATGTACTAGACCGGATTTAGCACATGCTGTTAGTTTGACTAGCAGATATCAAAGTGATCCAGGAATGGAACACTGGACAGCGGTCAAGAATATCCTGAAGTACTTGAAAAGAACTAAGGATATGTTTCTTTGTTATGGAGGTGACCAAGAGCTCGTTGTAACCAGTTACACCGATGCAAGTTGGAACACTGATCCTGATGACTCTAAGTCTCGATGCGGGTACGTGTTTATATTGAATGGTGCTGCAGTAAGTTGGGCAAGCTCGAAGCAGTGCACGGTGGCGAAGTCTTCAACAGAATCGGAGTACATAGCGGCTTCAGAGGCTTCATCAGAAGCGGTATGGATGAAGAGGTTCATTGTAGAGCTCGGTGTGGTTCCTAGTGCATTGGACCCACTAGTCATGTACTGTGACAACATGGGTGCCATCGCCAATGCACAAGAACCAAGGTCACACAAGAGGCTGAAGCATATCAAGCTGCGTTATCATTCGATTCGCGAGTACATCGAAGATGGAGAAGTAAAGATTTGCAAAGTACACACTGATCTGAATGTAGCAGATCCGTTGACTAAAGCTCTCCCTAGGGCAAAGCATGACCAACACCAGAATGCCATGGGTGTTAGGTACCTTACAATGTAATCTAGATTATTGACTCTAGTGCAAGTGGGAGACTGTTGGAGATATGCCCAAGAGGCAATAATAAAAGTGGTTATTATATATCTTTGTGTTTATGATAAATGTTTATATACCATGCTACAATGGTATTAACCGAAACATTGATACATGTGTGTTATGTAAACAACAATGAGTCCCTAGCAAGCCTCTTAACTAGCTTGTTCATTAATAGATGATCATGAACATTGGATGTTATTAATAACAAGGTTATGTCATTATATGAATGATGTAATGGACACACCCAATTAAGCGTAGCATAAGATCACGTCATTAAGTTATTTGCTATAAGCTTTCGATACATAGTTACCTAGTCCTTTCGACCATGAGATCATGTAAATCACTTATACCGGAAAGGTACTTTGATTACATCAAACGCCACTGCGTAAATGGGTGGTTATAAAGGTGGGATTAAATATCCGGAAAGTATGAGTTGAGGCATATGGATCAACAATGGGATTTGTCCATCCCGATGATGGATAGATATACTCTGGGCCCTCTCGGTGGAATGTCGTCTAAATAGCTTGCAAGCATATGAATGGTTCATAAGAGACCACATACCACAGTACGAGTAAAGAGTACTTGTCAGGAGACGAGGTTGAACAAGGTATAGAGAGATACCGATGATCAAACCTCGGACAAGTAAAATATCGCGAGACAAAGGGAATCGGTATCGTGTGTGAATGGTTCATTCGATCACTAAGTCATCGTTGAATATGTGGGAGCCATCGTGGATCTCCAGATCCCGCTATTGGTTATTGGTCGGAGAGAGGTCTCAACCATATCTACATAGTTCGCGAACCGTAGGGTGACACACTTAAGGTTTGATATCGTATTAGTATATATTGAATATATGGAATGGAGTTCGAAGTTTTGTTCGGAGTCTCGGATGGGATCCCGGACATCACGAGGAGTTCCGAAATGGTCCGGAGAATAAGATTCATATATAGGAAGTCATTTTATAAGCTTGAAAATGATCCGGTGCATTTATGGAAGGTTCTAGAAGGTTCTAGAAAAGTTTAGAAGAAATCACTATGGAAGGCGGAGTCCCGGAGGGACTCCACCTAGCATGGCCGGCCAACCCTAGGGGGTGGAGTCCCAGGTGGACTCCACCAAGGGTGGCCGGCCACCCCCTCCCCCCCCCCCTCATGGAAGGGTGGGAGTCCCACTTGAGGTGGGAATCCCACCTTGGGTAGGTTTCCCTACACATGGAAGGTTTTGGGTTGGGGTCTTATTCGAAGACTTGTAGGCCAACACTTGGGGGTTCCACCTATATAATGAGGGGCAAGGGGAGGGGGCCGGCCACCACAAGCCCATAGCTTGGCCGCACCCCATAGTGGCCGGCCACCCCCTCTCCCCAAACCCTAGCCGCCCCACTCCTCCACCTCCCCCGCAACACTTAGCGAAGCTCCGTCGGAGATCTCCATCGACACCGCCACCACGCCGTCGTGCTGCCGGGATTCAAGGAGGAGCTACTACTTCCGCTGCCCGCTGGAACGGGGAGAAGGACGTCGTCTTCATCAACACCGAACGTGTGACCGAGTACGGAGGTGCTGCCCGATTGTGGCACCGTCAAGATCTTCTACGCGCTTTTGAAAGCGGCAAGTGATCGTCTACCGCAGCAACAAGACCCTCCTCTTGTAGGCTTTGGAAATCTTCAAGGGTTAGTCTCGTTCATCCCCTCGTTGCTCCCGTCTTCTAGATTGCATCTCGACTTGGATTGCGTTCTCGCGGTAGGAAATTTTTTGTTTTCTATGCAACGAATCCCTACATTTTCTTCTACACTAGGATTTCTGGTCCGGGTTTTCTGTTTTTATTTTTTGTTTTTTTTCTGGTGATAATTTTATTTTTTCTAGTCATTTTTTAACTTTTATTTTCTTTGAACTTTTTTTAATATTGAATTTTTTAATTTTGAACAGTTTTCAATTCTGAACATCTTTTAGTTTTAAATTTTCTTGATTTTGAACATTTTATATTTAATGTTTATTGAACTTTTTCAAACTTTGAACATTTTTTATTTTGAACTTTTTCAAATGTAAACTTTTTAGTATTTTGAACATTTTTTACTTTTGAACATTTTTTATTTCGAACTTGTTCAAATGTAAACTTTTTCGTATTTTGAACATTATTTTACTTTTGAACATTATTTTACTTTTGAACAGTTTTCAGTTTTGAATGTTTTGTTCTGTTTTGATTTTTGTTCGGTTTGATTTTTGTTCGATTTGATTTCTGTTTAGATATTTGGAAATCGAACCTACATACAGCGACACACGTGTCACCTACGTGGAAAAGCCAGCGATGGATAAATGGTCCTGACCTAGTTTAAAGATCATGCCGGACCGATTATCTCGCGCTTAAGGCATGAAATAGAAGTACGAGGCCGCGCAGTGCGCTGCTCCTTTCAGATGGGGAACAAAACAACACGCGCAATCTGGCCCGCTTTGGAGTCGTGCGGCCATCCATTCCATGCGCTGGTGCGGGCCAAATCATGTCGACGTCCTCCTCCCAGTTCACAACCCGCGCAACCGAAATCCCCGACTCCCCGACGTTAGGTTCCGTTTCCGCGCAAAAATTCCTATTCTCCGCTTATAGTCAGAGGGATACGATGCTCCGCACATGGGCAGTCATTTCTGTGCCGGCCCATTTAGAGAGGGAGTGTGTTTTTATTTCTGGTTTGTCTTCCCTTTAGCCGGTTTTCTCTTGTTTCTTTTTTGCGTTTTTCTTCTGGTTGTTGGTGGTTTTCTATTTCTATCAGTTTTTTTTTCAAACCTAAACTTTTTCAAATTTGAATTTTCACCTTTTGATCCTTTTAAATCCGATCATTTTTCAATTGTTGAACCTTTTTGAACTTTGAACATTTTTTAATTCAAACATTTTTAGATTCGTTTTCTTTGATTTGAACATTTTTTAAAATTCAAACATTTTTCAGACTCGAACATTTTTTAGATTTGAACATTTTTAGATTTGAACATTTTTAAAATATGAACATTTTTTAGATTTGAACATTTTTGGGATTTGAAAATTTATATATGAACATTTCAAAATCTGAACGAATTTAAATTTGATTTTTTTAGAGTAATACAATTTTCCAATTTAAACAGTTTTTAGATTTTAACATTTATTTAAACTATATAGAAAATATAAGAAAACAAATTAGCGAAACCTTAGTAAAGGTCAGCAGCGCACCACTACTTTTTTTTTTTAACCAGCAGCGCACCACTACTGTGAAAGTATAGCTTCAGCTGCGAGCGTGCGTAACATGGGCCTTAGCCCATCTTGGGCCGGCACATCGGATTCTCTAAGCGGAACCGCCGCACATCGGATTCTCTAAGCGGAACCGTCCGGAATCATCGCTTAAGGTGGTCAATAGGAGCACCCGGATTTGCCTATGCCGACTGGGTTGGCAGGAGATGGGTGCCGCACACCCCTCCAACCCGGTAGCTGTTAATTGGGCCGTGGCCCATCAGGAAATGTCTTTTTTTTTTCTTCTTTTGTTCTGTTTTTAAATACTAACATTTTTCTGTTTCTTTTTATGTTTTTTAAATTTGTTCAAAATTTTATGTACATATATTTTATAAATTTACGATTTTAATTTTTTTGAAAAACTGAAACCCGTTGAAAATTCAAAATTTATTCAAAATTCGAAAATCGTTCAAAATCTAATTAAGAAAATTCAGAAATCATTGAAATTTCGAAATTAATTGAAATTTTGTGAAAAAACACGGAATCTCGTTCAAATTAAGAATATCATTCAAATTTTAGAATTGTTCAAATTTCAAAATTCGTTCAAATTTCAAATATGAACAATTTCCATTTTGAACAATTTTCAAATTTTCAAATTTTTCTTTTTAGAAGAAAAATAAAACAAGAAAAGGAAACACGGAAAAAATAAAAATAAGAACAGAAAAGAAAAACCGAAAAACAAATAGAAAACTTAAAAAACAAAAAAACAAAAAAAACAACGACAAACGGAAAAACCAATAGCCTATATTTAGGCCAGGCCCATGCCCGCCATGACCTGGACGTCGTGTATAGGATCTGCCATTTTTCTCTCTCAAAAAAAAAAAGAGAAGGCACGCCCGAATGATGAGAGAAGTCCAATTTACCCCCTAAACTTATCTCAAAGTTCAGCTTACAACCCTTAACTTTACTTTGGTTCAACTTTCAACCCTAAATTCTAAAAAGGCTCAAAATCACCCCTTGCATTGTATTAAGCTGGTTTTTCTTGTACCGTGTAGGTTGTATGTTGATGAGTTGGCACAGTATATAGGCAGAAAAGCCGCTAACTGGCGAGAAAAAATGGTTCAATACATGTCAAAAAAGGGTAGAAGGTCCAATTCCGAACGGTTTATAGAATTCAGGGTTGAAGATTGAACTAAAGTAAAGTTGAGGGTTGTAATCTGACCTTTGAGACGAGTTTAGGGGGGTAAATTGGACTTCTCCCCCCGAATGATTCATATGACATTGAGACCAATCGTATATTCCTACTCGAGTGAGGATCCCTAAATATGGGCACAAAAAACACTTGTAGCGTGGAGCAATACATCACGCGCATGGATAGTTCTAGCCAGTCCTAGTTCTAGCGTGGATGTTCAAAGCGCCGATCCTCTACCGCCATATTCGCGGTTGGACACTGTTAGTTAATCGGTAGCAAAACCTGATCAGTAGTGCAATTCAAACGCGTCCCACTTCATACCAGCAATGACGACAGTGGCAAGAAGAGCACAACAGCTCGTACAATGACCAGAAAGCTTTAACCTTACTTCTTCCGTCAGATGTTTCAGTTTCTTCACATTACAATTTACAACAGACGAACAGGCAAGCACAAAGAAGAAGAAAAACTCTGCGCCAGTAAGTAAAACAGAAGACTCGTCGCCGCCTCACTGGGCCCCGAGCGCGCCCTCGGCGGCGGCCATTTTGCGGCAGTAGTCGGCGACCTCGCGGAACCTAGGCACGCTCCTGAGGTCGACCTTGGTGCCGTCCTTGAGGGTGATGACGATGTCGCCCCACTCGCCGATGAACCGCGGCACGACCACCACCTCCCTGACCGACGAGTAGGGGAAGTCGGTGCGGTCGTCGCCGGACAGCCCGGAGATGACAGTCACGCGGCGGGAGGTGAAGCGGTACCGGAGGAAGAGCGCGCGGGTGACGGAGGCGAGGGTCAGAGGCAGCCACAGCAGGGTCAGCCCGAGCACCAGGTTCGCCGCCAGATCTCCGTAGTGCGCGCCGCCGTCGAAGAACACCGTCTCGGCCTCGGCCGCGGCCGCGCCGGACGCCGACGCCCGCGCGACCACGCGGGAGTGGCAGCTTGCCTGACGCTTGAGGGATAGTGAAGGTGGGAGGGCAGTGTGGACGGAGAGGCTGGGAGGAGGCAGCGAGCGGAGGAAGGAGGATGCCGCGGCTGAGGCGGTGACGGCAGACGGCGGCGGCATGGTGCGCTGGTGCGTTATCTCTGCTGGTTGGTGGTGGAGGGAAGCGCGCGGGGCTGCTCTCTCGGGTTTTGATCGTCACTTGTGTGAGCGACAGCCGGATACGTGGACCGTCCAGAATTTCTAGACATAGCCATCGTTTTACTCTTTTTTTAGGGAACCCATCCTTAATTTTGCTCATGGCTTCACAAGTTTCATGGCCTTATCTTAGCTTGTCCACTAGGCCTTGGTTTATGACCTTTTTTTTAGAGGAAAGGCTCAATGGCCCTTCTTTTTTTTTGAAAGCATAAATACTCAGTTTTGCTGGGGTGCACCAGCTTACACAACAAAAGTATTTAGAAGATTTGGGAATACCAGCTAAACAAAAGAAAAACAAACAAACTCGAGCTAGGCAGTGGCGGACGCACAACAATACCTCAGGGTGGGCACACGCCTCTATTTTTTTTTCCTGCTCATGTGTGATAAAAATTTACTCAAATGATTAAACGTTACTAAAAATTCAGGGTGGGCCACAGCCCACCCGCCCATCCTTCTGCGTGCGGAGCCGAGACCCACAAAGGGGAAAAAGGTTGCTAGTCACAACCTAGGACAACACTAACAGAAAAATAACAAATATCAGTAAATAAGCCAATCCCTAGCCTTGGACCTGATATAGTCTGCATCTTCCTCGACACGAGTTGCAAGTTCTCCACCAGGCATCTCCATCTCTTCTCACGCTAAGGGTTTATGACCCCACCAGTTGCAAGTTCTACACCAGGCATCTCCATCTGTTCTCACCCTAAGGGTTTATGACTCTACTAGGCAAGTTCTCCACCAGGCATCTCCATCTCTACTCACGCTAAGAGTTTTATGGCCCTGGCGAACCCAATTTCTATTCAGCCTAGTTTACCGCTAAGGCCGTGGCAAATCCAGGTGTTTCCTGAACACCGACCACGTCGGCGCAAACCACGTGTCGCACACCCTGCGGGGTATGGACCTGGCCAAGCTAGGCGTCGCAGTTTCTTTTTAAGTTTTCTTCATTTTTTCATCCATGTTTATTTTTAAATTTTTTGTTTATTTTTTTTTGTATATTTTTCTTTTAAGATTTGAAAAATGTTCAGATTCAAAAAATATTTTATTATGGAAATTTTACAAATTTTATAAAATGTTTAAAATTAAGGTATGTTAAAATTCAAAAAATGAGTATATTTTAAAATATTCGAATTTTGAAAGATTTCAAAACTAAAAAATGTTCAATTTTGAAAAATGTTCAAAAATCTATTTTTTTAAAAATGCTCACAATAAAAAAGTGTTCACACTTTTCAAAAATATTTAGATTTTGAAAAACAAAATCAAATTTCAAAATATATTAAATTTGAAATAGTCAATTTTTTATAACTAAAGAAGGAATAGGAAAGAAAGAACGGAGAAAAGTAAAGAAAAGAGAGAACGACCCCGTGGGGCTGCGCAAAATATACGGTTGGTATGCGCTGCACGGCCACCCTACAGCCTTGGTTGGTGTATAGGACTCCCCCAAATCCATACAACTCCTTAAGCGTCCGCTAGTGTGTACATCCACGAGCTGAAGCGTGGAGGGCCAGGCGATTAAAGATCTTTTTTGGTGACTTATCTTTTGATTTTCGTTATCATATTCTTCTTTTGATCGAGTTCTCTGTCAACTAAGAAGTAACTTAGGGTTCGGTCGAAGTGTCTGATTCACATCGTGATTCTGCACATGGGAGTTGCACATAGGGTTGCAAGTGCAACCGAGATTTTGTACTTGCACATGAGACTGCATATATGGAACATGGGGGCATGTGAACCAACTTTTTGAAAAGTTCCGTTTGTGATCTCAAAACATGTTTTAAAAATCGAAACACAAAATGATTTCCCAGATGATCTCAAACATGTGCCCTGGACATGAGTTTCGTGACGAAAAAATCTTTTATTTTGTCTCGGCAAAAAAGTGAAATTTTGCAGGGCTATATAGCAGTATATATGTGACGTATTTTGTCTTTTTTAGATTCTGAAATAAAAAAGTGGTTTCTCCGCGAAAACTTTCTACGCACACATAGAACATGCGCACGTACCCAGATATTTTTATTTCAGAATTTTTTAACATTTGAAAAATGCATTTCCAACTAGGGTTCACATGCACCTAGGTTCAAACCGGACTTTTCCCTTGCACATGAACTATAAATGAGTGGCAACTGAAGCTAGGCGACCTGTGTGGGAATTAATCGCACCCTATCTTACTTTTTGTTATTTTATTTTTTGTTATTTTATTTTCTACTCCTTCCATCGCAAAATGTAAGGCGTATAAGGATTACTTAAATATATCAACGTTTTCTAAATTTAATCCAGGTTATACACAAAAATATGAACAATTATAATATAAAATTAATATCAATAGATTCACCATGAACTATTATAGATTTATATTTTTTTTCTAAATATTTGGTTAAAGTTAGTAAGATTTGGCTTTTAGCTAATCCTTGGACACCTTACATTTTGGGGCGGCTGGGGTATTTTGTTTCATGTTTTCATTTTTATTTTTTTACTTTTCTTTTCCCTTATTCTAATTGGTTCATGTTTGCTTTTTTTCCTATCATATTTGTACCATTTCCTTTTTGTTGTACATTTTTTATATTTTTTCAGAAATCATATGAATATTTTTTGAATGTTTATTGAGTTGACATCTTTTGAACCCCCTTAATACTTATTTGAACTATGGCAACATAATTTTATTTAACCAACAGTTTTTGAACTTGCGAAGAATTGTTTTGAACTATGTGAGCATCGTTGCCTCTCATATGAACATTTTTTCTGAACTCGTGAGAACGATGAGAAAAATTCCTCTCGTATGAATATTTTTTCTTGAAGTCGTGAACTTCTTTCGGGCTGCTAAAACAGTTTTCCTTGCGTACGAACATTTTTTTGTACTTTACGAGCACCTTTTTAAAAACTCATGAACATCTTTCAAAATATATTTCGCATGAAGCGAATTTTAACATATAAGTTTTGAGACTCGAAAAAGAAAAATGAAAGTGGCGCCCATTAATGAGGCCGTCCAAATCTGGCCCAGGTGGGAAATACTTGAGGCATTGCGTACGGATGGTTTGCATAGGAGCTCCCCCTCAAGCTGCTGTTGGACATGGCTTAGTTTATGGCCTGCTATGGCAGAGGTTCAGTTTGGCATTGCGGAACCATTTCTGATTCAGGTTCGATCCAAGTGAAGAAGAGGAAGAAGAAGAAGAAGAAGAAGAAGAAGAAGAAGAAAATGTTTTGCAGTGAAAGAGAAAGCATTATGAAGAACACTGATTGCGGATAAGAAAGGAACTGGGCAGTAGAAACCGAAACACGACTTTCAGCTGCAGCAGTGCCGCTGGGCCATAGAATAGACTGATTCCACCGCTGATTAGCCCTGCCTATGCACGCTCATTCTGTTACTCCACCACATGCTCAGTCCTAGAATATTATTACTACCACTGGGCGCTCGTAGCTAGTAGCTAGTTAACCAGAATCTGTTCAAATTAGGCGGATGCAGACACGTAACGTACTATGTAGCGAATCATTGCCTGGCAAAAGGATTAGCAGTTTTTCAACACGGTGTCAGTGCGGACCATGACCGGCAGCAGAGATCCGCAGGAAACGTTTTCTGATTCAGGTCGGCATTGTAAAACTTATTTTCATTCAGGCTCGAAGCGAAGAGGAAAAGGGAGAGGAGGGAGAAAGGGTTGTGCAATGAAGGAGAAAGCATTATGAAGATGTCCGAGTCCCTGATTGCGCATAAGAAAGGAACTGGGCAGAAGAAACTGAAGCATAACTTTCAGCTGGAGCATGGACGCTAGGCCATCGAATAGACTGACTAAAATGATGATACAATACATCTCCTCGATTCTAGCGCAGAGTTAACCATGTCTAGGATAATTCTGTTACTCAATCACGTGCTCAGTCCTAGAATATTACTTTCCCCGTCTGCACGTAGCTCAAAAAATTGCTTCAACCATTATTTTAGTCAATAAAATATGAAATATATATTTAAAAAAAATATATTATTTGAAACTTTTTTGGATACCAATCTAATAGTACAAATTTTGCAGATATGTAATTTATATTTTGTTGACAAAACTAATAGTTAAACTTTGTCTTCAACTACGTGCTTGCCCGGGAGTGCTACTGGAGCCCCTAGTTAACCCCGAATCTCGTCAAGTAGGGGAGATGCAGACACGTAACGTACTATAACATGGATCATTGGCTGACAAAGGATTAACAGTTTTTCAACAAGCGTTAGTGCAGAGCATGATCGGCAGCAGAGATCCGCAGGAAACTTTTCCGCTAGACAAAAACCTACCTTTGATGCAGCCCCGTTGTGGTGCCTGTTGCTCACACGGACCGATGATCCTACATGATTCGGTAAGTTGAGAGCCGGAGTGGAGCGTGTAAATACCACGTCGACTAGTCGCCCCGTGCAGGTAGCCGGAGTCTGCTGCCCCCATCTTCACACATCCCTTCCCTCTACGCGGCTTCTTCTCCTCTATGCCCTTCGATGGTCTCCGACTGACAGTCGACTAAGTGCCACCTGGAGATGAGGTCTCACCTGTGCCTATGCTAGCCACACCTTCGAGCCCACCGTTGCATCTCGTTGGTGCACCGGTCCGTTGCTCCTCATGGCATCTATGGCTGACTAGCACCGCAATAAAGCCATGGAGCTCGCCGTCATTGCCAGACTTGGAGAAGATACCACGGTACCAATAGAAAGAAAATTTGCAGGTGGATTGGTAGTGGGATTTGAGGGTTCACTAGATTTGGCTCAGGCTGACCTTCGGTGTGGCGGATTGGTGGCCGACCAGCTAGAATCGATCATGGCGGTGTCTCCATGCTAGTTAACGAACATAATTTGTTTGGAAAATTCTATCAATGTCATATACGGTATTTGTGATTTGCTACATGTGTATGTCTTTTTATTGTGTTAGTATGAGCTATGCACTACAATGACTTATGTGCAAATGGTCTGAGAAGATTGCTCTAGTATTACATGCTTTTTAAAACGTTGCATACAGAAAAATAAAATATCACCCGGGGGTTCTAGATATGCTCCTTCGTAACCATAGTGGTGCATGTTCATGGACGACGAGTTTGGTGGTTTCAAGGCTTCGTCCTTTGCGGTGCTCATGTGCAACGGATCACCCGAGGGTTCTGGATAGAGTTCTTTCGGGAGACATACATGTTGGCTCGCTTGACACCGACGCACCCTCAAGTGGCACCATTCCTTCGCAAAGGGCGTCGTGGCTACCCTTTGTCTACCTCCCTCTGAGTGCATGGGGAAAATCCTAGGACCATCTGGCATGGGCTTCAGCGGTGTCGCGTTTCTTCTTGAAAGTGTTACTTGGTACATTAGAATCTGGGGCTGGGAGCCTGGTGGAGTTTCTCCTAAGGTCACAGCGGTGGCAGGTTCCTCTTCATTTAGTTGATCAGCCTATGTCTCCATTTTTCCTCTTTCTAGTTTTTTTCGTTTGGTCGTGTGATCGCTGCCGTCCCTTGATTGCCAAT
Source organism: Lolium perenne (assembly GCF_019359855.2). Classification (NCBI taxonomy): domain Eukaryota; kingdom Viridiplantae; phylum Streptophyta; class Magnoliopsida; order Poales; family Poaceae; genus Lolium; species Lolium perenne. The sequence goes on along the minus strand of NC_067247.2, from coordinate 355,662,498 downwards.
AAGAAAGTAACTGGTCAGAAGAAACCGAGGCATAACTTTCAGCTGCAGCAGGGCCGCCGGGCCATCGAATAGACAGATCTAAGAGCAATTCCAACTGTTGGTTATAATAATATGTCATGACATTTGTAGTCACCATATAACTAACATGTATAATAGTTGGCTAAGAATGAAATACTTTACTAACATATGATCCACCTTTCACTCTCACAAAGTACCTAAGAGCACGTGCAAGAGCTGGCTATTGCATAAGAGCAAGTATAATAAGTTCTAATCAGCTGGCTATAAGGATTAAAATAGTATATTATTGCTTAGTTGGAGGAGAGAGAGGAGGAGAGAGAAGGACAGTGAGCTCTTATGCAAGAGCCAGCTCTAGCACGTGCTCCTAGGCACTTTATGAAAGTGAAAGGTGGGTCACACATTGATAAAGTACTACATTTTTATAGGTCACTATTGTATATATTGGCTCTAAGAGCATCTCCAAAGCGTCCCCCAAAGCAATTTGGGGCGCGCCGGACCAAAAATCCATTCCAGCCGCGTCCCCCAGAGCCCAATTTTGTCCGGCGCGCCCCGATACGGTGTCCGGCGCCCCGAGTCCGTCCCCGTCCCACAGGGGACGCTCAGGGCACACCGGACACAACGAAAAGCGAGGCGAACCGAGACGGGCCCGACGCGTCAGTGGCTCAGTGAAAAATCGTCTCCCACTCCCGCCAAATCCCGCCCCTCCCGCCATATCGCGCCTATCTCGCCGCGCATTTCTGGCCTCCCAACACATATCCCGCCGCCGATTCATTTCTCCTATCCTGCCGATTTTTTCCTCCCTCCCGCCGTCCACCCGCCGTAGCTACCCTCTCCCCATTCCATGGCGCCGCCGTCAGCCCACAAAAAGATGGCCAAGCAAGCGGCCAAGAAGCCGCCAGGCAATGCGAGGAAAGGGGCGAAAAGCGCCATTCGCGAAGCCGCGGAAGGCGCCGGCTCCGAAGAAGAAGCCGGAAGGATGGACCAATGATCAGTGGCATCAAGACTATCTGCGCCGGAAGATGGCGACGGCGGAGCGGAAAGGACGGAGGGCGGCAGAGTAGGAGAAGAAGGCTCTGGCGGCGCGCCAGCACCAGCACATAATGGCCGGGTGTCTCGCCGCCACCAACGCGAGCCCATATAGTACGAACGTGCCGGTGTACGTTCCGGGAGTGTTCTCTCCGTCGTCATCCGCCTTCTACAACGACGGCCCCTCCGGCACTCCCGGGTGCGTGAAACCTAACTTGTCGCCCCACTACCAGGATGCGCTCCGCATGGCGGCTTCAACCCCAACAACCTCTACTCCCCGGCGTACGAGCAGCGCTAGCCAGGACCTGGTGCGGACGGCGACCCTTTCACTGGCCGCAGGGGGCCGCTCGAATTCGACGGCGCTGCTGCTGTGGGTGCTGAGGAAGAGGGCGGGGGTGAGGACGAGGAGGACGATGAAGAGGAGGAGATGGAGGACGAGGACGACAACGAGGACGAAGAGGGCGGCGAGGGCGGCGAGGAAGAGGACGAGGAGGGTGCCAATGACGATGATCTCGTGGAGGTGGACGCAGATGACGTGAAGAAGAAAAAGAAGAAGAAGGCGTCAGGCACACGAGGCCCCAAGTGGACGGTTTTGGAGGATCTTTGTCTGTGCGAGTCGTGGGCGACGGTGAGCCATGACTCCATCATCGGCGCCAACCAAAAATACGGGAAGTATTGAGCGAGGATCAAGGCCGAGTTCGATGAGCGCAAGCTCATCAACAGCGACTACAACAAAGTGACAATGAAGAGGAGCCAAAAGGAAATGTCGACATGATGGGCCATCATCCAGGCGTCGGTGAACTCCTTCCATGGATACCATCACGATTTAGTGATGAGAGCAGACAGCGGCGCCGACGTCTCCCAAATGGTACGACTCTTTCTTCCATAATCTGTAGCGCCTACATTGTGTTCAATGAAATGATTCCGCTTCCTTTGGCTAGTTTGATAGGGCCATGGAGGTTTTGCCGGAGGAACTTGAATGGGCATAAGTCGTTTGCGCTGATGCATTGCTATAGCATGCTCAAAGTGAACGAGAAATGGCGGTTGACGCGCCTGTCATTGTCCCAGGGGAAGGACGCCATTGATCTGGACGCGCCGCTGGCAACGTCGGCAGGGCGTCCTACTGGCAACAAGGCTGCCATGGCCGCCTTGGCCGACGCTGCGTCGTGTGAGAAGACGCAGGCGTCGATCACGAAATGCCTCGCGGACGTCTCCTCAACATTTCTCTCCCGCGACAAAAAGGCTGACGAAAGGTGGACGGAGCTGCTCAAGAGGCAAGAGGAGAAGTTGGAGCTCAAGAAACGCAGGGACGACATGTCCCTGCTGAGAGTGTCGACAGAGGGAATGTCTCCTCGGATGCGGGCGGCACACAACTTCTTCAAAGGCCAGATCCTCGACGACATCAAAGCCAAAATGGCGGCGGCCGACGCGGCGGCCCAGGAAGCGGCAGTGGCAGCAACCGCAGAGCAAGAGCCGGCTGACGCGTCTTTCACTACAAGGAAAACAGCTACCGCCGGCGAACCTAAAAGGCCCATTGCCGGCGCACCACGAGCCCGCCGGTGCGAACGGGCCGGTGATAAATGGCCACTGCCGGCGCACCAGGCAGTGCGCCGGCGATAGGCCGGATACTGCCGGCGCGCCATCAACGCTTCGTCGGCAAAGGACAAGTTCCACCGGCGCACAATCAGCTGCGCCGGCAGTAGTGCTTCCAGCACTGGCGCATGCCACGTGCGCCGGCAGTAGGTCATTTAGGTGCGCCGGCAATAAATTCGAAAATTCTTTTTTCAGCTTTTTTCCAGCATATTACAATACATATTTGACAGCAGTATATATTTACAACGCAGTTCATATTTATACAGCATTACATGCAATATGAGAAGCACATAGAGAGCCAAGTTTCATTTCGGTATCAATACACAAATACGCAAGTCTCGTTTCGGAATGTTGATTCATACAACACATGTGCATATGCAACACCGAACGACGAAGTTTCACAAAGTTAGAAGTCTTGGTACATAGTCGTCACAAGTATCGTCATACACCTCACAATGTAGGTCCTAACCTAAACTACAATCACATAGAACATGACCAACATGGTCATGATGACCATCATCACGAATGCCATGGTCTTCATCCGGTTCCTCCTCATGTCCCTCATCTCTCCCGCTAGATAACGGGCGTATCTTCCTTCTGCCTCCACCCTAGTGGGGTATCCCTTGTAGCTGTTGCCGCTGAAAGGGTGCACCTGTCTCCGACAGTCCTCCCAGTCGTCGTAGACTCCAGGAACCCTCCCCTTGTACACGACATATGTCGTCGGCATCTCCATTCACAAGACAAGTAAAACGTTAGTACCAATGCAATGAACAAGTGCCAACTCAAATAAGAGACAAGTAGTATGAACTAAATAGCATGTGCCTCATACTTTGTTGGTCGAAATAAATAATAACATACAGGGATGGGGTCAGTGAGGCTAGGTAGGATGCACAATAGATTGATATTTGTGGCCATCACACCAAGCCTCACTGGCCCCACCCCGGAGTGTACAAGTGACCGAACATTTTAATCATCGGCCAATGCAATTAAGAAGTGCGAACTCAAATAGAAGACAAGTAGTACGAATTAAATAGCGTGCCTCATACTTTGTCGGTCGAAACAAATATTAACATCCAGGGATGGAGTCAGTGAGGCTAGGTAGGATGCACAATAGATTGATACTTGTGGCCGTCGCACCAAGGCTCACTGGCTCCACCTCGAGTGTACGAGTGACCGAATATTCTAATCATCGGCGAACTCCAAATACGAGGCAAGTAGTGGTCGAGTAAATGCAAATAATTATTAAGCTATGTACGCCATAATCTTGAAATATATAGCAAAGTAAATGAAACTATAGACACATGTTCACATGCACATTCATACAACTAAATAAAAGCAACTAGTCGATTCTATGGGAATATATAGCAATTATTACAATACGGAAATTGAAGGACATATCGTTCAAGCTTTAGCAAGTGTTCCCGTCGTAGGATCAGGTTGTACGCCTAGGGGGGAATGGACGGCAGCCCTGAAGCGAGTTGAACGGCCTCTCATCACGCGACATCTCCAAGCGGAGTTCTATCTCGTCATTAGGTGGTAGACCGTAGCCGTAGAAGAACTCGCCAGACCTATTGGTGACATCCTGCAGGATTATCGTGCAAATGAACTGCTGGATGCGACCCCAGTTCTTTCTAATCTCTCTATCAGGGACATCCGCCATGTTTGCAAACCTGTTTCTGAGATTCTCTGGCAGCAACATGTCATCTGTGTACTTTATGTACTCCTGCATCTGAAGGATGGCGTACCACGCGTCCATCCCATTGTCGTGCGTCGACTGCCTGAGGCAGGGGAAGTTGGTTGTGTGGGTTAAGACCAAGCCTCCTCGGGATTTCCTCTCTACTTTGAGGGGGCCTGCCTTGTTGGCGAAGCCGGTGAGAGCATCATTGAGAAGGGCCTTGATGTGGGTGTAGTCTTTCTTGTGGTCCCTACCCGAGTCGAGGTAGACTGCATGCGAGTGTTGCGGGTGCACGAGGATGAGGGTGCAGAACTTGTCTCTGCGGAAAACACACGGATTAACCTTTGGAAATGAAAATGGAGATATAGGATAGAATGGTAATGGGGGACTAGCGAGTGATTACTTACTCGGGGAAGTAAGGGATGAGAATGGCGCCCTTTTTAATGTTCGCCAGCATGAAATCCTCGACCTGCTGGGTGGCAATCGCCCGATCCCCAGCGTTGCAGATGATGCTCTCCCGCATATAGAAGGGGTCCATTATCGCGATGGTCGGCGTCTCCTCCTTAACAATCTGGGCAGACAAGCTAAGAGCAACTAGGCGAACCACACTAAAGTGGAGCGCTTGCATGCGATAGATGCTGAAGATGTCGTTGAACCGGATGAAGCACAAGTCCGCGGGGTACTTCTCGATGAAGTTCATGCATGTTGGCACCTTCGCCACGAAGAGAGGGTAACCAGGATCTTTTGATTTGAGAAGAAGGTTCTCCACATGCCTGACAGTCTCATGCAAGCTCCTCATATCCGGGGTGAGTTTCTTCACGACATGCTCCGGCAGTATCGGTTCACCCAAGTGATGCAGAGGTCGCCAATTGTTTGGCAACTTGTCAAGGAGTGGGACCTTGTCCTTGGATTTGGCCGCCGCCGCCTTGTCTTGGGCGTCCTTCTTATTTTGCCTCTTCCTCTTCTTGGGTTGTACTGATGGACCCTCCATCACCGTAGTGGCCGTAGCACGGAGTGTGTTTGGGCTCAACATATTTTTGACGGCGGCGGTGGCGACCCCCTCAGGATTTTCCTCCTCAGCCGTTTCTTGAGAATCGAACAGTTTCTTGGAGCACACATATTTCAAGGCCGGCGCATCCTCATGGACAACTTGTGAAGACGTAGGAATATCCCATTGGAAGTTGTCACGTTCGTATTCCTCGGCCTCTGGCGCAGCTGGCTGTTGTGGTGGGGCGCTGACCTCTGGCGCAGCTGGCCGTTCTGGTGGGGCGATGACCACCGGCGCCGCTGGCTGTCGTGGAGGGACGCTGACATGTGGCGCCGCAAGGTGCTTGTCTTTGCTTGCCGTCGACCCCGAGTAGGTGTTGATCCGAATTAGGGTCTTCGGCCATAGCAGTACCCAACCCTTCAGTGAGGCCAGATTCAACGGGCTATCGTCATCGGCACCATGCGGTTGATTAGGAGGAAACAAATCCTCATAGCCCGGTAACGCCCGATCCACTTCAACCCGGTAAACGTCATCCGCCATATCTCGTGTGTGCCACTTCTTATCCAGGGGCCGAAGGATGGACCCCCTCGTGACGTCTTTGAGTTCGTCGTTTACTCTCATCAGGAAGGTGCATGGCGTTGAGAGCGCCTGCGAGAACATGTGTATGGCGTTAGAGAGAGGGCAAGGATGATGAAACTAATATATTAACTTGATGTACACATTAGTTAATTACCGTGAGGGCGTTGAGCTCGGCTAATGTTGACGGGCCAGCACATGCGGCGGCGGGCGTGCAAGTGACGGAGGGGCTGCTACCCGGCATGGACGATGAATCCCTAGCACCAGCGACATTGCCGGCGGCCGGAGGAGTCTCCATTATAACATTGTCATTGCCGGCGGCCGGAGGAGCCTCCATTATAACATTGTCATTGCCGGCGGACGGCGGCGCCATCGAGTTGCTGCCGTCGAAGCTAACCACTTGCATTTCCGGGGGGGGGGCTTGTTTGCCACCCTCATACCACGCGCGTAGAGCGTTGAAATCTGCTTGGACTGAAGCGGCGACTTCAGCTTTGACTTCAGGTACGAGTGTAGCTTTGAGTTGCGGTACCAGTTGCGGTACCAAACCAGCTTGGACTTGGGCTAGGATTGACTCCCTCATTTCCTCCGCCTCCCGCTGCTTCCTCTCATTGCGCGCATTTTTATCGGCCGCAGATGACAAGCCGTAGTGATCATGCTTGTGGCCTGTACCGGCGCCAGCCACACGGCCTCTATGCGGCCTTCTCGTAGGTGAATGCTCATTGACGATGTTTAGCGCCCGTACGAGAGGCTTGTCCCATGCTACCCTGCCCGTCGACGCCTGGGACGAGGAGCCTTCGTCACCTTGAGAAAGTCTTTGTCTTTCTTCTTCCTGCGGAAGAAACGTGAACCATTTAGAAATGTTGCTACTATTATATGAACGATACTTGATCTAATAAAACCGGTAAATTGCTTACCAGTTTTTTCTCCAACGACAGGACCTTCTGGTCGTTCGTGAACCAAATTATGTCGGTTACGACCTTGGGGTCCGTGACAAGTTCCCCGGTTAGTTTCTTCTTATGGTACCGCGACCTGATGAATCTTCTTTCAAGCGGGTCCTTGTACTTGAGCCAGGGGTTCTCAATGCCGGCATTTACATACGCCTCGTCCTCCTTCGCCCAATAGGGCTCCTTTCCCTCGTACCCACGGCTCCCAAGGTTGTGGTTGCCAATGTTAAGCTCCCGCATTTCCTTCCCCCACAACTTGCGATTCTTCGTCGCTTGTAGCTCTTCATTGGCCACAAAAGCATCAAAGTCCACCTGGGAGACATGCGGAAAGGCAGAGTGGACCTCTTCGAAACCTTTGCCGTCAGCAATCATCTTCCGCACCATGTACTTATAGCTGTTGAGGTGTTTGGTGAACTTCAAGAGGGCTTGTGAGTTCACAATGTTCTTGGATTCATCAGTGGAGGCGTAGTCGCCTAGGAACTTGTATCGTGAGTGCAACCTCGCAATGAGCTGGGCTCGCAAATGCGCTTTGCTCTCAGCTCGGAGATCCGTCTCGTTGAGATTGATGACCTCTCGGAGGATACATGCCAGTTGGTTGCCGTACCCCTTGGCAACATCCTTAGGCTCCACCGGCAAACCACTGGCGGGGTCCACCTCTTTGACTGTGTCTCTGCCGGTGCCGACCGTGTTTTGGCGCCTTGCCTTCCGCGGCCTCTTGGCTCCACTTGTCCCGGTGGCAGTACTCCCGGCGGCGCCGCTAGGATCATCGCCGCTTGTCTCGCCGCCACCCCCGGCGGCGCCGGTTGCCTCATCGCCGCTAGGCTCGTAGGTACTACCCCCGGCGGCGCCGCTTGCCTCGTTGCCGCTTGGCTCGTCGGCACTACCCCCAGCGGCATCCTCCATCTCATGGTCCTCGTCGCCGCCAACACCAGCGGCCTCGGCATCCTCCTCCGTCCTAAAGAAGTGCCTATTGTAGTGCTGCTCTAACTCTTCTTGAGACGACATGGTGGCTTGCACTAATAGAAGATGAAAAAGAGTTAGAATTCACGGAAAAATTCGGCATGACCTTTGCTAAAAATTGGTCATGCCAAGTGCTAGAATTGCCGGAACGGAAATGAATCGACATTCCGGCACTCAATAGCAACTCAATCCCCTAATGTAAATGCAAACATATAAATGCCATAACCATAACCATAACCATCTCCATAACCATGCCATCACCATAACCATCACCATATAAATTACAGTAGCATTTCAGCATATAAATTACAGTGGCATTTTACATCAGCATAAAAATAACACTTGACAGCATCCAATTAAAACCAGAGAATGAACATAGTGAATTTTATATATCAACCAATTCTTGGCAGTAGGCATTTAAATGAAGAACCACTTTATCAACTAAACCTACTAATAAGCAGTGCTACATCAAACTCTGCTTAGTGCTCAGTGCAACATAAGATATGAATGATACAGGAATAAGCAGCAGCATCAGCTACTATCATAAGACAGATTTCCCAAACACTAAAATAAAAATGGAAATGCTGACATACAAAATTTCATACAACATATAAATGGCAGAGAGCATTTTCTCTGGTTAAGGGAACATATAAATGTTGAGAATAACATGTATTTTACAATAGCATGGACCATTTTCTCTGGTTAAGGGGACCATTTTCTCTACAATAGCATTTTCTTTTGTCCAGAGAATGAATTGAACCACCATACCACCATATCTCAAATTCTCAAACAAGCATAAATGAATTGAACCAGAGAATGAATTTAAAAGAATGAATTGAACCAGAATTTCAGCCAGCAAACATCTATAGAATTTATAGAATAGCATGAACATCTATAGAATTTAAATGTATACTAGTTCTCTGAGCATTTACCAACAAGTTAAATGAACCAAGCATTTGTGAGATGGCTCTGTAGATGAACTAGTTGCATTAGAAATACATGTTATTCTCCAACAGGTTATTCATTTTCATTTAAATGAAATGAAAGACTAACATACTGCCTAGTGCCTAGTTCTTCTCCAACAATCATTTCATTTTCTTTTTTCACCATGTATTCTAGTCTGTACAAAAATGAGCATGCAAAAATGAACCAGAGCATGCAAAATCTCAACTTGAGATACCAAGCATTTTGATTAACCAACTAAATCAACCAGTAGGAGTAGCATGACCATTTTTTCATCATTTTTTTTAAATGAACCAGAGAATGAATCCTCCAACTTGGCCAGCATTTACAATTTTTAGGGAAGCATCAAATGAATCTGAACCAGGGAGGGTATTCATGCATTTTCCTTGTACTGCTACTCCAGAGACCATGAGCATTTTTGCATTTTTACATCAAATAAATTCAGCTTTTTTTGCATCAAATGAAACCAGAGGGTATTCAAATGAATCTAAACCAGGGAGGGTATTCATCAAATGAATTCAGCATTTTTGCATGACCATGAGCATGCAACACTGCCAGCAATTCATTTTATATATCAACCAATGAATTTTATATATCAAATTCTCTAGGTACTGCAAGGATAAAATTTTTATTTTCATTTTCTTTTTTGGCAGTGAGCATGAGCATGAACTCCAATGAACCCTAACTAGCAGGAACCCTAGCCGGGAGGGGGGAATGTGGAGGGAAGGGGAGAGGGGAGGGAAGAGGGGAGGGGGAAGGTGGAGGGAAGGAGAGAGGGAAGCTCACCAATGGTGACGGTAGCGACGACGGTAGCCTCTCCTCTTCCTCCTCGAGGTGCACGGCCTCCTCCTCCTCGATGTGCGGCGGCCTCCTTCTCGGGTCTTCCGCGGCGGCGTACAGGGAAGGTGGTGGGGGCTGGTGGAGGGGATGGTGGAGGACGGTGGCGGGGCAGAATGGCGGCGCTCGAGAGGGGGGAGTTGGGGTGGCGCGCGGCTCCTTCTTCTCCAACGACGGCGGCGCTCGATGTAGGCAGAGGGGGATTTGGCTGGGGAGAGGAAGAGAGAAAACGGTTAAGTCATTGTTACAGCTGTGCCACGCTTATTGCCGGCGCACCAGGTCCCTCGTTCGCCGGGGACACGTATACCCCCGGCGAACAATGGACGTGGTGCGCCGGCAATAAGCGTGGCACAGCTGTAACCTGGGACATGTGTAGCAGTACTATACATGCTATACAAAATCCTATACTTATTTATTTATTTCTTTCCTTTCTCTTTATTGTATGTTTATTTTCTTTTACCCAAAATGCTATACTATTTTATTTTTCTAATCTTTTCAAGATAATAACAAAGAAATATGCATGAGTTATGTAAAAAAACATCAAGAGTGTTTCACAAAATAATACATACACAAAATATTGACCAACACAATATTAATTAGTCATACATAAAATATTGGCCATGACCATATGAGTAGTTATGAATTACACAAAATATGAGTTATAGATTGCAAATAAAGTTTTACATCATCGATTGAGAAGAGTGTTTCGCTTTCTTCTTGCTTTTCTTGCTCGTCGTTGAATAATTTAGCCCCGTGTCGTGACTTCTTCTTTTGAAGGGTCGACCTGACCTCGGTAGCGTGGTCCTGCTTCTTCTTGTGGTGTATGTTGTGTCTTCGTCCTCGGATTCTTCCATCATTGGGTCTCCGACTTGTCCTTCGAAGTCTTCCTCATTGGCGACTCCATCCATTCCGACGATGGTCCTCTTGCCTCTCCTCACGATAACACGGCTAGGCCTGGATGGGTCGGTTATGAAGAAGCATTGGTGCACGTGTTCCGCCGCACCCATGGCTCATTCTCGCGTGGTGGCGTTCGTGGACTTTGATTTGTTGGCTTCGGGTAGAAACATGGTGGTGAAATACCGGTCTTCTTTTGTGACGCTCTTAGCCCATCCGATACGGAACATCGGCACTTTCTCCCCAGCGTAGCTAAGCTCCCAGATTTCCTCGATTCTTCCGTAGTATCTAGTCTTTACGTCACCCGTCCAGGAATCCATCGTTACCCCTGAGTTCTGGTAAATACTGTTCTTGTCTTTTTCTTCCGTGTAGAATGTGTACCCGTTGATATCGTACGCTTGGTAAGTCATGATGTTGGGCGCGGGGCCATGTGACAAGGCCAATACTAGTTTATCCTTGTCAGAATCCATTGGTGGGGGATTAGCATCAATGTGGTCTTTGAACCAGTAGCGAAAGAGGAGTTGTGCTCTCTGTATATTTCTGCTTCCGTCATCATCGGCTTGCCACTGTTCTCTATCATGGTTTTGTGCTCTTTCAACCAAGGATCGATCAAGTCAATGTGTTGTAGCGCTACTAAGTTGGCCTGTCAAAGTCGGAAGTCCGACCGGACATGTGCACGTGCAGTTCCTTCCTTCCATTTTTGTGGCCTACTCCCTCGAACCTGCGGACGTGCTTGTTTTGAGGCAAACCAACAGGGTCCTCGATGTCTAGATAATTCGTGCAGAAAGAGATGCACTCTTCGGTGAGCCAGCCCTGGGCGATGCTTCCATCCGGATGTGACCTGTTACGAACGTATCCTTTAATGACCCCATTCATTCTTTCAAACGGCATCATGTTGTGTAAGAATGCCGGCCCTAGATCGACGATATCATCCATGATATGGATCAACAGATGGACCATCACGTCAAAGAATGCAGCGGGAAGTACATCTCCATCTCACATAGGATCACCACGATCTCTTCCTGGAGCCTTGCGAGTTTCTTCACGCTTATCGACTTCCGAGTTATGACGTCGAAGAAGTTACGAGCCCGATCAGCGTTGCACGGACATGGTCATCCATTATACCTCGGATTGCAACCGGAAGAATCTGCGTCATCATCACGTGACAGTCATGAGACTTCATGCCGCTGAAGTTTCATTTCTTGGGGTCCATGTATCTGCTTATTAGCCCGGAGTAACCGAAGGGCACTCTGACTCCTAGAAGGCAATCGAAAAATTGATCGACCTCGGCCGGACTAAAAGTGAAGCAGGAGGGGGACAAGAATAGTCCGGCTGCTTAATCCTTTTGCGCTTCGACCGCCGTCCGCCTCCTCCTCCGACTGTCCCTCTTGGGCCGGCGGGATCTGAAGCTCTTCCCTGATGCCCAAAACTTTCAGGTCGTGTCTTGCTTTCGGCCCATCTTTGGTCCGGTCCGGCATGTTGAGAAGAGTGCCAAGCAAGCTCTCACACACGTTCTTTGTAATATGCATGACATCAAGGCAGTGAGGTGTATCGAGAATTTTCCAGTACGGCAAGTCCCAAAACACGGACCTCCTTTTCCATACACCAATGAGCGGCGTCGTTTCCTTTTTCTTCTTCTTCTCTCCATGCTTTTGACGAATCTTTCCCGGCGCAGGGCACTCCTTCCAACCTTTCAGTAATGTATCGATCTCTTCGCCGCTCTTCTTACGTGGAGGTGCTCGGGGTTCATTTGTACCATCGAACAGATCTCCACGCTTTCTCCACGGGTCAGTCTTCTGTAGCCACCTTCGATGCCCCATGTAAACTGTTTTCGAAGAGCCGGGATCCTTACCAAGCTGCAAAAACATCGTCTCTTCCATGCACCTGACACATGCCTTGTGTCCATGGCACACCTGGCACGAAATGTAACCGTATCCGAGGTAGTCCTGCACCGTCGTGATCAACGCGGCTCTCAAAGGGAAATATTCTTCCGCGACGGCGTCCCATGTATCTACCCCTTCCTCCGCCCACAACGTTTCAAGCTCCTCCTTTAATAGTTCGAGATACATGTTGATATCGTTTCCTGGCTGTGTCGGCCCTTGAATTAGCATACTCATCTGTATATACTTCCTCTTCATGCACAGCCAGGGCGGGAGGTTGTAGATCCATACAAACACGGGCCATGTGCTATGTGTGCTGCTCTGGTTTCCGAACGGATTGAATCCATCCGTGCTCGCACCCAACCTGATGTTTCTGGGATCTGCCCCAAAACTTCCGAATTCATTGTCTAATGCTTTCCACTGGCTTGCATCCGAAGGGTGCGTCAAAGATGGGTGCTCAATCCGCTCTTCATCATTCAACACTGCCTCCTTTCTTTCTGCGTGCCAGCGCATGAGCTTTGCTTCCTTGCGGTCCGCGTAGAACCGTTGAAGCCGGGGGCGAGCGGGAAGTACCACACAACTTTCCGAGGAGCTTTCTTCTTCCCTTTCTTGTACTGTTCAGCTTCACACACAGGACATTTGGTCTTGTCCATGTGCTCATTGCGATACATGATACAGTCGTTGATGCAGGCGTGATACTTTTCGTGGGGTAAGTCGAGAGGACACGTGATTCTCTTGGCCTCGGCTAGACTACCAGGACACGTGTTCCCGGCAGGAAGGAGATCTTTCACGTATTCCAGGATGTCGTCGACGCTTGTGTCCGTCCATCCGTGTTTCGCCTTCATCTGCAGCACATCGAGAGCTACTCTCAAGCGAGACTCCCCCAACCCGCGACCTGAGTCGTACAACGGAGTATTCGAGTCTATCTCGAGTTGCTCAAGCTTTGATTTCCGCTTGGCGCCTTTCGTCTTTTCGAGAAGCAGATCTTGAAGATGAGGGTCCCGCACGACTGAAGCTAGCGGCACCTCTTCGTCGTCGTCAAGGTTATTGTCGTCGTCAAGGTTATTGTCCTGTGCGACAAACTCTTCATCGTCATCAATATCATGATGCCCTCCTTCTAGCCGGCCATTATTACCACCTGCTTCCGTCGCCCCATTGACCTCCGCGCCATCATCACTCATCCATTGAGTGTGTCCATGCATGAAACCATTAGTGAGCAGGTGCCCCTGCAATTTGCCTGAATACGGGTCAAACCTTTTCCCTCGTTTGCATCTCCGGCACGGACACAATACCTCCGTGCGGTTATTTTCATACATGTCGATGATCGCGTGTTTCAGATATCTCATCACGACGCTTTCACTCATCTCGATAACCATTATCGCCTGCACGGTAAGATTATATAATTGATTAGAACCATCCATCCGTCGGTAGTTTTCACGGAAAATTTCGGCATGACCTTCCTACACTGTAGGACATAGGAGCGCCAGAAATGTGCCGAAACGAAAACTTAAAGAATCAACATTTCGGCGCAACGTTGGCAACTCATTTTCAACGCCAACACACACAAGCACAAACACAAACACAACATATATATATATGCCACACACGAGCTTTTGCTTCAAATGTCCAATATATATCGATTTCATTCCTCAATTTGTTCATTAATCACCTATTTGTTTGATATATTCGTCAACGAGATCGAGACGACGCGCCACGACCACGGCGTATGGAAGCCGACTTTCTAGATCTAGATCTAGATTGAGCGGTCAATGCGGGATAGTAGATCTAGATCTACATAGAGGGATGTGGGAGATACATGTAGGAAGGCAAGATTTGCTCAAAATATATGATTTTGTTTGGTCAAATTAGCTAAATTGGGGATATGAATAGGCAAAAATGAGCTGGGTTGGTAGAAGGGTCGGGTTGTGTGGATGAGGAGTGAGTGACGTGGCTTGTGTGAGTGCTGGTTGGTGGCTGTGTAATAAGTCCCAGGTTACTGCCGCCGCACCAGACACAGGTGCGCCGAAGATATAGCCCATCCATTTATATCTGCTCCCGAGCCCACCAAGCATTGCCGGCGCACCAGCCCACGAGCGCGCCGGCAATAGTAAATTACCGCCGGCGCGCTCATGGGCTGGTGCGCCGGCAATGCTTCGTGGGCCTGGCCGAGTTGCTGCGAGGTGTTGCCAGGAAATAGCGCCGGCGCGTCGGATCAGAAGGTGCGCCGGCAGTGGGCGTCCATCGCCGGCGCGGCGCTTATTTGGTGCGCCGGCAAAATGTTCCACCGGCGCACGTCCAAGGTGGTGCGCCGGCACCACTTGCCTCCACCTATAGGCCTTTTCCTAGTAGTGTTTGACTGCTACACCTGTGTCGACACACGCGATGGCGGCGGAGCAGACGGAGCATGCACAGCACCAGGCAGATCGCGGCGAGGTCATCGTTATCGACGGGCCTGCGTCGACTCAGGATACGTCGCCGTCGGCCAACCCCTTCTTCTAATTTAGCATGCACTATGGTCTGTAATATGATCGCGCGCCCAGTACTTTGATCGCCGCTACTCTGATCGCGACGATTCGGTGGGAACGATCTCTTTTGAATGCAACAATTTGAATTTCTGAGTGGGGGCGGCGTTTGGGGGACGCGGCTGGGGAGCGACGTCCCCCAAACGCGGCACGAACAAAACACGTCCCCCAAACGCTCAATCCGGCGCGGTTTGGGGGACGCGGCTGGAGATGCTCTAAGTTGGCTATAAATGACATGGCAATTGGCTTATAGCCAGCAGATGGCTACACTATTGGAATTGCTCTAAGAATCCATCTCTCTTCTCTCTCCTCTTCTCTCTCCTCCAAATCATCAAAATTATATTATTTAATGTCTTATAGTCAGCTCATTAGTAGACTCTATTGTACTTGCTCTAAACGACGACATCTCCTAGATTTCACCGCTGATTTACTCCATCATCACGTGTTCAATTAGTCCTAGAATATCACTAGTACTCCTAGTTAACCAGAATCTGTTCAAGTTAGGGGGATGCAGACACGTAAAGTACAATAACACGAATCATTGCGTGACAAAAGATTAACAGTGTGTCAGCGCGGAGCATGCATGCATGATCGGCGGCAGAGATCTGCAGTGAACTTTTCTGCTGGAGCGTGGTGGAGTTTCTCCGGAGGTCGCAGCGGCCGCGGGTTCACCTTCATTTAGTTGATCAGCCTATGTCTCCATTTTTTCCCTCTTTCTAGTTTTTTTTTTCGTTTGATCGTGTGATTGCTGCCGTCCCTTGATTGCCAATAAGAAAGTAACTGGTCAGAAGAAACCGAGGCATAACTTTCAGGTGTAGCAGAGCCTCGAATAGACAGATCTAAACGACGACATCTCCTCGATTCCACCGCTGATTTACTCTATCATCAGTCATCACGTGTTTAATTAGTCCTAGAATATCACTAGTACTCCTAGTTAACCAGAATCTGTTCAAGTTAGGCCTTGTTTGGTATTAGAGTATTCGTGGGGATTAGCGGGGATAATCCGCTCCAAACTTTAAATCCCCACTTATCCCCAATGCATGTTTGGTGTTAGAGTATGAGAGAGTTTAATCCCCACTCATCCCCACTTATCCCCACTTTTTCCCCAAATTTTAGTGTAATTTTTTCAATCCCCAATACTCTACCCCTACATAGTGGATTGGGGATGGGGTTTTGTGGGGATTGGGTGACAGCAGTGATTCACCCAATACTCTAGAGTATTATCCCCACTAATCCCCACTGAAACACTAGTACCAAACAAGGTCTTAGGGGGATGCAGACACGTAAAGTACAATAAGAAGTCGTTTGGAAGCCAAGCTTTCATTTCGTTTGTAGCATTTTGAAATGAATACATGTATTCATTTCATTTATATTGTAATTCCAGAAATGGACACTTGTTTGGTTGCCACAGGAATTGCAAATGACAGCAGAATTCAATATTGAATTTGTAAATGGCTTCCATAGAGAAACCCAAATGACAGGTCTCAACTTGGAATTGTGTTTACCCATGGCATCATTTTGCTGGATTTCCTAAATAAAATGACAGCACAATTCTGTGGCAACCAAACAGCCCACCTATGGAATTCCAAAATGAATTCCAGGATTCCAGGCCCAAATGATGGATACCAAACGACCTCTAACACGAATCATTGCGCGACAAAAGATTAACAGTTTTTCAACAGTGTGTCAGCGCGGAGCATGCATGATCGGCGGCAGAGATCTGCAGTGAACTTTTCTGCTGGACCAAACCTCCGCTGCAGCCCCGTTGCCGTTGTCTGTTGCACACACGCGCGCGGACCGGCCGATGATATTGCACGATCCGGTAGCTCGTTCTAGTTGAGGGCCGGAGTGGAGCATGTAAAAATACCACGTCGACTAGCCGCCCCGTGCAGCTAGCTCGATCTCGGGCACATGGAGCCGAGGGACGATGGATGGACGTCGCCCCCTACATGCCATGTGCGTCGCACCTGTGCGCTGTCGTCGCTGGAGCCTCCGGGCTCCGGCACTTCCCCCACTAGGTAGCGCCACGAACAAACCCAGCGCGAAGCCACCAAGAAAAAGTACGCGTCGGTACACATATATCTCCATTGTATTCTAAACTAGTGCCGTATTCGTACCTCCTGCACATACCATCGGTTGGAACAGTTGGCGCCACACATGCCTATGAATCTTTTCTTATTCCCCTCTAGCTTGTTCCCTTCCCTTCCGAGGCGATCGGCTTCGAAAACATGGCGATGCGCCCGCGTCTCTGCAATTTTTAACGCGGTGGCGGGCTGACTTTAGCCGCCGGCCGGTTTCATGCATGTGCGCCCAACCGCCGCCACCAGCCAGCGCGCCTCAATTTTCTACGCGATCCGTCAGATTCTATGCTTCCATATTCCCCCCACCGCCCGGTTAAACAACAAAGGGTCGTGCCTCATGCTCAAATCTATCGCCACCACATTTCACGTGCATGCATGCTCGGTTAGTTTACAGACAATTGTAATTACCGCTGCGTTTCTCTGAAGAAGAGAACTGCGACACGTACGTAGGAGATGGATGGATGTCTACAACTACAAGTTGGAACCCCCGGCCGGTACGATCGAACCGGGGCGTCTGTCCAGACGATCGACTGGTCCACATACCCGGCCATCGGCATCAGCATCAAGATTCAAGACTGACCGACCTCCCGACCGATCTGGCGCCCGCATTTCTGCATCCACGGATGGAGTGTGGTCTGGCAGCTAGCCTGCTGCTCCGTGACCGTGAGTGGTGGCAAAGGACGCATGGTTGGACGCGAGTGGCAGCTACTGTGCTCCCACATGGCCCTGGCCATGCGTGCGTGCTCCGCTCCGCTCCGGAAAAGATCGAGCACTGAACCGGCGATGCAACAGCTTTGGACTATATATATATACCACACCACCACGTCGTCCTCCGCCAGCACGTCCCATCCCGCTAGCGCTAGGCAGGCAGCATCTCCATCCATCGTATACATATGCGTGCCGATGGAGACAGTCCAGTCCTTACGCGCCCAGTCACCATCCATCCCCTCCTGTTTCTCTACTTGGATTGGACGACCCGCGCGCGAGAAATCGCATGAATTTGACGATGCAAAAGAAAAGAAAAACGAAATGGCACGGTGCTGACATCTCCAGCATCGGACGCAAACCAACACAAAGTAACTGTTTACGTTCGTGTGGTTAAAAATTAGGTCTGCCCCAAACCTATCTAGCGGCCCAACGCAAACTAATCGGCCAGACGAGATGCATTCCTACCTTAAATTTAGATGGCGAATTCATGAACTTGCGTGCCCGTCATCCTTGGCCCCGTCTCGCAGTAGCTTTCTTCGCTTCGTCTTCTGCGTGCCAGGCGACGTCGCTTCGGCTATCCACTTCACGGTAATGGTGTTGGCT
Organism: Lolium perenne; assembly: GCF_019359855.2. Taxonomy (NCBI): domain Eukaryota; kingdom Viridiplantae; phylum Streptophyta; class Magnoliopsida; order Poales; family Poaceae; genus Lolium; species Lolium perenne. Next base: position 355,644,230 of record NC_067247.2, on the reverse strand, counting down.
CGCCTTCCGTGCGCCAGTGTTGGCGAAGACATGGCCAAGCGGTAGCCGTTTCGCAGGTCGGAGCACGACCATGAGATCGGCTCGGCTCGCGGCGAAAAGATAAAGAAGCGCCAGCGCCACATCGTGGCGGTCAACATCGCTTGGCAGCTGTTCGAGGAGAACCGTACGGTGCCATGGCGGGATGGGAGCTTGTCGCCCAGTTGGCTTCTCAACTCCAGCCACGTGCTAGTGCTCTTGTGCCGCGCGAGGGCCGTGAGCGCCGTAACAAGGTGCGCCGCCGTCGATTCATCCTCCTGCTAGATTTGCACGATGTTCCGGCTTTCGCCCTCCACTCCGACAACTGGCTCATGTTCAGAGCTTTGGAGTTTGACCCACGCCGCCGAGCGGTCTACCTCGGTGACATGGGCTTCTTCAACCGCGAGCTTGGAGTCGTCCTGACCGACAACGAGGAGGACGAAGATGAAGGCCACGACTATGAGCAGGACGGCGGCATGGAGACGCTCTCTATGTCGATGGTGTTACCCCAAATGTGGTGGTGAACCCGGATATCCAGCCATCGGACCTCATGGAGGACAAGGCCTTCGAGTTGTCGTCACCGAGAGCGAACTAGAGGAGCTTAGACGGTGGAACGGCCTCGCCGTCCAGTTGCGTGAGTCCGCCCTGGCTCAAGGTGCGCCGGTGACACCACCGGTCACGCCAACGCACGAACACGTGTGCGCTCCACCGCCACCGCCCGCGCGTACGCCTCCACTGCCACCGCCTCCGCCTACGAGTACGCCGACTCGGCCACCTCCCCCGTCCGCGGCAACACCTCCGTCGCCGGCCAAACAGGGCACTCTGTACTAGCCATGGTTGTGGGCGCCTCCAGTCGTGGCCGTCATCGAGGATGACTACCAGTAGTAGGCAGCCATGGAGACGCGTCAATGGACCAGGGTTTCATATTTTTAGTCTTTTTTTTCCTGGCACGATTTAAATTACTTTCTATAAGAACAATTTACCAAAATTTTTTGCGTCAAATCGTTGGCCTACCTGACACAAACGGTCAATCATGCTATGTCAGCTAAATTCGTTTCCGTGGCTTGACACATAGTATAAATTACTTTTGGTGACCAAAATACGTGGGCCGCTGGATGACGAGACGACCGTGAATGTGTGTGCCAGCCGCAGGGACCGCGATCGTAGGAGAGCTACTGCACCAAGGGATCAACCATGGCGTGTACCTCAACCTGATCAGCTGGTGGTGACTATGTGAAAAGGGAAAAGCGGTCCGTGGGGCACTGGGGCAGACACGGTCCTTGTGGTTTTTCTGCCTGTGACGACTGTGAGTGCCCGGTCGGACCCGCCATGCACACACCGCGCGCTGATCACACCACAAGCGCTTGTTCTTCTTCCGCTAGCTCCATGGACCCGGCCACGAGGTCGGTCATCTTCTTTTGTTTTGTTTTTTGTTTTTGTTTTGGCGATTAGGGACTTCCATGCCTTGGTTCTCGCTCTTTTTGTAACACAATTTCTACCTAATCAATGAATTTAGCAGCTCTCCTGCTAACATTCCAATTCCAATACCACACTTGCATGTAGTATCTCTGAATTTTGTACTACTACCTATGTCGGCATATACGTTCCGAAATTTATTCTCACACTACTCCCTTCCGTTCCAAAAATAGGTTAGCGTAAAATGCGTCACTATCTAGACATCTATAATAGATGATGTATATTTGGCTTGGTGATGTAAAAAATGTTTTATACACCACATTTGGCCAAAATGTCTCTCCAATAGACGACCTTCACCTATTTGGTCATGCATAATAGTATTTACATTGCGATGTAAAAAATGCATTTCTGGGTGATGTCTCCTATATTTGGCTTTGCGGGACAGCCAATGGCCACGCTGAAGCTTCAGCCGCCCGCCTGCCACCGCCGACTAATTTCGGCCAAAATCAATTTGTTGTAGTCAGCGCTAGCGCCACACTAAAGGCCCCCTAGAGGGAGTACATCAGTGAAATACGTTCTCCCTCCATCCACAAATAAGTGGATATCTAGTTCTAAACTTTGTCCACAAAAGAGTGTATTCCTATCTTCGCAATGCAGTTTAATTGTTTCTCTCTCATCGCACGGAAATCAAACCTAATAATATTAAGCACATATTTTTCTTGTTTTCTACATACACTTAGCTTATTGGAGGTGAAAGAATTAAAGAGGAGGATGCATATTTCCAATGTACTTTTTACCCCACTCCATAATTTATCTTAAAAATCCTGCATGTACACTTATTTGTAGACGGAGGGGGTATGTGTTAGAGATGCTCTTCGAACACTTATTATTTGAGGTTTGAGCGTAGGGGCATGTACGTGTCGAGGTGTGATGCGTCCGTGAGATTCGCAGGTTCATTACTGGAGTTTTTAACTACTAGTACGGCCCCAGGTTACCTGACTGCCTATACATGCTTGATGTGATTTTAACGTCTGTCGTCACTCGTCAGCAGCAGATCCACTGAAGCGACGAGATCAACACCGGCCAAAACGTTTTTCACTCGCATTGATCAGGTATACGTGCCCCTGTTCCCATCCCGATCCCCAATCATTTTCAGACAGGCAGGCCGACTAGCTAGCGAGCAAACCCGTACTGATCAGTCAACAGTAGCCGCCAGCGAGGCGTGGTACTGGTACTACCACGAAATGGGGCCAGGCGGCAGTGGTAGAAACGGAAAACATGCATATGCGGCTGCAGTGCACGAAGACGGCTCTGTAGATTGGTGAATATGCCCATCCACTGTTTAACCAGCTACGCATGTACGTACCGAGAACAAGTTTCCGCGAATCATTATGATGTTTTTCAACTCACAATTATGCATGCAGTGCTACCTACCAGATGATCCACTGACAAGCACGAATCCCCTCTCATATTCTAAGGCTGGCCATAGTGGGTAGTATCATATAGTAGTATCATGCATATGATACTTTTGTATGATACTAGATCCATAATGCATAGTATCATAGACTAGTATCATAGTTTTGCTATATTAATTGATTTGTAGAATCCCAATACAAATTTGTGTACAAGATTTATTTGATACTAACTTTTCTCGTGATGTGCGCTATGATACAGTATCTACCTATGATACTTTAATCTTCTCTCTCATCCATAATTACCTGCCACATCAGCATTTTTGGTGGGGCTAGAATGCATTATACTAGCTATGATACTAGCACTATGACCAGCCTAAGGGCATCTCTAGTCTATCCACACAAAAATTAACTCCTTATTCGGCTGAGCAAACTCAATCCTCTGTATTTAATTACTTATATTTTTTGACTGTTTTTTTAGCCTGTCACATACATTACACTAGATGGACCAATAGATTACATATATAGTTCATTGAATTAAACAAATTCAAATTAAAACTTGCATATAGTTCATTCAAAATCCACCACACCGATCAAGTTGGTCCAACAAAAAGATCACATCGATCAAGTTCATCCAAAATAGGACCACATCGATCAAGATGCATGGAGCACATACAAAAGCCATCAAATCTACCACTAGCATCACCTCCAAAAAAACTCAATCACTTCCATGTTCATCACCACAAAGAAAATCATCATCAAAGTCATCACCACCTCCATGTCACCACCATCGAGGCCATCATCACCACCATCACAGGAAAGGAACTCTTGACGAGTGCCCTCCCAATAGATCCTCGTTGTGTTATCCGGCTTGGTTGGATCATGAACATGAGAGCACGCTCTTCGACATTATTCCTCTTCTTTGCTAACCTTTCCCCCTCAAGTACAAGACTACGCTTGTCATCGTGGTGTAACAACAGATGCCATAGGATGGCTTAAGTTGGGGCCGAATGTGCGCTAGAGGATCCGGGGGAGGGTTTGGTTAACAAGGGAAATGGAGGAAAGAAACCGTTATATATTCCTTAACTTGGCCCTTGGCCAGAGGTAGAAGATGTACAATACAAGTTTTCTTCTATCTGCTGATGAACAACCTAATTTCTCCCTAGGTTCGATCGTCCCGCGCAGGGGTGTGCCCCCTCTCCTTATATAGGGGAGAGGGTGGCTTACAAGGCAAGAAACCCTAATGGAATCTAGGATGAGATAAGCTACTTTATAAAGCTACATTGGCCCAGCTGGCACCGGTTATGACTTTAATCAAGGAGCGGTGACCTCCGCCGGTATCTTTAACGTCATCATCTTGCTTTGGCGCCAGGGCTTTGTTTAAAGCTGATTTGCTTCGCTCATCCTTGTCCTCTAGCTCCCGAAGGAATCTTTGACTAGAGTGCCGACAGGCTACAGTGACCCCTGGTTCCGGTTTGCCGGTACCTTTACCTCTGGTTCCGGTACCCACGCACTTAGCCACACTACCTCTTAGAGCCAGTACTTTGGTATACCCCTCTGGGGATATCGGTTTGTACCAACTCCGGTTAGCTGAACTTAACTTTAGATTCCGGATCACTCTGTGATCCTTTTTAACATTACCAAAACATGGCGAACTTGCCATACTCTTGGCCTACCGGGGGCCATCGCCCCGACAACGCTCCCACGCCGTCGTCTTACTCTTTAGGCCCCAACTTGGACCTCCACTTCTTGTCCTCCAAGTTATTAAGCTCATTCCACCTTGCCAACTTGTCTTCCTTTCATTCGGCCGCAAATGCTTTCTTGGTCTCAACCATAGAAACAAGCTCATCCTTGTAGGCGTTGACGCCCCATCTCTTCCTCTTCTTTGCCATATTTTTCCCTTCCGACCTCTTGTGACCCTCCTCCTCATCCTCACCACTGGCTTCAACTCCCATGCTAACCCGTGACCTCTTTGGTGTGGTATCAAAATTCCTCGGATCTCTACAACACTAAAATCCATGAATACATCGGTGGCCAACAAGATCAACATATACATCGACAGTCAACAAAATCAACGCGGTTGAGAAGAAAAGGAGATTTATTTTATCTCCCCGCGTTTCATGGAGCACTTGGCGGGCATGTACCTCGGTGGCGGTTGTGGCGGACTCACATGTCAGACGACGAGTCGCAGTGGTGACCAGAGACGCGGTACGAGCTGCTGGACTAGGAGCATCATTGAGTGTCGCCACCTTACTCTTCCTCTTGTTTCCTCAACCTCGACAAGGGCCTTCATCGCCATCGCCGGCTTTCTCTCCCACCCAAAACAGGGGGAGGGCGAGCTGTCGTGCCCGTGGCCGCTACGACATTGCCCGCGCCCTTTGCATCGGCCTTCATTGTTGGTGCGGTGCCCTTCACCGTGCCGTTTGGCCCCAACCTCTTCTCCAAAAACCGTGGGCACGGCGATTGGTTCCGGCAGCGTTGAGCCGGTGGGGTTGCAGAAGGAAGTTCCTGTTCCATTACAGCTAGAGTCGAGGGCATCGGTGCCGGCGAGCAGGCAAAAAACCGTGGGAAGGTGTGGAGGCGTGCGGGAGAAACACGGTCAAGTATATTTAGGATAGTTCACTCCTTTTAGGGACCGACTTATTATTTTTACTCCTCTAACCATATGATGAATCGGTTAGGTGCAGTTTTTAGAAAATTTTACCCCCTCCAAATTAAAGTAAATATGCTCTAATTGTTTACTTTTTCAGATGATACATCGGAGATCATAGCATCTGATGGTCTGAATCATCTTGGTTTTGAATTTGTACCGACCGGTCGATTGCGACGAGATTAATTAAACTATGCCCCCCAAAAGTTGGATTCTTCGTGAGCTTGACAGGTAGCGCGCGACAGCTTCAAAAGGAAAAGGGCCCAGCTTGACATAACCATCCAAATGTTGGTGGCGCATGGCCACGCTCTTCTGTTCTTTTGAATGGCCTTAACTGCGCTGTAGGATGCATGGCACCACGCACGGATCAGCGCCGCTGCTTAGCGTAACAGTGCATCCAAAAAAGGTAGTAGATCGTCCTTGCATACATTCAGCTAGTAGCTAGAGTATGTTACCCTTCAACTTCATAAGAGAAAGTACATTATGTCGTATGTATATCTATAAACTGAACTATCTTATATTCTTATTAGGACAATTCTGAAGGATGGACAAAGACTAGCGATTCTTCGGTGCATGTGAGAGGCGTCGATCTGGTGCTTTTAGATTTGTGCCACCACTGGTGGATCCAAGTGTGCCCAAGGGGTGCAGTGGATACCGGTTTAAAATGTTTTTCTTCACTAAATACTACATTTTCACCCCATATGCACCCTGAAAAATAAAAAAATTCTCTCATTTGGCGCCTCCATCTACGGCGTGGATCCTGCTTACATATCCTCTAGCTCCGCCATTGAGTGCCACGATGTTTATCTACATGCATCAGTCTTCCTAAAAAAATTCTCACTCCATAGTGTGCATCCTCTAAAAACTGTACGCAGATTTTATTTAGTTCTTTTCATTACTTCCGCTGCAGTTCACCAAAGTCGTAAGCTGATACACATACATACAAAGCACATTGTCATATTCTTCAGATAATCCATATAAAATCGGGGAATAAATATAAGAACCAAATGCACCATTAACCTATACAATAACGGATCAACACTGCCTCACAATTCACAAATTTATGTATGGTAACAAAAGGGACAAAAAAAGAGGAAAACAAAAATACCAAAGGTACCACTACACAACTCCAAAATCTACCTACGCACACGCTCCACACACACACACCACGGACTTATTCCGCTACACCCCCACCGGCCACTATTCATCATCAACGCGATCCATGACTCAAATCGCATCACCAGCTCATCACACATGTACACCCGTCTCCGTCGTCCTCATCAAGAAATCCAAGTGCCTCCAATCTTTGCGCATGCTCGTTGTTGATCATGCAAGCAGCAGCCATACATGGATCATTAACTGCAGCAAGATCATATATGTCGTGCATGCCGATCGATCGAACGATCAGTTGAAGTGCTGGTGATCCGCCCACGGCCAGAAGGGCGGCGGCTCGTCGACGCCGCAGAGCAGGTTGCCGAAGCTGGCCGTGTCGGGGTGGTGCTCCATCTTGGGGACGGAGGAGGCGTGCAGGAGCTGGTCGATGTCGACCCCAGCGCGTGAGACGGAGGGGTAGAAGGGGATCATGCCACCGCCACCATTGCCGGCCTGCTGCTGGTGCGACGGCGGCGCGTCCATGGGGCCATCGGTCGGAGGCGTGCGCGAGATGTCGAGGTTGATCTCGGAGCTGTTCTCGCTGCGGTTGCTGCAGGACGCCTCCGTCTCCTTGTTCAGGTTGATCAGCTCGGCTGACACCGCCTCCCTGCAGCCCTTCAGTCCCATTATCTGCATTCAGGATCAGCAAACCACAGCATCAGCAGTCGGAGATTTGCTGGGTGCCTCTAGTACGCAATTCAAGCATGCACTTTGGAACAAGAATCGTAATTCACAGATGTTAGATCGCGCAAGATCAAGTGAAATGAGCATATGTTCATGGAGAAGTACTACAGTAGCTTGTTCTTGGGATACTGAATAATTGTAATCTGCCTGAAAATTCTGTACTAGTACTAGCTTGTTCGGTTTGGTATCTTGATGCAAAATTCTTGGTACCCTCATTGTGGACGAATTCGGACTACCAGTACACTACTGGTAGCATTCTAGCAACAAGCAGAAAGCAAGAACTAGTCCTATCTAACACTCATTGCTAAATCATCCAAGTACTAATTATGTTTTTCTTTCGGTCCACACATCATTGCTACTAAATCGGATCGAAAGGAAAAAAGAGAGCACACATGATGGTAGATGCCAAGACCATATGATGAAGCCATTGACTCCCACAGGCACAGCAGCATGCATGGATCCTCCTCAAAAGACGCGACGAAGCAAACAGAGACCCGCCGCAGGCGCAGCATGACCACGAGCAGCAGCGAGGAAGGACTGCCATATTCTGCTGAACCTTTCCAAAAAGCTAGCTACTACCTGCTCTGCCTGCTCACTCACAACCATCACGATTCCGCTCCATCTGATCTGAGGACGTACGCAGATGGAAAGCCAGCGCGTGGGCATGGCCGCCCGTTCCAACAACCTTTCTGCAAGCACTGAAACCCACATGGATACTAGCCGGACATCACCAACCAATCATTGAGCTGGGAAGAACCCCCAGGAAGACGTAACCGAAACGGCGCCTCCCTCTCCCCACAGATCGATCGTCACTCGCGCACGCAGATCTAGGCTAGGCTGCAGATCGATCCGATGCAGAGCTGGAGCAATTGCGCAAGTTAGACTACTTCGCATTGTGCTACTCCGGTCAGATGCGTGCGTACCTCAGCCTGGAGCTTCTTGTTGTGGGAGAGCAGCGCGTCGTTCTCGGCCTTGACGGCGTCGAACTGGCGCTTCAGCACGTCGTAGTCCTTCTCCAGCTGCTTTGTCTTCCACCTCGCGCGCCGGTTCTGGAACCAGATAGCCACCTGCCGGGGCTGCAGCCCCAGCGCGCGGGCAAGCTGGATCTTGCGCTCCGGCTCAAGCTTGTTCGCCAGCTCGAAGTTCTTCTCCAGGGTCCGCACCTGTTCCACGTTCAGCCGCCGCTTCTTCTCCCCGCCCAGCTGCGACCCGTCGTCCGACATCTCGTCCTCGTTCGCTCCCCCGCCGCCGCCACCGCCCGTCACCTCGTCGCCGCAGCCTCCGTCGAACATCCCCGGCCGCTTCCCCAGCATTGGCGCCATTCCTGCAGCAAGCAGACGTACAGTGGCACAGGTCAGTATCCACTTGGATCAGTTACCTTGCGCATTGCGTGCGTGATCCGTGCGATGGTAGGGAATTAATTGACCAGAGGCATCAAGTTATGGATGTGCTTACCGCCACGGAAGTCTTGCAGGGAGGGGCATTGGGGGGACGGGAGGAAGGGGTTGTGGTGAGGAGGACCGAGCGGAGGGAGCTGGTGCTCATGGTGGTGGTGGTGCTGGTGGTGCTCTTGGGGGTCATGGTGTGGCGGTGTTTGCTGCATGTGGAGGAGGAAATTCTGAGGGAAGAAGGCGGAGGGGGAGGACGCCATGCCATTGCTGGCCATTGGCTTCTTCAAACGAGGACGGCGAGGAGCATGGGGAGTATTTGAGAGAAGAAGAGAGAGAACGGTGTGTCTCGTTTGTGTGTGTGCGACGGGAGAGAGAGAGGAGGAGGAGAAGGTGATGGGGAAATGGAAATATAACAAGGTGGTGGCTGTTTATCGAAAATAAATAAATAGAAATAGGTATGATAATAAAATTTCTTCTCTGAAAAGTCTAAACGGAAATTGTAGGGAGCCAAGTCTTTGAAGCTGCTAGTCCTTGCATAGCATAAGATACCTAAAATGATTACATAATTGCCAAAAACACTTTTCGCTTTTTCTATGTTTTTTTAACCCCTGAGAACCGAGTTCTATCTCAGTGAAAAGGCTAGCGAGTGCACAACCAGCTCACCCGGCTTCGAATCCCCAGCTCGCGGTAATTTCACAGGGAGGGACGAACATTAAGCCGGGTTATCATCCTAGTGTCCATCCGCGACGGGAGTCATCATATCTAACAACATATAGCCAATGAAGGGATCATTCCCCCGTTGATCAATGTGTTTTACCTTCTGGCACTGTTCGAAAAATCGGCCGAGATACCGATTTATCGGCTGATTTATCTTGATTCGGGAGTTAGCCGATAAGATTTCAGCATATCGGCCAATTTATCGCGCCACCGATATTTTGGCCGATTTTCTGCATGAGAGCAGAATATTTCGATCGATTTGCAGTGAAATTTCAATAAAATTTTATATGATAGTCGATATTTTCGTCCTATGGTTTTGTAGAAATGTGCATTAGCTCAACTTTTTTATTATTATTGATTCAAATGCAAGGAATCAACGTAATACTTATGTGCAATGCTCCAGTACTTTTTTGCATAGCATATTATAGAAAATTTAGTGTCGAAAATTAGGATTTACGAAAAAATAAGCCGATAAATGGCTGACCGATAAAATCGATTGATCGGCCGATAAGCGATTACTTTTCGTTTTAAGGCTAACCGATAAGTTGAGATTAACGATTTCTTGAATATTTCCTTCTGGACCGTCGAATGCATTCGTGTGTATGCCTAGAATTGGTTGGTTACAGGATCATCCAACTTGCCCATGTACCCATCCACATTGCCTTGTCACCGAGGGTGGAAACGGTGACAAGGCAACTATCCCAATCTCATGGTTGGAGTTATCAGTGGAAAAAATATTTTCTGCCAAAGTCATATGTCCATTTCTCCATTTCAAAAATGGAGAACGACCTCCTGCTACCTTCACATGGTTGTGGGAATCATGATGTTAAAGAAGCCCAGGGTATTTTTTGGTTACTCCTTCCGGGGATGCTCAAACAAGAGATTGCTTGAGTACACCTTTGTCGTATGAAATGATTTAGTTTTGTAAAACCATGAACCAACTTTTCTTTTGGTGCAAATTTGCAAAATTTTGGTGAGGGTATCTATTTCTAGTTTGAAATGTTGCACCAGATAGTTCTCATTTGGAATCTATTGCTATCCTAAAACAAAGCTCAATAAACCATACTTTATGGGGATAGTGACCTTAGGTGCTTGGGCAATTTGGAAGACCTAGAATGCATTTGTCTTTCAGAACAAGTAGCGAAGTCTTTACAGAGTCAAAGCAATTTCCAGGGAACAAGTGAGATGGATCGAGTTTAGAGCGACAAGAAGGTCATATCATTTATTTTCTTCACGGATTGAAGCTTAATTTAACTATATTAGCTTTCGGTATTTTGTTTTATGTACAAATCAATCTCTTGCACGTTTGTAAACTTGAAACTATATGAAAATTACGCGTACCAATGATATTGTAGTTCGTAAAAAATTATAATGGTCTTTGCATCGGTAGATGCACATTGACATATTTATTTGTCGTCAAGTTTTACTACATCTCATGAACAACACAAGTTTCATACAAAAATCAAATAACAGAAAAGTGAACATACGAAACTATTCCGACGATATGTGATGGTTACTGGTGCCATATATCTCAGTTTCTCAGTGCTTTGTGCTGCTTTTGTAATAAGTAAATCCTCTTGATGTTGTTGTAGGCGCTAGCAGTAGGCGGTATGTAGTTTACTGTGTTCAATATCTTTTATTTTGTTGTTGCACTTGGATGTTGTTGTCGTTGTTTTGGTTTATCTATTTCTCTTTGGTAATGGAAAATCGGTTTCATTTTGGGAGCGCGTGGAAAGAAAAAGTTAACTACCAACACAAGTGAGTTCTTGAGCCATAATCAAGTTCTCCTTGCAATGGCTAGAGAATGTTTATACCTAGTGTGGATGAGTGTACGCCATTGTAATTTATATATAAAAAAATGCACCTCATGATTCCACTAGAAAAGCTATTCCCCTGTTTTAAATTACCAGCAGACAATATTGGCATGGCCATCGCCTAGTTAAAATGGCCTGCCAGCAAAAAGTGTACCACAAAGGACCATGCTTCCTAAAAGCTAACCCTGGGGCTGAGTAGGATAGTAGCATCTACAGTGCCTTTATTTTCCTTTGTGTGGTGGTAGCTAGTATAGTAGCATCTGTACATTTCTTGCTGGCCCCTTTTGTTAGAAAATTGTTCACGTCTTTTCTTTCTTTCTATTTTTTTCGCCATCTTAAAGATCAATTTGTGCAGGGAAACTACTTAAACTGATGTTACATCCTTGTCGGATTCCAAATGCATGAAAACGGTTCTAACAAATTGATGATGACTCTTCATTGCAAAAATGAGAAGGGTTACCTGAACACTTGACTGATGATGACTGCATGATATTCCCGGCTTGATGATCAAATGAGTAGTACCGTATCTTGCTCGCCTCACCTCATCATAGGCATGCAGTTGATGCAATTATGCTTTACCGCACGCACGCACGCATGCATGGGAACTTTTGAGCAGAAACGTAACGTACGCGTGGATTGGAATGTCAAGTACAGGCAGCGTAACTGTATCCTTGGGGAATCATTGGTTCCGACTGTTGAGTATACCGCGTACGTGGTGCTGAATTCGGCCGGTTCTTGTTTCCTGAATAAGCATTCCCTCTCATTTACGTCTTAGGGTCGTGCACACCGTCAGTAATTACTGACATTGACCATGCATCCATCATTTGGAATTCTTAGGTGAATATATTTTGTTTCCAATAAAAATATGGCATGCCCTGAATCAGAACCCTCGATGCCCTATGCTACCACTTGACACGTGCCCCCGTAGTACATAGAAAAAACCCCAACCCCCAGCCACCCCTCTCTCAGAGCACTGGCGTAGCCCGCCTTGGTACTCCATCGCAACACCATCGCGCATCGTTGACTCCGGTAGGCAGCACGCTAGCCCTTCATTGCAGCATTGTGCTTCCATGTCTGGCAGCAACATCAGCTACCGCCTGCAGTAACACCTTCGTGCCTTGCTTGAAACCAGCAGACGCGACGGTGTGTTGCACCACCGACGACATATGATCAAGTGGTTGCCTTCGTGAGAGAAGCATGCAGAGAAAGAGGGAGAGTGAGGTCGACACCGTTTGACTGGCACGCTAGTGTCGTGGCGCTGCGTCGGGCTAGAGAGGAAGACCGACAAAAAAAAAAAGGCAAGGAAGAAAAAGGACGAGCGGCTGCGACGTCGGGAGAGAAGAACTGTGCGACAGGGTGGGGCCTAGATTAATTTAACACCGGCGTCGGTACATGTTAGTGATTATTAATAGATCAATGGATTTTTTTTTAAAAAAAATTAGGGCTACAAGGGCCGCAAGAATTAGTATAAAGGGAATGGATGGAAATTAAATCGGGTTTTAGGAAAAGTAGTATGCCCGCATCCGGCGCCGCTTGCCACCCCTACAGCCTAGCCGAGCCATGCATCGACGGCGTGGCAATGGGGAGGCGCATATGGGTGACGCTGGCTACGGATTGTGGCTTGCGTACGCTGGCTATGAGTAGCTAGCTCGATCGATCACCCCTACCGTCGGACTATGGAGAAGAAAGAATCGTGGGCAGCTGAGAGAGAAGCATACCCAGCATGCGTGCATGTGGCCCGGGCGGGCGATGGGTCGCTGGATCCAGCCAGCCCACGCCGACGCCGTGGATGCCTCCCAGCCGTTGATCTCCGCAACAACCCCGTGCGTTTCACGCTAAGCTGGAACGTACGTAGGGGCCTGCTGGGTGCTGGGGCACGCTCGCACGTGCCAGATCCATCACGCTGGCAATGGCATCGATGTGTAGCTTGAGGGCATCTCCAGAGGCGCGAGCGTCCGTTTGCGTCCGCCTTGACCAAAAATGTGTCTGGCACCCTCTCCAGCGGCGCGACGCAAAGTGACCGGATCGTTCGCAGAGACGCAAACCTGTCGCATTTGCGGCAGGTTTGCGTCTCTGCGGACGCTGCGCGGACGCGCAAAGTGTCCGCTCGCGTCTCCACCGGGCCGCCTGGCAGCGAGTCTGCATCGAGGGCATCGGTTCAGCGGTCAGCGCTTTCACGTCTGCGCCGCAGCCTTCGTCATCAATGGCGCGGCTGCCTGTTCTGCGCACTGGTGGGCAACGGCTGGGCTTCTGCGCCGCCTTCAATGGCATCGTATCCCGCGCGGCCGCCTTTAAAAGTCCACCGGCCGCGTTCCTCCTTCGCCCACACCTCCACTCGCACCACCACCGCCGCAGCGCCATGGCGAATAAGAACGACTTTGTTGGCGTCCGAAACCCACCGGCGAGTAGCGACGGGCAACACGTAGAGCCGGGAGGCTCCCAGAACTGCGGTTGGCCCTGGTCCCTCGAGCGACGGCCCGCAAAGCTCCGGCACGCACGTCCGATGCTGGTGGAAGGGCGTGCCACCTGACCTATACCTGGTCAGGAAGGTGATGGATTGCTTCGCTTAGTTTCCTGCATGGCATACACGTAAACATTAAATACGAGCCTCGATCGGCTCTCAGGTTGTCCTGTGAATCGGCTCAAGGAGCCGATCCACCCATGATTCGTATGATGTCTACGATAACATGGTGGTCCTGCTTGATCGATATAAAGCTAAAACGACCTACGACGATTTAGGGTTTTCACCACATAATCGAAACATCCTACACGTGATTGAGCCTGGCAGCCACGCAAGATGATAATAAACCAGCCCTAGATAAGGCCTAAAAACCAACATGGAGTTGATTCCCGGAACATCTTATCTAGGGCTAGCAAACTATACCCTACGTGCTACTGGATCCTTCAACCCGTTTGCAAGGCCTAACTATGTAGATATTAAATTAATCCTTGAAGAACAAGGAGCAATCATAACGGATCGGATCTACTAAACAAGGATCAAGAAAGGTGCTGCCCTTACACCTAAGATAGATGTAAAGGCAGCTAGATGTCTAAGGGCAGCATGGATAAAAGCATATATCGTGGAAAAACAATGCTAACCCTAACACATCTACGATAACTACGTTGCTCGCCATCAACAAGGCTTCAGCACGAGCAACGCATAAACAACGAATAAACGTATACTGCCTAGATCGCAAGATGCGATCTAGGCAGCATGATGCTTACCGGGAAGAAACCCTCGAAACAAGGGGTTGGCGATGGCCTAGATTGGTTTGTTGTGAACGTGATTGTTGTTTTTCTCAATAACCCTAGATACATATTTATAGTCCGTAGACTTTCTAACGTGGGAATAATCCCAACCGTGTACGAGCCAAATTCTACCTAACCGACACGTATCCTACTATATTTACAGATACACGGCAAACTAGCCCAAACTTCGTGTACAAGGCCGATTCATGTATATCTTCCGTGCATATTCTCCAAGCCCATCTTAATCACGGCTCACCTCTGATCCGGTTAAATTCTGGTGATAATACATGCCCCCTGGTTTTGGAAATGATAATTCCAAAACCACTCTGCTTTTTCCTCGTCGGGTCATGTCGTGGCAGAGCAGAACCGCCGCAGTATCCTTCATCATGATGCCTTGCCTTCTCAACTTCTCTGCAAGATTTGATAGCGTTTTGGCATCGCCTCCTCGAAAACTGCCATGGCATTAAATTTCCACTACATCCCCTTTATTTAACCGCGCCGCACAGTTCACTTCTTCATCCCCTTGCTCTGTTCTGGCCATCGAAAAAACCCTCCTCCACCATGGACTCATCCTCCTCCTCTGCTTCATCGGCTCTCTCCTTCCAATCTTCTTCCTCGAGCGAGCCGATGCCAGAGCACAACCAAGGGGATGAGCAAGAGTGGGACTTCGACTTCGTGCCAGATGGCCCACCCGAGGCCCTCGTCGGATCAGATGGCGACTTGCCCCTGACCGATGGGGAGGACGACCTCCGATTCCTTATCGACGGGGAACTGGAGAGCGAGAGCGAGGACGACCTCCACTCCTGGGCAAGCTTCACCTCCTCCGACGAGGAGGAGGAAGAAGAAGAAGAGGAGGAAGAGGAGGAAGAAGAGGAAGAGGAGGAGGATGACTCCTCCTCCGCCGGGTATCCGCCGGCAAAGCGCTTCCGCACTTGGGCGGAGAGCGACGACGACGATGATGACGAGGAGGAGGAAGCCCCGGTTGAGGGCTGGGGCAGCAGCGACGAGGAGTTCTCCGGAAGCAGCACCGACGGTAGTTACGACGCCGACGACGAGGCCAGCGAGGATTAGTAGTATAGGATTAGTAGTTCTTGAGCAATCGGCTCTTCTTTTGTTCTTCCTTCTTCGAGCAATCGTCTCTTCATTGTAAAAAGCCCCTTTTATTAATGAAGAAGTACTTCCAATTAATTCTTGCCGATAGTCAAAGTCAGTCAACTCCCAAAGAGCCGATGGCATTGCGTCGGCCTTTACCATAAAACGCGAGCAAGGCCAAACCAGTTGTCTCTTCAAACGGTAACCTGCGACCTCCGCCTGAGAGAGTAAACTCAGATCCCCAAATCGCCGCTCGAACAGATCCAACTCACGGCCACCCGAATCTCAAATCTCAACCGCGCCATTCCAACTCCACAGCGCATCCAATGGCGGAATCATCCAACGCCAACGCTATGGTCTCCGGTCTGAAGGTAATCCTTAACCGCCCCTCGCCATCCGAATAAATGTTAGGATTAACAGCAAACACCTGAATTAATATCCTATTTCGTTATTAATTTTAGGTTTCAGACATCTTGCTGCCGCATCCTTCTCTCCCAAATTCTATGTGTCTTGGCCCCCGTTCTTCCGAGAGTCCCGCTCACTTAATCTCATGCGAGGCCAACAGAATCCCCTTTGTGAACCAGAATTTAGATCTGACCACCTGGGCCGACTGCCTACGAGCCTGGCCTAATCCTCCTGAGGGCTGGGTAGCATGGTACAGTAGAGTGTCTAAAACCCATTATGCCACCTGGGAAACTATAGGGATAGCCGATGCCTTGTCGTTATCATTGTCTCCTCTTGAGAAGAATGAGAACATTCTGAAAACCATCGGCTACTTCTGGTCTGATGCACTGAATTGCTTCATGTTTGGCCATGGCCCCATGACACCAACTCTGCTGGAAGTGGCCATGATCATAGGCCTAGACATTGCATCCCCATGCCCTTCTGCTTTTATGCTGCCAAAGGTTCCTTTCACCCTCTCCTCTAAAACAGAATGTACAAGCTGGGGTGCCTACCTCAGACGTTACATGAAGACCAAAGGCCCTGTGACAGAGAGAACACACGGCCTTCCTGAACTTCTGGTTGGAGCATTTCATATTCTGTGGCCCATCACTCGCCCCAACCAAGAATTACCTCTCCCTGGCCTATGAACTCGCTAAAGGCACTTAGTTCGGCGTCGGCAAACTGCTTCTTGGGGAGGTTTATCGATCTCTCCAACTGATGACTGTCAAACTGTTATCCCAAAAGACAGTTAAAACAGGAGGCCCCTGGTGGTTTATTCAGTTATGGGCTCAGCTGTACTTCCAAAACCAGATCCCAAACTTTCCACCTTTGGCCACCTGCACCTTCCCAGATGCTAATGGGAAGGAGATCCGATGCACCAGCTACGGCCAGGCTCTGTATAGCCTTCCCAGGCAGCAGGCTGATCTCTAAGGAAGCATCATAGTGGTTCAGAACCTTCTTCCAAGGCTTGGACAATCCCCTGTTCTTCCCTTATACTGAATCTGAAAATTTTGAGAACCCAGTCTCCTTCAGGTTGGACAGCTTTGCCGATGACCCCAGCACTCGGCACTTGTACTCCATCATGATCTGTCCTTGCTTCCTTCCAGTTGGCATGAGTACCTCAAACAGGATCATCAAGCCCGGTTATGAGTCTTACCAGCCGGTGGTAGTAGCCCGGCAGTTTGGTCTCGGGCAAGTGTCTCCACACTTCTTTCTTCACCACTTGACAGAAAGCAGAGCTGAACTGCCTGACATCCTTACTGGCCAGAGGTGCTATTCCTTCTTTGACGCTCTGGCCATTCCAATTCCTCACAACCTTCGTTTCACCACCACTACCGATGGTTTTGAGACTTGGTGGTCCATGTGGAAGACCCACGCCTTCGGAAGAGCTCTAGGACCGTTGCTGAAGCAACTTGATGCTGAATACGATGTTCCTGCAGACCAGGTACTACTACTTATAAATTTCTTGCAGCGGCTCACAATGATTGTCTGTAACCTGGCTCCATTTTCTTGCAGCAGCAAGATGGCCCAGAACCCGTGCAGGCTGACGGCTCCCCCTTCAAATTCCTTCCACCAGCTCCGGTGGTTCTTTTCTGCCAGAGCTCACCACCCCTGAAGAAGGTCATGATGCAGGGCCAGCCGATTTCACCCAAATCGGCTCCTAAGAGTAAAGCATCTTCTGGGACAACTGCCCCCCGAGCCTCAATCCAGGCGAGGAAAGCAGTAAGAAAAGTAGCTGCCAGGAAGACCTTGAAGCGCAAAGCCCCTATTCCTGCTCAAGAAAGCTTGCACGTAAGCTGATTCATGCTTTGACTAATATTATCTGTCCTCCCAGGCTTTTGCAATATGTTTGTACTTCTTTTACAGACCTCTACCGAGGAGAACTCCAGCGGGGAGGCACAGTCTAGTCGAAGAGACTCGAACCTAGGCAATTCTGGGAGAACCACCACACAGAGCCAGACGGACTCGCCAGCGTCGGCTTCTAAGAAAAGGTCAGCTCCCGAACCTGCTGCCTTTCAAGCTCCGCTCAGAACAGGGTCACGCGTGAAGCGTCGATGCGTCAAGAGGGCTCGCAAAGACCCACGAGCTTCTTCACCAAGCCAGGAGTTTTCAAATGTAATTACTCCCCTGGTTTATATTTCATGCTGTCCCATTGCCACTCGGATCGGCTAATCACTTCCTTTTGTAGACTAATGAGACCTCTAGCGGGGACGTCGAAGAGATACTGATGCCATCCGCCACGCTAGACCTAGCAACTTCAAAGAGCGCGGCTGACAAGGTGGCCAACCTAACCAAGCCCATGGAAAAGCCGATCACCACAACATCGGCTATCCCTCCCATCTTGGGAGAGGTACACTCCATTCCCTTGGCTCTACCCTTTTCTTTTGCTGTATACTAATGCTGTTCTTGTTCGTCTGTCAGGGTTGTGATCTCTCAAGCTTGCTGACGTTCGACCCTGAATCCATCGAACCAGCTACTTCCAAGGCAGGTGAAGAGCCAAGTCCTAGCACGGCCCATGGTCCACTCCAGCGTCTCAAGGCTTTGCTCTCCTCCTCAGTTGAGACCCTGGTTGAAAACCCCGAGGAAGTAAAGGGCATTCTCGAAGCCATCCAGCCCCATCTCCCAGTGACACTGCAGGTGAAACTTTGGCCAGCTGTGACTCTGTCGGTCTTCAGGTCAAGGGTGCAGTCGGCTCGTCAAAGAATTAACCTTCGCCACGCCCAGCTACCGTTGAGAGCCGATATTGCAGACAAGTGTCAACGGCTCAACGAGAAAAAGGCTGCCTTGGACGCCAGGACTGACACCTCTGCAAGCCATGCCGAACTCGAGACCCTGCGTAAGGACCTAGAGAACCTTGAAGAGAGGGTCATGGTGACCAAGCAGCTTATCCAAGACAAGGAAGCTCTTATTGCCCGCTCTCAAGAGGAAGCAAAAGGCCTCACAGCTGATCTGAAGACCGATCTGGCTGAAATTCGTGCCCTGAGCAGTCAGCTGGTGACGGGCAAAGACGAGGACGACGAGGCTGAGATCGCCGAGGTGGATCGTATCCGTGCCGACGCCCTTCATGCCCTCAACGCATTTCTTCAGTAGAGCCCCTCTTTGTAACTGATGAATACTCTCTAGAGTCGATAGCTATGCATCGGCTTTTTATTCTGAAGTCGATGTCTTTGCATCGGCTGTACTTGTATACTGTTGTCTTCGCGTATTTTTTTTTACTGGCCGATTTTTCTATCGGCCCCCCATATTTCACTGTCCATGTATCGCACATGTCCATCTGATTAGGTGCCCCCCGAGCTGAATCTGTCAGGTTACTGCAGATATCGGCTCTGCAGTCATCCAAAGAACTATACCTGAACATCAGCTCTATCATGACCAATGTCGACTTCTTCTAGCTCATCATCCGATGTAAACCCATACCCTAGCTTTCCGTCTCCTGTTAGATCAATGCCAAACACAGGCAAAACGTATGGCGAGGATAATAATATGAGCCGATTGCTGGAATCGGCCCCCATTTTGATTGCACTGCTCAATGAAGGTTTACATCTGGTTCGTGCTTTACTATGACTACGTGACATGCTTGAGACAAGATCATCACTTTTTATTTTTTTGGGGCCGATCGCTGGGATCGGCCTTGTCACGTGCGTCCATAGTCTTTGATCTTGTTACACGGTCAGGCCGGTGGATAAGACCAGTCTCACCCCGTTTTTTGTCACGTCAATGCGCTCACAGTCGTCCAAAGTGATTCCGGAGAGTGGCTCTTGGCCTGCCGTCTCCCAAACGTTCATGCCAGCCGTTGAGATCTCGGCTGAGTCATCTGCGTGGACGATCTCTACTTCATCTCCATCCCACTGTATTAAGCATTGATGCACCGTGGATGGAATGCAGCAGTTGGCGTGGATCCAATCTCTCCCTAGCAGGACAGCGTAGGTGCTCTTGCTGTCGACGATGAAGAATGTCGTAGGGATGGTTTTCCTTCCTACGGTCAGATCCACGTTCAGAACACCTTGTGCTTCTGATGCTTGGCCGTTGAAATCGCTCAATGTGACGTTGGTCTTGATCAGATCCGAGCTAGAGCGTCCCAGACGACGTAGCATGGAGTATGGCATGATGTTGACTGCCGCTCCGGTGTCAACCAGCATCTTGTTGACAGGCTGCCCATTGATATAACCTCGTAAGTACAGGGCCTTCAGGTGTCTGTAGCTTCTTTCTCGTGGCTTCTCAAAGATAACTGGCCGTGGGCCGCAGTCAAGTTGTGCCACAGGTGCCTCGTCTGTTCCAGGAGCACAAAACTCCGCCGGAAGGATGAACACCATGTTTGTGCCAGCCGATGTCTCATCATCGGCTCTCTTTTGTTTGGGGCGCCACTCTTTCTTCTGTGGTCGACCCTCCTCGTCCAGAGTTCGCTGAATTTTCGCGGCCAGATCAGGCCGCGCTTTCCTCAACGTATGCAGGTCTAACCTTTCGGCTTCCTCCAAGCAACGTAGTCGCTGAACTCTACACTTTTGAGAGTGGCAGAGTCCATCAGGGCACCACCTTGGACGGTGGTATTTATCTTCTTCTTCTTCTTCTTCTTCTTCTTCGTCTTCTAACTCCTCGAGATCTTCCACCCGAGAGGACTCAGCTTGCTTGTTCCGAGATGGGAGAGGTCCTAGATGCTTGAATACTGACACGTCTCCCGTGCCCTTCTTCTTCTATCTACATTCTGGGCAGTTGCCGATTGTGGGCAATCGGCTCATTCCTGAATCCCAGCAGTGTTTGAAGAAGGGACACCCCAAAGGCTCGTCCACGTCGTCCTGCTCTCTTGACTTTTTCTTGGCATGGCACTCATATCTTTCATCGTCTCTATCATGCCGACGATATTTCCTGTTGTCCCTGCTAGACCGACGATCTCTTTCGTCGTCGTCGTTGTATCGCCGACGTTGGTCATACTGACGCTCATATTTGTTGAGGAGATGATCAGAGAGAGGTCGCTGATATCGCACATTCTTCACTTCTCCCTCTATGATGTAGCGCTTGCCATCGTGTCGGGACCGATCGCGTGGGACGGCCTCCTCTTTGTCCTTACCACGAGAGCGGCTGCCCTCGTCTCTGTCCTTACCAGGGTGGTGCACAGGCCCGACCATGTTAATGCTGAACGAGAAACCTGGCTGGCACCTCCCGGGGTAAGCGCACTCCACCATGTTAACGGCGGGGAAGGGGTGCGTGTCGACTTTCATGGCGTACTGGCTGAAAATTAGACGCCCTTGTTCTATCGCCATTTGGATCTGCTGACGCCACACCCTGCAGTCGTTGGTGGTATGGGTGAACGTGTTATGCCACTTGCAGTATGGCTTTCCGTTCAGCTCCTGTGCCGTGGGGATCTTGTGGCCTTCGGGTAACTTTAGCTGCTTCTCCTTGAGTAAGAGGTCGAAAATTTGCTCAGCTTTGGTCACGTCGAAGTTAAACCCTCTTGGAGGACCTTGTGGCTTAACCCACTTGCAGGACACGGGGCTTGCCCCCCGAGCCCATTCAGCCATCAAGTACCTCTTGATCTCCCCGCCGAGCCTTCATCTTCCTCTGTCTCTACCAGGACTACCGCACGCTTGAACTTGTCCCGGTACAACTCTGGGTGGCGCTGTTCATATAATGACAGCTTTCGAACCATATGCGCCAATGAAGCGTACTCGCTTGGGAAGCCATATCCTTGATCGGCGATGCGAGACCCACCACCGCCAACTCGATCGCTTCTTTTTCGATCAAACGAGCCGAATAGCATCGGTTCCCGATGGTCCCGAAGCGCTGGATGTATTCGACACCGTTTCTCCGCGCTTCTATCGTACTTGTGCTAGATCGGCAATGCCGGCCTCGGAAGCCTCCCGAGTGATACTGCATGTGGAACTGCTCTTCCATCTGCTTCCAAGTCCGGATTGAATCTGGTGGCAGCGAGGTGTACCACCCGAAAGCCGATCCTGTGAGGGATTGTGCGAAGAACCTCACGCGTAGTGCGTCTGATGCTGAGATCGTGTCCAACTGCGCCAAATATCGGCTCACATGCTCGATTGAACTGGAGCCCTCTGACCCACTAAACTTGGAGAATTCAGGGAGCCGATATTTGGGTGGTAGTGGGATCAAATCGTACTCGTTGGGGTACGGCTTGGAATAGCCGATTGCCCTCCTTTTCCGCACCATGCCGAACTGGTCTCTCAAGATTGTACTGATCGATCCGCGGTGCTAGGCTGCAGAGTCGAGCTTTGAAGATTCGCCGGAGTGGCATACTTGGCTAGCCACGCTTGCTTCTCAAGATCTGAGCTAGCTGCGGGAGTTGAGCTTTGAAGGTTTGTTGGAGTGGCATACTTAGCTAGCCACGCTCGCTTCTCAAGATCCGATCCAAGCCCCTCCGCTGTTCCAGAATCCTCGCATTGCAGACCGGGTTCGTGAGTGCCCGATTCGCAGCCCGGCACATATGTGCACGTGTATCCGTGTGGGATCTCCTTAGGCGCCTCATACAAGAACTGTAATCACTAGGATCGCCACCGATCTTGTAGACGATGAATGCCGGGGAACTCGGCACTTCTGGTGCTGCCAGCGCGAACGGCAGCGGTGGTCGGGTCTGGAGCGGTATCTCTCCTTGGTGAGTCCCTAGAGCAGGTCCTGACGGAGAGTACTGATATCTCATGATTTCCTGGATCACCCGAAGCGCGACACGCTCCAAAGCGTTCACCAGGCTCTCAGAATGGCGGTGTAGCGAATGAGCTACCATGTGATTAACCTCCTGACGCAGAGACCTGGTGCGTTCTTCTGAAGGGGTAGACAGATCCACTCCATCGAGCGCGCCTTCAGGTGAGAACCCTTTCCACCTGATGCCGTGTGAGCGGGTCCTCTGGAAAGAGCCGATGAGGTCGGCTTCGAAGATAGCTTTGACATCGTCATACTTCTTCTTGAGCTCCTCAGTCAGATCTTCGTACGTGACTGGATCTTCCGCCATCTCAGATGAAGATGGCGATGCAGTTGATGTCGAAGACTGTCCCACCGGGCGTGCGTAATGTGTTGGCGTCCGAAACCCACCGGCGAGTAGCGACGGGCAACACGTAGAGCCGGGAGGCTCCCAGAACTGCGGTTGGCCCTGGTCCCTCGAGCGACGGCCCGCAAAGCTCCGGCACGCACATCCTATGCTGGTGCAAGGGCGTGCCACCTGACCTATACCTGGTCAGGAAGGTGATGGATTGCTTCGCTTAGTTTCCTGCATGGCATACACGTAAACATTAAATACGAGCCTCGATCGGCTCTCAGGTTGTCCTGTGAATCGGCTCAAGGAGCCGATCCACCCATGATTCGTATGATGTCTACGATAACATGGTGGTCCTGCTTGATCGATATAAAGCTAAAACGACCTACGACGATTTAGGGTTTTCACCACATAATCGGAACATCCTACACGTGATTGAGCCTGGCAGCCACGCAAGATGATAATAAACCAGCCCTAGATAAGGCCTAAAAACCAACATGGAGTTGATTCCCGGAACATCTTATCTAGAGCTAGCAAACTATACCCTACGTGCTACTGGATCCTTCAACCCGTTTGCAAGGCCTAACTATGTAGATATTAAACTAATCCTTGAAGAACAAGGAGCAATCATAACGGATCGAATCTACTAAACAAGGATCAAGCAAGGTGCTGCCCTTACACCTAAGATAGATGTAAAGGCAGCTAGATGTCTAAGGGCAGCATGGATAAAAGCATATATCGTGGAAAAACAATGCTAACCCTAACACATCTACGATAACTACGTTGCTCGCCATCAACAAGGCTTCAGCACGAGCAACACATGAACAACGAATAAACGTATACTGCCTAGATCGCAAGATGCGATCTAGGCAGCATGATGCTTACCCGGAAGAAACCCTCGAAACAAGGGGTTGGCGATGCGCCTAGATTGGTTTGTTGTGAACGTGATTGTTGTTTTTCTCAATAACCCTAGATACATATTTATAGTCCGTAGACTTTCTAACGTGGGAATAATCCCAACCGTGTAGAGCCAAATTCTACCTAACCGACACGTATCCTACTATATTTACAGATACACGGGCAAACTAGCCCAAACTTCGTGTACAAGGCCGATTCATGTATATCTTCCGTGCATATTCTCCAAGCCCATCTTAATCACGGCCCACCTCTGATCCGGTTAAATTCTGGTGATAACAGACTTCGAGGCCTCCGGCAGCGGCAGCAAGAGGGTGCCGCTACCCATCACGCTGGGGAGGCTAATGCACGGCAAATGGTTGCCGTGCGATGCCTGGTCCGGCGTTCAACTGCCTGGGGGCTGTCGGCTTAGCTGCCACTGGGTGCCCATCCCTCCAGTCCCTGCGCGCGAGCCTGGCCGGACCGCGGAGATCCGGCGAAGGAGGCGGTACCTGCCGCCGGACCTCCTCGCCGATCCGGCGTACGCCATCGACTCCGACAGTTGGCGTACGTATCTGTCGACCGAGACGGATAAGAGAAGAAGGGCGGGTTTCATGGGCGACAGGGATTTTCTCTTCGGGCCTGCACCGCCGACTCGTCCACGAAGATAGGATGCGCCGAGGCGTCGTCAGCAGGCGCCGACGCGCGCAGTACAACGATGATGACGACGACGACGACGACGCCTACGCCGCCTATGACAACGAGGACGACTACATCAAGGCGCTCGCGTACCATAACGAGGAGGTGAAGGACGATAGCGACGACTACATCGCGGCCGTCTTCCACGAATGGCAGTAGGCCGTGGCGGAGAGCCGCAATTTCGAGTTCCCGGAGAACATGACGGACGACGAGATGGCGAAGCTCGGCGTCCTCGTCTCCGAGAACGACGCGCTCGTGCGCCGCCGCCGCCTTCGCTTACGCCACCGACGTCATACCGCCGGCTCGTCGGAGGATGAAGCCCTTCGACCGGCACTACAGACTCGGCGGCGCCACAACCGCAGCCACTGGCGCCTCCTCCATCGCCGCCACGCCGCCGCAGCCCGGGCGTCTCCTCCGCCGCCGCCACAACATATCCATGGGCGCTCCACCGCCGCCACAGCCGCAGCTCTGGGCGCCTCCACCGCCGCCACAACCGCAGCTCTGGGCGCCTCCACCTCCAGCAGCGCCGGCGCGCCCCGCGTACGCTCCCCCCGATGGCAACTGGTCGTGGCCGATACCGGAGCTCATCATGCTCGATAGCGACGAGGAGAAGCAGTAGGCGTTAGTTTTTTTTTTCATGTTTTAACTATGTAAATTATGTTTCATGTATAAAAAAATTGTTCGGCTAAAAAATGCGTCGTGCCGCTGGAGCCACCCAAACGCAAACGGACGCGCGATTTATTTCGACCATTTCGATCGACGCAAACGGACGCGGACGCTAAAATACGTCGTGCCGCTCGAGATGCCCTCAGTGAAGGCTATGCTGTGCATGCATAGGCACGCAGAGATGGACGGACGGATGGGCACTGCAGCGGAAAGAGAGAGGGTGGGGCCAGCGCACAGCGAGACGTGCAGCGGACATGGCTGCTCTCCGGGTAGGGGAGGTGGGGCCCGCCATTTCCCCTGCTCCCTTCCTCGCTGCTAGTGCGAGCCGGGTGGCCCTGCCCTGGCGCTACTTGGCCTTTGCAAGCACATGCACATGCCCGTGTTAGTTAACAAGAGGAGGAGAGGAGAGATCCCAACGCATCTCCGCCTGCCTGCCTGCCTGGTGCCTCCTTCCCCTTGGACCTTTCCATATTCTCTACAGTCACTCCCTCCATCCCTCATGCCGTGCCACCCATGCATGCCCGCCCCTCACGCTGGAGATGAAAACCCAACCATCTCGGTCTATGTCTCCTCATTTCCACGAGTTCTATGGTTAATCATACTAGCGGCTAGGAGCAACTTCAGCAGACCCCAATATCCGCATAATCATTAAAACAACAGTTTGTTTACGGTTTTGGGCGAAAAAGGATCATACCGGACACCCTTAATCCGCCGATCTTCAAAATAAAATAAAGGTGCTCGGTAAACTTGGCCTCCCGACTCGCACAAGCACAGGTTCCGAGGCCTAACCAAGGGTGCCCTCTATCCCGACCCAGGTTTTGGCGCGAGAGAAATTTCAGGCGCCCCCACGGACATTTCGGCTCGCGCGGCTCCTCCGCCACCGCCTTGTAGTTGGATCCAACGTGTCCAAGTTCCTACTCCCGATTATGGCAGGTGGAAACTCCCCCACTGCCCGCCGCGTCCATTCCCCAACCACGGGAGGCCGCAACTCACCGTATCGACGTCCCGTCAAGTACACACTTGGAGCCGCCATGGATCCCGCGTGAAGCTTGGGCGCACCGGACAACTAGGCTCCTCCCTGCCCCGTCCGCGTCCAAGTAGAAACCGCCCACGCTGCCACGGATCGACCACATCGGTCATTCGCTCGCATCGCAAGTTAGGTAATTTTTTGTTCAGTCTTTGCATTTGGCATATACAAGCGACATAATAGCCTGTTTTGAAGTTTGGAAATCAGGCGACATAACCAAAAATCGACGGCTGGAGGTGGTGGATGGACGGCGGCACAGGCGAAGAGGGCACGGGATTTTGCCGGAATGTGACATGTAAATTCTCTCACCCTCCTATGAACCCTAGTTATAGCTATTTGGCGAAGGATTTATGATGCTCTTTATTATTTTTTAGGGTTTCATTCTATGAAATTATTCTTAAGTTCTCATCGGTGCGACTCAGCAGTCCCACCGGTGGCTATCCAAAATCCAAAGAAACATCTAATTCCATTCGTCTGCAGCAGGATAACACTTACCCCTATGCTTCTGTCCATCTTACCCTTGCAGATGTAAGACCGTGATTCAGATGAGTTCAGTGAAGGCCCAGCAGGTCTTGGTGGTGATGATGAAAGTCCACCGCCGTCACCAAAGGACTTTGTTGACAGTTGTGAGGACTCCGAGCAAACAAAGGTTGTTGCATAGGGAGAGGCGGTAAGTATAAAGCCACTATTCCTGCATCAGGCAGAGGTAGGGCGTACCGAGTTAGAAATTTCTGCGGGCATGCATCACCCAAAAGAAAACTGGTTGTTAGTAAAGATGTTATAGCTTGGACCTAAAAATCGTCCCAAAACCGTAAAACAATGCGGTTTTAAGAGGTTAGGTCTTTTACGGAATCTGTTAAAGACGCTCTAATATAGTAAACACGACCATCTAACCGCATTTGCCACTGACACAAGA
This sequence comes from Lolium perenne, assembly GCF_019359855.2. Lineage (NCBI taxonomy): Eukaryota > Viridiplantae > Streptophyta > Magnoliopsida > Poales > Poaceae > Lolium > Lolium perenne. The sequence goes on along the minus strand of NC_067247.2, from coordinate 355,617,007 downwards.
AATTAAGGCAAGCATTAGGTTTGAAACATATGCGGGCATTGTAGTAGGGAGGGGAGATTCAGAAGAAGACTTGTGCGCACACCCAACTACCTGCATTTCTTTTTTCAGGACGAACGACTCGACGCATATATAGAGTACGGAGTAGTATATATAGTTTTGGTATTTTGCACGGTAGTGGGTGCGTACACCGAGCCGTTTGGAACCTTCTCCACGCGCCCACTCGCACGTGCCAACCACATATGCATGTTCGCCTCCTTCCCCATGTAACCCCAGCCAATTTTCTATGCGATCCACTTGGATCCATCCATGATCCTGTACTACTACTTCTACTTGGTATTTTCAATTTTGTTCTCCATGTGGCAACTAGACGGCGCGGTTGTTGTTAGTTACCCCTGCGATCTGCGAAGAACTATCATATCGCCGCTGCAGTTAGCTGACACACGGTGGAATGTTTCAGGGTTAAAAAATTCGAAGTATCGATCCACATCGATCGCCTCGCCGGATGATTATCGTTAGCCGTTGCATCACCAGATTGGGAGGTTGTCTGACACGCAGATTTGCTTGCGGTCGGTGGCTTTCTCCATGGCTCCCCAGGCAGCTCGACGGCCGCCGGCGGAACCAATCGTTCTTCGTCTTGTGCATCTGTCCATCAAACATTCGGCGCTCGATTCTACTTTTGTCATGAACCGCGCCCAAATTGCTAACGAATGCAGGACATGCCGAAGACATTTGTTTGTTCAGAGCAGGGGCTTCCTTTTCTTACAACATTTCGCATAAACAATTTCACATTGACAAGTGCCAAGATGGGTCTGTTTCAGCATTACTACTATTTTCTTTCTCTCTCTGTATATGTATACATGGGAGGGTCATATGCACTTGATTTTAGTGGAAATATACACTTGGTATTTGCATTGTTACCTGGACTGCTGATCGACGCATGCGACACGACCTGCCGTCTCATACGCTTTGTCAGCTTTGTGACGCCTTTGACGAGACGCTCAATCACCTGTCCCTGCATTGCCCTTACGCACGTGCGATCTGGGCCGGGATCGTCGCGCAGCTTGGCCTGCCAGACATCACTCCCACGGGCGACTTCGGCATCAACGATTGGTGGCTGCAGGCGACTGCGAGGTTCACCAAGGTAGACCGCCGTTCGGGCAACTCTCTGATCATGCTAACGCCGAGGTCGCTATGGCTGGAGAGGAATGCGCGGGTCTTCGAGGACAAGCGCTTGCCCCACGCCGTGACGACACGGCTCATTGTCGATGAGTGGCATGTGTAGAATTATAGAGAGGGAGAGAGATTGGCGGAATATGTTGGATGTTGTATTGCACCTCATGGGCGAGTATATATAGAGTACAAGACTTGGAAGCTAAGAAACCTCCTAGGAAGAATATGGAAATAATCCTAATACAATCCCGTGTAATCTATAACTACCAAATATACTCTAACAGCATGGATGGATTAGGGCTAGGCAGAATGGTAGGCTACCGGGAGAGTGAGGGGTCCTTTTTTCTCTCTCTTTTAGCCGGCACCAGAATGGCGCTCGACACCCCATGATGTAATTTGGTGGCTTGGGACATCTTTGTCCGTCTTCCCCATTAATCTTAATGCAATGACGCGCAAATCTCCTGTGGGTTCGCTAAAAAAAAAAGAGAATTTCTTATAAAACTGTCACTAACGAATTCCCTCCTGGATTCAAGTGGATTGAAGCGAACGTGCTTGGTTGGGCTGGTTTCCATCGGATAATAAAATGCTACTGTAAACAGCATAGGGAGCCCAACAGCAATCACATATGGGCCTATCTATTCTCGGGCCAAGCCTACTCAGAAGTTTCACTTTAACGCCGACCTGCAAAGTTCTAGGATTGTATCTGATCTCAGTTAGTACTAAAAGCCGGCAAATGCTATACACGATTAGGTTGGCGCGTACCGCGCGTCGCACACCCACGCGTGCAGTACGTGCCGGCCCAGTTCGGGTGTTGCTCTTTTTTGAATCGATTTGTCTGTCCTGTTCTTTTTTTTTTCTATTTCTTTTCTAGAAATTGTTCAAATTTTAAAAATATTCGAATTTAAAATTGTTCAAATCTAAAAAATGTTCGAATTTTTAAAAAATCAAATGCGAAAATGTACATATTTTTTAAAATGTTCATATTTAAAAATTATTCAAATCTGGAAAATGTTCAAATTTGAAATTCGTTCAAATCTAAAAAATGTTCAGATTTTTCTAAAAATGATTTTTTTTAATGTTCAAATTTGGAAATTGTTCAATTCTGAAAAAAGTTCAAATTTTAAATTTGTTCAAATCTAAAAATGCTCAAATTTTAAAATTGTTCAAATCTGAAAATTGTTCAGATTTTTAAAAAATGATTTTTTTAAAAAATGTTTAAATTGAAAAATATTTAAATCAGAAAACATTTCAGATTTTTTAAAAGAGATTTATTTTTAAAAAATAAAAGAAACAGCAGAAAAAGGAAACGAAAAAGAAAAACATCTTACCTGATGTTGGGCCGCGGGCAAGTTAGTAACCCAGGCCGCGCGCGGGTGTGCGGCAACCACATCGACGCCGACCAGCTCGGTGGATAGCACCTCCCCTAAAAGCCCGTGTGATTCAAATGGACATACCACTGCAATCTTATGCTAATTACTCCCGGTTTTTCTCCTCTACTATAGTACACTAGTTTTTGAATGCGCAATTTATCCACCATCTACTACGGTATTTCGGTCAAAATGTCACCTCTGAACTATTCCAATCGTCGATGCAACAAATCCAACGGGTCACCTAGGAGCGAATCCATCAACAACAAAAATCCGTTGATTTGCTTACATCTAACGGCTTGTGTTGTTCAATATCCAGTCAGAGGCTGCACCGATGCCATGGTGAGATACAGTGGAAGTTTCAGGGTTAAACAAACCGAAATATCGATCCACATCGATCACATCACCATATAATATTGTTACCCGTTGCATCACCAGATTGGGAGGTTGTCAACATGCAGCTTCGTTCAAAAAAAAAAAAAATGCAGCTTTGTTTTCAGTCGGTGGTTTTCTTCGTTTATGTCCAGGAAGCTCTACAGTCTACGCACTGCACATTGATCCGTATTTGGCAGCGATTTTCTTGTATTATATTGGATGTGTCCATCAATATTCGGTGCTCAAATATATTTTATTCATGAGCGGCGCCAAAATTCTTAATGAATGCAGGACGTGCCAAAAGACATTTGATGGGATTTCCTCTTCTCACCGTCTTCCCCCGCCAACCATGCCACATTTTAGAAGTGCCAATACGAGTCTGTTTCAGCATTAGTTTTTTTTTCCTGTGGGAGGGTCATTCCGTAAGTTTTTAAGGGGGATTCCGTAAGTTCATTGCGGACAGCTAGCAACAAACTTTCTTTGCGGGCTGATCTCGAGTGGAGGTTTTATTTTATTTTTCATTTTTTTGAGGGGTAAACATTACCTTTTATTACCCAATAACCAGAGGTACAATAGAAGTATCAGGTGAGTTTAGGAGCCACACTTGGTGTCCATGTTCTAAAGAAATTGAGGAACGGGCTAAACTATGCGCATGAGAATTAAAGCATCTCTTCTCATGGCAAAATCTGACTACAACAAATTCCATAGACCGCTGAGCAATCTCCTGCAAGATCAAGTAGTAGCAGCATTTGCTCGAGTCCTTGATGGCATTGATAACCTCCAAGCAATCAGATGCAATATAAACTCTTTGAAGTAGCAGATCTGCAGCAAGGGATAAACCCTCCGGCAAGCTACAAGAAACAACACATGCAGCCCAACAATAATCACATAGGGCCTTTTCCATCCTATTATTGGGCTTGGCCCACTCAGCAACATCCCTCCAAGTTTTCAAGTTCTAGCACTGTATCTCAGTTCTAGTTCTGAAAGCACCTCTCAGCTGAATTGCATTTTGGACGGGCGTGCCACAACAATATTTTCTGTTCTGACTATTATAAACGTGCACGTGCAACGTGTACATTTTTTTTACATTGTTCTAATCACCACGACCAAATCAAAATTTTGAACATGATAACCGTCACAATACTTCAATTTTGTAGAAATACATGTCAAGAAAAGGGAAAGAATAATATGTTGTTCTTTTATAAAAACTAACACCACGACATCGCATGTGAGCCCTAGCCCTGACAGTTTTAAACCCCAAGGAACCCCACTAATTGTCGCGCTGAGGCGGAAAATAAAAGCCAATAGAACTAATTGCACGAGATAGTGCATACACATCATTTTTTTCTCACGGTGCATACCGATCCGCTGCCTATTCTCGTACGTGGCACCAAGATTTTGAAACACCTCCACCCATTAATAGACGACACACATTTTAGTGGCAAATAATAAGGTATGTCACATTATATCTGTCGTGCTTTGTGCACCTTTCGGGTTTAGAAAAGTTGATCAAAATTAATGCGAAAAATCAGTACATCTATTATGTATAAATGCGAATTTTCATGTAGTTAAGATAGATAGTTATATTGCATTACATCATATTACAGAACCACTTATCCAAGGATCTAATCCTTGTATTCAAAATTTTGTATTCTGAATGATCTTATACGAGATAGGTTGTGGACAGAACATTCCTAATATGCAATGTTCTTTATTTGTCTTCTATGTGAAGATAAACTAACCTTCTTGCCAAAAAAACAAAATTTCTCCCGGTGAGCATAACCGTCATTTGATGAACCGGATGATGCCTTGGGAGTTAGCATTGACGATGGAATGTATAAATAAAGTTTCTTACATGTAATATGGTTATATTGTTAGGGCATTTATTTCTCTATGGTGTTAAAACTATAACAGTAAGAATTTGGTAAATCATTTGATTATAAAAAGGACATAATGAATTTTACCACGTGTGGCTCCAAGAGTTCTAGTGAGAACATGACTGATTCAAAATTTTAGTAAATTGTTATGACAATTTGAATACTCTTATTTGGGCCAGTAAACTCACTACATGACTATTTTGCTGCCTTAGTTAAACTAAAGTCCTTGCAAATTATTTATATACATGCCCGATAACTAAGATATAATTATCTTGTGCTGGGAAATTGAAGAGTTGCAGAGCTAAATGAAAGTAATACCGACTGAATTCTTGATGGAATTAAGCCATACCGCTTCATGAATTTATGCCCAAATGTTTCAGTTATCAACCTGATTCCTATAGGCTATAGTAAGTGTTTTGTTCGAGATTTATGTACTATTGAACAATAAAAATCATATCATCAATGATTAGATCAATTTGTTTACTACTTATTTACAATGTGATTGAAAGTAAGATCATAGCCTACTGTTTCTATAAGTAGAATTGGTATCATGGCCTATAATAATCCTCTTAGATATTTCTTTTTCTTGCCAGCAATGCACGTCTAGTTTTATCCAGTGGCCCCCTTAGTAAACATTTGGACGGTGTGATCTTACTTCTTTAAGCTTTTTCAATTAACTGAGTGCTCTCTTGGTTACATTTCTTAACGCCCATAGTATCATACTTGTAAGATATTTGGCAAGGAACCGTAAGGTAATCAAAATTTATTTATTTAGCACACTTTTCTTGGAACATTCTAATATATTATTAGGTGCATATCAAAGGTCTTATGTATCTATATAATACACAACAACACTACTTGCAGCTGCATTACATACTCTCCAAACATACTAAACAAGAACATGCATCAAGATATTCGAGTAATAGCTATGTCTATTATTGGCAAATATTCTTTGATTTTACTCTTGTGGGGTCTTTAGCTGCACAACATTGTTAATGCAACCTAATGCAAAAGCCAGCATTTCAGCTCTATGTAATCTTAATCTCCCATTCTAAAGCCATGGTAAAACAAAGATGATGTATTGCTAGTGAATCTACACTTTCTTTAGGTTCTTTCTGGTTACTCATAGGTTATCCATCAAAAGTTTGATATGATGGTGTAGGTGCCTGACCTATGTATCGTGGTAGAATTATGGTTACCATCCTTTTCTACCTTTTTTCTCTGGTGTGTGTGTGCAGATTCTACCGCATGTATGCCTAGACCGGCTGCTCACAACAGTATAGACTTAGGTATATACACTGTAGTATAATTCCGCATACTAGTATCCGTTTACACCGCGTAGTGTGATTTTGCTCCTACTGTCTCTGCAGACAAAGAATTCTGTTGCTTCCCATCCTCTCGGATCACCATTTAAACCTCGGAACATTCAACGAAGACCTTGATAAGTGAAATGAAAAAATTCAGTTTAGAAGGTAAAGCTACTATTTTTTTGCGAAAAAGGTAAAGCTACTATATTCTGACAAACACCCACACCCATGCGTGGATGTACAAAATCCACTCTCAATACAATAATAATCTACAAAGAATGTGAAACTCCTTTCATGGCATACCTCTCATAACTGCATGCATCGGAGAGATAACAACTCTTGAGAAAATCCATTCATGCGTGAAAAAGAGAAAATTAATCACAATGCCAAGAATAAAAAGGAAACCTGACATGCTCACTACAGTAAATTTTATTCATATCCCCCTGGTCCACAACTATCTCTTCAAAACTGAAGTTAAAATTGAACAATTAAATCAACCAAAACTTCCTCGTATGGCTCTACTCTTTATATGCAAAACTTTAGCCTGCCCCTAAAGGTTCAAGCATACATATGTTTGTGTGCAAGTGCAACAAAAGAGAAGCTCCAAAACCAGCGCCCTGTGAACAGTGCCCTAGAATCAAGGGGGGGCAGGTGACTGGTGACGCAAAAGAAGAAAGCAATGCAAGAAATGAGAGGTGTAATGTTTAACTAAGGAAGCCATAACCAATGTTGCAGTCAACGTTTCTCCTACTGGCGTGTTTTTAACTAGTGCCTTTCTTTTGCTGCTCTCTTGGGGGGCTTAAATTATTGAAATTTACATTTATCTGCAATTTTCATTAGGGTCCTACTCATCACTCATGGTGATTGATTAGCTCGCAGTTTGATGCATACCTGCAATTTTCATTAGGGTCCTACTATAAGATGCTTCATTACCAACAAGCTTACAAAATTAACAAGGTTAAAAGATCAACAGAGCGACGACTACTCCCGCTCAACGAACTGGCCCACAAACATCTGAACTTCGCTCCAAATGTCCAAACTCCAAAGTGTGAATGTTCCAGAAACCATTACTCCATTACTTTCAGAAAAGGATGTTTCGGGGAAAAAATACTATTGCTATTCTTTCTAGGACAAGTACTACATAAACTAAACCACACTTGCACTAGACCTCTTCACTTATCATCTCCCGCATGCTAGTTTATCTCCCCAATGCCATATATGTACGATCCTAAACCTCGATCCCTATAGATTAGCATCCAGCTCATTCCATCCACTACCTAGAACCCCTCTAAAGCAGCACGCTCCTAGCTAACTGATCACACACAGTCACACTCACGTTGCCCAATTGGCACTGCCATTTGCCATCATGGGGTGCACCACCTCAAGGCAAGCCCGGCATGACCTCCGGCACTGCCCTTCTCCGCTCCCTCTACCGCGCTGCCAGTCGTTCCCCGCCCGCTTCGACGCCGGCGTCCACCTCGTGCGGCTCACGTCGTCGACGCTTGGGTCCCTCGAGATCGACAAGGCCGCCGGGCTGCGTGCGCTGGAGGCCGCGGCCACAGCGCGCGCGCCCAGGAGGCTGGTCCCGCGCACGCCCACCATGACGCCGCCGAATGAGCCCGAGGACATCGACGCATGGGCGCTTATGGCCGGCCTCGAGGAGCAGTCGCCACTTCTGGCCGCGCCGTTCGGGCGCCACTCCTTCTCGTTCCCGATCGCGGCGCCGCAGGAGTTCGCCGCGTCGTCCAAGGTTACGCCGCTTCCCATGAGGATGCCTTCCGTGAACGGCGAGGTGAAGGCGAGCAAGCCCATGACGCCGCCGCGCAAGAAGAAGGCCGTGCTCTACTTCACGTCGCTGCGCGGCGTGCGCGCCACGCACGAGGACTGCTGCCTGGCGCGCGCCATCCTCAAGGGATACAGCGTGCGCGTCGACGAGCGGGACGTGTCCATGCACCGCGAATTCCGCGACGAGCTCCACGGCCTCCTCGGCGTCAGGGGCGGCACCCGCGCCAAGTGCTGGGCGCCGGCCGCGCCGATCCTCCCGAGCCTGTTCGTGGACGGGGAGTTCGTGGGCAATGCGGAAGTGCTGAAGCGGCTGCACGAGAACGGGGAGCTGGCGGCGAGGCTGGCCGAATGCGAGAGCGCGGCGCCAAGCGAGTCCGGCGCGTGCGAGGCTTGCGGCGACGCCCGGTTCGTGCTCTGCGAAGAGTGCTCTGGAAGCTGCAAGGTGTACGTGGACGACGAGGACGAGGTCTACGACGACGAAGAAGAAGGGACGGACGACGGCGGCTCGGGGTTCCGGCGATGCACGGAGTGCAACGAGAACGGCATCGTGAGATGCCCCGTCTGCTGCTGCTCCTGAGATGTTTCAGAACTTTTTTTCGTGCTCGGCGCGCCATTTGGATGTGGTGCTCAGCCTTGCGATTTTGTGAATGCATGAAGCTGTGTGTTTTTCGCCTGATCGGCGGTGCATGATGCTCTTTTTCTTTTCTTCATGCATGTATGTCTGTGGGTCGATGAGATGCCAACACTGCATGCTTGATTCATGTGGTGTTCCTCTGTTCCTGATACCTGATTTGTCTTCTGAAATGAACCAAATGTGTTGCAGAGCATGTTCAGATAGCGTCTTGCCGGCCTAGCGGCAGTGGACCGCGTCCTTTACGCGTCCCGTTGACTGGTTGGGGTTGCTAGTCATTCTACGCGCTAGCTTGGCCTAGCGCGGCCAATGGTCTCCGTTCAAAGCCGGAGCCGCGCGGTAGCACCCTTTTGAAAAAAAAAAAGAAATACTCCGTACTAGTTGAAACTACTACAAAGCGAGCTACAAGATCATGCCAGTTGGAGCAAAGCAAGGTGCTCCAACCGAAAATTTCAGGTGGATTTGTATAATACATAGCCTCGTTGTTTCTAGCTCAATCATCATTCCTCTTGGCCGGGTCATTCAGACCTCGCCATGATACATGGTGTTGGCTATGAAGATATAATTACTAGCGAGCGGTCGTCAGATCTAGGGTGTCAGGTTCGGCCATGTGTGATTTGGCAGTGTAATTGATTTCACGATTGGGTTGTAGTTACTTTAGCACATTTGATCTTGCACGATGTCCATGTGAAATAGTGTTGTGATGCTCATGGGTAGAAGATGAATTTAAATAGTTGTATGCAATTTCGCCCACCCGTCAACGAAGACTGCAAGAGACGCGGTTTTTTTTAAAACATTTCAGACAGGTGGGTCCTTAATAAGCGGGGCATATAATTCCCCACTACGACTTACACCCTTGTTTGGTCCTTCTGAGAGGCATATAGATTTTCACCAGAGAAACCTTTTAAAAGTAACTACTTATGGCGAGCTTCTCCACACAACTATTTGGGCTTGTAGTGCTAAGTTGTCAGTCTGAAAAATGCGTCTTAGTCAACCTATATGTATTCTAAAGTCGAAGAATAACATCCATTATGGAAGATAGACTCTCTTTAATCAGGAAAAGAAGTTCCAGAATATCTCGATATGTTCATTTTCCCCCATTTGAGATAGTTATGTCTGAATAGCATTCAAGAAAGATACAAAGATAGTTATGTTACCAAATAAGGCCCTTCACAATGCATGCATTGGCTCTTAGCATGTTATCCTAGCTAGGTAAGATACACCACTGCTCTAATGAGTTGTCTCTTAAGCATTGTATCTACATTTAATGATTTTTAAGACATGCATACATGCATGTGATTGAGCTATGATTGTATTTTGCATACGGCTCCGTGCAAGTGTTGTTTTTAGCTAAGACTAGTCACAACGGGAAGTATCATGCACTAGTCTCATACATATGATACTAGTTTATGATACCACCTCTATAATGCATAGTACCCCATCCGTTTCAGTTTACTAGTCCTACGCGTATATCTATGTCGTCAATTTGATCAACTTAACATAAGTTATACTACCTCCATCCCAAGGCTTAAGGCTTATATTTTTTTGGAAAAGTCAAAGCAAGTAAAGTTTGACCAAAATTTTAGAATAATCTATCAATAAATATGATATTTTGTAGATAGCACATGAAAATATTTTCATTATCTATCTAATAATATTAATTTTGTACTTAACATGTTAATGATTTTTTATAAAAACTTAGTCAAACTTAACATAGTTTGACTTTCTGGAAAAAATATAGACCTTAAGCCTTGGGATGGAGGTAGTATATTACCAAAAAATATACAATTAGAAACTTTAGTTTTTGTACATTCTAATCGTATTATTTTTGTGTTATATAATTTATATTATATAGATCAAATTGATAACCTAGGTACATGTGCATGATGACCCTCAAGTATAGGTGATCGCAACAGCCTTCGAGGGATGTAAAACCCAAACTTATTGATTCGACACAAGGGGAGACAAAGAATACTTATAAGCCTTAACGGTGGAGTTGTCAATTCAGCCGCACCTGGAAAAGCACTAGTAACATGGATGATGTGAAAAACGCAGCAGCAGTAGCAGTAACAAAGAGGAGATGGCACCGGCAAATATTCCAGTGCGTAGTTGACTGTAGAGCAATGATGATAACAGAAGGACCGGGTTCCTAGCTATTTACACTAGTGGTAACTCTCCAAACAAATAACATGTGTTGGGTGGAACAAATTATAGTTGGGCAATTGATAATTGTGAGAGCATGACAATTCATGCTATGATAAGATAAAATTTATTGTAGTATTTAATCGGGCATTACAATATAATACATAGACCGTAATCCAACTGCGTCTATGACTAATAATCCACCTTTAGGTTATCATCCGAACTCATTCCAGTATTAAGTTGCAAGCAACAGATTATCGCATTAAGCAATATGTGTAAAGTAAACAATAGAATTATCCTTAGACAAAACATTGTTGTTTTCTTTCTAGTAGCAACATCACATTTATAATCTTAGAAGTTATTGTTACTCTTCCAGAAAACTAGAGGCATGAACCCACTATTGAGCATAAATACTCCCTCTTGGAGATACAATCAACTACTTGATCAGGGTAATTACAAGTACTGAGAGCATGCAAGATCTGAAATAAACAATAGTATGATAACATGACGAACAGTCAGATCACAATTCCATAATTTATCGAATCCCAACAAACACAACACCGATTACATCATATGGATCTCAATCATGTAAGGCAATTCATGAGATCATTGTATTGAAGTACATGGGAGAGAGTACCAACTAGCTACAGCCGAGAACCCGTAGTCCAGGGGGAACTACTCATGAACCATCATGGAGTTGAAGTGGAGGCGGTGGAGTCGATGGAGATGGCTCCGGGGGGCGATCCCCGTCCCGGCAGGGTGCTGGAACAGGAACTTTTGACCCCTGAAACTTGTCTAGACGATGGCGATAGCGACAGAACTTTTCGTGGATGGAGGTTGTGGTCCCTCGATTTTTCCCGAGATCGTGAATAAATAGGCGGAAGGGCGAGGTCGGTGGACGCCTGGGTGGCCGACACCACCCCTTGGCACGGGCCCACCCTTGGCCACACCATGGGGTGGTTTGGCCGCCCTAGGCCGCCTCTCCGTCTCTCCTCCGGACTTCGTCTTCGTTACGGTAAAATAATATCTTTGTATTTTGTTTCGTCGAATTCCGAGAATATTTCCTGTACATTTTTTCTGAAATACAAAAATAGTAAAAAACAGGAACCGGCACTGTGGCATCTTGTCAATAGGTTAGTTCCGGAAAATGCATAAAAGTTCCACGAAGTGTAGATAAAACATATAGAAATTGGTGTAAAACAAGCATGAAACATCAAAAAATATAGATACGTTTGCAACGTATCAGCATCCCCAAGCTTAACCCCTCCTCGTCCTCGAGCAGGTAAGTGATAACAAAAATAATTTTTGAGGTGACATGAATCCAACACAATCTTAATCAAGTTATTGTAAAGCATTGTGAGCTAGGATCGAAGTACTCTAACCATAGACATGATAGATACAATTCTAACAATAGAGGTTAGCAACTACGTTATAGCAAGAGAAGTAACTCAAACAAAAGATTATGAATAATACTGAAGTTAAAGAAACTATTTTTTTTGGCATAGCGAAAACATAGCAAAGGGGTATTCAACTTATCCTTTATGAAGTAGCAAAACATAAATGTCAGGACACCTTTAAAGTTTAGAGGATGACTAGATACAAATAATTTAAGAACAAGCAACAATCATAATCATGAATCAATCAATAATAAATTTTGGGACTATGCACATTATATTCAGAATGACAACTATGCTCTCTTAATTGGTGCATAAAGTAATAAGATGAAGACTCAACTAAAAGTAAAAAAGAAAGACCCTGCACAGAGGGAAGCAAGATTACTTATGTGCTAGAGCTTTTTATTTTGAATGCAATAGGAGTGTTGAAAATATATTTTGAGAGGTATGTGTTGGGGGGATGACCCCCGGTATGCCAAAGGCATGCCAAACCGGATGGTTTGAGACATCGAGATACCGGTTTAATATTCTTACCGGAACACAAAGGTAAGAGTTTGGGATAAGTGAAGCTAAGCCGGTATCCCCAAGGGGGTATGCCGGAACCCGGTAAAGAAGATACCGGAGAGAAGGGCCTGTCGGCGGGACTGGTCAAAGATTCTCTTCAGAGCAAGAAGACAAGGATGAGCTAAGCAAAGCGGCTTTAATCAGAGCCCTGGCGCCAAAGAGAGAGAGATGACGCTGAAAGAAGCCGGAGGACGTCAGCGTCCCTGATTAAAGAAGACTCCGGCGTCATCTATGATTAAAGTAGCTTTGTAAAGTAGTTTGTCCAGTCAAAGATGCCATTAGGGTTTCTTGTTCTGTAAGCCACCCTCTCCCCTATATAAGGAGAGGGGGTACTGCCTCATACAGGCGCGTGTCCACAGAGGAGATTAGATGATAGAACTTGTATCCAAGCACCTGTAATCACGTTGAGATCAATGAAGCAAGCGATCTAGTAAAGAGTTCTTCCTCTTGTCTCTCTTCTTGCATACCGGCCTTCGGTTGTGTTCTTGAGGAAAGCATCCGGAAGTTCATCCCATCTGATCGCAAACCCTCCCCCGAATCCTCTAGCGTCCATTCGGCCCCAATTTAAGCCATCCTATGGCATCTGTCTGTTCACCACGACGACAGTTGGCGCCCACCGTGGGGCATGAAGTGGCGCTTGCAGGAGTTCACATTCGGGCGGGCATCCTCGAGGTCGCCGGCGAGCATACGGTGTCCGTGCTCGTGCAGCGCATCTACGACATGGACTTCATCAACGATAACGCGCGCTGCTTCGCCAACGGCGGCATCTTCCCCAAGAACGGCCGCACCATCGAGTTCGGCAGCCACCGCGTCTACTTCGGCACCGTCCCTGTGTGCCAGCGCCTCTCGCCGGTGCTGGTGGCACCGGACCCGCCAAGGTGGCTCTGTGCTGGCCGCGCCGCCGGCAGCGTCGAGGTAATGATGACTGGCGTGGTTGGTGCAGGAAAAGAAGCTGTGGATGAAGGTGCTGGGCGTGCGGTTTCGACCCGTGCGGCCAAGCCACCGCTGGAGCGCGACGCTGGCGCAGCGGGAGCATCATCCGCGCCACCGGAAACACCGCTCCAAGCGGCGATGAACGTCCTCGCCACCCCCATCGCGCAGAACATCGACCGGGCAGCGGCTCAGGCGGGGCTGGAGGCGCAGCGCCAGAAGATGCTCGAGAGCGGCAAGGACATCGTCCGGGCGCAGCGCGAGCTGAACCTAACCCTACGTGAGTACAACGCTGCCCATGGCTTTGCTTCTGTTAACGTGCATGCTGCTAGGATACCGGAAAACCGGCTTAAAGCTCGCAACCTAGATCAGGATTTGCGCAAAGAAGTTCTTGCCGGCAAAAGTACCTCTGCATCTGTTAGCATCGTGGAAAAACCTAAGTATAGTAGCCCGGATAAAACTATAAAAGCTGCTAAAGCTGCAATAGAGCTATGTGAATCGCTTTCCGGAGATGCTTTGGCAAAACAGCAAGAGCGTGTTAGAGAGCTGCTAGAAGCTATTGAGCAGTAGAATGCTGAGCAACTGGCTAAGCTGAACAAGGCCGCGGCCTCAAAATCCGCGCGTTCAACAAAGAATGCCGGAAGTAAGTCCCATGGGCAGGCATCGTCCCCCCATCCGGACAGAAGAAGAGAAAAAGAGATGAACGCACAACAGATGACTGTGTACGATCCGGTTCTTGCCGGAAAACAACAAGCCGGGCAACACGATGCCGGTAGAAAAAGCCAAGGGGCAGGTCGAGGCTACGCCAGAGGAGGCTATGCCGGAAACAATCATGCCGGTAGATATGAAACCGGGCAAAATTATCGAGCTGCAAGGGCAGCGTGTGAGGAAATGCCACCACCAAGGTACCGGCAGGCAAGAGCCGTGGAACCGGAAAGATACGGAGAGGGAGATTCCGAAGTAGAGCGAACAAGAGCCTACCGGAACCCCTTGGGGGATCGCCTGGGGGAGAGATGTTTGCCAGACCAGGATGCGAGGCACAGGCTGGATAGGGTACATCTTTCTGAAATGATCGAATCTGAGGGTCCTCCTGGCCCAAAATGTTTTGGCCCACGGATCATGGGAGAAGAGCCACCTGATACGTCTCCGACGTATCGATAATTTCTTATGTTCCATGCCACATTATTGATGTTATCTACATGTTTTATGCACACTTTATGTCATATTCGTGCATTTTCTGGAACTAACCTATTAACAAGATGCCGAAGTGCCGATTCTTTGTTTTTCTGCTGTTTTTAGTTTCAGAAATCCTAGTAAGGAAATATTCTCGGAATTGGACGAAATCAAAGCCCAGGGCCTATTTTCTCACGAAGCTTCCGTAAGTCCGAAGGAGAGACGAAGAGGGGCCACGGAGGGCCACACTATAGGGCGGCGCGGCCCCCTTGGCCGCGCGGCCCTGTGGTGTGGGGCCCCCGTGCCGCCTCTTGACCTGCCCTTTCGCCTATAAAAAGTCTCCGTGACGAAAACCCCAGTACCGAGAACCACGATACGAAAAACCTTCCAGAGACGCCGCCGCCGCCGATCCCATCTCGGGGGATCCAGGAGATCGCCTCCGGCACCCTGCCGGAGAGGGGAATCATCTCCCGGAGGACTCTACGCCGCCATGGTCGCCTCCGGTGTGATGTGTGAGTAGTCTACCCCTGGACTATGGGTCCATAGCAGTAGCTAGATGGTTGTCTTCTCCCCATTGTGCTATCATTGTCGGATCTTGTGAGCTGCCTAACATGATCAAGATCATCTATCTGTAATTCTATATGTTGCGTTTGTTGGGATCCGATGAATAGAGAATACTTGTTATGTTGATTATCAAAGCTATGCTTATGTGTTGTTTATGATCTTGCATGCTCTCCGTTATTAGTAGATGCTCTGGCCAAGTTGATGCACCCGGTGGTTCACCCCTGCATATATCAAGAAGACTCAAGCGTCTAAGCTTGGGGATGCCTTGGGCATCCCCTTCTTCATCGACAACATTATCAGGTTCCTCCCCTGAAACTATATTTTTATTCCATCACATCTTATGTGCTTTTTCTTGGAGCGTCGGTTTGTTTTTGTTTTTTGTTTTGTTTGAATAAAATGGATCCTAGCATTCACTTTATGGGAGAGAGACACGCTCCGCTGTAGCATATGGACAAGTACGTCCCTGGTTTCTACTCATAGTATTCATGGCGAAGTTTCTCCTTCGTTAAATTGTTATATGGTTGGAATTGGAAAATGATACATGTAGTAATTGCTATAAATGTCTTGGGTAATGTGATACTTGGCAATTGTTGTGCTCATGATTAAGCTCTTGCATCATATGCTTTGCACCCATTAATGAAGAAATACATAGAGCATGCTAAAATTTGGTTTGCATATTTGGTTTCTCTAAGGTCTAGATAATTTCTAGTATTGAGTTTGAACAACAAGGAAGACGGTGTAGAGTCTTATAATGTTTTCAATATGTCTTTTATGTGAGTTTTGCTGCACCGGTTCATCCTTGTGTTTGTTTCAAATAAGCCTTGCTAGCCTAAACCTTGTATCGAGAGGGAATACTTCTCATGCATCCAAAATACTTGAGCCAACCACTATGCCATTTGTGTCCACCATACCTACCTATACTACATGGTATTTTCCGCCATTCCAAAGTAAATTGCTTGAGTGCTACCTTTAAAATTCCATCATTCACCTTTGCAATATATAGCTCATGGGACAAATAGCTTAAAAACTATTGTGGTATTGAATATGTAATTATGCACTTTATCTCTTATTAAGTTGCTTGTTGTGCGATAACCATGTTTACTGGGGACGCCATCAACTATTCATTGGTTGAATTTCATGTGAGTTGCTATGCATGTTCGTCTTGTCGGAAGGAAGGGCGATCTACACCGAGTTGAATGGTTTGAGCATGCATATTGTGAGAGAAGAACATTGGGCCGCTAACTAAAGCCATGATCCATGGTGGAAGTTTCAGTTTTGGACAACAATCCTCAAATCTCAAATGAGAAAATTATTAATGGTTGTTGAATGCTTAAGCATTAAAAGAGGAGTCCATTATCTGTTGTCTATGTTGTCCCGGTATGGATGTCTAAGTTGAGAATAATCAAAAGCGAGAAATCCAAATGCGAGCTTTCTCCTTAGACCTTTGTACAGGCGGCATAGAGGTACCCCTTTGTGATACTTGGTTAAAGCATATGTATTGCGGTGATAATCCAGGTAGTCCAAGCTAATTAGGACAAGGTGCGGGCACTATTAGTACACTATGCATGAGGCTTGCAACTTATAAGATATAATTTACATGATGCATATGCTTTATTACTACCGTTGACAAAATTGTTTCATGTTTTCAAAATCAAAGCTCTAGCACAAATATAGCAATCGATGCTTTTCCTCTATGAGGACCATTCTTTTACTTTCAATGTTGAGTCAGTTCACCTATTTCTCTCCACCTCAAGAAGCAAACACTTGTGTGAACTGTGCATTGATTCCTACATACTTGCTTATTGCACTTATTATATTACTCTATGTTGACAATATCCATGAGATATACATGTTACAAGTTGAAAGCAACCGCTGAAACTTAATCTTCTTTTGTGTTGCTTCAATACCTTTACTTTGAATTATTGCTTTATGAGTTAACTCTTATGCAAGACTTATTGATGCTTGTCTTGAAGTGCTATTCATGAAAAGTCTTTGCTATATGATTCACTTGTTTACTCATGTCATATACATTGTTTTGATCGCTGCATTCACTACATATGCTTTACAAATAGTATGATCAAGATTATGATGGCATGTCACTCCAGAAATTATCCGTGTTATCGTTTTACCTGCTCGGGACGAGCAGAACTAAGCTTGGGGATGCTGATACGTCTCCGACGTATCGATAATTTCTTATGTTCCATGCCACATTATTGATGTTATCTACATGTTTTATGCACACTTTATGTCATATTCGTGCATTTTCTGGAACTAACCTATTAACAAGATGCCGAAGTGCCGATTCTTTGTTTTCTGCTGTTTTTGGTTTCAGAAATCCTAGTAAGGAAATATTCTCGGAATTGGACGAAATCAAAGCCCGGGGGCCTATTTTCTCACGAAGCTTCCAGAAGTCCGAAGGAGAGACGAAGAGGGGCCACGGAGGGGCCACACTATAGGCGGCGCGGCCCCCCTTGGCCGCGCGGCCCTGTGGTGTGGGGCCCCGTGCCGCCTCTTGACCTGCCCTTTCGCCTATAAAAAGTCTCCGTGACGAAAACCCCCGGTGCGAGAACCACGATACGAAAAACCTTCCCGGAGACGCCGCCGCCGCCGATCCCATCTCGGGGGATCCAGAGAGCGCCTCCGGCACCCTGCCGGAGAGGGGAATCATCTCCCGGAGGACTCTACGCCGCCATGGTCGCCTCCGGTGTGATGTGTGAGTAGTCTACCCCTGGACTATGGGTCCATAGCAGTAGCTAGATGGTTGTCTTCTCCCCATTGTGCTATCATTGTCGGATCTTGTGAGCTGCCTAACATGATCAAGATCATCTATCTGTAATTCTATATGTTGCGTTTGTTGGGATCCGATGAATAGAGAATACTTGTTATGTTGATTATCAAAGCTATGCTTATGTGTTGTTTATGATCTTGCATGCTCTCCGTTATTAGTAGATGCTCTGGCCAAGTTGATGCTAGTAACTCCAAGAGGGAGTATTTATGCTCGATAGTGGGTTCATGCCTACGTGAATGCGGAGGAGTGACAAGAACCACTAAGGTTATGGATGTGCTGTTGCCACTAGGGATAAAACATTAGTGCTATGTTCAAGGATGTAGTCACTAGTTACATTACGCGCAATACTTAATGCAATTGTCTGTTGTTAGCAACTTAATCTTGGAGGGGTTCGGATGATAACCTGAAGGTGGACTTTTTAGGCATAGATGCAGTTGGATGGCGGTCTATGTACTTTGTCGTAATGCCCAATTAAATCTCACTATACTCATCATGATATGTATGTGCATGGTCATGCTCTCTTTATTTGTCAATTGCCCAACTGTAATTTGTTCACCCAACATGCTGTTCGTCTTATGGGAGAGACACCTCTAGTGAACTGTGGACCCCGGTCCAATTCTCTATACTGAAATACAATCTACTGCAATACTTGTTCTACTGTTCTCTGCAAACAATCATCATCCACACTATACATCTAATCCTTTGTTACAGCAAGCCGGTGAGATTGACAACCTCACTGTTTCGTTGGGGCAAAGTATCTTGGTTGTGTTGTGCAGGTTCCACGTTGGCGCTGGAATCCCTGGTGTTGCGCCGCACTACATCCCGCCGCCATCAACCTTCAACGTGCTTCTTGGCTCCTACTGGTTCGATAAACCTTGGTTTATTTCTGAGGGAAAACTTGCTGCTGTGCGCATCATACCTTCCTCTTGGGGTTCCCAACGAACGTGTGAGTTACACGCCATCAAGCTCTTTTTCTGGCGCCGTTGCCGGGGAGATCAAGACACGCTGCAAGGGGAGTCTCCACTTCTCAATCTCTTTACTTTGTTTTTGTCTTGCTTAGTTTTATTTACTACTTTGTTTGCTGCACTAAATCAAAATACAAAAAAATTAGTTGCTAGTTTTACTTTATTTGTTATCTTGTTTACTATATCAAAAACACAAAAAAATTAGTTTACTTGCATTTACTTTATCTAGTTTGCTTTATTTACTGTTGCTAAAATGGCCAACGCTGAAAATACTAAGTTGTGTGACTTCACAACCACAAATAATAATGATTTCTTATGCACACCTATTGCTCCACCTGCTACTACAGCAGAATTCTTTGAAATTAAACCTGCTTTACTGAATCTTGTTATGCGAGAGCAATTTTCAGTGTTAGTTCTGATGATCTTGCTGCCCATCTTAATAATTTTGTTGAATTATGTGAAATGCAAAAGTATAAGGATGTAGATGGTGACATTATAAAATTAAAATTGTTCCCTTTCTCCTTAAGAGGAAGAGCTAAAGATTGGTTGCTATCTCTGCCTAAGAATAGTATTGATTCATGGACTAAATGCAAGGATGCTTTTATTGGTAGATATTATCCCCCTGCTAAAATTATATCTTTGAGGAGTAGCATAATGAATTTTAAACAATTAGATACTGAACATGTTGCTCAAGCTTGGGAAAGAATGAAATCTCTGGTTAAAAATTGCCCAACCCATGGACTGACTACTTGGATGATCATCCAAACCTTCTATGCAGGACTAAATTTTTCTTCGCGAAATTTATTGGATTCAGCTGCTGGAGGTACCTTTATGTCCATCACTCTTGGTGAAGCAACAAAGCTTCTTGATAATATGATGATCAACTACTCTGAATGGCACACGGAAAGAGCTCCACAAGGTAAGAAGGTAAATTCTGTCGAAGAAACCTCTTCCTTGAGTGATAAGATTGATGCTATTATGTCTATGCTTGTGAATGATAGGACTAATATTGATCCTAATAATGTTCCATTAGCTTCATTGGTTGCACAAGAAGAACATGTTGATGTAAACTTCGTTAAAAATAATAATTTCAACAACAATGCTTACCGGAACAATTCTAGTAACAACTATAGGCCATATCCTTATAATAATGGCAACGGCTATGGTAATTCTTATGGGAATTCTTACAACAATAATAGGAGTTCACCCCCTGGACTTGAAGCCATGCTTAAAGAATTTATTAGTACACAAACTGCTTTTAACAAATCTGTTGAAGAAAAGTTTGGGAAAATTGATATACTTGCTTCTAAAGTCGATAGTCTTGTCAATGATGTTGATCTTTTGAAATCAAAAGTTTTGCCTAATGAGAATCATCATAATAAAATTGCTACTACAGCAAATGCCATTCAAGTTAGAATTAATGAGAATATAAGATTAATGGCTGAACTGCGTGCTAGGTGGGATAGAGAAGAAAATGAAAAACTAGCTAAAGAGAAGAATATAGCTAAAGTTTGGACTATTACCACCACTAGTAATGCTAATGCTACACATGTTGCTGCACCTCCTACTCATACTAATAAAAGAATTGGTGTTAGCAATGTTTCCACTTCGAATGCAAAGCGCGAAAAACTGCACTGAAAGCGCTAAAACTGCTGAAAGCTTGTGATAAAGCTGCTGAAATTTTTTCCAACATTGGGGATGATGATCCCATTGCTTTAGATTATAATGGTTTGAATTTTGATGATTGCCACATCTCTGAAGTTATAAATTTCTTGCAAAAACTTGCTAAAAGTCCTAATGCTAGTGCTATAAATTTGGCTTTCACGCATCATATTACAAATGCTCTCATAAAAGCTAGAGAAGAGAAACTAGAGCGTGAAGCCTCTATTCCTAAAAAGTTAGAGGATGGTTGGGAGCCCATCATTAAGATGAAGATTAAAGATTTTGATTGTAATGCTTTATGTGATCTTGGTGCAAGTATCTCTGTTATGCCTAAGAAAATTTATAATATGCTTGACTTGCCACCGCTGAAAAATTGTTATTTGGATGTTAATCTTGCTGATCATTCTACAAAGAAACCTTTGGGTAAAGTTGATAATGTTCGCATTACCATTAACAATAACCTGGTTCCCGTTGATTTTGTTGTCTTGGATATTGATTGCAATGCATCTTGTCCCATTATATTGGGAAGACCTTTTCTTCGAACTGTTGGTGCTATCATTGATATGAAGGAAGGTAATATAAAATATCAATTTCCTCTCAAGAAAGGTATGGAACACTTCCCTAGAAAGAGAATGAAGGTACCTTTTGATTCTATTATGAGAACAAATTATGATGTTGACACTTCATCTCTTGATAATACTTGATACACACTTTCTGC
This sequence comes from Lolium perenne, assembly GCF_019359855.2. NCBI lineage: Eukaryota > Viridiplantae > Streptophyta > Magnoliopsida > Poales > Poaceae > Lolium > Lolium perenne. Next base: position 355,595,595 of record NC_067247.2, on the reverse strand, counting down.
GCCTAGCTGAAAGGCGTTAAAGAAAAACGCTTATGGGAGACAACCCATGTTTTTACCTACAGTACTTTGTTTTTATTTTGTGTCTTGGAAGTTGTTTACTACTGTAGCAACCTCTCCTTATCTTAGTTTTGTGTTTTGTTGTGCCAAGTTAAGCCGTTGATAGAAAAGTAAGTACTAGATTTGGATTACTGCACAGTTCCAGATTTCTTTGCTGTCACGAATCTGGGTCCACCTCCCTGTAGGTAACTCAGAAAATTAAGCCAATTTACGTGTGTCATCCTCAGATATGTACGCAACTTTCATTCAATTTGAGCATTTTCATTTGAGCAAGTCTGGTGCCATTTTAAAATTCGTCAATACGAACTGTTCTGTTTTGACAGATTCTGCCTTTTATTTCGCATTGCCTCTTTCGCTATGTTGGATGAATTTCTTTGATCCACTAATGTCCAGTAGCATTATGCAATATCCAGAAGTGTTAAGAATGATTGTGTCACCTCTGAATATGTCAATTTATATTGTGCACTAACCCTCTAATGAGTTGTTTCGAGTTTGGTGTGGAGGAAGTTTTCAAGGATCAAGAGAGGAGTATGATGCAACATGATCAAGGAGAGTGAAAGCTCTAAGCTTGGGGATGCACCCGGTGGTTCACCCCTGCATATATCAAGAAGACTCAAGCGTCTAAGCTTGGGGATGCCTTGGGCATCCCCTTCTTCATCGACAACATTATCAGGTTCCTCCCCTGAAACTATATTTTTATTCCATCACATCTTATGTGCTTTTTCTTGGAGCGTCGGTTTGTTTTTGTTTTTTGTTTTGTTTGAATAAAATGGATCCTAGCATTCACTTTATGGGAGAGAGACACGCTCCGCTGTAGCATATGGACAAGTATGTCCCTGGTTTCTACTCATAGTATTCATGGCGAAGTTTCTCCTTCGTTAAATTGTTATATGGTTGGAATTGGAAAATGATACATGTAGTAATTGCTATAAATGTCTTGGGTAATGTGATACTTGGCAATTGTTGTGCTCATGATTAAGCTCTTGCATCATATGCTTTGCACCCATTAATGAAGAAATACATAGAGCATGCTAAAATTTGGTTTGCATATTTGGTTTCTCTAAGGTCTAGATAATTTCTAGTATTGAGTTTGAACAACAAGGAAGACGGTGTAGAGTCTTATAATGTTTTCAATATGTCTTTTATGTGAGTTTTGCTGCACCGGTTCATCCTTGTGTTTGTTTCAAATAAGCCTTGCTAGCCTAAACCTTGTATCGAGAGGGAATACTTCTCATGCATCCAAAATACTTGAGCCAACCACTATGCCATTTGTGTCCACCATACCTACCTATACTACATGGTATTTTCCGCCATTCCAAAGTAAATTGCTTGAGTGCTACCTTTAAAATTCCATCATTCACCTTTGCAATATATAGCTCATGGGACAAATAGCTTAAAAACTATTGTGGTATTGAATATGTAATTATGCACTTTATCTCTTATTAAGTTGCTTGTTGTGCGATAACCATGTTTACTGGGACGCCATCAACTATTCATTGGTTGAATTTCATGTGAGTTGCTATGCATGTTCGTCTTGTCTGAAGTAAGGGCGATCTACACTGAGTTGAATGGTTTGAGCATGCATATTGTGAGAGAAGAACATTGGGCCGCTAACTAAAGCCATGATCCATGGTGGAAGTTTCAGTTTTGGACAACAATCCTCAAATCTCAAATGAGAAAATTATTAATGGTTGTTGAATGCTTAAGCATTAAAAGAGGAGTCCATTATCTGTTGTCTATGTTGTCCCGGTATGGATGTCTAAGTTGAGAATAATCAAAAGCGAGAAATCCAAATGCGAGCTTTCTCCTTAGACCTTTGTACAGGCGGCATAGAGGTACCCCTTTGTGATACTTGGTTAAAGCATATGTATTGCGGTGATAATCCAGGTAGTCCAAGCTAATTAGGACAAGGTGCGGGCACTATTAGTACACTATGCATGAGGCTTGCAACTTATAAGATATAATTTACATGATGCATATGCTTTATTACTACCGTTGACAAAATTGTTTCATGTTTTCAAAATCAAAGCTCTAGCACAAATATAGCAATCGATGCTTTTCCTCTATGAGGACCATTCTTTTACTTTCAATGTTGAGTCAGTTCACCTATTTCTCTCCACCTCAAGAAGCAAACACTTGTGTGAACTGTGCATTGATTCCTACATACTTGCTTATTGCACTTATTATATTACTCTATGTTGACAATATCCATGAGATATACATGTTACAAGTTGAAAGCAACCGCTGAAACTTAATCTTCTTTTGTGTTGCTTCAATACCTTTACTTTGAATTATTGCTTTATGAGTTAACTCTTATGCAAGACTTATTGATGCTTGTCTTGAAGTGCTATTCATGAAAAGTCTTTGCTATATGATTCACTTGTTTACTCATGTCATATACATTGTTTTGATCGCTGCATTCACTACATATGCTTTACAAATAGTATGATCAAGATTATGATGGCATGTCACTCCAGAAATTATCTGTGTTATCGTTTTACCTGCTCGGGACGAGCAGAACTAAGCTTGGGGATGCTGATACGTCTCCGACGTATCGATAATTTCTTATGTTCCATGCCACATTATTGATGTTATCTACATGTTTTATGCACACTTTATGTCATATTCGTGCATTTTCTGGAACTAACCTATTAACAAGATGCCGAAGTGCCGATTCTTTGTTTTTCTGCTGTTTTTGGTTTCAGAAATCCTAGTAAGGAAATATTCTCGGAATTGGACGAAATCAAAGCCCAGGGCCTATTTTCTCACGAAGCTTCCAGAAGTCCGAAGGAGAGACGAAGAGGGGCCACGGAGGGGCCACACTATAGGGCGGCGCGGCCCCCCCCTTGGCCGCGCGGCCCTGTGGTGTGGGGCCCCCGTGCCGCCTCTTGACCTGCCCTTTCGCCTATAAAAAGTCTCCGTGACGAAAACCCCAGTACCGAGAACCACGATACGAAAAACCTTCCAGAGACGCCGCCGCCGCCGATCCCATCTCGGGGGATCCAGGAGATCGCCTCCGGCACCCTGCCGGAGAGGGGAATCATCTCCCGGAGGACTCTACGCCGCCATGGTCGCCTCCGGTGTGATGTGTGAGTAGTCTACCCCTGGACTATGGGTCCATAGCAGTAGCTAGATGGTTGTCTTCTCCCCATTGTGCTATCATTGTCGGATCTTGTGAGCTGCCTAACATGATCAAGATCATCTATCTGTAATTCTATATGTTGCGTTTGTTGGGATCCGATGAATAGAGAATACTTGTTATGTTGATTATCAAAGCTATGCTTATGTGTTGTTTATGATCTTGCATGCTCTCCGTTATTAGTAGATGCTCTGGCCAAGTTGATGCTAGTAACTCCAAGAGGGAGTATTTATGCTCGATAGTGGGTTCATGCCTCTGTGAATCTGGAGGAGTGACAAGAACCACTAAGGTTATGGATGTGCTGTTGCCACTAGGGATAAAACATTAGTGCTATGTTCAAGGATGTAGTCACTAGTTACATTACGCGCAATACTTAATGCAATTGTCTCATTGTTAGCAACTTAATCTTTGGAGGGTTCGGATGATAACCTGAAGGTGGACTTTTTAGGCATAGATGCAGTTGGATGGCGGTCTATGTACTTTGTCGTAATGCCCAATTAAATCTCACTATACTCATCATGATATGTATGTGCATGGTCATGCTCTCTTTATTTGTCAATTGCCCAACTGTAATTTGTTCACCCAACATGCTGTTCGTCTTATGGGAGAGACACCTCTAGTGAACTGTGGACCCCGGTCCAATTCTCTATACTGAAATACAATCTACTGCAATACTTGTTCTACTGTTCTCTGCAAACAATCATCATCCACACTATACATCTAATCCTTTGTTACAGCAAGCCGGTGAGATTGACAACCTCACTGTTTCGTTGGGGCAAAGTATCTTGGTTGTGTTGTGCAGGTTCCACGTTGGCGCCGGAATCCCTGGTGTTGCGCCGCACTACATCCCGCCGCCATCAACCTTCAACGTGCTTCTTGGCTCCTACTGGTTCGATAAACCTTGGTTTCTTTCTGAGGGAAAACTTGCTGCTGTGCGCATCATACCTTCCTCTTGGGGTTCCCAACGAACGTGTGAGTTACACGCCATCACCACCGGTACGCAATTTCCAGCTGCCCCGAGACACAAAAACGTATGATGGCACGACCAAGCCGGAAGATTGGCTGGCGGACTATGTCACAGCTGTTTATGTAGCTGGTGGTGGAGTAAACCGGCGTTGGGCGGTGAGAATCATACCGTCCAACCTGGTGGGCCCTGCACGGATTTGGCTTAACAACTTGCCGGCAAGAAGCATTAACGGATGGCTGGACTTTGAGGAAGCCTTCGTGAACAACTTCAGTAGCACTTACAAGAGGCCAAACCGGCCCCAACAGCTCGCTTTATGCCAGCAACGTGCCGGTGAGACAGACAGGGATTATCTTACCCGATGGAACTCAACAAGAAACACGTGTGAAGGAGTGATTGAAGCACAAGCAATTGCTTGGTTCAGTCAAGGATGCCGGAGAGGATCACCATTGTGGCAAAAGCTGCAGAGAAGCATGCCAGCAACCTTGGCAGAGATGATACGTGTGGCGGATAGCTATGCATTGGGAGACCCATTGCAACCAGCAGTACAAGCTGAGCCGGAGCAGCGACAGGAACAATACCGGGACAACCGGAACAACAAGAGAAGGGAAGATTTCCTGGATCGAAGGTACGCTCCGCAGCATGTTGCTGCCGTGCAAGAAAATTATGATGCCGGCGGCAGCCAAAGGCAAAAAACCGGATCGCAGCCATGGGCGGGTCCAAAAAAGCAGTGGGTCGAAAAGAAACCCTGGGGCCAGAAAAAGAATTGGCAGGAACCCGTAAAATACACCATGGAAGCCGCCATGGATCAACCTTGCCGGTGGCACACGCCAAACCCGGATCACCCGTCAAATCACCTGACGAAGGATTGTTCTTGGACCAAGTACTTGATGCAAAAGGGAGCGGTAAAGGACGCACAAGCACAAGGGTGCTCAACAGTGTTGCCACCGTCACAAGATATGCTGCGTCAGCAACAACTACCACCACCGCCACCACTCACCGGAACAAATGCTTTACCGGTACAGCATCAGCCAAATAGGCAACAATACCAGCAAGTTAACCGGGTGGAGCAAAACGATGATCAACCACCTCCACCGGCACCTTTAGGCCGGAATGTTTACGAGGGCCCGCACCTGTGCTGTGTTGTCTTTGTCACTGAGCCGACAGACAGGCAAAGTGTGCATCGCCGCTCCATGCATGGAGGTAAACGCCGTGATGCCGGCAGTTCCCAGATACATGCTGTGGTCAGATCAGGAAATTACCTGGTCATTTAAGGATCACCCCAAGATCATGCCGAATCCGGGTGGATATGCTCTTGTTGTGGACCCAATCATGAAAGGGCCGCAAACCCGAGTAAAATTCAGCAAGGTGCTGATAGACAACGGCAGCAGCATAAACATCATGTACAAGCATACCATGCATACGCTGGGCATAACAGAAAACATGCTTCAGCCAACGCGTACAACGTTCCACAGAATCGTTCCGGGTTTGTCCTGTGCTCCGGTAGGAAAAGTTCAGGTGGACGTAGCGTTTGGAGGACGTGACAATTGCCGGGTTGAAAATGTTGAGTTTGAGGTGGTGGACCTAGACAGTCCTTACCATGCGTTGCTGGGAAGACCAGCGTTGGCAGCTTTCATGGCTACGACTCATACAGCTTACCTCAAGATGAAGATGCCGGCACCTCGTGGACCCTTAACTGTGGTGGGGAACTATAAGGTCTCACTGGAAACTGCATCTGCCGGATCTAACCTAGCGGAATCGCTGGTGATCACGGAGGAAAAAAGAAGAATGCAAACCGCGGTTGCGCTGGCTCAGTCCTCACAGTTGAGTTTAGCGGCAATGAGTGGAAGCTTGGGCTCACCGGCATTCAAGCCGACAAATGAAACAAAGGACATTGTGCTGGATCCGGCTTACCCAGAGCGCACCGTTCGCATCGGTGCCGGACTCGATCAAGCATAGGAAAACGCGCTCGTCAGCTTCCTCCGTGAGAATCGGAATATCTTTGCCTGGTCAACTGACGACTTGGTGGGTGTTCCGAGGGAGCTGGCTGAGCACTCTTTAAATGTCCGGAAAGACGCCAAGCCGGTGCGGCAACCCTTGCGCCGGTTCGTTGAAGATAGGAGGAAAATTATTGGAGAAGAAGTGACTAAACTGCTCGTTGCCGGATTCATTGTGGAGGTCACGCACACAGAGTGGCTGGCCAATCCGGTAATGGTCGAAAAGAAAAAAGATGAGAACCTGGAGGTAAAAGCTCCAAAGGTATGGCGCATGTGCATCGACTACACCAACCTAAACAAGGCTTGCCCAAGAGATCCTTTCCCTTTGCCACGGATCGATCAAGTGATTGATTCAACTGCTGGGTGCGAGTTGTTGTCCTTTCTGGATGCGTATTCCGGTTTCCACCAAATTCCCTTGAAAAAGGAAGATCAAATAAAAACTGCGTTCATTACCCCGCATGGGGCTTATTGCTATATCACTATGCCCTTTGGTTTGCGCAACGCTGGTGCAACGTACCAGCGCTGTATGCAAAAATGCTTGTTTGATCAAATCGGAAAGAATGTGCAAGTCTATGTAGACGACATTGTGATAAAAACTAAGGTAAAGAACACCTTAATCAGTGACATCCGGCAAACATTCGATAACCTAAGACGGTTCCGGATGAAACTTAATCCGGCAAAATGCACTTTCGGTGTCCCTGCCGGCAAGCTGCTCGGTTTCCTTGTGTCAAGCCGGGGCATTGAAGTCAATCCGGTAAAAATCCGGGCAATAGAAAGAATGACTATCCCACGAGAACTAAAAGACGTGCAAAAGTTTACCGGTAGCTTGGCATCGCTAAGCCGGTTCATAAGCAGGTTGGGAGAAAAAGCTCTGCCACTCTATGCTCTCATGAAAAAATCTGACACGTTCGTCTGGACCCCTCAGGCAGACGCAGCGTTTAAAGAACTGAAAACAATGTTGGCCACAGCACCTATACTGGCTTCACCTCTAGAAAGAGAGCCTATGCTATTATACATAGCAGCAACAAACCGGGTTGTGAGCGTAGTGGTTGTGGTTGAAAGAGAAGAGGAAGGAAAAAACCGTCCAGAGGCCGGTATACTACCTGAGCGAGGTGCTCTCCCTCTCAAAACAAAACTACCCTCACTTCCAAAAGATGACTTATGGCGTGTACATGGCCGCCACAAAACTCAAGCATTACTTTGAAGAACATCCTATGAAGGTGGTGAGTGAAGCACCAATCTCCGATATCATGTGCAACAAGGACGCTAGCGGAAGGATTGCAAAGTGGGCTCAGTCCGGAAGCGCTTGGAGGGAGGGGCCTGACTGGAACCGGCATCAGATGCCGGCATCTTGTTCTTTTGGCCCTGGGCCATGAGTTTGTACACAAACTCGGAGCCGGCCTCGGCGCGCAAGGGCGGCACGTGCTCATGAACCTATGAGTTAAAAATGGCTAAGAAGCGATTCGCGAAAAAGCAACAATGAAAGAAGAAGAAGAAACCGAAAAAGAAAAATACCTCAAGCATGGTCAGATCATCCGAAGAACCGGTTGGCTCCGGCGGAGACCTGCCAAGGCACGAGGCTGGGGTCTTGCCCATCTTCAGATCTTTCCAAAAAATGTAGGGATCTGGGTCGACGGAGTCAAGGGCGCGCTTCACGCAGATCCCACGCTGCTCTGCTTGAATGAGGGGGAAGCGGTCCTTGGCCTGAAACACGAAAAAAGAGGGTTAACAAGAGCAAAAAGTTACCGGCAAAACCGACCCTAATTGCGTAATCTCTTACTTCTTGGGTCGGAGGGTTAGTAGTGCTGAGGGGAAGGAGGCCCCATTCCCAGTCAAACGGCATGGCAGTTTGGCAGATCTGCCTAGCCTTGCGGACGACGTCCTTCTTGCTAAGGGGACGGCCTGTGATCTTGGTGGGATCGCCAGGACCGTACATCTCGCTCATCCTATGCACCCGGCGCTTGAGAGGAAGCACCCGGCGCGAAATAAAAGTGCGGATGATATCATCCGAGCAGATGTTGGTCTCCTTCTTCAAAGTGGCCATGAAGCGTACCACCCGGTTGGTTTCGGTATGATCCGTCTTCGGGTTATAGCTCCAGTTGGCTCTACTGGGAGGCCCCACTTTGAACGGCGGAAGATCAATGAGATTCGCGCGGCCGTTGTTCTTCACATAGAAGAAAGTTCCTTGCCAGGCGCGACAGGACTCGAGGCCGGTGAACTTAAAGAAAGGACTCCCCTGGCGGGAGCCAACGATGCAGGACCCGCACTCCACAGGCGGCTTGGGCTTAGGAATTTCCTTGCCCTGAACGGAATTAATCCGCAGAGAAAAGAAGCGGGCAAACGTCTCACGAGTGGGACGAATGCCGATGTAGGCCTCCATGAAGGTGGCATAGCAGGAAAGGTAAAAGATGGCATTGCCAGGAAGGTGATGAGGTTGGAGTTCATAGAAATCTAAGAACTCCCGGAAAAAAGGCGAGGCAGGAAGGCCGAAGCCACGCTCAAAATGAGCAAGGAAAACAACATGTTCACCGGGCTGGGGCTCCGGTTCAATTTCGTCACCGGGAAGCCGGCAGGTTACTCCTTCCGGAATCCTGCGGGACCGGTATAACCAATCGATCTCGTATTCGGTAACATTGGAGCCCATCCAGGCTCCACGAGTGATGGGGGAAGGCTCTACGCCGGATGCTTGGCTAGAGCTACCGGATGCTTGGCTAGAGCTACCGGATTCTAGGTGGCTACCGGATTCTTGGCGGCTACCGGATCTCTGCTGGTTGCCGGAATCGGTATCCATCGGATCTGAAGCCGTAGATCCACCAGAAGATTGTCTACGCCGGCTACCGGAGGAGGAAGAAGATGAAGCAGAGGAAGATTCCTCGCTAGGCATGGGTTTGGAGGCGAAAAAACAGAAATCCCACAGTTGAACCCCGCGCGAAGATCTACGAGTAAGAAGAAAATCAAAGAAAAAGAGGAAATAAGAACACTATCGACCCAAGATCTAGAAAACAAGCAAATGGCAAGCAAAGTGAGATTGGCACTAACCTCGAGCGGCGCAGTCGCTGGGGAAGACGTTCGCCGGCGAAGGAGCGGACCTACTGTCGCCGACGAGCACCGTCGACGCGAAGCGGAGAAGGACGCGAAGAAGCAAGAATGCTGCGGGCGCGACGGAGCTGCTGCGGAAGATTTCCGCACGGCGAGGTCCGGCGGAAACGCGGCGTGAGTTCGCCGGGCGACAGAGCTCAAGCGAACGACGGCGGACGAGGAGCGGCGAAGGCGCAGAGGCGAGGAGTACTGTGCGCGAAGGTTGGGGAATGCAAGAAGAGGAAGAAGAAAGGGCAGTTCTCCTTATAAAGAAGAGAGAAGGTGGGCCGAAAACCGCCGGGCCGCGGCGGTTCGCCTCGCGGCCCGCGACGGTTCGCACCACGGGCCGCCACGTGGCGAGGAAGTACACGCGAAAAAATAAGAAGCCACACGGAGGCACACACGAGATCCGAAGTGGCTAGTGGGATCCGCAGTGGTGCATTTAATGAACGCGCGGGAGTCGAAGCGAAGTGACATCTGACACTGGCGCGCCAGTTAACAGTGCGCATGTCACTGACAGGTGCGGGGCCCGAAATATTCTCGACTTCGCCGAGGAAAGAGTAAATGCGAATGGTACCGGAGAAAAGAGATGCCGGGGGATGCCTTGCAAAGAGAGAAAAGACAAATAAGGGCAAAGATGCCAGATCCAAGTTCGAAGCCGGAGAGATTAAACCGGTATCCTAAAAAGATAAAAACCTGGCATGGTCTGTAGGATAGAATCCGCCAGACTATACCAGCTTCGGGGACTAATGTTGGGGGGATGACCCCCGGTATGCCAAAGGCATGCCAAACCGGATGGTTTGAGACATCGAGATACCGGTTTAATATTCTTACCGGAACACAAAGGTAAGAGTTTGGGATAAGTGAAGCTAAGCCGGTATCCCCAAGGGGGTATGCCGGAACCCGGTAAAGAAGATACCGGAGAGAAGGGCCTGTCGGCGGGACTGGTCAAAGATTCTCTTCAGAGCAAGAAGACAAGGATGAGCTAAGCAAAGCGGCTTTAATCAGAGCCCTGGCGCCAAAGAGAGAGATGACGCTGAAAGAAGCCGGAGGACGTCAGCGTCCCTGATTAAAGAAGACTCCGGCGTCATCTATGATTAAAGTAGCTTTGTAAAGTAGTTTGTCCAGTCAAAGATGCCATTAGGGTTTCTTGTTCTGTAAGCCACCCTCTCCCCTATATAAGGAGAGGGGGTACTGCCTCATACAGGCGCGTGTCCACAGAGGAGATTAGACGATAGAACTTGTATCCAAGCACCTGTAATCACGTTGAGATCAATGAAGCAAGCGATCTAGTAAAGAGTTCTTCCTCTTGTCTCTCTTCTTGCATACCGGCCTTCGGTTGTGTTCTTGAGGAAAGCATCCGGAAGTTCATCCCATCTGATCGCAAACTCTCCCCCGAATCCTCTAGCGTCCATTCGGCCCCAATTTAAGCCATCCTATGGCATCTGTCTGTTCACCACGACGACAGTATGCATATCTATGTCAACGAATGGCATCAAACAATCTATCATCCTTTCATATAGTGACGTCAAGAGCGGCTCCGATGTAGTTCTCTAATGCACACCATTGTTTAGGATCTATCTAGTACATAATGTGCGGAGCATTATTTTATTTATTTTATATTTTATTTGGGGTGGGCACCCAGTTGCCTTGCTCTTTTTGCAATATTAAGGAGTTAGCACATTATTCATGCTAGTCGCGGTATGAAGTCATGAAAAGACAATAAACCATTCAATACTTCCTCATGAGCTAAAACAAAACACAAAACAGGTAATAATGTTTGAAGGTTTAAAGGTAGCACACAAGCTATTCACTTTGGAGTGGCATGAAATACCACATATAGGTAGGTATGGTGGACACAATTGGCAAACTTTGGATTTTGGTAGTTGGATGTACGAGTAGGGCTCATACTAAGTACAGGCGAAGGCTAGCAAAAGACTGGGAGCGACCAACTAAGAAAGCAATAATGGTCATAATCATGCATAGTGACAAAACATTATTAATCAAAACATAAAGTGACATTACAAGTCAAAAACTAAACGATCATAGAGGCTTTAGGTGACTGGTTTGTAGTCATAACATGGTTTAAGCATGTGCCAAGTCGACCGAATAACAACATCAAAGGTGAATACCACAATATTATGCTTTTGTATGATGGAAACAACACATGATTCTTTCAATGGCGCATTAAGCACTCTCAGATATTTGAGACAAGTCATGCTAAAACAATAATTGCTAAGCATATGATTAAAATAACAGCTAACATGACATGGAGAAATCTAAGCCACAATCTAAACAAGCTTCCTTTTACATCACTATAAGCATGAAACATTTTACTCGCCTCCAACACCAATCAATTTATTTGAAATAAATCTCATAGATAGTAATCAATAAATACCAGAGATATAATCATAGCCAACTAAAGAAAACCAATAATCTCTGAACAAAATAAGAGTATAAAACAAGAGCTAAACACAATACTGGCAAAAGAGAACACTCGCAGAACAATAAGAGTGAAAATAGAGTGTTCTATGCAATGAAAACGGAGTGTGTCTCTCTCCAAAACAAATATGTTGGGTCCAACCATATGCTAAAGCAAAAAAAACTAAAGAAAACTAAAAACACAAATAAAGACACTCCAAGAACAACACATAGCACATGAAGCAATAAAAATATAGTGTCTTGGAAGATGACCTGATATTTTTGTTGATGAAGAAGGGATGCCTTGGGCATCCCCAAGCATTGACGCTTATACCTCTTAGATATTTTTTGGAGTGACATGGGCATCCCCAAGCTTGAGCTTTTTTCCATACTTCATCTCATCACTTCATTCTTCTCTCCCTACACTCGAAAACGTCCTTCATATAAAACTTCACACAATTTTCATTAGCAGCATTAGTGTAATCAAAATAACAAATCCACTTGGTTCAGTTCTAACACAAGTCAAACATCCATTAAAACATTTAGCTACTGTAGAAATTTCTTTGAAAAGCTCTTTCTCTCAAAAGAACTCAAAAATAAGAAAAAGATCAAGGAGCAAATGCAAATGGTGATATAAATATGTCAAAGCCGAACAACAGGTAAAGATCGTTTTTTTCGAAAATCTTCTGTTGCTTAAATCGAAAAGTGCAAAAATAAGTTAGATAATAACCTGGGCATATGCTCAAAAATTGGCAGCTCAAAATTAAGTTCTATATGGGAATACAAATTTTTAGGGTGACAACATAGAATCTGTTTCAGGACAACAACTTCCCCAAATCTTACTTTCTTCCTATTAGAGGCTATTCTTGGCACAAAACAGAAATAAAAATGATAAGGGGACGTTATTACAGAGTTAATAACTTCCAAGACTCAACAAAAGAAAATTTATAGAAATAAACATTGGGTTGTCTCCCATAAGCGCTTTTCTTTAACACCTTTTAGCTAGGCTCAGTAATTTGAGAAGATGCTCATAAGAAATATGAATTGAAGCAAAATAGAGCATCGAGGAGAAAATATGAAACAAATTTAAGTCTAACCCACTTCCTCTGCATAGGAATCTTGTATGCAAATAAATTCTCAAAGAACAAAGTGACAAACATATGAAGATAAAACAAGAGTAACTTCAAAACTTTCATCATATAGAGAGGTGTTTTAGTATGTACCATAAAAACTTCTACAACCATATTTTCCTCTCTCATTATAATTTTCATGATCTACAAACACATAATTTTTATCAAGTTCAAAAATAGTGGGATTAAAACATTCAAACTCACTTTTAACAATTTTATAACAAGATGATTGATCATTCTCAAGAGGTATGGGGCTCCAAGATAAAGTCAAGACCTCTCCAATCCCATTTTCATTAGTAGTACGATTAATATTATCAAGTAACATAGGACCATCATCTAGAGCTTTATCATAAGTAATTTCTAAGCAAAACTCTTTAGTACCATGCATTTCTAAGTTAAGCACAAATAAAGGATTATCATAAGATTTATCAAAATATCATGGATTATCATAGATAACAGGAGCATAATTATTATCACAAGGTTTACTCGATCATAGTAACTATTCAAGAGAATCCACAGGAACATAACATTCGTCCTCCTTTGGTAAGCATGGGGGACAGTCAAATAGTGTAAGGGATAAAGAGTTACTCTCATTAGAAGGTAGGAATGGGCAGGTAATCCATTCTTCCTCATTTTGTTCATCACTCTCCTCCTCTTTTTCATCAAATGAGCTTTCAGGTTTAGCAATTTGTTCTTCCACAGGTTCCTGCAAATTGTGGATACATTCTTGTGCATGACTGAATCTCTTTATAATCAATGATATAACAATTATTGCTGAAATTTTCTATGCAATAATCAAGGATAGAAGAGACCATATATTTAAGTTTATTACAAGCAACACATGTTTCACAATTCTTAGACATGAAGGATTCTATTTTAGAAGCTCCCATAAATAAAACAAATTGTTCTACTTCTTCAAATCCAAGATGAATATAGCTATTCCAATTATAGTTCATAATTAAAACTTCTTTACTAAAGCCACATTGGAATTTAAGATGTTTAGTATCCTGTTCAGAGAAACAATTTATATCATGGCGTTTAAGCGAAATTTCAGCAATTTGATTCAACTTTTGTAAAACGCCTCTCATGACTTTACCCTTATATGATTCTCTATACTTTATAAATAACTCCATAGAGGTTCTAGCATGTTCTTCCATAACAACAGTGTTTTAGATTTTCGGTTTTTCAAAATTGTATGGATTTTCGGATATATAAGAAAAATAAAATAAGAGAATAATAAACTAGACAAAATTAAACTAAAAAAACACAACTAAATAGAAATAAACTAAGCACAAATAAACTAGACAAGACAAAATAAAATAAAATAAAATAGAGAGACAGGTAAAGTGTACTCCCTAGGTGAACTGATGAGTAGAGCTATGTCTCCCCGGCAACGGCGCCAAAAAATAGTCTTGATGACCCTCAAGTATAGGCGATCGCAACAATCTTCGAGGGAAGTAAAACCCAAATTTATTGAATCGACACAAGGGGAGACAAAGAATACTTATAATCCTTAACAGCGGAGTTATCAATTCAGCTGCACCTAGAAAAGCACTAGCAACAGGTGAAAGCAGCTATAATATGAGAGCAATGACAATAGTAACACATCAGCGGTAGCAGTAACACAAAGGAGATGGCACCGGAAAATATTCCAGTGCGTAGTTGACTGTAGAGCAATGATTATGAAGGAGGACCGGGGTTCCCAGCTACCTGCAGTAGTGGTAACTCTCCAAACAAATAATATGTGTTGGGTGAACAAATTACAATTGGGCAATTGATACTTGTGAGGGCATGACAATGCATGCTATGATAAGATAAAGTTTATTTTAGTATTTAATTGGGCATTACAACATAATACATAGACTGTAATCCAAGTACGTCTATGACTAATAATTCACCTTCAGGTTATCATCCAAACCCATTCCAGTATTAAGTTGCAAGCAACAGATTATCACATTAAACAATGTGTGTAAAGTAAACAATAGAATTTTCCTTAGACAAAACATTGTTGTTTTCTCCCTAGTAGCTACAACACATCTACAATCTTAGAAGTTATTATCGCTCTTCCAGAAAACTAGAGGCATGAACCCACTATCGAGCATAGATACTCCCTCTTGGAGATACATGCAACTACTTGATCAGGGTAACTACAAGTCCCAGAGAGCATGCAAGATCTTAAATAAATAATAGTATGATAATATGATGAACAATCTGACCACAATTCCAGAATTTATCGGATCCCAACAAACACAACACCGATTACATCATATGGATCTCAATCATGTAAGGACGCTCATGAGATCATTGTATTGAAGTACATGGGAGAGAGAGTACCAACTAGCTACAGCCGAGAACCCGTAGTCCAGGGGGACTACTCACGAACAATCATGGAATCGAATTGGAAGCATTAATTGGAGTCGATGGAGATGGCTCCGGGGACGATCCCCGTCCCGGTAGGGTGTCGGAACAGGAACTTCTGACCCCCGAAACTTGTCTGGACGATGGCGGCAGCGATGGAACTTTTCATGGACGGAGGCTGTGGTCCCTAGCTTTTTCCCGAGATCGTGAATAAATAGGCGGAATGGCGAGGTCGGTGAATGCCTGGGTGGCCCACACTGGTGTCTACGCACGCTTCTATTCTTGTAGACAATGTTGGGCCTCCAAGTGCAGAGGTTTGTAGAACAACATCAAGTTTCCCTTAAGTGGATCCCCCAAGGTTTATCGAACTCAGGAAGGTAGAGGTCATAGATATCCCTCTCAAGCAACCCTACAATGACGATACAAGAAGTCTCTTGTGTCCCCAACACACCCAATACACTTGTCAGGTGTATAGGTGCACTAGTTCGGCAAAGAGATAGTGAAATACAAGTAATATGGATGATTGTAAGTAGTAATTGCAATATGAAATAAAATGGTAGCAAGCAAACATGTAGCAGAACTGGTTGTAAACGGTGTTTCGATGCTTAGAAACAAGGCCAAGGGATCATACTTTCACTAGTAGACACTCTCAACAATGATGCCATAATTGAAATACATAGATATTATCACTTCACTATGCTACTCTGAACCACTATCCGGTTTGGTAATAAACACAAATTCACTGTGTAGGGCTACATAAGCATTCCTTAAAGTTCACATTCCCAATCTATGGACACCCCACGCTGTCACTTTGAGCATACAAATATGGTACTAACTAGACACCACAATTCATAAGTATTTCTGTAAATTAAGCTTAAGAAACAAACACGGTGTGCACACTGTCACCTTCACACCGTTGGACAAGATGTCCCCGGAGATCACATAATAAAACCACTTGAGTAGCACATTAGTTGAAGAATAACATCTACTTATTCAACTCGATTACAAAGTTCATGATCACATAAAGATCATACATGGAGAGATAGATAGACCACATAGCTACCGGTAAAACCCTCACCCTCGGGGGAGAACTACTCACTCCTCATCATGGGAGTCAGCAACGGCAATGAAGATGGCGGTGGAGTCGATGGAAATGGCTTTGGGGGCAATTCCCCATCCCGGCAGGATGCTGGAACAGAGACTTCTGTCCCCCGGATCTTGTCATCTATGGTGGCGGAGCTACGAAAATTTTCGTGGATGGAGGCTTGTGTATTTAGGGTTTTCGCGTCTGGAGGCATTCATAGGCGGAAGGGCGAGGTCAGAGGAGGCCAGGGGACCCTAGAACACCCCTGGGCGAGGCCAGGGCCTGGGCCGCGCCTAGGCCTGGTGTGGGCGTCCTGTGGTGCCTCCTCGTCTCTCCTCTGGACTTCGTCTTCGTTACAGAAAAATAAGATCTTTGATGCGTGTAATTGACACGTCCATTGGGAACCCCAAGAGGAAGGTGTGATGCGCACAGCAGCAAGTTTCCCTCAGTAAGAAACCAAGGTTTAATCGAACCAGTAGGAGTCAAGAAGCACGTTGAAGGTTGATGGCGGCGGAGTGTAGTGCGGCGCAACACCAGGGATTCCGGCGCCAACGTGGAACCTGCACAACACAATCACAAAACTTTGCCCCAACGTAACAGCGTGGTTGTCAGTCTCACCGGCTTGCTGTAAACAAAGGATTAGATGTATAGTGTGGATGATGATGGTTGTTTGCGAAGAACAGTAAAGAACAATTGCAGCAGATTGTATTTCAGATGTAAAGAATAGGACCGGGGTCCACAGATCAGTAGCGGTGTCTCTCCCATAAGATAGCAGATGTTGGGTGAACAAATTACAGTTGGGCAATTGACAAATAAAGAAGGCATAACAATGCACATACATATATCATGATGAGTACTATGAGATCTAATCAGGGCATTACGACAAAGTACACAAACCGCTATCCAGCATGCATCTGTGCCTAAAAAGTCCACCTTCAGGTTATCATCCGAACCCCCTCCAGTATTAAGTTGCAAACAACAGACAATTGCATTAAGTATGGTGCGTAATGTAATCAACACAAATATCCTTAGACAAAGCATCGATGTTTTATCCCTAGTGGCAACAGCACATGCACAACCTTAGAACTTTCTGTCACTGTCCCAGATTTAATGGAGGCATGAACCCACTATCGAGCATAAATACTCCCTCTTGGAGTCACAAGTATCAACTTGGCCAGAGCCTCTACTAGCAACGGAGAGCATGCAAGAATATAAATAACATATATGATAGATTGATAATCAACTTGACATAGTATTCAATATTCATCGGATCCCAACAAACACAACATGAAGGATTACTGATAGATGATCTTGATCATGATAGGCAGCTGATGTCTACGGGTGCTTCTATTCTTGTAGACAGTGTTGGGCCTCCAAGAGCAGAGGTTTGTAGAACAGCAACAAGTTTCCCTTAAGTGGATCACCCAAGGTTTATCGAACTCAGGGAGGAAGAGGTCAAAGATATCCCTCTCAAGCAACCCTGCAATCACGATACAAGAAGTCTCTTGTGTCCCCAACACACCTAATACACTTGTCAGATGTATAGGTGCACTAGTTCGGCGAAGAGATAGTGAAATACAAGTAATATGGATGTATATGAGTGGTAATAGGAATCTGAATAAAATATGGCAGCGAGTAAACATGCAACAGAACAGTAAATAAATGGAGTTTCGATGCTTAGAAACAAGGCCTAGGGATCATACTTTCACTAGTGGACACTCTCAACATTGATCACATAATAAAACCACTCTACACTCTCTTGTTGGATGATGAACACCACTAATTGTGTAGGGCTAAAAGAGCACCTCAATGCCGGAGTTAACAAGCTCCACAACATTCAATGTTCATATTTAAATAACCTTAGAGTGCATGATAGATCATTGCAATTACACCAAGTACTAACATAGCATGCACACTGTCACCATCACATATGAAGGAGGAATAGATCACATCAATACTATCATAGCAATAATTAACTTCGTAATCTACAAGAGATTACAATCATAACCTACGCCAAGTACTACACGATGCACACACTGTCACCATTACACCGTGGAGGAGGAATAGAGTACTTTAATAACATCACTAGAGTAACACATAGATGAATAGTGATACAAAACTCATATGAATCTCAATCATGTAAGGCAGCTTATGAGATCATTGTATTGAAGTACATAGGAGAGAGATTAACCACATAGCTACCGGTACAGCCCTTAGCCTCGATGGAGAACTACTCCCTCCTCATGGGAGACATCAGCGTTGATGAAGATGGCGGTGGTGTCGATGGAGATGCCTTCCGGGGGCACTTCCCTGTCCCGGCGGCGTGCCGGAACAGAGACTCCTGTCCCCCAGATCTTGGCTTCGCGATGGCGGTGGCTCTGGAAGGTTTCTCGTACCGTGGCTTTTTCGTATCGAGGTTTTAGGTCAGGGACCTTTAAATAGGCGAAGAGGCGGAGTCGGAAGGCTGACGAGGCGGTGACACAATAGGGGGGCGCGGCCTAGGCCCTGGCCGCGCCACCCTGTCATCTGGTGGCCCTGTGGCCCTCCTCTAGCGGCTCTCGGGTGTTCTGGAAGCTCCGTGGAATTCTAAGATGCTGGGCGTTGATTTCGTCCGATTCCGAGAATATTTCCTTACTAGGATTTCTGAAACCAAAAACAGCAGAAAACAGCAACTGGCCCTTCGGCATCTCGTCAATAGGTTAGTTCCGGAAAACGCATAATAATGACATATAATGTGTATAAAACATGTGAGTATCATCATAAAAGTAGCATGGAACATAAGAAATTATAGATACGTTTGGGACGTATCAAGCATCCCCAAGCTTAGTTCCTACTCGCCCTCGAGTAGGTAAACGATAACAAAGATAATTTCTGAAGTGACATGCTACCATAATCTTGATCAATACTATTGTAAAGCATATGAGATGAATGCAGCGATTCAAAGCAATGATGAAGACAATGAGTAAACAAATGAATCATATATCAAAGACTTTTCATGAATAATACTTTCAAGACAAGCATCAGTAAGACTTGCATAAGAGTTACTCATAAAGCAATAAATTCTTAGTAAAAGCATTGAAGCAACACAAAGGAAGATATAAGTTTCAGCAGTTTCTTTCAACTTTCAACATGCATATCTCATGGATAATTGTCAACACAAAGTAATATAACAAGTGCAATAGGTCAACATGTAAGAATCAATGCACAGTTGACACAAGTGTTTGCTTCTAAGATAGAAAGAAGTAGGTAAACTGACTCAACATAAAGTAGAAGAATGGCCCTTCGCAGAGGGAAGCATGGATTAAATCATGTGCTAGAGCTTTTTAAGTTTTGAAATCATATAGAGAGCATAAAAGTAAAGTTTTGAGAGGTGTTTGTTGTTGTCAACGAATGGTAGTGGGCACTCTAACCCCCTTGCCAAACAGACTTTCAAAGAGCGGCTCCCATGAAGGACGTTATCTCTACCAGCAAGGTAGATCATCCCTCTTCTCTTTTTGTTTACACATGTATTTTAGTTTTATTTATGGTTGACACTCCTCCCAACCTTTTGCTTACACATGCCATGGCTAACCGAATCCTCGGGTTCCTTCCAACATTCACATACCATGAAGGAGTGTCTATTTGCAAAATTAAGTTGCTTACTGATGAATCAGAGCAAAACATGTGAAGAGAATTATTAATGAAGGTTGATTAATTGGGGGCTGGGAACCCCGCGGCAGCTCTTTTTTCAAAATTATTGGATAAGCGGATGAAGCCACTAGTCCATTGGTGAAAGCTGCCCAACAAGATTGAAAGATAAAACACCACATACTTCCTCATGAGCTATAAAACATTGACACAAATAAGAAGTAATAAAGTTTTGAATTGTTTAAAGGTAGCACATGAAGTAATTTACTTTGGAATGGCGGAGAAATACCATGTGGTAGGTAGGTATGGTGGACACAAATGGCATGGTTATTGGCTCAAGGATTTGGATGCACGAGAAGAATTCCTCTCAATACAAGGCTAGGCTAGCAAGGTTGTTTGAAGCAAACTCAAGTATAAAAGGTGCAGCAAAGCTCACATATGAACATATTGTAACTATTATAAGACTTTACATTGTCTCCTTGTTGTTCAAACACCTCAACCAGAAATAATCTAGACTCTAGAGATCAATCATGCAAACCAAATTTTAACAAGCTCTATGTAGTTATTCATTAATGGGTACAAGGTACATGATGCAAGAGCTTAAACAAGATCTATATGAGCACAACAATTGCCAAGTATCACATTATTCAAGACATTAAACCATTTACCACATGCGGCATTTTCCGTTTCCAACCATATAACAATGAATGAAATAGTCCAACTTTCGCAATGAACATTAAAGATAAAGCTAAGAACATATGTGTTCATACGAAACAGCGGAGCGTGTCTCTCTCCCACACAAGCATTTATTCAGAGAATGAAAATAACAAAACGAAAATAAAAGCACACAGGCGCTCCAAGTAAAGTACATAAGATGTGACGGAATAAAAATATAGTTTCAAGAGAAGAAACCTGATAAGTTGTCGATGAAGAAGGGGATGCCTTGGGCATCCCCAAGCTTAGATGCTTGAGTCTTCTTGAAATATGCAGGGATGAACCACGGGGGCATCCCCAAGCTTAGACTCTTCACTCTTCTTGATCATAGTATATCATCCTCCTCTCTTGACCCTTGAAAACTTCCTCCACACCAAACTCAAAACAAACTCATTAGAGGGTTAATGCATAATCAAAAATTCACATGTTCAGAGGTGACACAATCATTCTTAACACTTCTGGACATTGCTCAAAGCTACTGGAAGGTAATGGAACAAAGAAATCCATCCAACACAACAAGAGAGGCAATGCGAAATAAAAGGCAGAATCTGTTAAAACAGAACAGTCTGTAAAGACGAATTTTAAAGAGGCACCATACTTGCTCAGATGAAAATGCCCAAATTTAATGAAAGTTGCGTACATATCTGAGGATCACGCACGTAAATTGGCAGATTTTTCTGAGTTACCTACAGGGAATCATACCCAAATTCGTGACAGCAAGAAATCTGTTTCTGCGCAGTAATCCAAATCTAGTATCAACCTTACTATCAAAGACTTTACTTGGCACAACAATGCAATAAAATAAAGATAAGGAGAGGTTACTACAGTAGTAACAACTTCCAAGACACAAATATAAAACAAAAGTACTGTAGTAAAATAAACACATGGGTTATCTCCCAAGAAGTTCTTTCTTTATAGCCATTAAGATGGGCTCAGCAGTTTTAATGATGCACTCGCAAGAAATAAGAGTTGAAGCAAAAGAGAGCATCAAGAAGAAAATTCAAAACAAATTTAAGCCTAACCCACTTCCTATGAAAAGGAATCTTGTAAATAAACAAATTCATGAAGCATAATGCAACAAGCATAGAAAGATAAAACAAGTGCAGCTTCAAGATTTTCAGCAAAAAGAGAGGTGTTTTAGTAACATGAAAATTTCTACAACCATATTTTCCTCTCTCATAATAATATCCAGTAGCATCATGAGCAAACTCAACAATATAACTATCAAATGAAACATTCTTATCATGAGTCTCATGCATAAAATTATTACTCTCCACATAAGCATAGTCAATTTTATTAGTTGTAGTGGGAGCAGATTCAACAAAGTAGCTATCATTATTATTCTCATCATCAAATATAGGAGGCATAGTATAATCACAATAAAATTTACTCTCCATAGTAGGTGGCACCAAAAGACCACTATCATTATAATCATCATATATGGGAGGCATATCATAATCAACATAAACTTTCTCCTCAATACCCGGAGGGCTAAAGAGATCATTTTCACCAAAACCGACCTCCCCAAGCTTAGAATTTTCTATATCATTATCAACAATGGTGTTCAAAGCGTTCATACTAATATTACTACCAGCATGCAAATGAGATTCCATAGGTTTTTTAATTTTCGCATTAAACCATTCATGTCTTGACTCAGGAAATAGTACAAAAAGCTCACAGATGTTTTCCATTATGCCTTACTAGTGTTTAACAAGAAACAAAAAGATGCAATTGCAGGATCTAAAGGAAATAGCTTTGAGCACTCACACACTGGCAACAAGACTAGGAAATAGCTTAGTAGTCGGAGGATGTGAATACCTTTTACCTTACCTCCCCGGCAACGGCGCCAGAAAAGTGCTTGATGTCTACGGGTGCTTCTATTCTTGTAGACAGTGTTGGGCCTCCAAGAGCAGAGGTTTGTAGAACAGCAACAAGTTTCCCTTAAGTGGATCACCCAAGGTTTATCGAACTCAGGGAGGAAGAGGTCAAAGATATCCCTCTCAAGCAACCCTGCAATCACGATACAAGAAGTCTCTTGTGTCCCCAACACACCTAATACACTTGTCAGATGTATAGGTACACTAGTTCGGCGAAGAGATAGTGAAATACAAGTAATATGGATGTATATGAGTGGTAATAGGAATCTGAATAAAATATGGCAGCGAGTAAACATGCAACAGAACAGTAAATAAACGGAGTTTCGATGCTTAGAAACAAGGCCTAGGGATCATACTTTCACTAGTGGACACTCTCAACATTGATCACATAATAAAACCACTCTACACTCTCTTGTTGGATGATGAACACCACTAATTGTGTAGGGCTACAAGAGCACCTCAATGCCGGAGTTAACAAGCTCCACAACATTCAATGTTCATATTTAAATAACCTTAGAGTGCATGATAGATCATTGCAATTACACCAAGTACTAACATAGCATGCACACTGTCACCATCACACTATGAAGGAGGAATAGATCACATCAATACTATCAGAGCAATAATTAACTTCATAATCTACAAGAGATTACAATCATAACCTACGCCAAGTACTACACGATGCACACACTGTCACCATTACACCGTGGAGGAGGAATAGAGTACTTTAATAACATCACTAGAGTAACACATAGATGAATAGTGATACAAAACTCATATGAATCTCAATCATGTAAGGCAGCTCATGAGATCATTGTATTGAAGTACATAGGAGAGAGATTAACCACATAGCTACCGGTACAGCCCTTAGCCTCGATGGAGAACTACTCCCTCCTCATGGGAGACATCAGCGTTGATGAAGATGGCGGTGGTGTCGATGGAGATGCCTTCCGGGGGCACTTCCCCGTCCCGGCGGCGTGCCGGAACAGAGACTCCTGTCCCCCAGATCTTGGCTTCGCGATGGCGGCGGCTCTGGAAGGTTTCTCGTACCGTGGCTTTTTCGTATCGAGGTTTTAGGTCAGGGACCTTTAAATAGGCGAAGAGGCGGAGTCGGAAGGCTGACGAGGCGGTGACACAATAGGGGGGCGCGGCCCAGGCCCTGGCCGCGCCACCCTGTCATCTGGTGGCCCTGTGGCCCTCCTCTGGCGGCTCTCGGGTGTTCTGGAAGCTCCGTGGAATTCTAAGATGCTGGGCGTTGATTTCGTCCGATTCCGAGAATATTTCCTTACTAGGATTTCTGAAACCTAAAACAGCAGAAAACAGCAACTGGCCCTTCGGCATCTCGTCAATAGGTTAGTTCCGGAAAACGCATAATAATGACATATAATGTGTATAAAACATGTGAGTATCATCATAAAAGTAGCATGGAACATAAGAAATTATAGATACGTTTGGGACGTATCAGCAGCTCACAAGATCTAACATGATAGCACAATGAGGACAAGACAACCATCTAGCTACTGCTATGGACCCATAGTCCAGGGGTGAACTACTCACACATCGATCCGGAGGCGATCATGGCGATGAAGAGACCTCCGGGAGATGATTCCCCTCTCCGGCAGGGTGCCGGAGGCGATCTCCTGAATCCCCCGAGATGGGATTGGCGGCGGCGGCGTCTCTGGAAGGTTTTCCGTATTGTGGCTCTCGGTACTGGGGGTTTCGCGATGAAGACTTTAAGTAGGCGGAAGGGCAGGTCAAGAGGCGTCACGAGGGGCCCACACAACAGGGCCGCGCGGCCAGGGTCCAGGCCGCGCCGCCCTGGCGTGTCGCCTCCTCGTGGCCCCACTTCGTTTCCTCTCCGGTCTTCTGGAAGCTTCGTGCAAAAATAGGACCCTGGGCGTTGATTTCGTCCAATTCCGAGAATATTTCCTTACTAGGATTTCTGAAACCAAAAACAGCAGAAAACAACAACTGGCTCTTCGGCATCTCGTCAATAGGTTAGTGCCAGAAAATGCATAATAATGACATATAATGTGTATAAAACATGTGAGTATCATCATAAAAGTAGCATGGAACATAAGAAATTATAGATACGTTTGAGACGTATCAATCTTCGGCTTTTGTTTCGTCCAATTCTGAGAATATTTCCTGTACAACTTTTCTGAAATACAAAACATCAGAAAACAGGGAACTGACACTGTGGCATCTTGTTAATAGGTTAGTGCTGGAAAATGTATAAAAGTGCAATGAAGTGTAAGCAAAACATATATAAATTGGTGTAAAACAAACATGGCATCAAAAATTATAGATACGTTTGTGATGTATCAAGCATCCCCAAGCTTACCTCCTGCTCGTCCTCGAGTAGGTAAGTGATAACAAAAATAATTTTTGAGGTGACATGAAGCCAACACAATCTTAATCAAGTTATTGTAAAAGCATTGTGAGCTGGGATCAAAGTACTCTAAACATAGACATGACAGATATAATTCTAACAATAGAAATTAGCAACTATGTTATAACATTAGAAGTAACTCAAACAAAGGATCATAAATAATTGTGCATTGAAAGCAACTGTTTGTTTATGAGCATAGAGAAAACATAACAAAGTGGTACTCAGCTTGTCCTTTATGAAGTAGAAAAACATAAATGCTAGGACACCTTTAAAGTTAAAAGGGTGACTAGATACAAGTAATATAAGAACAAGCAATAGCATAATCATGAATCAATCAATAATAAATTTGGGACTATGCACATTATAATTAGAATGACAACTATGCTCTCTTAATTGGTGCATAATCAAGAAGATGAAGACTCAACATAAAAGTAAAAGAAAGGTCCTTCGAAGAAGGAAGCAAGATTAACAAGTTCTATAATCCTTCCAAAAAGTATGTTACTCATTAGCTTTGAGCTCTCATTACCCATATCATAAGCATCTTGAATGGTTAAAGTTAATGTGAGGGAAAATATGAGTTATATGCTTGACAAATCACAAGTTGAAAATCCCGTGCCCCTTGAATACGAGTACCTAAACCTCATGTTACTCAACTTAGGTCCCAAATAAGTTCTTGTCATTGTAAGTATATATGTATTATTGAGAACGCCAACGGGGTACCTCCTGTCCCATGATATAGAAGTACTCCTTCCGATATAGGAGCAATCCCATACCAAAATGACAAGACAAACAGACAATCAGCATCTCAACAATCCATTTATTTACTATGGGCATAACTTTTTATTGAAGATGCGTCATAGAATGCTCACTATGGTTCTCTATAAATTTCCACCATGAATGATGCGTATCTTAAGCTAGCTGCCCAGGCGTTTCTCTAACATATATACAAACTCCATGGACTTACAAGTTTCCATTTTATTTCAGACCGCTAGGAATCCATAAGAAAAAGAACATGATATCAACTAAATAGTAATAAGTGCAATGTTGAAAGCGTGCCCCATGAAAGCATGGTTGTGCTAACTCCCAACTCGTAATTTGCAAGCATATAATATTCATAAGATAGTCACAATGGTTCAGGTTTATTAAGTGCAAGAAAGTAAATGTGCCATCAAGTTTGTGAGAGCTTTACTAACTAATTTTCTCATGACAAAATTTAATTTGAAAGATAAATAAAAACATGATTTATATACTTGGAATAACAATGATGCTAGTAGGTAGATATGGTGTACACAATTGGCAAACTTTGGTTTTTGGTGGTTGGATGCACGAGTAGAGTTGATACTCAGTATAGGCGAAGGCTAGCAAAAGACTGGGAGTGACCAACTAAGAGAGCAATAATAGCCATAATCATGCATAGCGACAAAACATTATCAATCAAAGCATAAAGTGATATTACAAGTCAAAAACTAAATGATCATAGAGGCTTTAGTAGATTGGCTGTAGTCATAACATGATGTAAACATGTGCCAAGTCAACCCAATAAAGCATCAAAGGAGAATACCACAATATTATGCTTTTTATGATGGACACAACACATGATTCTTTCAATGTCACATGAAGCACTCTCAACTGTTTGATACAAATCATGCTACACCAATAACTACTAAACATATGATAATAATAACATCCAGCATGACATGACAAAGTCTATGCCACAGTGTAAACAAGCTTCCTTTTGCATCACTATAAACATGAAACATTTTACTCATGTCCAACACCAATCAACTTATTTGAAACAACTCTCATAGATAATAATCAATAAAGACCAGAGACCTAATCATACATAAATAAAGAAAACTAACAAGCTTTGAACAAAATAAGAATGAAAAACCAAGAGCTAAACACAATACTAGCAAAATAAAACACTCGCAAAATAATAAGAGTGAAAAGTAGAGTGTTCTATGCAATTAAAACGAAGTGTGTCATTCTGCAAAACAAATATGCTGGGATGCAACCATATGCTACAGCAAAAAAAAACAAAAAAAAACTAAAAACAAAAATAAAGACACTCCAAGAACAACACATAGCATATGAAGCAATAAAAATATAGTGTCTAGAAAGATGACATGATGCTTTGTTGATGAAGAGGGGATGCCTTGGGCATCCCCAAGATTTGACGCGTGTACCTCTTAGATATTTATTGGGGTGACATGGGCATCCCAAGCTTGAGATTTTATCCATACTTCATCTCATCACATAATTCTTCTCTCCCTGCACTTGAAAGCTTCCTTCATACAAAACTTTACACAATTCTTATTAGCAGCATTAGTGCAATCAAAATAAAAAAATCCACTTGTTACAGTAATATATATCAAACATCCATTAAAACATTAGCTATTGTAGTAACTTTTCTCTCAAAAGAAGTAAAAAAAGAGATATTAAGAGGCAAATGCAAATAATGGCAGAAATCTGTCAAAACAGAACAGCAGGTAAAGATCAATTTTTTCGGAAATCTACTGGTGCTCATATCAAAAAGTGCTCAACTAACTAAAGTTAGATAATAACCTGGGGCATATGCTAAAAATTTGGCAGCTAAAAATTACGTTCTGGCTGGGAATATGAAGTTTTATGGTGACAACACATAATGTGTTTCAGGACAGCAACTTCCCCAAATCTTACTTTCTTCCTATTAGAGGCTATTCTTGGCACAAAAACAAAATAAAAATAATAAGGAGGGGTTATTATAGAGGTTATAACTTCCAAGCCTCAACAAAAGAAAAAAATACATAAATAAAACATGGGTTATCTCCCAAGAGTGCTTTTCTTTAACGCCTTTCAACTAGATGCAAAAAAAGAGCTAGCATAAAGTATTTTCAAGTGAAGAAGCATCAACATCATAACTTGTCCTAATAATATAATCAAAGGTGACTTCCTTATTTTTATAGGGAAGTGCTCCATACCTTTCTTGAGTGAGAATTGATATTTAATAATCCCATCTCTCATATCAATAGCACCACCAACAGTTCTAAGAAACGGTCTTCCCAAAATAATTGGACAAGAAGCATTGCATTCAATATTCAAAACAAAAAAATCAATAGGTACAAAGTTATTATTAACCATAATAAGAATATTATTAACTCTCCCCAAAGGTTTCTTCTTAGCAATATCATCAAGATGAACATTCAAATAGCATTGTTCCAATGGTGGCAAATCAAGCATATCATAGATTTTTCTAGGCATAACAGAAATGCTCGCAATAAGATCACATAAAGCATTGCAATCAATGTCATCTACTTTCATCTTAATGATGGGATCCCAACCATGTTCTAACTTTCTAGGAATATAAGCTTCATGTTTTAATTTCTCTTCTCTAATTTGCATGAGAGCATTTGTAATATGTTTTGTAAAAGCCATATTTATAGCACTAGCATTAGAACTTCTAGCAAGCTTTTGTAAGAACTTAATTACTTCAGAGATATTGCAATCATCAAAATCAAAGTCATTATTATCAAAGTTAAATGGACTATTGTCTCCCATACTCCAAAAAAATTCAGCACTCTTATCAGAGATAGTTTCAGTAGTTCTAGGAAGTTTTGTAGAAGGAGTGGGGACTTTTCCTACACTAATTATGTTACCATTAGCAGTAGGAGATTTGATAGCATTTGAGACTTCACCACTACTGGTGGTGGTAATGGTACAAATTTTAGTCATATTACCATTTCTAGCAATTTCATCTTCTCTTTCCCACCTAGCATGTAATTCCGCCAACATCCTAACATTGTTATCAATTATAACTTGAATGGCATTCAAAGTTTTACTTTATTTAACATCATGAGGCATAACCTTTAATTTAATAAATTCAACATCAAGAGCAAGGCTATCAACTTTAGAAGCAAGAACATCAATTTTTCCAAACTTTTCCTCAAAAGATTTATTAAAAGCAGTTTGTTTACTAATAAAGTATTTTAGCATGACTTCAAGATCAGAGGTGCACTTTTATTGTTGCTATAGGAATTACCATAAGAATTACCATAAGCATTACCATTATTAGAATGATATGGCCTATAATTGTTACTACCAAAGTTATTCTACAAGCATTGTTCTTAAAATTATTGCTTTTAATGAAGTTCACATCAACATGCTCCTCTTGAGAAACCAAAGAAGCTAACAGAATATTATTTGCATCAACATGAGCTTTACCACTAACAAGCATAGACATGATGGTATCAATCTTATCACTCAAGGAGAAGGTTTCTTCAACAAAATTTAGCTTCTTACCTTGTGGTTCCCTTTCGGTGTGCCATTCAGAATAATTTATCATCATATCATCAAGGAGTTTTGTTGCAGCCCCCAAAGTAATGGACATAAAGGTACCTTCAGTAGCTGAATACAAAAGGTTTCTTGAAGAAAAATTCAGTCATGCATAAAAACTTTGGATGATCATCCAAGTAGTCAGTCCATGAGTGGGACAATTCTTTACTAAAGATTTCATTCTTTTCCAAGCTTGAGCAACATGTTCATTATCAAATTTCTGAATTTCATTATGTCACTTCTCAAGGATATAATCTTAGCAGGAGGATAATACTTTCCAATAAAATCTTTGCATTTAACCCAAGAATCAATACTATTACTAGGCAAAGATATCAACCAATCTTTATCTCACCCTCTCAAAGAGAAAGGAAACAATTTCAGTTTAATAATGTCACCATCTACATCCTTATACTTTTGCATATCACAAAGTTCAACAAAATTATTAAGGTGAGAGGCAGCATCGTCAGTTTTAACACCGGAAAATTTCTCTTTCATAACAAGATTTAACAAAGTAGGTTTAATTTCATACAAAGCTGCTTCAGGAGTAGGTGGAGCAATGGGTGTACAAATAAAACATTGTCGTTTGTGCTAGTAAAGTCACACAACTTAGTGTTTTCTTGAGTACCCATTTTAGCAAAATTAAAATAGAGCAACAAAAATAAAAGCTATAATAGAAACTAATTTTTGTGTGTTTTTGATATAAAGAAGCAAACAAGACAAAATAAAATAAATTAAGCAAAACAATAACAAAGTAAAGAGATTGGAGATGAGAGACTTGATACGTCTCCAACGTATCTATAATTTCTGATGTTCCATGCTAGTTTTATGACAATACCTGCATGTTTTGCTCACACTTTATAATGTTTTTATGCGTTTTCCGGAACTAACCTATTAACAAGATGCCACAGTGCCAGTTCCTGTTTTCTGTTGTTTTTGGTTCCAGAAAGGCTGTTCGGGCAATATTCTCGGAATTCGACGAAACAAAGACCAAATATCTTATTTTCCCCGGAAGGTTCCAGAACACCGAAGGAGAGTCGGAGGCGGGCCAGGGGGGCACCACACCACACCTGGGCGCAGGCCCAGGCCTGGCCGCGCCACCAGGTGGGGAGGGCGCCCTGGTGCCCCTCCTGCGCCGCCTCTTCGCCCATATAAGCCCTTGAAAGATCGAGATGTCGCCTAGAGGGGGGGGGGGGTGAATAGGCAATTAAAAAACTCTTACGGATTTGTCTTGTAAGGATGCGGAATTAAACTATCGTTTAGTTTACAAGCACAAACCCTAGATATGCTAAGCTCAACTAAGTGTAACAATAACAACTAGAGCTAAGCAAGATAGGCACAAGATATATGTAGCACAAGTGATAGCAAGATATATGTACTTCAAGCACGATGGCTATCACAAGGAAAGAGAGCTCGGGTATAGAAATAACCGAGGCACGCGGAGACGAGGATGTATTCCCGTGTTCCCTTCCTTTGCAAGAAGGTACGTCACGTTTGGAGGAGTGGAGGTCCCACGAAGGATTCCCCGCGCCACGAAGGCTCACCCTATTCTCCGAACCACACCCACGAAGGATAATGGCCCTTTCCTTATGGTTAGCTTTTCCTCCGCTCCGGAGATGGCAAGCTCCACAACCACTTCACAAGCTCCACGAAGGAGAAGCCCGGGCCTCTTCACAATCTTCTTGAAGAGATCACCGGAGCACCAACCGCCAAGCCAACTAGGAGGTCACCCTCCAAGAGTAACAAGCTCACGGTCTCTCACTCGAACTAATCGTGGTGGAGAGCTCAACACTATGCAATGATGCAAAGCAAGAACACTAGAGGTGTTCAAGTCCTTCACTCTCAAATCCCACCCAAGCAACAAATGCTAAGATGAGATTGGAGAGGAAGAACAATGGGGAAAGTCAACAAAAGACTCCTAGATCTAGATCCCAATAGTTCCCCTCACTTAGAGGAGAAATGGATTGGTGGAAGTGTAGATCTAGATCTCCTCTCTTAGATCCCTCAAGAATGAGCAAGAATCATGGGGGGAACAAGAGAGAGAGCAAGTTCTTCAAAGGCAACAATGGAGGTGAGAGAATAGAAGAACTAACTCAGCCCAAGGTGGAAGAAGGGCTATTTATAGCCCAAGAGCAAATATAACCGTTGGGGAAAGGTTGGGCTGAGTCAACCATCGAGGAGGCCGGTCAACCGGGCCTAGGGCCGGGTCGTCCGGTCCATGGCCCGGTCAGACCGGGCCACAGACCGGACCAGCCGGTCCAAACCGGTCGGTAGGCCGGACCCCGACCGGGGACACTTTGTGTCGTCAGGAGGTCATCCGGTTGTCCCCCGGTTGGCGCCCGGTTGGCGACCGGTCGACCGGATGGCACGCCGAGCCAGCCGGTCTGTAGGCCGGCTAACCGGGCGGCAGACCGGAACCGGCCGGCGCATGGGCCGGTCCGACCGGGTCCCTGACCGGGTGAGCAGGAAAACATGTTATACAAAAACTGTGATAACTTTTGTGTCCGGACCCCGATTGACACGAAACCAATTTTGTTGGAAAGATAATGACGAATAGAACCCCAAATATGGAAACTCCTCACAGAACATTTTAGATGATTTTAGAGAGGGAGTCTCCCACCGTCAAGAAACGGTGAAGACGTCCAAACTCGAAAACGCAATAGAAGATGCATGCGGATTCCGTTTTCGATGAACTTGGGCTTGTTGTAAAGCTAGCAACAAGCTCAAGAACCTCACACAGAGAAACACCAAGAAGCAATAGGGATATGCAAAGTATGCAAAGTATTGAGCTCCCTAAGACGATGCGATCAAGTTACCCAACCGAAAGCCCCTCTTGATAGTGCGGCTATCTATCCTATAATCCGGTCTCCCAACAACCACCTTGAGACCGGTAAAAGGAAAACCTAGCAAGGCCATACCTTTGCCTTGCGCATCCCGCTTGATCTTGATGATAGCTCTTCAAGCTCCACTCAAGCCGGAATGCCTCACTTGATCATCGTCGCTTCGTGAAGACTCACAAATGCTCCCCCATACACCATGATGGGAAAGCTCTATTGATGCACATCTTCACATGTACATTATCACCAAATGGACGGTAAGCTTCAAGCATGTGATCCACTTGAGATACTCATCTTGAACTTGCCCGACTTAACCTTGTACCTTCTCATACTCTCATAAGATAGAGCATGGCTAATATTGAGTTCCACATAAGAACTCCATCTTCATTTCTTCTTCTTGATCATATCACATATATGTCTTCAAATCGATGATCTTGATGCCAACACACAAGATGTATCTTTATTTACATGGCATCCATACTTGAATCCAACACATGAAATACAAGTAGAACCTATGGAATATTCCTACATATAAACTCAATGAAAACATTAGTCCATAGGGGTTGTCATTAATTACCAAAACCACACATAGGGGCAATGTACCCTTACAGCCCTCGTGACCTAAAACTTCGATACCAATTGACGAAACTCCAGAAAGACTCCAGGGACGCCGCCGCCATCGCGAAACTCGGTTTCGGGGGACAGAAGTCTCTATTCCGGCACGCCGCCGAGACGGGGAATTGCCCCCGGAAGTCATCTCCATCGACACCACCGCCATCTTCATCGCCATCGCTGTCTCCCATGATGAGGAGGGAGTAGTTCTCCCCCGAGCCTGAGGGCTCTACTGGTAGCTATGTGGTTCATCTCTCTCTCCCATGGTGTGATCTTTTTGTGATCACGAGCTTTGTATCACTATTAATCTATGTGCTACTCTAGTGATGTTATTAAAGTAGTCTATTCCTCGTCCATTATGTAATGTTGACAGTGTGTGCATCATGTAGTACTTGGCGTAGGTTACGATTGTAATCTCTTGTAGATTATGAAGTTAACTATTACTATGCACTCTAGAGGTTACTTTAATATGAACTCCGGATTCACTCTCCACGGTGTGACAGTGACAGTGTGCGCATCGTGTGTGATTCCTTTATGAAGTTGTGGAGCTTGTTTACTCCAGCTTGAGGGTGCTCTTGTAGCCCTACACAATGAATGGTGTTTGTTATCCAACAAGAGAGTGTTTGAGATTAGCATTTATTTATTCAATTATGTGATCATTGTTGAGAGTGTCCACTAGTGAAAGTATGATCCCTAGGCTTTGTTTCTAAGCATTGAAACACCGTTTCCAACAAGTTCTGTTACATGTTTACTTGCTGCCTTATTTATTTCAAATTGTTATTACCACTCATATTCATCCATATCACTTGCATCTTACTGTCTCTTCGCCAAACTAGTGCACCTATACATCTGACAAGTGTATTAGGTGTGTTGGGGACACAAGAGACTTCTTGTATCGTAATTGCAGGGTTGCTTGAGAGGGATATCTTTGACCTCTACCTCCCTGAGTTCGATAAACCTTGGGTGATTCACTTAAGGGAAACTTGCTGCTGTTCTACAAACCTCTGCTCTTGGAGGCCCAACACTGTCTACAGGAATAGAAGCGTGCGTAGACATCAAGCTATTTTCTGGCACCGTTGCCGGGGAGGTAAGGTAAAAGGTATTCACATCCTCCGACTACTAAGCTATTTCCTAGCACTGTTACCGGTGTGTGAGTGCTCGAAGCTATTTCCTTTAGATCCTGCAATTGCATCTTTTTGTTTCTTGTTTTCACTAGTTAGGCTTAATGGAAAACAACAAAAATATTAGAGATCTTTATAGTATCTATCTTGAATTAGGACATGATGTGTTTGAAGAGAGAATTAAAAAAACCCATGGAACTTTGTTTGCAAAATAGTTGTAGCAATGTTATTAGCATGAACTCTTTGAACACCATTGTTGCTAATGCTATGGAAAATTCTAAGCTTGGGGAAGCTGGTTTTGATGAGCATGATATTTTTAGTCCCCCAAGCATGGAGGAGAAAATTTACTTTGATGATACTTTACCTCCTATATATGATGATTACAATGATGACTATCATATTTTCAGTCCACCTACTATTGAGGAGAAAATTAATTTTGATTACAATATGCCTCCTATATATGATGAATATGGTGATGAGAATAATAATGATAGCTATTTTATTAAATTTGCTCCCACTACAATTAATAGTAATGACTATGCTTATGTGGAGAGTAATAATTTTATGCATGTAGCTCATGATAAGAATGTTTCATGTGATAGTTATATTGTTGAGTTTGTTCATGACGCTACTAAAAGTTTTTATGAGAGAGGGAAACATGGTTATATGCATCTTAATAATATTAAGTTTCCCCTCTTTATGTTGAGAATCTTGAAGTTGCGCTTGTGTTGCCTTTCTATGCTTATTGCTTTGTGCTTACATGACTTGTTTATTTACAAGATTCCTTTTCATAGGAAGCGGGTTAGACTTAAAAGTGTTTCTTATTTTCTTTTGATGCTCTCTTTTGCTTCAACTCTTATTTCTTGCGAGTGCATCATTAAAATTACTGAGCCCATCTTAATGGCTATAAAGAAAGCACTTCTTGGGAGATAACCCATGTTTTTATTTTGCTACTGTTTTGTTGTGTCTTGGAAGTTGTTACTACTGTATCAACCTCTCCATATCTTTATTTTATTGCATTGTTGTGCCAAGTAAAGTCTTTGATAGTAAGGTTGATACTAGAATTGGATTACTGCGCAGAAACAGATTTCTTGCTGTCACGAAATTTAGCAGCCCTGTCTGTAGGTAACTCAGAAAAATCTGCCAATTTACGTGCGTGATCCTCAGATATGTATGCAACTTTCATTCAATTTGTTCTTTTTCATCTGAGCAAGTTTAGTGCCCCTTAAAAATTCGTCTTTACGGACTGTTCTGTTTTAACAGATTCTGCCTTTTATTTCGCATTGCCTGTTTTGCTATGTTGGATGGATTTCTTTGTTCCATTAACTTTCAGTAGCTTTGTGCAATGTCCAGAAGTGTTAAGAATGATTATGTCACCTCTGAATATGTGAATTTTTGATTATGCACTAACCCTCTAATGAGTTTGTTTTGAATTTGGTGTGGAGGAAGTTTTCAAGGGTCAAGAGAGGAGGATGATACAATATGATCAAGAAGAGTGAAAAGTCTAAGCTTGGGGATGCCCCCGTGGTTCATCCCTGCATATTTCAAGAAGACTCAAGCATCTAAGCTTGGGGATGCCCAAGGCATCCCCTTCTTCATCGACAACTTATCAGGTCACCTCTAGTGAAACTATATTTTTATTCGGTCACATCTTATGCGCTTTACTTGGAGCGTCTATGTGTTTTATTTTCGTTTTGTTATTTTAATTCTCTGAATAAATTCGGATCCTAGCAATCCATGTGTGGGAGAGAGACACGCTCCGCTCGTTCATATGAACACTGGTGTTCTTAGCTTTACTTTTAATGTTCATGGCGAAAGTTGAAACTGCTTCGTTCATTGTTATTTGGTTGGAAACAGAAAATGCTTCATGTGGTAATTGGTATATTGTCTTGAATAATTTGATACTTGGCAATTGTTGTGCTCAAATAGATCATGTTTAAGCTCTTGCATCATGTACTTTGCACCTATTAATGAAGAACTACCATAGAGCTTGTTGAAATTTGGTTTGCATGATTGGTCTCTCTAGAGTCTAGATATTTTCTGGTGAGGTGTTTGAACAACAAGGAAGACAGTGTAGAGTCTTATAATGCTTGCAATATGTTCTTATGTAAGTTTTGCTATACCGGTTCGTACTTGTGTTTGCTTCAAACAACCTTGCTAGCCAAAGCCTTGTACTGAGAGGGAATTCTTCTCGTGCATCTAAAACCTTGAGCCCAAACTATGCCATTTGTGTCCACCATACCTACCTACTATGTGGTATTTCTCTGCCATTCCAAAGTAAATTGCTTGAGTGCTTCCTTTAAAATTTCATTCTTTGTCTTTGCAATATATAGCTCATGGGAAAATAGCCTTAAAAACTATTGTGGTAAAGAATATGTAGCTTATGTATCTTATTTCTTATAAGTTGCTTGTTGAGCGGTAACCATGTTTACGGGGGCCTTGACAACTATTACACCCTTGTTGAATATCATGTGAGTTGCTATGCATGTTCGTCTTGTCTGAAGTAAGGGTGATTTATCATGATCAAATGGTTTGAGTATGCATATTGTTAGAGAAGAACATTGGGCCGCTAACTAAAGCCATGAATCATGGTGGAAGTTTCAGTTTGGACATTAATCCTCAATCTCTTATGAGAATATTATCTGTTGTTGAATGCTTATGCATTAAAGAGGAGTCCATTATCTGTTTTTTATGTTGTCCCGGTATGGATGTCCTTAGTTGAGATCTATCAAAAACGAGAAATCAAATGCGATCTATCTCCTTGGACCTTTGTACAGGCGGCATAGAGGTACCCCTTTGTGACACTTGGTTGAAACATATGTAATGCAATGATAATCCATGGAAATCCAAGCTAATTAGGACAAGGTGCGAGCACTATTGGTATTCTATGCATGAGGCTTGCAACTTATAGGATGTCCTATGCATAACACATATGAATTATTACTACCGTTGACAAAAAAAATTCTATGTTTTCAAAATAAAAAGCTCTAGCACAAAAATAGTAATCGATGCTTCCCTCTGCGAAGGGCCTTTATTTTACTTTATGTTGAGTCAGTTTACCTATTTCCTTCTATCTTAGAAGCAAACACTTGTGTCAACTGTGTGCATTGATTCCTACATACTTGCTTATTTGCATTCATCATATTACTTTGTGTTGACAATCATCCATGAGATATACATCCATGAGATATACATGTTGAAGTTGAAAGCAACTGCTGAAACTTATATCTTCCTTTGTGTTGCTTCAAAACTTTCTACTAAGAATTTATTGCTTTATGAGTTAACTCCTATGCAAGTCTTATTGATGCTTGTCTTGAAAGTACTATTCATGAAAAGTCTTTGCTATATGATTCAGTTGTTTAGTCATTGTCTTTACCATTGCTTTGAATCACTTCATTCATCTCATATGCTTTACAATAGTATTGATCAAGATTATGATAGCAGCATGTCACTTCAGAAATTATCCTTGTTATCGTTTACCTACTCGAGGGCGAGTAGGAACTAAGCTTGGGGATGCTTGATACGTCTCCAACGTATCTATAATTTCTGATGTTCCATGCTAGTTTTATGACAATACCTACATGTTTTGCTCACACTTTATAATGTTTTTATGCGTTTTCCGGAACTAACCTATTAACAAGATGCCACAGTGCCAGTTCCTGTTTTCTGTTGTTTTTGGTTCCAGAAAGGCTGTTCGGGCAATATTCTCGGAATTCGACAAAACAAAGCCCAAATATCTTATTTTTCCTGGAAGGTTCCAGAACACCGAAGGAGAGTCGGAGGCGGGCCAGGGGGCCACCACACCACACCTGGGCGCGGGCCCAGGCCTGGCCGCGCCACCAGGTGGGGAGGGCTCCCTGGTGCCCCTCCTGCGCCGCCTCTTCACCCATATAAGCCCTCGTGACCTAAAACTTCGATACCAATTGACGAAACTCCAGAAAGACTCCAGGGACGCCGCCGCCATCGCGAAACTCCGTTTCGGGGGACAGAAGTCTCTGTTCCGGCACGCCGCCGGGACGGGGAATTGCCCCCGGAAGTCATCTCCATCGACACCACCGCCATCTTCATCGCCATCGCTGTCTCCCATGATGAGGATGGAGTAGTTCTCCCCCGAGGCTGAGGGCTCTACCGGTAGCTATGTGGTTCATCTCTCTCTCCCTTGGTGTGATCTTTATGTGATCATGAGCTTTGTATCACTATTAATCTATGTGCTACTCTAGTGATGTTTTTAAGTAGTCTATTCCTCCTCCATGATGTAATGTTGACAGTGTGTGCATCATGTAGTACTTGGCGTAGGTTATGATTGTAATCTCTTGTAGATTATGAAGTTAACTATTACTATGCACTCTAGAGGTTACTTTAATATGAACTCCGGATTCACTCTCCACGGTGTGACGGTGACTGTGTGCGCATCGTGTGTGATTCCTTTATGAAGTTGTGGAGCTTGTTTACTCCGGCTTGAGGGTGCTCTTGTAGCCCTACACAATGAATGGTGTTTGTTATCCAACAAGAGAGTGTTTGAGATTAGCATTTATTTATTCAATTATGTGATCATTGTTGAGAGTGTCCACTAGTGAAATTATGATCCCTAGGCCTTGTTTCTAAGCATTGAAACACCATTTCCAACAAGTTATGTTACATGTTTACTTGCTGCCATATTTATTTCAGA